>NC_143265.1:61220000-61957500 GCF_984573655.1 Nuphar pumila
TGGAAAACCTATTTTTGAAGAAGAAGATCAACACTGGGTCTGATTTCTAAAAATGACAGTTCAAAATTGATAATAAGATCAATACAAGGGTTGATCTTTGAATATAAATGTTTTAGAAACCAATCTTGGAAGATAAGATCAACACAGGGGTTGATATTTGAATATAATGATTTTAAAATCAATACAAGGATTGACTTTTGAATGATTCGAAACCCATTTTGAAAGATTTAGACCAACACAAGGGTTGATCTTTGAATATAAAGATTTGAAATCAGTTTTGGAAGATAGGACCAACACAAGGATTGATCTTTGAATATGACGGTTTGAAAACCAATCTTGGAAGACAAGACCAACACAGGGGTTGATCTTTGACTATAATGATTTAAAATCAATTTTTTGGAAGATGAGGTCAATGCCAGGATTGATCTCTGAATATAACGTTTTGAAAAACCACTTTTGGAAAATATGATCAACACAAGATTTGAGACCTATTTTGGAAGATAAGACCAACACAAGGGTTGATCCTTCAATGCAATGGTTCAAAAACCTATTTTGGAAAACATGATCAACACGAGGGTTGATTTTTCAATGCAATGGTTGAAAACCTATTTTTGAAAACACAAGGGTTGAATTTTGACAAAGCTTGGACCGAAGAATATTTGAACTCTTTGGTCATAACGAAGACTTTTTGAAATTTCAATGAATTTTGAAAAGGCCCTCATAGGTAATATCATTTCTCTCGTGAATGATGTCAGGATTGTCCCGCATTCTGAAAAGAACAGAAATTTAAATGCCCCTGTATGGCAAAGAAGTATGGAATATAAAAGATATGAAGGAAATTTGACATTTCATTAATAAGCAAAAGTTTGATAACAAACTAAATATTTACAAGAACTTCGAAAAGAAAGGATTCAAAAGGACTGGGCTGACTTTCCCCTACAAGACAACTGACAAAAAGAGACGAAAGCAAAACAAAAACTTTGGCTTTATCAATTCTTTGAGTGGTCCGGGAATGGTTCTGTCAGGACTGCTGGCTGCTTTTCTTCCTCGTCCTCGATCAACTCACTTCTGTCAATGCAGTCTTGTATCATGTGCTTGAGGACAAAACAGTGCTCTGTGTCGTGCCCCGTTGCCCTGTGGTATTTACAAAATTGGTCCTTGAATTTTCCCAACATTACGGGAGGATCTGCGATCTTAGGGAGTTTGATCATCCCGTGCTTCAAAAGGTAATTCATAATCACTTCTAGACTCTCAGATAACGGAGTGAAGACTCGATCTTTCTCCCACTTGATGTACTTGGGCTTCTCTTGAAGATCACCCTTTTGCTGAGGGCCAATTGGAAGCGGCTTGTCATTGTTCTTATAAAATCTCTCCTTCTGCCCCTTGCCCGGATCTATTCTCGGACCGCTGCCACTATTGTTCTTGTTTCCTTTGCTACTACTACCAAGATTATTGCAGGAGGCATCAACTGAATGAGCGAACTGCGCCTTCTTCTTTTGGTCTTGGACATTCTTGACCAGAGGCGTGCCCTCGTACAGTCCGCTTTCTATTCCTGCTTCGAGCCATTCAGCTCGCTCAATTAACTTGATGAAGGATTTCGCCGAGGAAGTGGCGATGAGGCTCCTTATGGGCTGAGAGAAATTGTTGAGGATCACCTGCAATGCGTGTTCCTCAGGAATGGGTACCTTCATCTTATTACAGGTGCTTTTCCACCTGTGAATGAAATCACCTGCTCTTTCAGTCTCTCCTTGCTTCATGTTGTAAAGATGATTTAATGTAGGTGAGGCTTCAGTGTTGAATAAGAAGCGCTGGATGAACAGATTTACTACTTTATCGAACTCTCGTAGTTTGATAGGATTTACATGATCAGCATACCATCTGGCTGCTACACCCTCCAGACTGCGGGGAAAACAGATGAACATAGCCCTGTTATCTTTCCTGAAACGACTGCACTCTGCATAAAATGTGTCCAGATGGGCTTTAGGGTTGCCAGTCCCGTCAAATTTGAGAAACTTGCGGGGAAGATTTTCCAGGTTATCATCCCCATCTAGACCATCATAAAAATCTTCGCCGGTGTAGGTCTGCTTGCCCTTACCCTTGGCTTGAATATCCTTAATAGCTCGATTCATCTCCTTCATCTGCTTGCTCATCAGGTCCTCTGCTGGAGCCCCAGACTTGGGCTTGTTGACGGATTCAGGCTCTTCTGCAGCTATTTTTACGGACTGCCTTGGAGGATTTTGTTTGTAGACAATCTGCTCTTCCTCTTCTGACTCTTCCTCGACTGACTCTGATTCCTCAGAAGCAGTGTCCGGCTGCACCTTCTTTCTAATGATTCTGATTGTCTTTTTCACAGGCTTCTTCTTCAGCTTGCTTTTAGGAACTACCTCTTTCAGCTTGGCCTCGGCCTGTTCCGACATCATCCTCGCCATCATCTTTTGAAATATATCATACATAGCGGGGTCGACGTCATCTTTCTTGTTCTGACCCTGTCCCCTGACTGATTTAGGAGAGCTCATCTCTTCTGCCTCACTGTCGCTGAGTTGAGGAACTGTTTCTTTTCCCCCTCTTGTCGTGACCATTTTTGAAATATCAGTGCTCCCTCTGTGGAGGAAAAGTGGAGGTTTTTAGACCCAAGAAATCTTTTGGAGAAGTTTTGAAAAGAGGATGAAGGATTTAGGTTGAAATCTAAAGAATTTGTATCCCATTACTAGGGATTGAGTCGCCACAAAATTTGTAACAATTTTACTCTACGAGGGAGAGTAACCAACTAAAAATATGAAAAAGAAAATACCATTTTGAAAAGGATATCTCTTGACGGAAAGAGATTTTTATGAAAATATAAACAAGAATATAAAATTAGAAGAAAATAAGAGGAAAAATGAAATTTGAGAATAAACAGTAAGGATTTAAAATTTGAAGAACTTGCAGGCAGGATCAGAAGAATTTTGAAGAAATTTAGAGGAAGAGAAAGGAAAATACACCTGGGTTTTTAGAAACAAAAAGGAAAATTTTGAAATATATACCCATGGTTTTTGAAAATATAAGGAAGATATAAAATATCATACAATCACAGATATACAAGCAAGGATGAACAAACAACACTCCCTAAAGCTGACTCTATATGCAATATTTGAAATGACTGATAGGACCTTAATCCTAACTCTAAGATTTATATCATCTGTTTCCAATCAAGGTACGCCGATATACTCAAGCCGAAGCTCGAAGTACGTGGCATATAAAGATATCTCTTCGGTTCTAAGGTAAAGGCTTCCCAACATCCTTGAGCACCTACCGATATACCTCGGACTATGGCCCTTAGGTACGCGGTAGGGGGCGCGAACCCAAATAAGTGGTCCAGTTGTGAGGCTCTCTCCCGAACTATGGTTCAGTGAGACAGCCCAGCAACGTGAAGACCGGGACAATATAGGTAGGGATGTTTTCAAAAACATGATCAACATGCAGATAAAACCAGAAAAGCTCTAATGCAAGTCCTAAAGAGATAGATTTAAATGAAAAGAAGCATACACTTGCATACATTGTTTACATTCAATCCCTAAAATTGAGGAGAGTTGTATTTAAGACCTAAGTCTAATGTGAACGTGGATATAATTTCCTCAATATGGTCCTACCAAACCATACTTAGATCCTATATGCAAATAATGTCAGCTTAGGACAGAGTCTAGGCTCCTAAGGTTTGCATGGAAATGAAGCTGACATAGAAGAATAAAGACTTAGATAATATTAAAGCAAAGCAAAGACATAGATCCAACCGAACGAAGACGATGTCCCATCACGGTCGCCAAAACCGTGATCATCGCAAAATTTTTCCTCTGTCCTTTTGTTTCTCTCTCTTCTTTCTCTTTCCCTTTTCTAACCTCTATTCTCCTCCTTTTTGAAGAGAGAAAAATAAAAGAAAGAAAAGAAAGAGAGAAGAGAAAAAGAAAGAGAGAAAAGAGAGAAGATGAACTATTTTGCGCGGTCTCACTTGACCTTGATTTGAAAATATTTAGAAAATAACTCGCCTCCGTTTTGAAAATTTGCGGGAAAATGGAGTGACGGGATTCGCTCGTCAGTACGAGGTTCGACCGTTCCTGGCGCCTTTACCTGGGGTAATCGAACCAAGGATCGAATCTATGCCTTTTTGCTTTGCCTAAATATAATCTGAGAATTTATTCTAACTCTAAATGCACAAAGAATCATGCTTGTGTAATGCAAAGATGCATGCTATTTTGAAGACATGTTTTGAAGATTTCCAAGTATTCTGAGATGAACTTGATAATGGGGTGAAGACATGTTTGAATCTTAACTTGAGATAGATCAAAGAAGTTCTAAGTCTTTGAAGTAAATTAGAGTTAGAAGAATCTTTGATTTTGAGAAAGAATGATTTGAAGCTTTGAAAATGAAGTTTCAAAGTCGGAAATGGACTTTGAATTTGAACTTGAATTTAGTTAAGGATCTGAGAAAATCAAATGTATTAAACAAATAGAAATGGGTTATGGAGTTCGAATGAGATCTGGAAATGAACTTGGATTTGAAATCTAGAATTGGGAATGGAATTGGATTTTAAAGTTGGATTTGAAATCTGAGATCCAATAAAGAATTGGGCTCTGGATCCTAAGATGGATTTGGATCTAAAGTCTGAGATCCAATGTAAAGTTGGATTCTGGATCTTTAAGAAGGATTTGGATCTGAAGTCTGAGATCCAATGTAGAGTTGGACTTTGGATCCTAAGATGAATTTGGATCTGAAGTCTGAGATCCAAGGTGAAATTGGATTCTGGATCCTATAAGGAAATTGGATCTGAAGTCTAAGATCCAAAGTGAAACTGGAGTCTGGATCCTAAGGAAAAATTGGATATGAAGTCTCAGATCCAATATGAGTGTTGAATCTTGGATCCCAAAATGGATTTGGAGTTAAATTCAGAAGATGAATCAAGAATCTCAAAGTTAAATTGAACTTTGATTTTGATTGGAGTTTTGAAGATAAAATGAATTTGGAATTTCAAAGTCAATTTGAACTTTGAAATCTGATTTGAATTTGAGTTGGAAATTTGAAGTTTGAATATAAAAATGATTTTGGAGTTTCAAAGTCAAATTGGACTTTGAAATTGAATTTTTGAATCTTGAAATGGGATAGAATTGGATTTGAATAAGATTTGATCTGAGAAATGAAGAAGAAGAATCACTTGGAATTTTGAAAAGGAAATTTTGAAAATATGATGCAATTCTATCCTATATGATGAATGAATTTAAAGAATCTTTGAAATTGGATTTTGAAAAAGCTATTCCATTCTTTAAATGAATCAAAATAAGATTGAAGATATAATACATTCTTGACTATGGTCATTGAATGTATTATATAATAATCTATATTTAAATTCAGGTGAAGAATGAAACACATTTGGTGCTTTTATAGAATTTAAAATGAAATTAACTCTCAATATACCCTGACTATGGCCATTGGTATATATTTTGAATTAATTTTAAGTTAAATTCTAATAAAAAAAGGAAATATTTGAAAATATGATGATTTTTGAAGAGGATCCAGTGTGGATCCAATGTTATTTTATAAAAGATAGAAATCCTAAGTCTTATTTACATCCCGACTATGGCCGTTGATGTAAATCATCGACTTAGGATTAATTTACCTCTTACGAAATGGTGCACGTGCCATTCGTGTTGCCATTTGTGAGATTTTGAGAAATAAAGGAAAATGCATGAAGAACAAGTAATTCATGATATTTACAATGCTCATTCATTCTATCTAATAACAAGAAATGTAAATTCTCATTCAAACTCTAACTATTACAACATATGAAATCGAATTTACAACTCCCAAATAATGATATTTTCCATATGTTCCCTGCAAAACACTTAGTTAGTATGAAAAGAATATCACTTTGATTTCAAAGATGCAAAATGAGATGCTCATGTGGACAGATGAAAAAAATGATATATGCCCACATACATATATGTATATATATATATATATATATATATATATGTGTATATATATGTATATATGCATATGTATATAATATATATATATAATATATATATATATATGGCCTATATGCAATGCAGATGAAATATGCCAATCAGACATATGGTACAATTAAATGGTTAAGACATGGCAGGGAAATGATGTATGAGTTTCCTAAGATGATGTTTATAACTGTGCAACAGGGAGTGCAGGAAATGCTGGACAATACAAGCAAGATGCATACAGATGACCTGGGATGATAATTGAGATTGGTAGTGACAACCATGTAAAGATATTGTGAAATATAAATAAAGGTGTAGTTGACAATGATATGGTGTTATTGTATGTAGGAAAAAAAGAAAAAAAAAATGTATATGGATGTAAGGATACTAATTTATTTGTGGTGATTAGTGCAAATATATATAGCAGTGAGGTATTGCTATGAAGAAAACGATACAGCAGATAGATATACAGAAAAATGTGTCAAAGTACCTCTGCGATCAGGATGACTCCTTTTGAATATAGGCTGTATCTGTTTCTGTAACTATAGAAACGATCCCATGTTTTAGGATGATTCTATTGGCAGGTGATGTAGGTTGTATTTACTATTGCTCTTGTAATATCAAGATTGGAAGATTACCTGAGATATCAGTGAAGCCATCTGAGGATTGAGAGGATCGGCAGCTAAAACCTGAGAGAATTGACCTGGGTATGTTCTATTATTGTGACAGTATCTATGACCCAGATGAACTAGAACTTGGCTCACCAGCTGGAACTCGAGCTGACACATCCTCACTGGCTGAAGACTAATGATTTCCACTATTAAGAAGATCCATGTTTGGGATTGATTTTGGAGGGGAAATGAGTAAAAGAGAAATGGGTGTTGCCAAGTATACTGATAACCGTATGTGAGTGGAGACAACAGGACAGGCTGTGGAAAAATAGTGAACCATGTTATAGATAATGTTGTGAAAACAGTAAATAATGCCACAGGCGGTCATGAGGAGACAACTACCAATGTGGTGAGAGCACATATTTAAACTGAATATTAATGTGGAAATGAAAGGATACATGGAATGAGAATGTCAATTATGTATCCAAGGAATAAACAAGACAATTTCAAATGATACTAAGTGAACAGATACTACTTACAAGTATGAAAAAAAAAAAATGAACCGATTCGTGTCATGGCCATGGATGTGGACATTTACCAGATGGCATGAAAACAGTGGATCCTTAGGGGAATGGCTGGGGCCGATTATTATGAAATGGACTAAAAGGGGTGCTAGCCATGAAGGGTGATCGTAGTGTTGCTAAAACGGGGCAACACTTGGGTTATTGAAAAAGGTAAGTTACAGCAGCTGTGAGTTTACTGTAAAACTCATAATTGAGAGAGGATTGAGGTGGTGGTGCTGGGAATGGAGAAGTTGTGTACAGATGATGGGAAAGGATGAAAGAGATAGTAGGGTGATGAAGGTGCTCATGTGTTTTGAGAGCTGCACATGTGTTTTGCAGATAAGGGGTCTGAAATGTTTATGAAAGGATAATATCTATTGTGGTAGCTACATCAGGTGAAAGGAGATAAAAGAAAAAGGTTGTAACGTGTACTGGAAGCAAATTAGAGATGGGAGGTTACATCAAGGAAACATGGATTAAATATACTAAGGATGAAGGTGACATTATGGGTGTGCATGCAGGAAACAGAGGGAAACTTTGAAAGGTAATTCAGCAATAACCCTGCAATGGGTCTGCTGGGAGGGGCGTGATGAGGTGTTTGTTTATTCAAGAGAAACATTAGACTTAACAGCAATACACTTGAATTGAAATATTCTCAAGATAATGGGAGATCAACCCTTCCCTGTGCTTCTTTAGGGAATCTAGGATGAAGAAGGGGACACATTATTACCCAAAATTGAAGCAGATTTCTCAATGCCCCCAGTTTCCAAAGATCATGAGCTCCTCCATAAATCGAAATTTTCTGCAATTCAACCACAGACATATCTATAGCCGAAAATGCTCATCTCCAGAGATGAAGTGATGCTGGGTCTTTAATAACAGATGAGAGATGATTTTCTCTTGCTGAACTCCTGAACTCAACGAATTCCATGCCGTGATGTGAGATAAAAAAAAAATAGCGAGTGGAACATGCATGAGGTTGATGATGTGAACCTAATGCTAAAGCACGTAAGAAGCACAGGGGATATTACAAGTTATCGATAGGATAGATACTCTACATTATAGCTTATTTATCTGAAAAAGAAAAAAAACGTTAGCCAAGATCTTTATTGACATACTGATGCGACCTTGATTTATTTCACATAATCTCACCTGGCTTCTGGTTTATCTGTTTATAGGTGAAGATTTAACACCCACCAGGAAATGATCGGTATGAATGGTGTTGATCAACAATTAAACTACTAGGGTAACCAGAAATCTAAATGAAACAAATAAATAAACGAAGTGAGAAAAAAAAAAGCACCACAAAACGCAGTGAAACAAAAGATGATTAAATGGGGAAATCTAATAGATCATGAAATGCAAAGACTTGGAGCAAAGGTATTCCACAGGACATTTAAACAAAAGCAGAAGGAAAACATTGAATAAAGATCAAATAAAAGTAAAAGAAATGACCAAAATATATCAGCAGAGGGATAGATCCAAATAATATACAAGAGATCATCAGATTATTCAATACTCATTTAGTTTCATATAAAATGAAGAAACCCAAGATAAATTGCAAACAAAGGAAAAGAACGAAAGGGAAGACAAAACAAAGCCAAGAAACGTTGTTGGAACACAAGGATCCTAGTGCTGTCGCCATGGATGGGTCGGTCCTGCTGTCATGCAGGTCGATTCTATCCATTTGGCTTTATAATCGGAGAAAATAAGTGAAGAAACTAGAGAAACCATAATGGAGAGAGATGACATTGATAACAATGGTGGAATAGGAGAATGAAAATTGGGCATCAGAACAAGCTTCCAAACAGGGAGCAGGGCATAATTCAAAACAAAATCATACAGAAATAAAAAAAATGCAATAAGATATAACATCGAACAGGATAATGGAAATAACACAGATAACAAAATGGAAACACGAAACAAATAAAGAAAAATGTTGGAATCCCTTGATTCCTGTGGCTATAGCATATGGTGGGTCGGTACTGCTATAAGCAGACCGACACCAACAATGATGCATCCATGGCAGCTAAAAAAAAAACTAGTAAACAAAGAGGAAGATTAGAAAAGAAGGAAAAGGGGTTACCCGATTTGCAGAGGTCCTGAGGAAAGGGGAAAGGAGATGCTGAAAACTTGATGATGCCTAAGCCAGGTGGGGTGAAGAAGAATCCGTGAAGGAGAAGCAGGTGGAGGAGGGGTAGAAGACGAATCCGTGAAGGAGAAGCAGGTGGAGGGGTAGAAGACGATCCTTTGCTCTCCCTCCGTGATCTCCTCTTAAGGCTGAAGAAGAGCCTTCGAGAGGGGATTTCGTTTTAAGATGGAAGGTGAAGAAGGAAGAGGTTGTTTTGAAATCGACGATGGAGAATCGAGAGAGAGGATGCGCGGGAGATGTTTGTTGGAGATTTTCCAAATTTCCAAAAGAAGGCCCCCTTGAAAGAATTTTTGTAAAAAAAAATGGTTCAAAAAGAGGTTTTTGGCAAAAATTCAATTTTTCAAGTTTTAAAACCATTTGCCTTCCTCAATTTTTTTTTGATTTTTATATTGCTTTTTTCCATTTTTTTGTATTTTTATAGTAGAAAACTAAGATTTTAAAACTAAGTTTTAAACACTAATTTTTTTTTGTATTTTTGTGAGAAATATTTACAAAAGTATTTTTCTGAGAATTTCTGACCATTTCGGGGAAATTTCTTCAGAAGAATGGGTTTGGACCCAGATTTTGAGAAAATGTTCGAGTTTTGACACTTGAATCGAGAAATACAATGTGATGGATCCAAACGGATGTTGAATGGACTGTCCGAGCTATTTAAAGGCTATTTTTGGTGTTTTCTATAATTTTAATTTAAAATTTGAACAAGGAGACCCAGATTTGGATCTGGACAATGGATCCAGATCCGAAATCAATTTAAACATATAAAATGAATTTAATTTCAATAAAGCTTGAGAAATGGACTGGGATTTAGATTTGAAATGACCCATTTGCTTAAAAAATGAATTTTGGGGCAAAAAGGGAATATTTAAAAGATTTTGAAAAATTTGGGGTGTTCACAGAAGGGCATATTACAATATTCATGGGCATAAATCGTTGGGTGCACCTCGATTGTAGGTGACCTAGATCTGCCCCCTCCTTGTGTTATTGATAGGAAGAAGACTATTGTTATTTTGCAAGCCTTCTATGACCAAAAGAAATTCAGATATGCTTTTTCTTTGGTATACAAGTGGGACACACACCCCATGGAATGTGAATTCTATGTGTCTAAACTTTGCAAGAGATGGAAAATGAGCTCCAAGCCTCCCTTTTCGTCACTGTTGAACAATAATTTCTTTGTGTGGTTCAATAATCATGAGGAGACACCTCTGAAAACTGGGCCCATGTCAGGACCTACAATTGTACTTGCATGTAGGGGACCTCTTGAGTGCTCTCCTATCAATTCTTGGCATCCTCCCTCAGTTTGTATATGCCAAAGGTCACTTTTCGATCCTCAAGTACCTCTAGTGTCTGGAATACCTCTCCTATCGCCTGGATCCACTCCTCAGTAGCATTTGGATCCTTCTTCCTAGTGAAGGTCGGGGGATCCAAATCCATGAAGCGCTTATATCTAACTCCATGATTCTCGTTCTAGTTACCACCGTGGTTTTCATTACTATTACCTTCATTATTAGTGAGGTTCTGGCATGTTTTTGTCAAAGTATTAAGAGCTCCTAGTAGGAAGTCTCTCTATGCAGTCCATTCCTATGGTTGACGTGTGACCATCTATTCTAAAAAGAATTAAAGTGAACCACCTAATTTATATGGTATGTGATATCCCTACCATTTTTTAAGTTCACTATTACGCATCAAAGAATAAAGCAATATCATAACGGACAGTTTAAACATTTATGTTGGAACATACTTATAGAGCGATGTTGGGTTGTTGGCTGGGCCATGAACAAATAATTTTATCCCTGCTCTGATACCAAATTTGTAATGCCCCAAAATTTTAACTTGAAAATACATAAAAAAAAATTCAATTCAATTAAATATGAGGCCTTATCTATGGCATTACCTTAACTGAATTACGCTCTAAGGAGTCAACCTTTGCAAGAACTAGCATCTAATAGCTCTCTATAATCAAATTCGAGAAAAGACATCCAATTGATAAAACCCTTTTATTAAATAAATTTGAAACCACAGTGAAAATATTATTTTAAATTTTGTTAAATACTTTGGGTGAGTTATAGGTATGTAAAACCATCTCTACCAAACCATAAACAATTCTAAAACATTCATTCAATAAATAAATTGTTTATGAGTCCAATTCAAATGAAATAAACAAGCATTTAAATCAAAAGTGTTTTAGGGATCAATAATTTTTTCTCATGGCACCACTGCAGCATCCTGAAACTTTTAAAGCTCAATCATTCTATATATGTAATAAAATATAAGGATTAGACTTCAACGAGTCTCAGTAGAAAAATACATCAACAATGCATGTATACACAACACTAATTGTATATGTACACGAAATAAATAATCATATATAACACAATTTAACAATCATGATGCATTCAATTGAATAACCACAACAGTTAAATTTAAGGAAACATGATGTCAGAACATGTCACAATTGAATATCATACTCAAATGCAGGCTAACAATACAAATATAACCATAAATGTAACTAAATATTTATAAAGTAAACCTATTCAATTATTTTGTTGTTTCTCTTGCTTACACCCCTGCAGGTACTCATAGGCTCACGTTATCGCTTTAGCTTAGACCACTCGATTGTTTATGATGCTCTATATTTTAATAATTTGAATGACTAATTGAATTGGTAATCCAAAGAGAGCGGTTTACAACCGAGAGAAGACCCTCAGAGGCTCAACACAAATAGGATCGATCTTACAACTCTACAGAGATAAGGATATACCACTTAGGACAAAATAGTAGTCTGACCCCTAACTTTGTGGACCAGAGACCAAGTGAGACCTCTCACTCACAAAACAACAGTAGTGTCCATTCAAGCCGCACCACCCGCCCTCTCCAAGGTAGGTATGGGATCTTCAATCATAAGAGTTCGGCAACCAACACCCATAACTGCTAAGTGTAATACGTGATCCCGTGATTTCGATAACCAACATCTAGAAATCACTAAGTATGGGGTTATCTTGTTAAGGTCATAGGTTAGTGCAACTAGACAAACTACCCACTCTGTATGTCCTCAGTTCCTCTTTTAGAACCATGTGCATACACAATATTTTTTATAATCTTATGCACAAACACACACAACATACTTTATTGTCATGTTATGCACAATCATATTACGCTACACTTAATGATTAGCATATGCATATCATCACATTATATGCAAGCATCACACCCTAAACATGACATGGCCACACACTATATATCATAACACTATATGCACGTACAACCCCATATACATCATATGCACACATATTACATGTTATAGCACTATATGCATTATAAAAGTATGCATACCATAAATATCTATTCATCACAGACTCATGCAGTATACCATCAACACATGCTAAACACCATAATATAAAAGTATGCATCATTATCACATTATATATCATAAACATTATTAAGAACACACACTAGTCTCTCACAAAAAGTGAATCCATTTCGTTCAGTTGTAGAACCAAAACATGTTCAACCAGTCCACTTTTGGAACTAGGACATAGAAATTACAAGAGTTTCAATTCGAAATTGTATAGATACAATTTTATCAGTCGATATAAATTTTGTTATGGCCAAACCATCGTGAGTAAAAATCTAAATTATTTACAGTAGATGCATAAATATGTTACATAAGAATAGCCACAAACCTTGCATCAATCAAAGTTCTGATCAGGAAGAAATAAATAATTCACCAAAACTGGCTTTTTATTCCCTAAACAGATCCGTCTGGTTCAGTCTATTCAAAGAAGCATCAACCAACAAATTTATAGAAGGATCAAATTTTTATAAATTTTAGTGTAGCTAGATGGATATGTTTGGCAAAGTCTCTCATAGCGGTAAGGTCCAAACTCCATCCCAGCTATGAATAAAAGTTCATAGACTGCATCCTTTTCAAGTTCTTGGACAGTGTGAACACCCCAAATTTTCTAAAAAATCCAAAAAATTCTTTTTTTGCCCCTGGGCCTTTTTTTTGAATAATCAGATCAATTTTTAATCAAAATTTCCATTCATTTCTCGGATTCACTAGAATCCAGACTCATATTTCATTTCTGAATCCAATTTCTGATCCAAATTGGATATCCAGATCCAATTCTGATCCTGGATCTCTTATCGTTCAAAAAATCAAAAAAATCAATTTCTTTATTTTTTCTCAGAGGTTTTTCTCAAACTCTGGGTCCGATCTCAATTCGAGATCTGAATTCTAAATGTTTTATCAAAATTTCTGGACCCAGATCCATTTCTGAAAATCAATTTTCAACATTTACCCTACTTTTCTCAAAAACCTCATTTTAAAAATCCTTATATCTCAAAAATAAAATTCTACTTGCAAAAAATTCTTCAAATGCCTCATTTTGATACAATCTATTAAAATCTTCATGTTTTCGGGGGTTTTTTTCAAAAACTAAAAAAAATAGCTTTTAAGATCCCTTTTTAACCAAAAACCCTCTTTGAAAAACCCTTTTTCAAAAACCACCATTTTGAAAAAATTAAAACTTAGGGGATCAATCTCGAAGAAGGCCTAACGACCTTCTATTATAAAATAGAAGTCGATGGCCTCTTCACTTCACCATATTTCACCCCTCCATCCTTCCATACATTTGATTTTTTTTCTCCTCGCTCTCTTCTGCCTTTCAGTCTCCCCTTTCCCCGGTTCTCCTCTTCTCCTATCGGTGAGTAAAATCTATCTAGCGGCTACATCCAGAGGAGTCATCTCTTCTACCTCCACCTTGAATCAACAAAGTAAGAACTCTTCATTTATCCCTGGCATCCTCTGATCTTCATAAAATTTTAATGCATGTTTTAGAATTCATTTCCCCCCATTTTCATCTTCGTTATCTGTATTTTTTTTCATTTGCATTGAATTTTCTAGTATTTATCTCTGTTTAAAATTTAAGGAGGATTTTTTATCTTTTCTTACATGCCGATGACCAATGATGCCTCGTAATGGCATCATCGATTCATCCGGGTGTTTGAACTTTAATTTTATCTTTGCTTTCATCTTACTTTTTCTTTTTCTCTAAAACTTTGCTTATGGTATAACTCGGTATCGATCTTCGTTTCTTTTCTCCCTTTTGAGGCACCCCTGATAGGATCGACCTGCTTATAGCAGGACCGATCCATCATTCTCTACAACAATGGAATGCTTGCATTCCAACATATTCCCTCTTCCCTTTCACCATTTATCTCTTCAATTCTCATAGATTTTAACATTTTCTTATAGTTTGAGTTTTTTTTTTGTTTTCGCTTTCATTATGTATAATTTCTCATTGATATTTTAAGTTTTCGTGTTGATTTCGGTTTCATATTAACATTGGATTTTCGACTTTGTTTTATACATCTCCTTACATACGGGTAATCGGTGAGGCCTCACAAGGGCATCACCAATTCACCCAGACTTTGTATTCTGATCTATTTTTGGGTTTATTCTCATTTCCCTTTTTTTTATTTTTTTATTTTGGTTTCCTTTCTGGTTTTCAATCACTTGTTTATATTTTAAATCCCCTTCTGATTTCTGATCTCTTGACTATAGTCTGATGTATCTTATAATGTTTGATTTTCCATTTTTATTTTATTCTGATTTCAATTACCTATTCATGTGTTGATCTCTCATTTATACTTGATTCTCTGCTTCGCTCTGATAGTTTTCTTTCACTTTCTTCCTTCATTGATTCCATACTCTCCATTTAAACTACCCATAATAGGTAACCTTTTATGTGCATTATCAATTTTGTATGCCAATTCTGGTTTTCAATTTATATTTAAACTCTTGCTTTTCCATTGCACCATCATCAATCTACCCGTTTGCATTTGTTCCACCCTTGTTTAAAACTTCATTTTCCCCTTTCTCACCTATATATAATCTCAATATCATCTCTACAATCCATTACATTTTTTTTTTCTTCCTCTTTTCAGTCGTATGTCATAAAGTTACACTGACCACTTAGCATTTTCTTCCCCCCATTGCCTTTCCCTTACCTTAGAATTCATAGTCATGCTTCCGTGTTTAAGCCATTCGTCATAAAGAAAGAAAACAATAAATAATGAATGATTCATTCCCTTCCGTTTCCAAAGAAGCAGACAAGGCAGAGAAGAGCGCTCACGCGTAGCATTTGCTCTTGATGTGTTTGTGCACGTCTTGAAGCTTCAGAGCTTGTGGAGATTGGTCATGGAGGAGAATCCCCTTAAAAACAATCTAGGGTCCCAAAATTGGAGTGGGATGTTCAATTGTACCAGGTATGGGTGTGGGTGTTTGAAATGTTAAGCTGTGGTATAATCATGTTGAGGTTCGGTAGATTTGGTCCCGTCCATGTATTATGTTCTTGATAAAGCCATCTCCCATTATAAGTTTTATGGTAACCAATTTACTTGCAATATCCAGGTGCGCAGGTATGGTTGTTTGTCTTAATGTTCAACCAGGATGTTTGGTATATTTTTTTGGCCTCTTATGGTCACTGTCTTCATGAAACTGTGTAATATTCACTCGAGTGGCAGAGACACTATGATTGAACGTTAGATGTCCTTTTTTTTATTCAAGCCAACTTGATAAAATCCACATCTCTCTCTCTGGATCTAAGCAGACGTTGCTGCTAAACTATTGGAATTTGGAATCCCCTCATGCTACAAGAGATATCTTGACCACAAAAAGGAGTTGTCGATTAAATGCAAAAGCATCAGAAGGTTGCAAGGATACCTTCTGAAAAGCCTCCTTGTCATCAGCAAAGCTCCCTGTAAAAGGTTCTGCCTAATCTTACTTTTGCTGATTTCGCGTGTTTGTTTTGATTACTGGCGCTCATAAGTATGCATCATGGTTAAAAACCTCTTAGCTTTATCATATATATGATTAGCTGCCAAATTATATATTCATTAGTTAATCTTGGTATGTGCATGTTTTTGTTTGTCTTGTAAAATCCTCAAGATGTCTATTGTGGTGACG
Organism: Nuphar pumila; assembly: GCF_984573655.1. Classification (NCBI taxonomy): domain Eukaryota; kingdom Viridiplantae; phylum Streptophyta; class Magnoliopsida; order Nymphaeales; family Nymphaeaceae; genus Nuphar; species Nuphar pumila. The sequence goes on from NC_143265.1 coordinate 61,236,278, forward strand.
AGTTAGTCCATGAATCCATTGTGTTGAGTGTTAAGCTTGTTATGGTTTTAAATTTGTGATGAATTTATAAAAGAAGAATTTGGAAGACAACATCCTGTGATCATCGCAAAATTTTTCCTCTTGATGTTCTCTCTCTTCCTTTCTCTTTCCCTTTTTAACCTCTATTTCTTCCCCTTTTTGAAGGGAGAAATAAAAGACAGAAAAGAACAGAGAAGAGAAAAGAAAGAAAAGAGAGAGAGAGAAATCTTTTGCGAAGGTCTCACTTGACCTTAATTTTGAAAAGATTTAAAAGATTACTCGCCTCTGTTTTTTGAAATTATGCCTTTTTGCTTTGTAGTCGGTACGGAGCTCTGTCGTCGGTACGAGGTTCGACCGTTCCTGGCGCCTTTACCAGGGGTAATCGAACCAAGGATCGAATTTATGCCTTTTTGCTTTGTCATAATATTGTCTAAGAATTTAATCTAAGTCTAGAAAAATGCACAGAAAATCATGCTTGTGTAAATGCAAAGATGTATGCTCTCTTGAGAAAATGATTTGGAAATTTTCAAGTGTTTTTGAAATTATGAAGAATATAATAAAGAAATGGTTTTGTGAAAGTTGAAGATGGGCTTGGAGAAGTTAGATTTTCTAACTTAAGAATAGATCTTGAGTTTTAAAATAATCAAAGATTGAGATGAACCTAAATTTTGAAGAAGGGAGTTTAGGAAATAAGAATTGGAAGTTGAATATGGACTTCAAAATGGATCTAGAACTGAGAGTCAAGATGGAATTTTGAAGATAGGGTGAAGCTCTAGATTTAAAATTTGAAATCAGAAAGAAAGATGAAAGAAATCTAGATGGGATTTGGAATTTAGGATTTGGGTATGAAATCTGGAATCCATGATGAAATTGGATCCTAAATCCAGAATCTGAGATGGAATTGGATCTAGAATCCAAGATGGGATCTGAAAAGCAGAATTGGATCTAAAATTTAGAGTTCCAGATGGAGTTGGATCCGAAGTCTGGAATCCAAGATAGAGTTGAATTTTGAATCTAGGATCCTAAAGGGAATTGGATTCGAAGTCTGGAATCCAATGATGGGGTTGGATCCAAAATCTGAATCCTAAATGGAATTTGGATCCGAAGTCTGGGATCCAAAATGAAGTTGAATTCTAGGGTCCTAAATGGAAATGGATCCGAAGTCTAAGATCCAGGATGAAGTTGGATCTGAAATTTGGAATCCTAAATGAAGTTTGGATCCAAAGTCTAGGATTGGGTTCTAAATCTAGAATTGGGTTTTGAAAGTCCAAATAGGAATTTTGAAGATGGATCTGGGTTTTGAAAACCCAGATTGAATTTAAAGCTTAGGGAGAATCAAATTTCAAAATCAATCCCGAAACTTTGATTTTAATTTGAGAATCAAGACTCAATCTTTAGATAGCACTGTGAAGATAAAGGATAAACTTGATTTTTTTGAAATCAGAAGATGAATCAGAAATTTCAAAGTTAAATTGAACTTTGAAATTGAATTTGAGATATTGAATTTGAATTTGGATCTTGGAAATGAATTTTGGAGTTTCAAAGCTGAGTTAAACTTTGAAATTTGATTGGAGTTCTGAATATAAAATGAATTTAAAATTTCAAAGTCAAATCGGACTTTGAAATTAGATTTTGAACATTTGAAATGAGATAGAATTGATGAATTGAAATAGAAAAAGATATTCAAGATCACTTGGATTTTAGAAAAGAATTTTGAAAATATGATGCAATTCTATCCTAAATGATGAATGAATTTAAAGGATTTGAAATTGGATTTTGAAAAGCATATGTCATTCCTTAAATGAATTGAAATAAGATTGAAGATATAATACATTTCTGACTATGGTCATAAAATATATTATATAATAATCTATATTTAAATTCAGGTGAAGAATAAAACATATTTTGGTACTTTTATAGAGTTTAAAATGAAATTAACCCTCCATATATCCTGACTATGGCCAACGATATATATTTTGAGTTAATTTTAAGTTAAACTCTCATAAAATAAGAAAATATTGCGAAATATGATGATTTTTAGAAAGAGATCTAGTGTGGATCCAATGTTATTCCATAAAAGATAAGAATCCTAAGCATTGTCTACATTTTGACTATGGCCATAAATGTGGGTTATTTGTTTAAAATTAATTACCTCTTATTAGAATTGTGCACGTGCCATTTGTGTTCCCATTTGTGAATTTTTGAAATAAAAGAGGAAAATGATATGAAACAATTCTAGGAGATAGGTATGCTCATACATTCTATGCTAGTGTAGGAAATGGAAATTTCTTATTTAATGCATAACTATTACAACTTAAATTGACTTTGAATTTAAAATATCAAAATCCTAATCTAGGAAGGAATTTAACATGTTTACATTTTCCTGCAAAACTGAGTTAGTATCAGGCAATAGAAAGGCAAGTATGCAAAAGAAAGATCATATTAGAGCTAGCATGCATGTGACTATGCTAAATGAGAACATGGATATCTAGAATGAATGTGTATAATACATCTTATAATGCCTAGATAAAGTATATAAAAAATGCTTTTTTATCTAAAAGAATACATATATATTTAGCTAGGGATGATACCTATGCTAGCTAAAGAACATATATATATATATATATGGGACCCAAGCATTCTATATAAGCTAAGCATGGCAATGCAGGTGATATACATAGTAAAAATGAGGATAGCTATGCATGGGCAATGGGATAACAATGGATGATATTGTGTACTGACTTTACTGCAGTGATGCTTCTAATGAATCTATAGTGGTGATTGTAGAGAAAGGAACAACAGAAAGAGGAATGCTATGAAGTGCAGAGGTTTTGCTAAGACTCAGTTTTGCCAGCTGTTGTCAATGGCTTCATTGCATAGACTCTGCTGCAACAGGTGATGGTGGAAGAGGTGCTGATGGTGGGCAATGTACCGAAATGACTGGTGGTGCTGGACAGTGATATGACTGTGATAAGCTTCAAGGAGATGACGCAACAAGATGTTGTTGTAGGATTGGGTGGTGGAATCAAACATCCTAAGATTGAGTTGTAGCAATGTTAAAATTTTATTGAGATTTGTTAACTTTGGTATCTAAATATATGCACACTACCTAGATGCTAACACTAAAGTATATTAAGGATATGATGTATGAATGGTACATGATAAGAGGTATCTAGGCATAGGTAGACTCATAACAGAAACAAATTGTTAACACATATTCCTTAGTAAAATGAGGGTTCCAACATATGTTTAGGGATGGCGTGTGGATATACAAGGAGGTGTTGTACACTTAGAGTGAGCACAGGGGAAGATGCTGATGCCTAGGTGGGTGTTAGGGATTGGTAATGGAGTTGAGTATGAAGGAGGCTGGACTGGGGTGTTTAACAGGTGCGCAGGAAGTGGTGATCAGTGTAGTATAAAGCTATTGTGAAGGGTGTTCAGCAGATGTAAATGTTTGAATATGCTGTTAGTGATTATGATGCAGCAAATGAGGGTGGAGTAACAACAAGGTGTAGGAAATGATGCTAATATGGGTGAGTTTGAATATGCTATAGGTGGCTACAAGCATAATGCTGGGAATGGTAGTGGTCACAATGATATGCAGGGGCAAGTAGACATTGCCTAATAGATGCAAGGCAAAGTCAGGAAAGAAAATGAGATGTTACATGCTGTAATTTCACAGTGATTTAAAAAAAAAATCAATCAGATCTTATAATCCTTTTCCTACAAATCTGAGCTGACAGCTAGAGGATTCAAATACTGGATCTGTTTTCATAATTATAAGATAAATCCAGAGTAATGTTATCAGTAACGCAATATGGCAGATCCAATTTACAATCAATCAAATATAGCAGAGAAGTTTTCACAGCAAAGTCAAGAGATTTCACAATGAACTAAGCATGCACTTTTATTCCCAATTAACAACATATACATCATGATATCCACTGGAATGAAAGCATTGATAATACAGGGCACTCGCTGGTACAAAAGAAAAGATTTTTAGTGAAATCAAAAGATTTCACAGTGAATTATACCATTCAGACGACATCTGTTGAAGTGAATGCATCGATGATGCAGGCAATGCGCTGTAACGAATACAACAGGAAATACCGCAAGTGTGGTGGGGTTATCGTGATGTGCAGATATGACATAAGGTGACATTGTGTGAACATGCAAGTGTGGTGGTGAAGTGTATATACATGCATAGAGGTGAGTGCTGGAAATATGACAGTGAAAGCTGGGTAAAATGGGTGATTGCTGTGTAACAGTAAAGTGTTAGTGAGGTAGTGGTGGCAGATGAAGTGGGTGTTATGCATGAGGAAGTGCAGTAAGTGAGATAGTAATGAAGTGATGTTGTGCAATCTCTATGAAAGGTGGCAGCAGGTAAATATCATTGCTATTAGTGAAGGGTATGGTGATATGTGCAAATGGGAGTGAACATGGTGCTGTATGTTGGTGAAGAAGCTACAGCAGGAGAAGATATCATAACGAAAAGTTGCAAATATACTTGGAGGCAAAAGAAGGAGAAAAAATAAATAAATAAATAAATAAATCCATAAATAAACAGTACCATACCTCCCATCTCATCTGAATTCAGTAAAGAGAGTGTAGAGAAACAGAAAAACCTGCTCTTTTAGAGCCCCAGAATCAATTACGATGGTCTTGAGAATCACCCTATCAGATATATCATCAGATCCATCACTTCTCACAACGAAAGAGTGGGAAATAGAAGACAACCCATCAACCTCGATCTGCATGGCATCTGTATTATCAAGACTAGTGATCAGGTCACTGTCATTATATCCCCCTGATCAACTACAAGGAAAGTGATCTTCATGGCTGAAGACACATTCTGTTCATTTTTAAGCAATCCTCTCAGAACCCCTTTTCCCTTCATTTATCCTCTTTTAAAACCCTTGATTAAACATTGCCACCTTCCTTCTTGCTGTTGTTAGCTGATCAATAGAATCCATTGAATCTGGACTGATGGCTAATCTGGTATGACATGCTAAATAGGCCTAGGGAGGAGAGGGGGAGCATATCGAAAAAGTGCAAATGTTGATGATATGAACCTATAAAAAAAAAATGAATACAGACGTATGAATATTAAAGCTGGATCATGGATACTCAAATGAATTAGAGAGACAACAAATAAAAATTACTAAATAAGAACATTTGTCAATCACAACATCCGACTTGAATCAAAACAAAATACCTATGGATTAAAGTTTACTAGCAGACATATTCTTTTCAGGAATTAACGATACCTCTACTGATTATAAGCTTGCCTTTTCTTCTTTTATTCCTTTGGCCTCATCCCTTTTAACAACAAGTTCAAAAAAAATCTGGAATGTCACATCTCCTGAATTCAGAGGATCATATGATCACCCGATTCATATGCCCAATCGCTTTATAATTGGTGCGCCTAGGTACTTATTATTCTCTTTTCTTATGGGGTTTATTGCTCCTGCTGGTGGTGACATAGCGATTTTAGGTTCACACAACAAGGTAATTACAGGTGAAAGATCCTTGGATTGAATGATTGAAAACATGTCACCGGCCTCATCAAAGACTCCCTCATTGGTCATCAACAAGGTAAATCATGTGCTGAACTTAGTTTGAGAAGATCGGTATTTGGAAATGGACTTACTGATTGTTACTTGCAGGCAAGGGATTTGATTACCTTGGCTCCAGAACACACATGGGATACTAAATGAAACAGGCTATGGTGAGTATATGCCAATGATGAAGCGAAGTTCTTACAAACATCAAAACATTGTTAGCAGGATACTGAAGATGAAGCAATTTAATAAATTACCGAAAGCATGAATAACGGCTTAATGATCCAAAGAAACGAAAATATACGTATTCATGCTACAACAAAGTGTGGTCATGTATTGTAACGAGAAGTCAGAGGGGGTTCAAAAGAAAACAAGATCGAGATGACAATGTATGACGAAAATAAGAAATCGAAGACTAAAAAAAAAGTTGTGACTAAAAAAATGTTGGAATCTCAGGATTCCTATTGATATTGCACAAGGGAAGATTGGAGTTGCTATAAGCAGAACGATGCCACCCAGAGTGCTCTAATGGGTCCACAAACAAGAGGATTAGCAAAGTCAGAAACAACAGAGAAATGAGAAAAAGGGAAAAGAAAAAGGAAAGAAAAAAAGAAAAAAAATAAAAAGAATGAAGAGAAAGACAATGAAAGACAAACGTTACTGTCAAACAAAATCGGGATGAAAAAAAATAAACACAGGAAACATCCAATACTTACCGTGAATTGGTCTGGATTGAGGGGTGAAAGGGATGCTCCTCTTGGATACTGCTATTGCAGTGTTCACCCGTGTCTCTTCTGAGTGATGATTGATCTTCAATCACTTGTGAGAAAGATAGGGAAATGAGAGGAAGCTGAGGAAGAAGCAATGAATAAGAGGGAAAAAAAAGGGAGGGAAGAAGAAGAAGGAGATTAAAAAGGAAGCGTCGAGGTGGAGGGGTGAGGGCAGATGAAGCCATAGGATCTCCGGAGTGCTCTTTTTAAAGAGAAGAAGGAGGGTTCAGGAAGAAGAGCCATTGGAGATGAGCGAAGGAGGAAGGAAATGGACGATGTCGTTGGCGATGGAGAGAGATTTCCCAGAGATAGAGAGGGAAGAGAGAAAGGGTGGGTTTGGAAGAAAAGGAAGATGGGTTTTGGGAAAGTTCGAGGAGGGGAAGGAAACTTATTCGCCGGATTTTTTTTTCAAAATTCCAAAACGAGGCTCTTTTCAACATTTTTCTAAAAAGGGTTTTGAGTAAAACAAAAAGAGTTCAAGCCAACACACATTTTTTTTTATTAAAAACTTATTTTGAAAGAAATTCTAAAGATATGAGAAAATACGAGAAAAACCTCAGGATTTTCAAAGGATGGGATCCACACGGGTTTTTGAAGTATTTTTTTACAAAATATTTGTTTTGAAATTGTAAGGATTTTCTGAAAATGAGGTTTTTGAGAAATACTGGGTTAAATTTGGGAATTGTTTTTTTCAGAAATGGATCTGGGTCCGGAAATTTTGACAAAACATTAGATTTCAGATTTTTAAATTGAGATTGGACCTTGAATTGAGAAAGACTTCTGAGAAAATATAAAGAATTTGATTTTTTTGACTTCTTTTTTTTTTGAAGAAATTAGAGACTCAGATTCAAAATTGGATCCGGATATCAAATCTGGATCCAGGATTGGGTCAGATACAGACATTGAGCATGAATTTTAGTGAATCTGAGAAATGAATGGAAATTTAGTTAAAAATTGACTCGATTATTCAGAAGACGGAGGTCAGGGGCAAAATGGAATTGTTTGGATTTTTTAAAAAATTTGGGGTGTTTACAAATGCCCCTCTTTGCTGCTAAGCCGGTTGTAAGCCGAGGTTAGTGGCAAAGAAGACACGCCAAATTTTCCTTAAAAATGCCCCAGTCAGAAGGTCTGAACTGAGTGTGGAAGAATCAACTTTGAAAAGTTTTATTTTTCAGGTTTTGTACCTTACTCAGAAAGGTTTTGAGAAGAGAACGAAATCTCCGAGAATGAAAGAAATTTGGACATAAGAGAAATGAGGAAATCGTGATGGGACTTTCGGATGAAGATCCCGACATGGTAAAAAGGAGAGATTTTTGAAAGAAGTCTCAAGGTTGAGACGAAGATAAGAATTTTTGAAAAGACACAGGCTTAGCCCTTAACCTGGATGGGACAAAGATATTTTGAAAAACTATGATGGGGCATTTTTGAAAAATACCTCATGAGACGAGGTTCAAGTATATTCTTTATTTGAATGGATATACAAAGCGTGGATTTCTTGGTGGGGAAGACTATGATGGGACAGAGAAATACCTCACCAGAATGAGGCAATTCTCTTTTGAAAAATATAGACAACGCTAGGTTGCATCAAAATAGATATTGAGCATTTATTTCATTTTTGGATAACCAAAAAATTTTGCCAATAAGATGAAATTGTAATTGATTCAAATGCTTGAAAGTGTGCACGTATGTGCGAAAGATATTCTCTTTTTCACCTAGAGTATTTTCTCCAACGAGGTTAACTCCTTGGATTCTATAGTCAGATTCAAATTTTAAAGTTGTTGAGTTTCTTCAAGGAAGTTATCTATTTCCTTGATATGAATAGAGAAGAACTACTCTTAATTTCTTAAAAGCAAGCAGTGAAAAGATATTGATGAAAGGATTTCGCATAAGAAAAGATGATTTCTGGCAATTTTGGCAGCTTGATATCCTAAGGCTTTTCCCATAATGATTTTTCTGGCACTCCTTTTGAGACATTGAGCTTTTTTAGGTTTTGGGGGGAAGTTCATTACATAATCCTTCATTTTGGAGATGTCCTGGCTTTTCTCTTTTTTCTTCGGGGAAGGGTACGTCACAAACTCCTTCATCTTGGAGATGCTCTGATCCTTTTTTTTCTCAGGATTTTTTCTGGTGATATGGGCTCATTGGTCAAAAAAATCTCTTGATGATAGCGGCAATCAAATGTCTTTTAGGGTTTGTTGCGAGGCTCGACGCAGTTGCCTTCATCTTGACGGTGATCTGAACGTTCCCTGGAAGGATCCGTCACAAACTCCTTCATCTCGGAGATGATCCAAATCTTTCTTTGGCCCCGGGGGTCAAACTCGCATATTCGCCTTCAACTTGACGACAATTGAGAGATCCCCTTTGCGGATATTTGATTGTAGCTTATATGAATGAGGAGATATGGACTGAGTGGATTCCTTTTATCGCTCAGGATATTTCCACTGCCTGATTGCCAGAAAATCTCCTTTAAACATATGCCATAGATATGATCAATATCGATTCGCTTCTAGCTTTTCAACATCATTGAATATTTCTTTCGCTAATCATACCAAGGATATTTCTTATATCCTTTGGTTGATCAACAGGGAGAAGATTTGAATTTTACTCCTTTTCGCAAAAAGCTTCACACTTTTGAAAAGAATACTAGAGGTAATTTGAGGTGATACTTTTGTGCAATAAAGTATTGGAATCAGCGCATATTTCTAGCAAATTTTAGCAAAGTTTTTTAGAATCCTTTATGACGTAATCACTCAATATAGATTTTGATAAGACCTCGGGCTGAAAATTTTAATCTTGGCAATTTTGATCAGAAAAACTGGATTTGACATGACCAACTTAAAAGATGAGGTTTAAGCAAGGAATTTTAGAAAAGAACCTGGGTAAAAGAATTTTGCTAAAGGAACAATGTAAAACTGGAATTTGAGAAGGATTTTGGTGAAAGGAATTTTTGGTAGAAAGATCTTGGTAAAGGACCAGTGTTAAACTCGAATTTGAAGGATGAATTTTGAGAAAAATTGGAATTTTGGAGGATCAATTTTGAGAAAATTGGAATTCTGAAGGACCAATTTTGAGAAAATTGGAATTTTGAAGGACCACTGTAAACATTGGAATTTTGAAGGACCAATGTAAACATTGGAATTTTGAAGGACCAGTGTAAGACTGGAATTTTGAAGGACCAATTTGAAAAAAATTGGAATTTTGAATGACCAATGTAAACATTGGAATTTTGAAGGACCAGTGTCAAATTGGAATTTTGAAGGACCAGTGTAGGACTGGAATTTTGAAGGACCAATTTGAGAAAATTGGAATTTTGAAGGACCAATGTAAACATTGCAATTTTGAAAAACCAGTGTAAAAACTGGAATTTGAAGGACCAATTTGAGAAAATTGAAATTTTGAAGGACCAATGTAAACATTGGAATTTTGAAGGACCAGTGTAAACACTGGAATTTGAAGGACCAGTGTAAAAACTGGAATTTGAAGGACCAGTGTAAAAACTGGAATTTGAAGGACCAATTTGAGAAAATTGAAATTTTGAAGGACCGATGTAAACATTTGAATTTTGAAGGACCAGTATAAAACTGGAATTTTGAAGGACCAATTTGAGAAAATTGGAATTTTGAAGGACCAATGTAAACGTTGGAATTTTGAAGGACCGGTGTAGGACTGGAATTTTGAAGGACCAATTTGAGAAAATTGGAATTTTGAAGGACCAATGTAAACATTGGAATTTTGAAGGACCAGTGTAGGACTGAAATTTTGAAGGACCAATTTGAGAAAATTGGAATTTTGAAGGACCATTGTAAACATTGGAATTTTGAAGGACCAGTGTAAAACTGGAATTTGAAGGACCAAATTGAGAAATTAGAATTTTGAAGGACCAATGTAAACATTGGAATTTTGAAGGACCAGTATAAAACTGAAATTTTGAAGGACCAATTTATGAAATTGAAATTTTGGAAGGACCAATGTAAACATTGAAATTTTGAAGGACCAATTTGAGAAAAATTGGATTTGATGAAGGACCAGTGTTAGACTGGATTTGGAAGGACCAATGTGAGAATTGGATTTGGTGAAGGATTTTGATGAAGGACTAGTGTTTGTCTGGATTTGGAAGGACCATTATAGAAGGCTGCTCTGCTTCTATGAATGGTTTCAGGATTATCCCTTATCCTGAACGGGAAACTCAGGTTTATCCCTTAACCTGAAGGGAAAAGAAGGAATTGTGAAGAGAATAAACCTGAATTCGGATATTCAATAAGATGAAACATATAAAGGGGAAAACCCGAGTCGGAACCCGGATCTTCAAGATGAAAGATAAAAGAGAAAATTGAGTTGAAAAACTCGAATTTTCGACGTAACGATTGGTTCCAACACGAGCATTGGATCCAAAACGAAATCTGAGTCGGAACTCGAAACTTCAAACGAAAGATAAAAGGGGAAAACCCGAGTCGGAACCCGAATTTTCAAGATAAAAGAGAAACTCGAGTTTTGAAAAACTCGGATTTTCGACGCAACGATTGGTTCCAACACGAGCATTGGATCCAAAAGGAAGTCCGAGTCGGAACTTAGAACTTCAAACGAAAAAAGGAAGACCCGAGTCGGAACCCGAATTTTAAAAGGAAAAGATAAAGGAAAACCCGAGTTTTGGAACTCGAATTTTTAAAGGAAACGATTGGTTCAATGCGAGCTTTAGAACCAAAGAGAAGCCCGAGTCGGAACTCGAAACTTCAAAAGAAAAGATAAAAGGAAGACCCGAGTCGGAACCCGAATCTTTAAAAGGAAAAGATAAAGAATAAAAGAAAATGATTGGTCCAATGCGAGCATTAGAACCAAAGGGAAGCCCGAGTCGGAACTCGAAACTTCAAAAGAAAAGATAAAAAGGAAGACCCGAGTCGTAACCCGAATCTTTAAAAGGAAAAGATAAAAGATAAAAGATAAAAGATAAAAGAAAAAAGAAAATGATTGGTCCAATCAGAACCAAAGGGAAGCCCGAGTCGGAACTCGAAACTTCAAAAAAAAAGATAGAAGGAAGACCCCAGTTGGAACCCGAATCTTTAAAAGGAAAAAATAAAAAGAAAATTAAAATTTGATGGAAATGGAAGGTGATTCAAGTTTATCCCTTAACCTGAAAGGGAAAAAGAATAAAATTGACAAATTTGACAAAATTTGTTAAAAGGTTGATACAGAATTAAAAGAATTGATAACAAATGATAAAGAATCAATAATATTGATAAAGAATTGGAATTAATAAAGACTTGACAAAGATGGACAAAGATCTGGTAAAATTGATAAAATTTGATGGAAAAATTGAGGATACTCGGAGGACGATGAAAAAAAGACTTCAGGGTCATCCCTTATCCTAAAGGAAGAAGGTCCTCGTGGGACGAGGTTCAGGTTTATCCCTTAACCTGAGCGGGAAACTTGGGTTTATCCCTTAACCTGAAATGGTAATTGAAATAAGAATGACAAGAAGAATTAAAAAAATGGATGAAAAATCAATAAGATTGATAAAATTGATAAAGATGAACAAAACTGATAAAACTGATAAAGATTCATAAATTAAAAAAATTGATAAAAGTTGAGAAAAAGAGTCTGTTTGATCCTGCCTGCATGTGGGATCTTTTGAAATGAGATGAGAATGTTTATGAAAAAATTCATTTTTGGAAAGAGAATCAACTGTGAGGTCGATTTTGAAGAATGATCAACACGAGAGTTGATCTTTGAAGAAGAATCAACACGAGGGTTGATTTTTTTTTTAGAAGAGATCATCATGAGGGTTGATTCTTTGAGAACAATGGTTTGAAAAACCAATTTTGAAAAGAAGGATCAACACGCTGGTTGATTTGAAAAAAAAAAGATTGGATCAAAATTTTGAACTTTCGGTGATCATGATGAAGATTTTGTAGAAATTTTCCAGTTTTTTATGATTTTAAAAAACCCTCATAGGTAATATCATTTCTCTCATGGAGGATTGTCGGGATTGCCCCTCATCCTGAAAAGAATGGGAATTTGATGACAAAAGAATATTTTGAAGCGTAAATGTAATTTTCAACAAAAGATGCCCCAATATGGCGAAAAAAAATAAAAATTGAACATCAAAGATAGGAAGGAAATTGACATTTCATTGATAAGTAATGACTGAAAACAAAACTTGGATATTTAAAAAAAGAGATCACAGAAGACTGGGGCTAACTTACCCCTACAAGACGACTGTTAAGAAAATGAGAAAAACAGAGAAACTTCGGCATCACTAGTTCTTGGAGTGGTCTGGGAAAGGCTTGGTTAGGACAGCAGGCTGCTCTTCATCTTCGTCCTCTATCAAAAGATTTTTATCAATGCAATCCTGGATGATGTTCTTTAGGACGAAGCAGTGCTCAGTGTTGTGCCCCACTACTCGGTGAAACTTGCAGAACTTGTCCTTCCATTTTCCCAAGGAGACCGGGGGATCAGCAACTCTCGGAAGTTTAATCATATCTTTGCTTAACATGTACTCCAGAACTTGCTCGAGGGACTATTCAAGAGCAGTGAATTGGCAGTCATAACCCCAACCTTCGCGTTTTATTTTCTCCTTCTGCTTGGCTAGAACTGGCTTGTCATTCTGTTTGAAGGGTTCCTCTCCCTGACCTGTCTGCTTGTTCTTGCTATCCTTGCTGCTACTGCCCCCAGAGTTAGCTGAGAAGGTATAATTCACCTTTTTTTTGAGGTCTTGACCGCTCTTGACGAGAGTGATGCCCTCATAATTCCCATTATCCATCCCCATCTCGAGCCACTCAGCTCGTTCAATAAGCTCTATGAATGATTTTGATGGGTAAGTAGAAATAAGGCTTCTAAGAGGTTGAGAAAAATTGTTCAAGATGACTTGGAGCGCGTGTTCTTCTAAAATGGGGGTTCTCATCTTGTTGCAAGTATCTCTCCACCTCCGAATGAAGTCTACGGCCTTTTCCTTATCTTTTTGTTTCAGGTTATATAGGTGATTGAGGGTTGGCAGTGCCTCAGTGTTGAACATGAACCGTTCCACGAACAGATTGACAACTTTATCAAAATTTAGCAGCTCGACGGGGTTGATATGCTCTGCGTACCATTTTACTGCTACGCCCTCCAAACTGCGAGGAAAACACAAGAAGAGGGCCCGATTGTCTTCACTGAATCTGGCACACTCGGCGAAGAACATTGCGAGGTGGGCCTTTGGGTTGCCGGACCCATCGAACTTAATAAACTTTCGGAGGAGGTCTTCCAGGCTGCTGTCCCCATCTAGGCCATGGTAGAAATCTTGTCTGGTATATACCTTCTTTCCCTTATCTCGAATCTGGAGATCTTTGACCATCTTTGTCAATACTTGAATTGAATCTTCTGCAGAGACCCCATCTTTAGGCTTGTTGACTGACTCAGACTCTTCCGCCACATTCTTGGGCTGTCGCAGATGTTTTGGGACGAATACAAACTGCTCTTCTTCGGAGTCCTCGTCTGCCGATTCTGTACCCTCAGATGTGCTGTCCTGCTGGACCCTCTTCTTGTTGATCCTAACATGCTTCTTTACTAGCTTTCTCTTGATCTTGTTTTTAGAGGATGTTTTCTTTGAACCTGCCCCAGCTTGCTTAGACATCATTTTTGCCATCATCTTTTGAAATATCTTATACATTGTTGGATCGACATCATTCTCATCTGAATCATGTTTCCAGGATAGTCGGGGAGAGTTTACTTCCTCCACTTCGTTGTCATTGTGCTGCTGAGCTGCCCTCCTTCTTGCTCTTGTTTGAACCATGATGAAATGTTGATGTTTTCTGAAGAATAAACGAAGGGTTCAGATCAAAGAATTTTTTTGAAAGGAAGAGAGATAGTGAAAGAGAATTTTAAAAAGATCTCTCGATAAAAATGGTTTTATATGAAGAAGATGGAATATACGAGGGAGAGTATTTTTGAAGATAGATGACAAGACCTTGAATATTTTTGAAAAATTGCAGACAGGATCAAAAGAAATTAAATAAATCAAAAGAAAAAGAACGAAAATATGCCTGGACTTTTGAAAGATAGAGAAAAAAACTTTAAAAAGAATGTCCAGGGCTTAAGAATTTTATGAAAGAATAAAGAAATGAGAAATATACAATCCTGGATTTTGAGAAAATAAAAGATTTTTTATGAAATAAGTATCCAGGGTTTTGAAAAATAAGAATTTTCAAGATAATATCTATAAAAGAATCAATTTATACAAGCAATGATGCACAAAATAGCACTCCCTAGAAGCTGACTCTAAATGCAAGATTTGAAAAAGGCTTGTAGGACCTTAATCCTAACTCTAAGGTTCAGATCATTTGATTTCAATCAAGATACACTGATATACTCAAGCCAAAGCCTGAAGTACGTGGCATAAGAATATTTCTTCGGTTCTAAGGTAATGGCTTCCCAACATCCTTGAGCACCTACCGATATACCTCAGACTATGGCCCTTAGGTACATGGTAGGGGGCGTTAACCCAAATAAGTGGTCCAGTTGTGAGGCTCTCTCCCGAACTATGGTTCAGTGAGACAGCCCAACAACGTGAAGACCGGGACAATATAGGTAGGGATGTTTTCAAAAACATGTTCAACATGCAAGAAATCAGATGGCTCGAATGCAAGTCCTAAAGAGATAGATTTAAATGAAAAGAAGCATATACTTACATACATTGTTTTGCATTCAATCCCTAGAATTGAGGAGTGTTATATTTCAGACCTAAGTCTAATGTGAACATTGAATAATCTCTACAATATGGTCCTACCAAACCATACATAAATCCTATATGCAATGATGTCAGCTTAGGACAGAGTCTAGGCTCCTAAGGTTTGCATGGAAAATGAAGCTGACATTTGTTAGAATAAAGACTTAGATAATATCAAAGCAAAGCAAAGCAAAAGGCATAGATTCGACCGGACAGAGACGGGTCCCATCACGGTTGCCAAAACTGTGATCATCGCAAAAATTTTCCTCTTGATGTTCTCTCTCTTCCTTTCTCTTTCCCTTTCTAACCTCTATTTCTTCCCCTTTTGAAGGGAGAAATAAAAGACATAAAAGAAGAGAGAAGAGAAAAGAAAGAAAAGAGAGAGAGGAACTCTTTTGCGAAGGTCTCACTTGACCTTAATTTTAAAAAGATTTAAAAGATTACTCGCCTCCATTTTTGAAATTCTTGCGAGAAAATTGGGAGACGGGGCTCGCTCGTCGGTACAAGGTTCGACCGTTTCTGGCGCCTTTACCAGGGGTAATCGAACCAAGGATCGAATTTATGCCTTTTTGCTTTGCCTTAATATTATCTAAGAATTTATTCTAAGTCTAGAAAAATGCACAGAAAATCATGCTTGTGTAAATGCAAAGATGTATGCTCTCTTGAGAAAATGATTTGGAAATTTTCAAGTGTTTTTGAAATTATGAAGAATATAATAAAGAAATGGTTTTGTGAAAGTTGAAGATGGGCTTGGAGAAGTTAGATTTTCTAACTTAAGAATAGATCTTGAGTTTTAAAATAATCAAAGATTGAGATGAACCTAAATTTTGAAGAAGGGAGTTTAGGAAATAAGAATTGGAAGTTGAATATGGACTTCAAAATGGATCTAGAACTGAGAGTCAAGATGGAATTTTGAAGATAGGGTGAAGCTCTAGATTTAAAATTTGAAATCAGAAAGAAAGATGAAAGAAATCTAGATGGGATTTGGAATTTAGGATTTGGGTATGAAATCTGGAATCCATGATGAAATTGGATCCTAAATCCGGAATCTGAGATGGAATTGGATCTAGAATCCAAGATGGGATCTGAAAAGCAGAATTGGATCTAAAATTTAGAGTTCCAGATGGAGTTGGATCCGAAGTCTGGAATCCAAGATAGAGTTGAATTTTGAATCTAGGATCCTAAAGGGAATTGGATTCGAAGTCTGGAATCCAATGATGGGGTTGGATCCAAAATCTGGAATCCTAAATGGAATTTGGATCCGAAGTCTGGGATCCAAAATGAAGTTGAATTCTAGGATCCTAAATGGAATTGGATCCGAAGTCTAAGATCCAGGATGAAGTTGGATCTAAAATCTGGAATCCTAAATGAAGTTTGGATCCAAAGTCTGGGATTGGGTTTTAAATCTAGACATGGGTTTTGAAAGTCCAAATGAGACTTTTGAAGATAGATCTGGGTTTTGAAAACCCAGATTGAATTTGAAGCTTCGGGAGAATCGAATTTCAAAATCAATCCTGAAACTTTGATTTTGAATTTGAGAATCAAGACTCAATCTTTAGATAGCACTGTGAAGATAAAGGATAAACTTGATTTTTTTGAAATCAGAAGATGAATCAGAAATTTCAAAGTTAAATTGAACTTTGAAATTGAATTTGACATATTGAATTTGAATTTGGACCTTGGAAATGAATTTTGGAGTTTCAAAGCTGAGTTAAACTTTGAAATTTGATTAGAGTTCTGAATATAAAATGAATTTAAAATTTCAAAGTCAAATCGAACTTTGAAATCGGATTTTGAACTTTTGAAATGAGATAGAATTGATGAATTGAAATAGAAAAAGATATTCAAGATCACTTGGATTTTGGAAAAGAATTTTGAAAATATGATGCAATTCTATCTTAAATGATGAATGAATTTAAAGAATTTGAAATTGGATTTTGAAAAGCATATTTCATTCCTTAAATGAATTGAAATTAAATTGAAGATATAATATATTTCTGACTATGGTCATAAAATGTATTATATAATAATCTATATTTAAATTCAGGTGAAGAATAAAACATATTTTGGTGCTTTTATAGAGTTTAAAATGAAATTAACCCTCCATATATCTTGACTATGACCATCGATATATATTTTGAGTTAATTTTAAGTTAAACTCTCATAAAAGAAGAAAATATTGAGAAATATGATGATTTTTAGAAAGAGATCAAGTGTGGATCCAATGTTATTCCATAAAAGATAAGAATCCTAAGCATTTTCCACATTTTGACTATGACCATCAATGTGAGTTATTTGCTTAGGATTAATTACCTCTTATTAGAATGGTGCACGTGCCATTCGAGTTCCCATTTGTGAATTTTCGAAATAAAAGAGGAAAATGATATGAAACAATTCTAGGAGATATGTATGCTCATACATTCTATGCTAGTGCAGGAAATGGATATTTCTTATTTAATGCATAACTATTACAACTTAAATTGACTTTGAATTTAAAATATCAAAATCCTAATCTAGGAAGGAATTTAACATGTTTACATTTTCCTGCAAAACTGAGTTAGTACCAAGCAATAGAAAGGCAAGTATGCAAAAGAAACATCATATTAGAGCTAGCATGCATGTGACTATGCTAAATGAGAACGTGGATATCTAGAATGAATGTGTATAATACATCTTATAATGCCTAGATAAAGTATATAAAAAAGGCTTTTATATCTAAAAGAATACATATGTATTTAGCTAGGGATGATACCTATGCTAGCTAAAGAACATATATATATATATATATATATATATATATATATATATATAAATGGGACCCAAGCATGTTATCTAAGCCAAGCATGGGAGTGCAGGTGATATACATAGTAAAAACGAGGATAGCTATGCATGGGCAATGTGATAACAATGTAGGATATGGTGTATGGTGTACTGACTTTAGTGCAGTGATGCTCCTAATAAATCTATAGTGGTGATTGTAGAGAAGGGAACAACAGAAGGAGGAATGCTATGAAGTGCAGAGGTTTTGCTAAGACTCAGTTTTGCCAGCTGTAGTCAATGGCTTCAATGCATAGACTCTGCTGCAGCAGGTGATGGTGGAAGAGGTGCTGATGGTGGGCAATGTACCGAAATGACTGGTGGTGCTGGGCAGTGATATGACTGTGATAAGCTTCAAGGAGGTGGCGCAGCAAGATGTTGTTGTAGGATTGGGTGGTGGAATCAAAGATCCTAAGATTGAGTTGTAGCAATGTTAAAATTTTATTGAGATTTGTTAACTTTGGTATCTAAATATATGCACACTACCTAGATGCTAACACTGAAGTATATTAAGGATATGCTGTATGAATGGTACATGATAAGAGGTATCTAGGCATAGGTAGACTCATAACAGAAACAGATTGTTAACACATATTCCTTAGTAAAATGAGGGTTCCAACATATGTTTAGGGATGATGTGTGGATATACAAGGAGGTGTTGTACACTTAGAGTGAGCACAGGGGAAGATGCTGATGCCTAGGTGGGTGTTAGGGATTGGTAATGGAGTTGAGTATGGAGGCTGGACTAGGGTGTTTAACAGGTGTGCAGGAAGTGGTGATCAGTGTAGTATAAAGCTATTGTGAAGGGTGTTCAGCAGGTGTAAATGTTTGAATATGCTGTTAGTGATTATGATGCAGCAAATGAGGGTGGAGTAACAGCAAGGTGCAGGAAATGATGCTAATATGGGTGAGTTTGAATATGCTATAGGTGGCTACAAGCATAATGCTGGGAATGGTAGTGGTCACAATGATATGCAGGGGCAAGTAGACATTGCCTAATAGATGCAAGGCAAAGTCAGGAAAGAAAATGAGATGTTACATGCTGTAATTTCACAATGATTTAAAAAAAAAATCAATCTGATCTTATAATCCTTTTCCTACAAATCTGAGCTGACAGCTTGAGGATTCAAATACTGGATCTGTTTTCATAATTATACGATAAATCCAAAGTAATGTTGTCAGTAACGCAATATGGCAGATCCAATTTACAATCAATCAAATATAGCAGAGAAATTTTCACAGCAAAGTCAAGAGATTTCACAATGAACTAAGCATGCACTTTTATTCCCAATTAACAACATATACATCATGATATCCACTGGAATGAAAGCATTGATAATACAGGGCACTCGTTGGTACAAAAGAAAAGATTTTTAGTGAAATCAAAAGATTTCACAGTGAATTATACCATTCAGACGACATCTGTTGAAGTGAATGCATTGATGATGCAGGCAATGCGTTGTAACGAATACAACAGGAAATACCGCAAGTGTGGTGGGGTTATCGTGATGTGCAGATATGACATAAGGTGACATTGTGTGAACATGCAAGTGTGGTGGTGAAGTGTATATACATGCATAGAGGTGAGTGTTGGAAATATGACAGTGAAAGCTGGGTAAAATGGGTGATTGCTGTGTAACAGTAAAGTGTTAGTGAGGTAGTGGTGGCAGATGAAGTGGGTGTTATGCATGAGGAAGTGCAGTAAGTGAGATAGTAATGAAGTGATGTTGTGCAATCTCTATGAAAGGTGGCAGCAAGTAAATATCATTGCTATTAGTGAAGGGTTTGGTGATATGTGCAAATGGGAGTGAACATGGTGTTGTATGTTGGTGAAGAAGCTACAACAGGAGAAGATATCATAACGAAAAGCTGCAAATGTACTTGGAGGCAAAAGAAGGAGAAATAAATAAATAAATAAATAAATCCATAAATAAACAGTACCATACCTCCCATCTCATCTGAATTCAGTAAAGAGAGTGTAGAGAAACAGAAAAACCTGCTCTTTTAGAGCCCCAGAATCAATTACGATGGTCTCGAGAATCACCCTATCAGATATATCATCAGATCCATCGCTTCTCACAACGAAAGAGTGGGAAACAGAAGACAACCCATCAACCTCGATCTGCATGGCATCTGTATTATCAAGACCAGTGATCAGGTCACTGTCATTATATCCCCCTGATCAACTACAAGGAAAGCGATATTCATGGCTGAAGACACATTCTGTTCATTTTTAAGCAATCCTCTCAGAACCTCTTTTCCCTTTATTTATCCTCTTTTAAAACACTTGATGAAACATTGCCACCTTCCTTCATGCTGTTGTTAGCTGATCAATAGCATCCGTTGAATCTGGACTGATGGCTAATCTTGTATGACATGCTAAATAGGCCTAGGGAGGAGAGGGGGAACATAACGAAAAAAATGCAAATGTTGGTGATATGAACCTATCTAAAAAAAAATGAATACTGACATATGAATATTGAAGTCGGATCATGGATACTCAAATGAATTAGAGAGACAACAAATAAAAATTACTAAATAAGAACATTTGTCAATCACAGCATCCGACTTGAATCAAAACAAAATACCTGTGGATTAAAGTTTACTAGCAAACATATTCTTTTCAGGAATTAACAATACCTCTGCTGATTATAAGCTTGCCTTTTTTTCTTTTATTCCTTTGGCCTCATCCCTTTTAACAACAAGTTCAAAAAAAATTTAGAATGTCACATCTCCTGAATTCAGGGGATCATATGATCACCCGATTCATAAGCCCAATCGCTTTATAATTGGTGCGCCTAGGTACTTATTATTCTCTTTTCTTATGGGGTTCATTGCTCATGTTGGTGGTGACATAGCGATTTTAGGTTCACACAACAAGGTAATTACAGGTGAAAGATCCTTGGAGTGAGTGACTGAAAACATGTCACCGGCCTCATCAAAGACTCCCTCATTGGTCATCAACAAGGTAAATCCTGTGCTGAACTTAGTTTAACAGGATCATTATTTGGAAATGGACTTACTGATCGTTACTTGCAGGCAAGGGATTTGATTACCTTGGCTCCAGAACACACAGGGATACTAAATGAAACAGGCTATGGTGAGTATATGCCAATGATGAAGCGAAGTTCTTACAAACATCAAAACACTGTTAGCAGGATACTGAAGATGAAGCAATTTAATAAATTACAAAAAGCATGAATAATGACTTAATGATCCAAAGAAATGAAAATACACGTATTCACGCTACAGCAAAGCGTGGTCATGTGTTATAACGAGAAGTCGGGGGGGGTTCAAAAGAAAACAAGATCGAGATGACGATGTATGATGAAAATAAGAAATCGAACACTAAAAAAAAGTTGTGACTAAAAAAATGTTGGAATCCGAGGATTCCTATTGATATTGCACAGGGGAAGATCGGAGTTGCTATAAGCAACACGATGCCACCCAGAGTGCTCTAATGGGGCCACAAACAAGAGGATTAGCAAAGTCAGAAACAACAGAGAAATGAGAAAAAGGGAAAAGAAGAAGGAAAGAAAAAAATAAAAAAATAAAAAGAATAAATAGAAAGAAAATGAAAGACAAACGTTATTGTCAAACAAAATCGGGATGGAAAAAAATAAACACAGGAAACATCCAATACTTACCGTGAATTGGTCTGGATTGAGGGGTGAAAGGGATGCTCCTCTTGGATACTGCTATTGCAGTGTTCACCCGTGTCTCTTCTGAGTGATGATTGATCTTCAATCACTTGTGGGAAAGATAGGGAAATGAAAGGAAGCTGAGGAAGAAGCAATGAATAAGAGGAAAAAAAAAAGGGAGGGAAGAAGAAGAAGGAGCTTAGAAAGGAAGCGTCGAGGTGGAGGGGTGAGGGTGGATGAAGCCATAGGATCTCCGGATTTTTCTTTTTAAAGAGAAGAAGGAGGGTTCGGGAAGAAGGGTCGTTGGAGATGAGCGGAGGAGGAAGGAAATGGACGATGTCGTTGGCGATGGAGAGAGATTTCCCAAAGAGAGAAAGGGAGGGTTTGGAAGAAAAGGAAGATGGGTTTTGGGAAAGTTCGAGGAGGGGAAGGAAACTTATTCGCCGGATTTTTTTTCTTCAAAAATCCAAAACGAGGCTCTTTTCAACATTTTTCTAAAAAGGGTTTTGAGTAAAACAAAAAGATTTCAATCCAACACACATTTTTTTTTATTAAGAACTTATTTTGAGAGAAATTCTAAAGATATGAGAAAATACGAGAAAAACTTGAGGATTTTCAAAGGATGGGATCCAGACGGGTTTTTGAAGTATTTTTTTACAAAATATTTGTTTTGAAATTGTAAGAATTTTCTTAAAATAAGGTTTTTGAGAAATACTGGGTTAAATTTGGGAATTGCTTTTTCTTCATAAATGGATCTGGGTCCAGAAATTTTGACAAAACATTAGATTTCAGATTTTTAAATTGAGATTGGACCCTTAATTGAGAAAGACTTCTGAGAAAATATATGGAATTTGATTTTTTTGACTTCTTTTTTTTTTAAGAAATAAGAGACTTGGATTCAAAATTGGATCCAGATATCAAATTTGGATCCAAGATTGGGTCAAATACGGACATTGAGCATGGATTTTAGTGAATATGAGAAATGAATGAAAGTTTGGTTAAAAATTGACCCAATTATTCAGATGACGGAGGTCAGGGGGAAAAGGGAATTGTTTGGATTTTTTGGAAAATTTGGGGTGTTTACACATCCTCCTGTATACGTGTACATATGATCGAATACATTCAATCTGTACATCTTGTATAGTTTACTTGTTACACATCTAGCTCACCACAGTAAGTTATCTTTCCAACATGGCAAATCCCTAATTTATCTCTTAAGCACTGTTGAAGCTGCTACATCAAGCAATCAGTCACCCTCGACCCATGGTACTCGAGAGAACACAGTGTTGGGTTTCGTCAAGGTAGTTGAGCACGATCTGGGAATCAGAGAGAGATGGCTATCGGATAATCCAAATGCCACATTCAGGGACTCGCTAAGGTTGACTTGTTAAATGAAGATGGAATAGTCCTGAGCATCATGTATCCCAAATTTTTTATAACTGGAGTACAGGGAACACTTATGGATCGACAAATTATCTGGTTGAGATTGGAAGGTTGTGAAATTCTGGTGGACACGCTGTTTTGCAGAGGGATGTCTCTAGAAGATTTCATAGCAGGAAATCAGTGTTTCCTCAAAGAAAAACTTCGTGTCATTCTCTTAGTAGCATGGCTAAAGTAGGGGTCCTTGTTTCCATCTCCTTCACCTGTCATACAACACAGTCAATATCTGCTAAACGCACTATTCCACCACCTGTTATATTTCTGGTACTTAGTTCACCATATAAAATATTTTCCCAGGAAAAACATATTGGATTTCTTTCAAACTCAAATTTTCAAATTCTAAACTGGATTTGCTTCGCAATGGGGTATTGAACTTCAAATTCTGAGCTCATTTTAAAAACTGCCAAAAATAGCTCATTTCGTCCAGGAATTCTTCTAAAAAGACTATTCTATCCCTATGATTATCAAAATGAATTTCAAATTTGGAAAGAGAGCCCACTCTGAGATGGCTCCTTCATTCTCATTTTAATAAAAAAAAAGGATTTTATCTTCTCCTTTTCTTTTTTATTTCTTTCATTTTTTTTATTTTTTATTTTTATTTTATTTTATGAGAGAAGGTGGGACCCACAAGGGGGTCGGCCAGCCCCCTCTCCCTTCTTCTTTCTTTCCTTTTTCCTTCCCCATTTTCTTCTTCTTCTTCCTTTTTTTCTTTCCTTTTCCTTTTCTTTCTTTCTTCCTTTTCTTCTTCTTCTTCCTTTCCTTTTCTTTTTCTTTTCTTCTTTTTTTTTCCTTCTCCTTTCTCATTCACGTAGACCTCTCCAGCCCTCTTCTTCTCTTCCTTTCCCTATTCCTTCTTTCCTTCTCCCTTTTCTTTCTTCTTCTTCTTCATTTCTTTCCTTTTCTTTTTCTTCCCTTTTCTTTCCTTCTTCCCTTCCCTTCCTTCCTTCCTTTCCCTATTCTCCAACCCATTCACGTAAACTCCCTTCTTCCCTCTCATAAAAAATTTATTTCCATTAAAACTTAGGAAAGAAAATTTCTTTGGTCCTAAGTTAAAAAACCAAAAAAAGGAAAAAAAAGGGAGGACTCTAGCATTCACGCTCAGCCCCCTTGGAGCTCTCTCATCTCTCTCCCATTCAGCCCCTAAGCCCTCTTTCTTGGTCTCTTGGTGGCAGTCACCATTGCAGCAACAACCAACGTCTCTCTTGGCGCCACCCATTTTAGGGTTTTATTCATGTAAATAAGCATATCATATTAGGGTTAATTTCAATCTCATTTGCATTTTTATTTTCTATTTTTGCAAAATATATTTCAGAAAACCCTGGTTTCAAGGCCATAGTCTTGTTATCAGGGGTATTTTGGTTATTTTGACCATAATTTCGAAATTTCAATCCTTAATTCCATAAATTTTCATGCATATCATCATACTTCATCATATTATGTTTGACTTATTTCATTTGATTTTCAAAATTCCAAATTTTACAAAAATTCTTTTAGAAAAACCTGATTTCAAGGTCATCAGGGGCATTTTGGTCATTTTTACCCCAATTTCGAATTTCCAAGTTTATTTTAAAATTTTATTCATTATTTATCATGTTTATATCAAAGGGAGTATGATTCTGGGTTTATATCTGAATAATATCTGATAATTTCCAATATTTTTGGATAAATTCAGATAAACCTATATTTTTGTGCTAACATTGTTCTCTAGTTTTGCAGAAACATTCAAGAAGAAGACTTAGCTTTTATTCTTTTATTTCAATTCAATGTAACATTAAATGTAATATTTAGAATAAGAGTTACATTTCTGCTTAGAATAGGACTGCATTGCATATAGTTTGATTTTTGCAAAATTCTAATATTTGATGCATCATTCATGTACATTTTTCCAAAATTCACTATGCTTGACACGAATAACACGTGCACAAGATCTTATGTAGTTTATAAACTCGGTGGGATTCATATTTATGGTCATAGTCAGAATACGAAGAAAACCAAGATTTATGATCTTCATATTAGCCACATTCAACCTATACTCTTAGGCTAACTTCAAAAATGCACTGCATTTCTCAAAAGTTTCAAAAGGATTTCCCAATTCCTCAATGAAATTCCCTTTCAAATTCATATTCATTCATTCATATCATTCAAATTGCATTATTTTCAAATTCATTTTCCAATTTCCATTTCAGAAAAATCAATTTTCTCAAGGATTTACCAAGTCTTTCTCAAGATTTGATTTTCTCAGAATTCTGAGTTTTCAAATGACATTTCAAAGCATTTCCCAAGTTTAAATCAAGATTTTCCAATGTTTTAAAATTCTCAAATTTCAAAATCCCAAGTTTTCAGAAATCGATTTTCTCAGAGTTCCCATTTTTCTGAGAATCCATTTTCCATTTCAAAAATCATTTTCCAATGAACTTCCTGATTTTCTCAAGATTCTCAAATCCATTTCCTCAGAAAAGCAATTCAAAGCTCAAAATTGATTTTCCAAAGTTCAAGTTTTCTTGAGAAATCATTTTCCAATGTAAATTTCTGATTTCCAATGAAATTCAATAATTTTTCCTAGGAATTCCATTTTCAAGCATTTTCCAGTCATTTTCCAAATGCATTTCAATTTTCCAAGCAAACATCATATTTTCTCAAACTTGCATTATTTTCAAAATTTCATAACACAAGCCTGATTCTTTGTGCATTCTAAGAAAATAGAACAGAATTTAGATAATTTAACTTAGTCAAAGAGCACATTTGATCCTTGGTTCGATTACCCCTGGTAACGGCGCTAGGAATGGTCGAACCTCGTACCGACAGGCGGATCCTATTCCACAGATTTTTTCTGTAAATTTTCAAAAATGGAGGCGAGTTAATTTTCAAAAACCATTTTCAAAACTTTGGTCGAGTTTGACTCGCAAAATTCGTTTCTCTCTCGCAAGAGGGAGGGGAAAAATTTTGGGATGATAACAGGGGCGCGTGTAGGTTGCGTAGCGTTCTGTAAGGGGCAGACTAAAGATGTTTGGGGCTGGATACTGGACTAACCGCCCTCCCTTACCCACCTTTACAGATGATCAAGACTTTTCACTACTAGTCGCCTACCAGATACCCTTGGCAGCAACGTGGGCTGAAGTTTATGCTCGAGAAGGTGGATTTGTGCCTTCGCATGTTCTGGTGCGCCAGCAGACACCACAAGAGTCATCGAGAGATTATGTTCCCCCTGAGATAGCAAAGAAGTGTGTATTCTGTGGGAAATCAGGGCACGCCATGGATGCCTACCTCCGCAAGGCCGAGCACGATGATAAGATCGTAATTTCGACTGCAGGCGAGCAACCACCACCACCAGCAGACCTAGTGGGCAGTGTATCACCCACATACACACCTGCAACTGATTCGTCAAGTTATAGTCTTGGCTCACCTAAATATACTCCGACGACGCCCCTCTACGAGCAGGAAACCTCCTATAAGGAGTCACTTTCTTTCACCCCTAAGCGCAGATTTAGGCGCACATACAATAAAATGGAATATCTTAGGCAATACTCTAGCCGTCTCTAAGGGGAGGTAGCACCTACCAAGTTTTGTTGGAGTCTGTGAACTCATTTATCATTGCGAAATAGAACTTTTTGCTTGTGTACCAGCACTACTGGATTCAAAATAAATGACTTTCGTAATAAAGACCTATATTTTGCCCTCTATGCTTATGTCTTGTTATGCTTCATAGATATTTTGACTCTTAACCTTGGTTGCTTTTCAAGGATGACAGGGAACTCAAGCAACAATATGGCTGATGAGTTGCGTGAGCAGAAGGGATTCATGATGGATACTTTCAACTCCTTGGCAGAGGTGATTCATAGTTAGGGTCGCCCACAGCAGGATTCGGGCTCCCCTATTGGGAATACGCCAACCGCTACTTATGAATTTTTTTGAAGCTTGACCCTCCTACCTTCTCTGGCAAGGTTGACCCTGACTTGGCAGAGAGTTGGGTCAAAGAAGTGAAATGAGTGTTCCAAGTGTTGTTCGTTTATGACTATAAGAAGACGATGTTCAGATCCTTTTGATTGAAGGACGATGCTCGTGAATGATGTGACACTACCCAGGAAGTGCAGTTCCCGGGTGCTGAGGTAATTTTTTGGGAGGCCTTCCGGAGGGCTTTCCTTGGAAACTACTTCCCTCCTCATCGAAGGAAAAGAAGAAGGTAGAATTTTTGGAACTGTGTCAAGGCAGCTTAAGTTTGAACGAGTATATCATCAAATTTCAACGGTTGGAGCGCTACTGTCCCAACCTATTTGAGGATGATCATGAGCGGGCTGAGAAGTTCAATCGTGGATTGAAGAAAGGACTCAAGCATAGGGTTCTCACCAGCATGCCTGTGACTTTTTCTGCAGCTGTAGCAGCAGCCATCCTACTGAACGAGGATTGGGAGCGTTCAAAGAGTGTACAGGCAAAAAAGCCACCCGTGACAGGTGGTGATCAGAAGACGACCCATTCCGGCGGCCCATGGCAGCGACCACCATTACCTGTGAAGACCGAGGGAGAGAAAAAACAGTTCCCTTCGATAAAGCACCAATGACAGTAGGGCCATCCACCGCCCAGGCAGCCATTTGGAGATAGTTGCCCCAAGTGCAAGAGGCCTCATGTAGGACAATCTTGTCCGCAAAACACTGGCGGATGCCTGTACTGTAGCAAGATGGGTCACTTCATACGTGACTGCCAAAAGAAAGGAACAGATGACCTCAAGCGAACCAGCAATATATCTCAGCCTCCCCGACCACCTTATCATCAGCAGCAGCGGGCACAACCAAGCAGTGTCACGAGTCGGGTCGAGTTTATGCAGCCACAGTTGAACAATTGACAAAAGAGAATCTCGTTTAAGGTACCATTCTTGGTGCTGGTCATGCAACTTTTGCACTCTTTGATTGTGGTGCCACACACTCGTTTGTTTCAGAAAAATTTATAGAACAATTGCATATAATTGTAAAATCACTTGACAATGCGTTAGACGTGTATAACCCTATTGAGAAGAACACAGTTTGCACCACTTATATACCTGAGTTAGACGTAGTTGTGGCAGAGCGACACTTGCCTACTTGTGCCATCCTGCTTGAGATGATAGAATTTGATGCCATTTTAGGCATGGATTGGTTGCATAAGTATCATGCCAAGATCTTTTGCCGTGATGGCAAGATTCTTTTATCACCTCCAGGCTCTCCAAGAGTAGAATTCAGAATTCCCAGACCTGTGCAAGCAAGTCAGATGATCTCGACACTAAAGGCGCAAAATTACTTATGGAAGGGATGCACTGCCTTTTTGGTTAGTGTCATCCAATCAGATCTGATGCCTATACCCATCAGCGAGCTGGATGTTGTTCGTGATTATCCTAGCGTGTTTCTCAAGGAGCTGTCAGGGCTTCCGCCGCCTCGTGAGGTAGAATTCAATATTGAATTGCTACCAGGTACGACACCAATCTCTAAAGCATCATACAGGATGGCGCCAGCTGAGCTTGAGGATCTCAAGAAGCAGTTGCAGAAGTTGTTGGATTAGGGATTCATTCACCCCAGCGTATCTTCTTGGAGAGCCCCTATGCTTTTCGTGAAGAAGAAGGACAGGACTTTGCGATTGTGCATCAACTATTGAATGCTCAACCAGGACACGATAAAAAATAAGTACCCATTACCGCGTATTAAAGACTTGTTTGATCAGTTATAGTAGGCTAAAAGTTTTCTCAAAAATCAACCTTTGGTCGGGATACCATCAACTCAGAATTAGGAATGATGATATTCCTAAGACGGCCTTTCGAACGAGATATGGACATTATGAGTTCATGGTCATGCCGTTCAGACTGACCAATGCCCTGCAGCTTTCATGGACTTGATGAATAGGGTGTTCAAGCCATTTTTGGACACCTTTGTGATTGTGTTCATCAATGATATCTTGGTGTACTCAAAAAGCCGAGAACAACATCGAGAACACCTAATCATCGTGTTGGAGACCCTGCGAAAAGAACGTTTGTATGCCAAGTTCTCTAAATGTGAATTTTGGCTCGAAGAAGTTATGTTTTTGAGACACGTTATTTCTAAGGAAGGAGTGTCTGTGGACCCTATAAAGGTTGAGGTCGTACTCAGTTGGCAGCAACCGAAGAACGCACGTGATATCGGGAGTTTTCTTGGATTAACTGGTTACTACAAAAGATTCATTTAGGATTTTTCTAAGATTGTGTTGCCCTTGACAAAGTTGTTGAAGAAAGAGGCTAGATTCTCATGGGACGAGAAGTGCGAGGCGAGTTTTCAGTTATTGAAGGAGCAACTTACCACTGCCCCTATTTTGACATTACCTTCTAGTAAAGGCAGATTCATAATTTATACCGATGCTTCTGGGTCAGGCTTGGGGGTCGTGTTGATGCAGAATGGGAAAGTGATCGCTTGTGCCTCTCGGCAACTTAAAATTCATGAGAAGAACTACCCAACTCAAGATTTAGAGTTAGCCGTGGTTGTGTTTGCACTGAAGATATGACGACACTACTTGTATGGAGAGCAGTTTGAGGCATTGATCGATCATAAGAGCCTGAAGTATCTATTTTTTCAGAAAGAATTGAACATGAGGCAACGACGTTGTCTAGAATTCCTCAAGGATTACAACTTCACCCTCTCCTACCACCCAGGAAAGGCGAATGTTGTGGCTGACGCCTATAAACACCCCAAATTTTCACCCTTATTCAGTGCTTACATTTCATGTGTCATTGCATATCATTGCATACATTCTGTATACCATTTCATTGTATTACATAGCATTGCATGTCATTACATCTCATTTTCGAGATCCACAACTCCTGTTTTCAAAATATTTAATCCAGATTCGAGTTTTAAAACTTTTCTTTCAAAATCAATTTTAAAACCTGGGATTAAATCAACATTCTGTCATTTGCCAACCCCCGGGACCTTATATTTTGCAATGTTTTCTCAGAAAACAATCTGGATTCATTTTAAACTCAATTTTCAACTGATTTCAATTCTCAGATGAGACCCATTTAGGTGGTGTCGCTTCTGGATTCCTTCATTTATCAAAAATCTCAAAAATTTTAGAGTTCTAGTTGGATCAGGACTTTGTATTTTCATCTGATTGAATCTTTTTGAACCTTTTTAAAATACCATTCTGATTTTAAACCAGTTATGGTCATATCCCTTGTCCATTTTCTCCATTTTGGCCAAAATCTTAGAGTCCTAGTTGGATCAGGATTCTTTTTCCAGAGTCCAAGTCGGATCAGAACTCTACTTTTTACTACCTTTTCTACCTGTTTTGGAGAAAACCTTTTAAAATCTTTCATTTTGGCCAAAATCCCAGAGTCCTAGTTGGATTAGCACTCTTCTTCAAGAATCCCAGTCGGATTAGGACTCTTCTTCAGAGTTCTAGTCGGACTAGAACTCTGTCTTTTGTCAATATTTTTACCTGTTTTTAACCAAATCTTTCAAAATGAGTCAAAACTCAAGGTTTCAGTCAAAACAAGACTCTGTTCAGAGAGTCGTAGTTGGATCAGGACTCTGATCCTGATTTTAATTTTGAGAGAATCTTTCAAAATTCTTTCCATCTATCAAAACTGTTACACTTTTATCAAAGAATTTCAAAATTCTGGCATTTTATCCTAGAGTCCTGATAGAATCAGGACTCTGCCCCAGAGTCCTGATCAAATCAGGACTCTATACAAAGTTTGTTTTCTCACTCCATTTTCACTGATTTTCAAAATTTCTGTTTAAATTTCATCATTTGCTTATCAGAAAACTAAAAATTCTTAGAGTTCTGATCGAATAAGGACTCTTTCTCAGAGTCCTAATCAGATCAGGACTCTGAACCAAAACTTCAATTTTATCCTATTTTTAACTATTTTTCTAAATTCTCTCATTTGTTTTCTCAGAAAATCCAAAAATCTGAGAGTCCTAGTTCAATTAGGACTCTGTCCTCAGAGTCTCAGTTGAATCAGAACTCTGTTTTATTTCAATATTTGTTATTGTTTTCACTGTTTTCACAAGTTCTTTCATCTGTTTTTCTGAAAATACCAAAAAAAATCTAGAGTTTCAGTCTGATCAGGACCCTGTCCTAGAGTCCTAATCCAGTCAAGAGTTTGTTCTAGAGTCTGTTTCTACTTTCATTTTTATTCTTTTTCATTTATTTTAAAAAATTAGGACATTTTGCATAGTCCAGTTAATTTAGGGCTTTATTTCAGAGTTCTGATTGAGTTAGGAGTCTAACCCTGACTGTATTTTCCGACTTGTTTCACCATTTTTGGTAAAATCTTTTCAAAAGCTCCTTCATTTGGCTTTTAAAACCCAAAATCTCAGAGTCCTAAAATTTCAGGACTCTAACCCGGAGTTCCAGTTTACTTGAGACTCTATTTTCAAAGATTCTGAATTTCAGTTGTTGATTTTAACCCATTTTCAAAGTTATTTTCAGTGTTTATTTCAAAATTTTCAAAACCTGATGTGGGCCCACTCAGTTGGCGCCGCATCCAGAGGACTTCTGACCCAGTTGGAACTCTATGCCATTTCAAAACTTTTAATTTCAAGCCTACTTTTGAAAATCTTTTGAAAATTCTCTCAATTTCAAGCTTTAAAATCATTTTTTTAAAAAGTCAAGTGGGGCCCACTCAGGGTGGCGCCCCATTTGAGAAAGCCAGGGTTAGACTAGGATTAGTCAGTGTCCTGGTTAGTTTTAGAATTTTAGAAGAGTCAAAGTCTATTTTGAAAACCCATTTTAAAAATTGGTTTTTAAACTAGTGTTTTTAAAGGTTTTAATTAAAACTTGAAGAACAAATGTGGGCCCGCATTAGGTGGTGCCACATTTGGAGCTTTTAGGTTTTAACTAGGAGTCTTAGGTTAGGTAAGAGCCTAATTAGGAAAGTCAAAAGGTCAAACCCAATTAGGAAAATCCCCCCCCCCCCCTTTAGAGTCCAAAATTTTCAAATTTTTAAAACCTAATTTTTTTATTATAAAAGGAAGCCCATAGGGGTCGACCTCCCCAATCTCTCTCCTCTTGGATTCTTGGAGCTTCTCTCTCCTCTCCAGCCATTCCTCCATTGCTGCAACCTCAAGGTAATAATTTTTTAATGTTTTTTAGTTTTATTTAATGCTTTTTCATATTTTAATATGGATTTAGCCATTGGTGCCTTCTATTGCATGAATTAAACCATGGATTCAACCCCAAGAACCTCAAGAACGGTCCGAGAAGGTGATTTAACCTTGTTTTACTATTTTTCCAGGGATTCTAATCCGTTAGAATCAATTATTGTATTGATTTTCATGTTCTTAACCATGAAAACATGTGATTTACCCGTTAAATGGGTTAAATCTATGATTTCAAAGGTAAATATTAATTCCAGCCATGGATTCCTTGTGTTTTATTATTTTTTTTACTTATTCATGTTTATTACATGTGTTCCAGCATAGAAATTAATTTTGTTTTACTGTTTGGATATTATTTTATTTGTTCTCATTCATTAATGCATGTTTCATTAAGTTTTATTAAATTTCTGTGTGTTTTAAGCTTAAATCAACAAAGAGCATGTTATTTCGTATTGAAGTACTCACTGTAAATTTTTGATTTTTTTATATGTGATACACGGATATGTAATTGAACTACTGTAAAAAATTCAGATGTTTTGGGATTCGGTAACCCTGTTAAAAAAATAAAAGATTAAACTGTGATTTTCAATCGTTTAGAATCATTGTTGAAATTCATAAGTAACTTGCAGTTGTGTTATTTTTTTCATCCGATATCCGATTCAAGATTCGTAAAGTTTAGTGGCTTCATGATGATGTAAACTATTTACTGTGAAATTTTGATAACTTTTTGCTTCTGTTTGGTATTTTTCCTCTGTCAGAGAGTTGGATTCTAAATTTAAAACTCGTTAGGGTTTACCAAAACCCTAATCAGATTTGTAATGATCATAGATCTCAAACCGTAGATCCAATTCATGATCTGTAAAAAAAGAAAATTTATTATTTTTATGTATACTGTTCAATTATGAAATTTAAAGGATTTTTCATGAGGAGTGCTATTTATTTCTGCATTTTCAGTCGGAAGTACTTGTGTTAACCAATTTTATATTCATTAAGTTTTAGTCCAAATTGCCGGAAGGGTTTCTCCCTCATCGGAGATGATTTTTTCGATCTGTAAAAGGTAAATATCTGTTTTTTTTATCTAGTTTACTTATTTAAAATTTCAGAAATTTTTATGGTGATTTGACCCCTTATTCGGGTCTAACATTGAAACTGGTCTGTGAACATGGGTGAAAATAGCTTATTTTAGGGTTTTAATGCAATTTTCGAATTGGAATAATGTAAAAATTATATTTTTATAATTCCAATCTGATTTTAGGGTTATAACAAGTGTAGGTTTCGATTTTTATGAATTTTTGAATGCATTTGATGCTTGAATGGATCAAATTGCAAAACAGGGTACCTACAGGATCCCGAAACACTGCCAAAAATATGATATTTGTGATATTTCTTGATTTTCGTGTATAAGCTTACAATTTTAGGGTTTGTTCATGTTTAGAATCATATTAGGATGTTTTATGTTTGATTTTATGTTTATTTTAATCATAAATCCCAAGTTTTTACCAAAATCTATTTCAGAAAACCCTGATTTCAAGGCCATAGTCTTGCTATCAGGGGTATTTTTGTCATTTGACCTAAATTTCGAAATTCTAAACCCTAATTTTTATGTTTTTAATCATGTCATATCATATTTGGTTTGTTTTATTCTCATTTGAATTTAAAAAGTTGTATTTTACCAAATATCTTTCTAAAAACCCTGGTTTCAAGGCCATGGTCTTGCTATCAGGGGTATTTTGATCATTTTGACCCCAATTTCGAATTTCCAAATCCCATTTCCATTATTTTTTCTATTTTATTTCCTATTTCATTAAGTTTATATCAAGGAATCATGGAAAGAGGCTTATATCTAGCACAATCAAGCAATTTCTAGATATTACTGGATAAATCTAGAAAAGCCAACATATTTTCACTAACAAGTTTTCTAGTTTTGCAGGGATATTGAAGACTTTATTTTCCTGTATTTAAATTCAATTAGTGATGTAAATTGTAATTAAATTTGGATTAAGAACTTCAATTCTTGCATAGATTAGGATTTGCATTGCATATAGTTTTAAACTTTGATATATAACTGCAATGTATGCCAATTCATGCATATTCTTTACAAATCCACTATGGTCTACACGAATGGCACGTGCACAAGCTCTTAGAGAGTTGACAAACTTGGTGGAATTTGTATTTATGGCCATAGTCAGAATACGAATGAAACCCAGATTTGTGATCTTCGTATTAGCCACATTCAGCCTACACTCTTAGGCAAACTTCAAAATGCACTGCATTTCTCAAAAAATACAAAAGGATTTTCTCAATTCCTCAAAATCAAGTCTTGCAAATCCATATTCATTCATTTCATTTGCAAATTCCAATCTAGAGAAATTGATTTTCTCAAAATTTTCTAAGTCTTATTCAGAAATCAATTTTCTTAAAAACATTGAGTTTTCAAAGGATATTTTCAACTATTTCTCAAGTTCAAAATTCAATTTTCTAAGTACTAATATCTTTAATTTCAAAGACTGAATTCAGAAAAATCAAGTTTTCCCCAAAGTTATTTGAAACTCCTCAGAAATTGATTTTCACAAAACACTTGCATTTCTTTAGAAATCGATTTTCTTTTCCTCAGAAATATTCTCTTAACAAAGCTCGCGATTTTCAAAGTATTATTTTTTTCAAGAAATTTTCAAGTATTTCAAATATTCAAAGCAAACATCATGTTTTCAAACCTGCATTTTCAAAAAAAATCATAGCACATGCCTGATTCTTTGTGCATTTAGGAAATTTGACACAATTTAGACAAGTTGAGCAAAGCTAAGTACACTTTTGATCATTGGTTCAATTACCCCTGGTAAAGGCGCTAGGAACGATTGAACCTCGTACCGACAAGCGAGTCACATTCTTCAAGATTATCTCGCATTTTAAAACGGAGGCGAGTTATTTTCAAAAAACTTTTTCAAAGGTCAGTTTGACTTGCAAAAGTAAAATTTTGCGATGATAACAACGCCCTCAGCCGCAAAGCACCTGAAGTTTTAATTAATGCCTTGTTTGCTGAATGAAGGTTGGTCGAAGACCTAACCTCTTGGGAACCGTTTGCGATCATGCAAAGTTCAATTGGTTTATCCCACCTTGTTGCTCAACCTGAGCTACTGGCTAGGATCATCAATGAGCAGAAGGTGAATACGCGCTACAAGAAACTGAAGGCTCAAGCGATACTCTCAGACACACATTTTCGTCTGAAGGAAGATGAAAGTATATGGCTGAAGGAGCGCCTTTGGGTTTCTGATGACCCGGTCTTAAGAGATGAAATCCTTGCGAAAGCCCACAAGTCTAGATACACCATTCACTCTGGTGGCACGAAGATATTCAAGGACCTACAACGGAGTTATTGGTGGAACGGAATAAAACAAGATGTGGTTGAGTATGTCTCGAAGTGTTTGACATGCCAGCAGATCAAGATCGAACACCAGAGATCCGGTGGGGTCATGCAGCAGATAGAGATCCCTCTATGGAAGTGGGAGGATATCACCATAGACTTCATAGTCGGTCTACCGAGGACGCAGAGGAAGCATGATGCAATTTGGGTGATTGTCGATAGACTTACTAACTCTGCTCACTTTCTACCTATCTGTCTCAACCAGTCATTAGATAGTCTCACTGATCTCTATGTTAGAGAGATTGTGAGATTGCATGGTGTTCCGGTCTCGATTATCTCCGATCGTGATCCTAGATTCACTTCGAGGTTTTGGGGACAACTTCAGTTGGCTTTGGGCACAAAGTTAAAGTTCAGTACTGTGTTTCACCCTCAGACTGATGGGCAGTCTGAATGTACGATTCAGACCCTGGAGGACATGCTTTGAGCTTGTATGATGAACTGGAAGGGGGAGTGGGATTCCCACATCAGTCTGGTGGAATTCGTGTATAACATCTATCATGTGAGTATCTGTATGGGTCCTTATGAAGCTTTGTACGGAAGGCCTCGCCGATCACCTGTTTACTGGGATGAAGTCGGTGAACGAAGATTGGAGGCACCTATAGTTCTGCAACACTATACTCAACAAGTGCAAATGATTCAGGAACGACTCTGTGCCGCCCAAAGTCGGCAGAAAAGCTATGCAGATAGACGCTGATGAGAGCTTACCTTCAAAATTAGTGAGATGGTTTTTGTTAAGGTATCTTCGATGAAGAGCGTATTTCAATTCGGGAAAAATGGAAAGCTAAGTCCTAGATACGTTGGACTGTTCAAAATCTTGGAGCGAATTGGAAAAGCAGCCTATCATGTAGCATTACCTCCTCAGTACGCTGAGGTCCATAATGTTTTTCACATATCCATGTTGAGGAAGTACGTTCACGATCCATCGCATGTCATTCATTACGATGATGTGGACATTAGAGGGGACTTGACATTTGAAGAAAGACCAGTGGAGATCGTCGATCATCGTAACCAAGTGCTAAGATCAAAGACCATTTCCTTTGTAAAGGTTCAGTGGCAACATCATGAAATTGATAAATGTGTCTGGGAACCTAAGAATAATATCAGGGAAAAATATCCTGACCTATATTTTGATTCTTGAAGGCAATAAATATTTCGCGGATGAAATTCTTTTAAGACGGGTAGGATGTAAAACACACGGTTTAAAAAAAATTATCGAACCCGGGTCGGGTCGACTCGACCCGGGCCCGTCCTCGTTCGGGTTTTAAAAACCCGACACAGGAGAAATGTTTTTTATGAAAACCCTTTCCTCTGTGTGTCGCACCCACCCACGCCGCTCCTTTCCCCCCCTCCTCGACTAGATAAGGGAAACCCCTTGAGGGTTTCCCTGATTATCGCCTCCCTCTTGAGTCTCCTCATGCCACACTCTTCTCGTTCCTTGCGCACAACACCAACACCAACCGACGACGCTGGCCGACGCCACCGATCCTTCGCCCAGGTATGCCCTCTCCCCCCCCCCCCTATTATCCCTTCACCTCCCTCTCTGTCATCTCGCCGGGAGGCCGATGGCTGCTGTTGTGCCCTCCCTCTTCTTGAGGGTTAGCCGGGAGGCCAACAGGCGGTGCACGGCCCCTGCCGCGCCCTCCCACTCCCTCTGTGACCCTCGGAGGCCCGACAGGTGGCCTACGGGGTCCCTATCGTGTCCCCCTCCCTCTTATGGTTTCTCGGTGAGCCGATCCGGTAGGAGGGGGGGAGCAATGGCCCCTGCGGCACCTTCCCTCCCTTGTGGGTTTTTGGACGACTGACAGGAGGTCGGCTGCCCCCCCTCCCCTTTTTGGTCGTTGAATGTCAGGCGGGGGCTCGAACCCCTGCAAGTTGTCATCCCGTCAGGCAGACGCCGAGGCCCGTGCCATTTTTTGTTTCGTCAGGTAGGGGCCGAGGCCCCTGCCGTTTGTTGTTTTTTTAGGCAGGGACAGAGGCCCTTGTTGTGATCATCACAAATTTTTTTCTCTCTTGGTGTTTCTCTCTCTTCCTTCTCTTTTCCTTTCTGACCTCTATTTCTCCTTTTTGAGGGGAGAAATGAAAAGACAGAAAAGAAGAGAGAAGAGAAAAGAAAGAAGAGAAAGGGAGAAACTCTTTTGCGGGGTCTCACTTGACCTTAATTTTTGGAAATAGTTAAGAAAATAACTCGCCGCCGTTTTGAAATATTGCGGGAAAAATTGGGAGACGGGATTCGCTCATCGGTACGAGGTTCGACCGTTTCTGGCACCTTTACCAGGGGTAATCAAACCAAGGATCGAATTTATGCCTTTTTGCTTTGCCTAAATATTATCTAAGAATTTATTCTAAGCCTAAATGCACAAAGAATCATGCTTGTGCAATGCAAGGATGTATGCTCTTTTTGAAAAATGGTTTGGAAATCTCCAAGTGTTTCTGAGATGAATTTGATAATAAAGTGAAGAAATGGCTTCTAACTTAGAACTTAAGATTTAAAGTTCTAAGTTTTTGGAATAATCAGAGTTTGGGAAAATAAATCTAGACTTTGAAAGGAATGATTTTGAAGTTGAGATAAAAGGAGAAGAAAGGAAGTCTCAAAGACATAAATGGACTTTGAATTAGAATTTTAAACCTAGATGTATATTTGAAATGGAATTGAATTCTAGCTTTGAAGTTTGAAATCATAATGAGATTTGAGAAATACAAATAGAATTGAGAAACAGAATCGGTTTTTGGAATTTTAGGGAATCAAGATAAACTTGGATTTTAAAATCTGGAATGAAATGAAATTGGATTTGAAAGTTGGAATTGGGAATAGAATTTGATTTGAAATCTAGAATTCAAGATGGAATTTGAATCCAAAGTCTGGATCCTAAATAGAATTGAGATCCAAGATGAGATTGAATTCTGGATTTAGAATTTTGAATAGGAATTGGATCTGAAATTTGAGATCCGATGATGGAATTTGGATCTGAAGTCAGAGATCCAAGATGGAATTGGATTCGAAATTTGGAATGGATTTTGGATCTGAAGTCTGAGATCCAAGATGAAGTTGAATTCTGAATCCTAAAATGGATTTTGGATCTGAAATCTGAGATCCAAGATGAAGTTGAATTCTGGGTCCTAAAATGGATTTTGGATCTGAAATCTGAGATCCAAGATGAAGTTAAATTCTGGATCCTAAAAATGAATTTTGGATCTGAAGTCTGAGATCCGAGATGGAATTGAATTCTGGATCCTAAAATGAATCTTGGACCTGAAATCTGAGATCCAAGATGAAGTTGAATTCTGGATCCTAAAATGAAATTGGATCCGAGATCTGGAATCCAAGAGTAGAGATTGCACTTGGAAATCTAGATCAAAGTTGAGATTGGGATCTAGCTTTGGATTTGGATTTTGAAAGTCTAAATGGACTTTTGAAGATGGATCTGGG
This sequence comes from Nuphar pumila, assembly GCF_984573655.1. NCBI lineage: Eukaryota > Viridiplantae > Streptophyta > Magnoliopsida > Nymphaeales > Nymphaeaceae > Nuphar > Nuphar pumila. The sequence goes on from NC_143265.1 coordinate 61,275,166, forward strand.
TTTTGAAAACCCAGATTGAATTTAGGAAGAGTCGAAATTTGAGATTCAGAATCAATCTCAAACTTTGATTTTGAAAGAAGATAAACTTGATTTTGAATTTGAAATCAGAAGATGAATAAAAAACTTTAAATTGAACTTTTGAAGTTTTAAATTTTGAATTTGGAAATTGAAGTTTTGAATACAAAATGAATTTGTAATTTCAAATTCAATTTGGATTTTGAAATCGAATTTTGGATTTTTGAAAATGAGATAGAATTGAATTTGAGTCTATAAATAAGTTTTGATCTGAGAAATGAAGAAAATACTCAAAATCACTTGGAGTTTTAAAAGGGAATTTTGAAAACATGATGCAATTCTATCCTAAATGATGAATGAATTTAAAGAATTTTGAAATTGGATTTGAAAAGCATATTTCATTCTTTACATGAATTAGAAATAAGATTAAAGATATAATACATCTCTGACTATGGTCATTGAATATATTATATAATAATCACATTTAAATTTAAGTGAAGAATAAAATACATTTTGGTGCTTTTATAGAGTTTAAAATGAAATTAACTCTCAATATATCCTGACTATGGCCATTGATATATGTATTGAATTAATTTTAAACTAAACTCTGATAAAAGAAGAAAATATTTGAAAATATGATGATTTTTGAAGAGGATCTAGTGTTATTCCATAAAAGATGAAAATCTTAAGTCTTGTCCACATCCTGACTATGGCCATTGATGCAGATCATCAACTTAAAATTTAATCACCTCCTATTACAATGGTGCACATGCCATTCATGTTCCCATTTGTGAAATTTTGAAAAAAAGTAAAATGACATGAAAACAAGCAATTCATGATATTTATAATGCTCATTCATTCTATTCTAATACTGAAAATGTAAATATTCTCATTATATCTAGCTATTACATCATTGAAGATTGCATTGAAAACCCCAGTTCTTAATCTAGAAAGGAAATTCAATAATTTACATTTTCTCTGCAAAACACAGTTAGTACAAGAATGTAATGCATAATGGGAAATTTTACATTGAGATGCATATGATCACGCCTACTCTAGATAGAGAATGCCCCTATAAGATTTGGATGTTACATCTATTGTAAATCTACTTATGAAAATGTATAAGAAAATGATGTCTGAAATATAGATCTAATGTAAAGATGAGATGTATGAGTGGGATTAGCCTAAATGCTATTCCTATATTAAATGAGGATTTCATAGGTGATATGTATATGCCATATGCTTATGCAATGTTTTATACCTATATGTTGATGTAGTAATGAAGGGAGTGGAGTTCATCTATTGCATGATGGAACACATGACTTATTATGGGGACAAACATGATGAAGCATATATACACAGGTAACATAGAGGTGTAAGTGTTTTTTTTTACAAAAGTAGATATGTCGACTGCATGCTGGGAGTAAAAAAGAATGCTAATGGTAGGGACTGGGGTTGAGAGATACAGTATATGATCAATACACAGGCTGTTATAACAATACGCAGGGAATGTAGAAGCTAATAATGACAAAAGATGACTGCTTTGTGTAAATATGACAAATACTTCGATGGAAACAAAATATAAAACATAAGTATGACAGTGTTGAAGGTTGTTGTGGGGCAAGGGATAGCGTGGATGCAGAGTGAGGTGGAGTATAGTGAAGGTGCTCATACTGGTGCAGGTGGAAGTGGGAGGCTGTGTTGTGAAAGTGGTAGCAAATGTGGACAATGCTACAGGTGCAACAGGTAAGTGTTGCAGTGAGGGGTAGATCAATGGGGTTTGACATGAAAGGATGCAGGGAACAGTACAGGTAAAGTGGAAGCATGCAGAAAAACATGCTTTATGCGATATACTAGAAGCCACAACAATCCCTTTTGCTATTGTGCACAGAAAATCACAGGAGTTACCTGGTCCCCTGACAATTTTTTTTTTTACATTCGAGCATCATGTGAAGAATGGTCAGACGGAACTATTGCAAGGACCAGTTCAAGTGCTAATATTAGTATTGTTGTAATAGCAGCTGCATTTGGCATCAAATCACCTAACATAACAGGAACAAAGATTATAAAAGAACATGAGGTTTGTTGTGATAAGTGCCAAGATTGACGTATGCATCCTTTTGGATCAGACCCTACCTGTTGGCCAAAGAAATGGCTACTCAGCATACAGAATTGGTTTCCTTGGTTAAACAAGTATAATATCAGTAAAAAAAAGGTTAATGAAAGCATTTAGCGTGTTACACCAATCCCTGGATCATCAAAACAAACGGTATACTCAGAATGGTGGAGCAACATCAATTGTGGCCTTGGCAGATGGGTATGCACAGGAAAAAAGATGTGTTGGGATGCTGTGAAAGTACTATGGAGCAGTGTAGGAATTAGGCTAAGTGCAGGTGGAGATAGCATGTGTGGTGTATGAAAGTGAATGATTAAGAGTACTGCTGTGAAATGATGGATGTGGCTGATGGTGTAAAGGCGAGGCTGGATATTTATATGATACGAGATATGATGCAGTAACTACTATATCAATGCACAAGATGTTGCAAATGCCAATAAAATAACATACTGGAATATACAGGTGTTGTGCATAAGCTAATAACACATACCCACTGCATAACAAATCGTTATTTAGTGTAATGAAGCACAAATACACAAACTAAAACTTACACAATATGTACACAGGTAATCAATACCACCAAAGCCTAGTCCAAGCAGCTCATCATTATTACAACCGGTATTCTTGTAAATTCTCCTGCTCTATAGAAACATTAAGGCTTTAAATATAATAGAATCGGTTCCTCTAACCATTTTAGAGGCACAGGAAACTGGGGAGGATCCACATACAAAAAAAAAAAGGAATCTGCAAAATCTTGTCTCTACCATGATGGGGACTATCCATTGTCGGCTTCTAATTCACACCCAACATTAAGAAGTACAGAAACACACATGTAAATGTAAAACCACTAGGTCTATATTTTAAGAAAGAACTTTTGCAGAGTACAACGTGTGACTAATGCAGTAATCACAGAGGTTAGCTGAGACATGACGATCCAGCATTACCAAATCGAAGGAAAAAGCTACCTAATAGCAACCACGTCACGGTGGCAGGTGAATAGTATGTAATTGCAGGAGATGCACAGGGGTTAACATGAGTGTATATTAGGATTATGCACTCTGTAATACTCTGTCTTTGGTTGGTGGCATGTAGGTCTTACAGAAAAGATACGCAGGAAATGCATCAAATAGGAGACGAGCTTTCACTGTAATTAATAATATCCACATAGATTGTAACATTGGTATAGACATCATTCCTGTAAATATATAGGAGGCCCATTGTCCCCATATCCCCTGACATTTTGATAAGCTAGGAATCTCATTTTTGAACAAACCCAATTTTGTATTATGAAGGGCGCCGCCACCATCTTCCTCCAACTACCATTGTCATCAACGTTGATGACCACTACAGGAATACTTAATCATTTTGCAGGAACCACCAACTTGTTAGGTCGGTTGTGAACTGAGGTTGAATAATGAGATGCAGAGGTAATACTAAATCAGGTGATGACATGGGGTCTGTATGACCCACAGAAATGATGAACATGTCGTGAACACCGTGAAGCAAGAATTTGAATATAAATTGGAGATCAAAACATGACAGACAATCAAGATCAGCAGATATTCAAAATAGAAACAAGAGATTGAAAATTAAAGGATAATCAAAATACAAATAGAAGATCGAGAATGAAAAAGAAAGGAAGAAGAAATAAAAAATGCAAGCAGATTTTTGTAATAGAGTAAGAAATTAGATGCAAACAGAAGGTTGATATAAGAAAAGGAAATCAAAATAAGACCAGATATGGATTGAAATTGTGATGCATAAGATGATGGCGCTGAACCAAAATAGCAAAAAAAAAAAATATAAACAATAAAATCAAGCACATGACACATACCCTGATGAATATAAAAAAAAAACATAGATGATCCAACGAATGAATGTGACTATAGCTTAGGATTTCACAGTGAAATCAATCTAGGTTATGATTTTACTGTAGAATCAAGTGCAAAGAATCAAGTCGCTGAACCCACAACCATAGAATGTGGCCAGGAAAGGATTGTTTTACTATTGCACAAATGCACATCGAGACTGCTATGAGCATATCAATATTGCATGTGGTGCTTTAACAAGAGAGGGACAGAAAGATGGAAAAGAAAATTGAAAGAGATAAATTCACAGAGGAAAAGTAGAGTGAAGTGGTTACTTACCGTGATGGAGCTATGAAGGAGAGAGGCGAGAAATACTTCTTCTGAGTGTTGCTGCTACAAGATGGAGCTTCTCCGCAGGGTAAAGAGACAAAGAAAGGAAGAAAGGGGAGGGGTTGATAGACTTCTTTCGGAGGAGAGGACCGATATTTCAAAGAAGAAAGGTCGATAAAAAATGATGGATGATGGATCCTCTAGAAGCAAAGTTGATGGTCGTTAGCAAAAAAAATGGATGATGTGTAACGATAATGGACGATGTGAAGAAAATGGATGATCCTCCAAAGAAGATCGAGGTCTCTTCTTAAAGAGAGCATGGAAGGCTCGAGAGGGGAAAATGGTTGAAGATTGAGGGCATAGAGCGAAGAGGACTGTTGAGGATCGAAGGTAGAGATCCCTCCTGCGAGCCTACGGCCGTTGCAACTTTTTCCATTTTTCAAAAAGGAGGTCCCTTTACAATGATTTTTCAAAAAGTGGTTTTAAAGAGGAGTTTTTAGCAAAAACAAGTTTCAAAAGGGTTCTGAACTGCATATTTTTTTATTTTTTTTTTGGATTTTTGTTGTTTTCTGTATTTTTGGAATAAAAATCCTAAAATTTATGAGAAAATAAAGATTTAAGGCTATTTTTTTTGTATTTTTGCAAAATATTTACAAAGGAGGGATTTTCTGAGAATTCAAAGCTATTCCTTTTGAAAAAATCTTCAGAAAGCGAATTTATATCCAAAATTAGAGGAAATATTTGAGGTTTAAAACCTCAAATTGAGAAATACAGAGTTGTGGATCCAACAGGATACCAGATGGGTTGTCTAAGCCTTTCAAAAAAAATGTTTTGGCACTTTATAATTTCAATTTGTAAATTGAGTAACGAGGCTTAGATTTGGATTTTAAACACTGGATCCAGATCCAGAATCGAGTTTGAATATATCAACATGGAATTCAATCCAAGAAATCTGAAGAATAACTGAATTTTAGCTTTGATTTTCTCAAGAGATGGAGCCAGGGGCAAAAAGGACATTTTTATAAAACTTTGAAAAATTTGGGGGGTTCACATATGCCCCTCTTTGCTACTAAGCCGGTTGAAAGCCGAGCTTAGTGACAAAAAAAATACTCCAAATTTTGAAAAATGCCCCAGTCAGCAGATCTGAACTGGGTGTGGAAGACTTCATTTTGAAAGTTTGACTTTTCAGGCTTAAAACCTTATCCTGAATGGTTTTGGGGAGACGAAATCCTCGAAGATGATGTGACTAAACAATAAAAGATGAGGAAATCGTGATGGGACTTTGGGTGAAAATCCCGAAATCGTGGAAAATCAGAATTTTGATTCAGTCTTATGGGTGAGACAAGATACGCCTTTTGGAATGTTTCAGGTTTAGCCCTTAACCTGGATGGGACGAAGATATATCAAGATGAATTGAATGAGGAAAGGATTTCATGAGGACCATGATGAGACATTTTTGGAAAATGCCTTGTGCGATGAAACTCGAGTATGATCATTTCTCGGATGGATATATGAAGCATGAATTCTTTGATGGGAAGAGCCATGATGGGACTGAAAGAAAACACCTCGTCAAAATGAGGAACCTCGTTGGAACGAGATTCAGGTTTAACCCAAACCTGAGAAAGGAAGATACCTCGAGGGGCGAGGTTCAGGCTTAACCCTTAACCTGAAGGGGACGACCAAATGGAATCCTCGAATGAAGAAACCATAATGGGACCTTCGGAGTTTGGACGAACAAATCTGAAAGAGGTTTGCGAAAGGAGGAAGATGGGGTTCCCTAAAGCTTGGAAAAAGGGATGATTTTGGGTGTCTCATTGCTGAGACCGAAATAGCTTTTTTAAGTCAATGACCTCTCGCAGAAAGTTCAGGTTTTGACCCTTAACCTGAGTGGGAACAACCATACGGATTTCTTGAATGAAGAAACCGTGATGGGACAGGAAGAGATACTTCTCCTGAAGGAGGCAACTCTTTTAGAAAATATAAACAACGCTAGGTTGCATCAAAATGGATATTGAATATTTATTTCATTCTTGGAATAGCTAGAAAATTTTGCGAATAAGATAAAATTATAGTTGACTCAAATGCTTGAGAATGTGCGCGTATGTGTGAAAGATATTTCCTCTTTTGCCTAGAATATTTCCTCCATCGAGGTTAACTCCTCGGTTTTAAGAGTCAAATTCAAAATTTTAGCGCTGATGATTTTCTTCAAGGAAGCTATCAATTTCCTTGATATGAGAAGAGAAGAAATATTCTTAATTTCATAAAAGCAAGTAGTGAAAAGATATTGATAAAGGAATTTTGCATAAGCAAAGATGACTTCTGGTAATTTTGGCAGCTTGATATCTGAGTGTTTTCCCATGATGATCGTTTTTGCACTCTTTTTGAGTCATTGAACTTTCTCGGGTTTTTACGTCATCCTTCATTTGGATGTGTCTTGACTTTTCTCTCTTTTTTGGGGAAGAGTACGTCACAGACTCCTTCATCTTGGAGATGTTCTGATCCTTCTTTTATCTCAGGAATTCTATTGATGATATTGGCTCAAAGGGTCTTTAGATGATAGCAAAAATCAAATATCATTTAGGGTTTGTCAGTAGGTTCATCACACTCGCCTTCATCTCGACGGTGATCTGAACTTTCCCTGGAAGGATCCTTCACAAACTCCTTCATCTCGGAGATGATCCAAATCTTCTTTGGCCTCGGGGTCTAGCTCGCCTATTTGTCTTTATCTTGACGACAATTGAGAGATCCCTTTTACAAATATTTGATTTCAGCTCTAAATGGATGAGGATACATGAATGAAGTGGATTCTTTTTATAGCTCAAGATATTTCCACTGCCTGATTGCCAGATAGTCGTCTTTAAACATGCGCCATAGCCATGATCAATATCAATTCACTTCTGGCTTTTCAACATCATTGAATATTTATTTCGCTAATCATACCAAGGATATTTCTTTCATCCTTTTGGTTGATCAACAGGGAAAAGATTTGAATTTTATCCCTTTTTTGCAAAAAAAGTTTCACCTTTTTGGAAAGAATACTAGAAGTAATCTCAGGTAATTCTTTCGCGTAGTCAGATTTTTAGAATCAACAAATGTTTTAGCAAATTGGCATAATGTTCCAGAATTCTTTTGTGAAATAATCATTCAATATAGATTTTGATGAGACCTTTAGCTAAAATTTAGGAAAATGGCGTAAGAATTTAGACTTTGGAGAACTTGACTGATGAAAAGACATTAGTTTTTGGAAATCCCGACCAGTTACGATTAAATGGATTTAGAAAATCCCGACCACTTATGAGAAACTGTATTTGAAAATCCCGACCAGTGGAAACACTGGATTTCAAATCCCGACCAGTTATGAAAAACTGGATTTTGAAAATCCTGACCAGTGAAAAACACTGAATTTCAAATCTTGACCAGTTATGAAAAACTGGATTTTGAAAATCCCGACCAGTGAAAAACACTGGATTTAAAATCCCGACCAGTTATGAAAAACTGGATTTTGAAAATCCCGACCAGTGAAAAACACTGGATTTCAAATCCCAACCAGTTATGAAAACTGGATTTTGAAAATCCCGACCAGTGAAAAACACTGGATTTCAAATCCCGACCTGTTATGAAAACTGGATTTTGAAAATCCCGATCAGTGAAAATACTGGATTTCAAATCCCGACCAGTTATGAAAACTGAATTTTGAAAATCCCGACCAGTGAAAACACTGGATTTCAAATCCCGACCAGTTATGAAAACTGAATTTTGAAAATGAAGGATTTAATCTGATGGTTTGAAAGTGATTGAATTTGAGAGATTATAACCTGAGGGTTGAGAAAATGATGAGATTTTGAAGATATTGCAACCAGAGGTTGGGGAACTAATGGAATTGAAAGATGAAAGATCGGAAGGTTTGAAAATGATAGAATTGAGAAATTGCACCCTGAAGGTTTGATTTGTGGAACAGATTGATTTGGGAGCTCAACTAGCATGAGCTGGGACTTTTGAAATATATGACCAGCGAGAGCTGGGTCCTTTTGGAATACATGACCAGCGGGAGCTGGATCTTTTGGAATACATGACCAACGGGTGTTGGATCTTTTGGAAATACATGACCAACGAATGTTGGATCTTTTGGAAATACATGACCAGCAAAAGCTGGATCTTTTTGAAATACATGACCAACGGGTGTTGGATCTTTTGGAAATACATCACCAACGAGTGTTGGATCTTTTGGAAATACATGACCAACGAATGTTGGATCTTTTGGAAATACATGACCAGCAAAAACTAGATCTTTTTTTGGAAATACATGACCAACGAGTGTTGGATCTTTTGAAAATACATGACCAACGAGTGTTGGATCTTTTGGAAATACATGACCAACAAGTGTTGGATCCTTTTGGGAAATACATGACCAACGAATGTTGGATCTTTTGGAAAATACATGACCAACGAATGTTGGATCTTTTGGGAAATGCATGACCAACGAGATGCTGGATCCTTTGGAAACACATGACCAGCGAGATGTTGGATCCTTTGGAAATACATCAAATTTTGGGAAGTTCAAGTCAAAACTTGAATTTTGTAGAAGGAAGGACTTTGGCCAGAAGGTTGAATTTAGGAAGTTACCGGTGCGAGGATCAGATTTTGAAAATGAGCTCAATATATGATTGAAAAGTTTGAGCAGTAACCAGTGCGAGGACTGGGTTGTGAAGATGAGCTAGATTTTCAAAATGAATTTAGAAAGTAAAGATTCTTGGTGAAAATTCTGAATTCAATGGACCATCATAGTTTAACTGTATGTGGTCTGCTTTCAGGATTTATCCCTTTATCCTGAACGGGGAAAAATAATAAAAGGAATACCCCATTGAAAGGAGGCATCAAGTTTATCCCTTAACCTGAAAGGGTATTTTTAAAGATACAGATGGATGAAATTTTAATAAGATTGACGAAGATTTGTTAAAACTTGACAAAATTTGGCAATAGTTTGATGAACATTTGATTAAATCAAAAAATGAACCAAATGACATGAAATTAATAAAGATCACAAGATCAATTGAGAATTAATAAAATTTGAGAAAAAAAGAGCTTTTGTCTAATCTTGCCTGCATATGATGAAGGAAGACAATTATAGATCAAAATAAAATGCCCCAGTATTATGTAGAAGAATGTAAGAATTCATAGAAGATCATTGTTTCAATGAAATGACTCTTTGGATAGTACAAAAGGCTGGAGTGAACATTTTAAGTATAAAATTTCTTCAGATGCAGAGCATTGACAGGATCTGGCATTTCCACCCTATTTGCGTTGATTAGACGATACGAATTGTGAGGCAATGCTTCCTTAACCACATAAGGGCCTTCTCAATTGAGTGACCACTTTCCCTGTGGTCGATGCTTGAGATGAGCTGTCGATCTGAGCACCAAATCGTTAACTCGAAATTTTCTCTCAATGACGGACTTGGCATAGTGTCAAGCTATCCTCTGTCGATAAGCTTGAGCATGCTCTGCTGCCTTGAGCCTTTTTTCATCCAGTAGATCGAGCTGCACCAATCTTTGTTGCTGATACTAATCAAGTGGCAATTCTATAAGGGAGGCAAATTTGAGAGCGGGCTTCTGGACGTGGAGAGGTAACACTAAATCAGTTCCGTAAACAAGTTCTGAAGGAGTAGCATTGGTCGGTGTCCGAATGGTGGTTCGGTATGCCCAAAGTGCATCATGATATTTCTCATGCCAATCTCGACCTGTTCTCACGGTCCTTTCCAAAATACGGATCAGAATTTTATTGGTGGCCTCTGCTTGGCCGTTCCCTTGAGGGTAGTAGGGAGCTGAGAAATGATGACAAATTTTGAATTTAGAACAAAATGTTTTCATCCTCTCATTTTTTAAATGGCTTCCATTGTCTGTCACAATGTCATGTGGTATGCCGAAGCTGCAAAAAATGCTCTTGTGAATGAAAGAAACCACATGGCGGCCTTCTACTATGCGTAGAGTAATGACTTTAACCCATTTTGTGAAGTACTCTGTATCGTCAAGAATGTATTTGTGGTCGTTGGAAGCAGAAGGAGTAATTGGGCCTACGACGTCGAAAGCCCATATAGAAAATGGCCAAGGAGAAACAACTGATTGCAGATACGTAGCCGGTGCATGAATGGAAGGTGCATGCATTTGGCACTTGACACACTTCTTTATAAATTGATGGCAGTCTTGTTGCATGGTTTTTCAGTAGTACCCTGCTCGGACGATCTGCTTGACGAGAGTTTGATAGCCAACATGGCCACCACAAATCCCTTCATGTGCCTCTTGGATAATTTCCATGGCTTCTTCTTTGTCTAAACATCTTGCATATTCAGAACTGAACTGTAAACACCCCAAATTTTCACCCTCATCCAGTGCTTACATTTTATGTGTCATTGCATGCATTCGGCATATCGTCTCATTGCATTGCATGGCATTGCATGTCATTGCATGTCATTACATCTCATTATCGAGATCCAGAACTCCTGTTTTCAAAATATTAATCCAGATTTGAGCTTTTAAAACTTTTCTTTCAAAATCAATTTTAAAACCTGGGTTTTTAATCAGCATTCTATCATTTGCCAACCCCCAGGACCTTATATTTTGAAATATTTTCTCAGAAAACAAACTGGATTCATTTTAAACTCAATTTTCAACTGATTTCAATTCCCAGATGAGACCCATTTAGGTGGTGTCGCTTCTGAATTCCTTTATTTATCAAAAATCTAAAAAATTTTAGAGTCCTAGTTGGATCAGGACTTTGTATTTTCATCTTTTTGAACCTTTTAAAACTCCATTCTGATTTTAAACCAGTCCTGGTCATATCCCTTGTCAGTTTCCTCCGTTTTGGCCAAAATCTTAGAGTCCTAGTTGGATCAGGACTCTTTTTTCAGAGTCCAGTCGGATCAGAACTCTACTTCTCACTACCTTTTCTACCTATTTTCGGAGAAAACCTTTCAAAATCTTCCATTTTGGCCAAAATTTCAGAGTCCTAGTTCAATTAGGACTCTGTCCCCAGAGTCTCAGTTGAATCAGAACTCTGTTTCATTTCAATATTTGTTATTGTTTTCACTATTTTTACAAGTTCTTTCATCTGTTTTTAAGAAAATACCAAACAAAATCTAGAGTTTCAGTCCGATCAGGACTCTGCCTCAGAGTCCTAATCCAGTCAGGAGTCTGTTCTAGAGTCTGTTTTTACTTCTATTTTCATTCTTTTTATTTGTTTTTTAAAAATTAGGTCATTTTGCAGAGTCTAGTTAATTTAGGACCCTATTTCGGAGTTCTGATTGAGTTAGGAGTCTAACCCTGACTGTATTTTTCGACTTGTTTCACCATTTTTTGATAAAATCTTTCAAAAACTCCTTCAATTGGCTTTTAAAATCCAAAATCTCAGAGTCCTAAAATTTCAGGACTCTAGTCCGGAGCTCCAGTCTGCTTGAGACTCTATTTTCAAAAATTCTGAATTTTAATTATTGATTTTAATCCCTTTTCAAAGATATTTTCAGTATTTATTTCAAAATTTTCAAAACCTGATGTGGGCCCACTCAGTGGGCGCCATATCTAGAGGAGTTCTGACCTAGTTGGAACTTTGTGCCATTTCAAAACTTTTAATTTCAAGTTTACTTTTGAAAATTCTCTCAATTTCAAGTTTTTAAATCGTTTTTGAAAATTCAAGTGGGGTCCACTCAGGGTGGCACCACATTTGAGAAAGTCAGGGTTAGACTAGGATTAGTCAATGTTCTACCTAGGTTAGATGACTAGGTGAGTCAAAATTTAATTTTAAAAACCCCTATTTTCACTCTAGTTTTTAACTTTGATTTTAAAGTTTTAAAGATTAGGTTTTTTTGGAAACACCCAAATGGTGCCACATTTGGGGTTTTTAGGTCAATTAGAGGTCTAATTAGGAGTCTTAGGTTAGTTAGGGGCTTAATTAGGAAGGTCAAGAGTCAAATTCAATTAGGAAAAATCGCCCCCCACTAATTGTTTGAGATAGACTTTTAAAAGGGACAAAATTGGAATTAATTAACCATCTTTTTTTTAAACCTAATTTTTTCTATTTAAAGAGGCTAGAGGGGCGCTCGACCCCTAAGGTTTTCTCAACAGTTTCTTGGACCTTCTCTATCTTCCCATATGCTCCCTCCATTGCTGCACCATCCAAGGTAGGATTCCTTAGTGATTTTTTATAATTTTTATTAATTTTTTATGATTTTTCAATAGATTTCACCATGGGAGCCATCTCCTTCATGGATTAAACCATGGATTCAACCTCAAGAACCTCAAGAACGGTTCAAAAAGATGATCTAACCATGTTTTGTTGTTTTTCCAGGGATTCTAATCCGTTAGAATCAATTATTGTATTGATTTCCATGTTCTTAACCATAAAAACATGAGATTTACCCGTTAAATGGGTTAAATCCATGATTTCAAAGGTAAATATTAAATCCAGCCATGGATTCCCTGTGTTTATTTATTTTTTTTACTTATTCATGATTATTACATGTGTTCCAGCATAGAAATTAATTTTGTTTTACTGTTTATGTATTTTTTTATTTGTTTTCATTGATTAATGCATGATTTATTAAGTTTTATTAAATTTCTGTGTATTTTAAGCTTAGATCAGTAAAGAGCATGTTATTTCGTATTGAAGTACTCACTGTAAATTTCTTATTGTTTTATATGCGATACACGGATGTGTCAGTAAACTACTGTAAAAAATTCAGATGTTTTGGGATTCGGGAACTCTGTTAAAAAAATAAAAGATTAAACTGTGATTTTCAATCATTTAGAATCGTTGTTGAAATTCATAGGTAACTTGCAGATGTGTTATTTATCTCATCCGATATTCGATTTGAGATCCGTAAAGTGTAGTGGCTTTATGATGATGTGAACTATTTACTATGAAATTTTGATAATTTTTTGCTTCTGTTTGGTATTTTGCCTCTGTCAGAGAGTCGGATTCTAAATTTAAAACTCGTTAGGGTTTACTAAAACCCTAATCTAACTTGTACTGCTCATAGATCTCAAACCATAGATCTAATTCATGATCTGTAAAAAAATAAGTTTATTATTTTTATTTCTACTATTCACTGATAAAATTTCAAAATTTTTTGATTAAGTTTGCTATTTATTTCTGTATTTTCAACCGGAAGTATCTCTTTTAACCAATGTTAGATTCGTTATATTTTAGTCCGGATTGCCGGAAGGGTTTCTCCCTAACAGGAGATGATTTTTTTAATCTGTAAATAGGTAAATCTTGGTTTTTATGTCTAATTTACCTCTATAAAGTTTCAAATTTTTTTATGCTGGATTGACCTCTGATTCGGATCTAACACTAAAACTGGTCTGTGAGCATGGGTGAAAATAGTTTATTTTAGGGTTTTAATGCAATTTTCGAAATGAAAAAATGTCAAAAATATAATTTATGATTCCAATATGATTTTAGGGTTATAAAAAGTTTAGGTGTCGATTTTTATGAATTTTGGAATCCATTTGATGCTTGAATGGATCAAATTGCAAAACAGGATCCAAAAACACTGCCAAAATTATGATTTTTTGTGATATTTCTTGATTTTTGTGTATAAGTTTACAATTTTAGGGTTTTTTCATGTTTAGAATCATATTAGGATGTTTCATTTTTTATTTTATATTATTTTTAATCATAAATCCAAAGTTTTTACCAAAATTTATTTCAGAAAACCGTGATTTCAAGGCCATAGTCTTGCTATCAAGGGCAATTTGGTCATTTGACCTCAATTTCGAAATTCTAAACCCTAGTTTTCATATTTTAATCATTACATATCATTTTTGTTCAATGTATCCTTATTTGACTTTTAAAATTTGCATTTTACAAAATATCTTTCTAAAAACCCTGATTTCAAGGCTATAGTCTTGCTATCAGGGGTATTTTGGTCATTTTGACCCCAATTTTGAATTTTCAAATATTATTTTTATTATTTGTTTAGTTTTATTTCATATTTCATTAAGTTTATATAAGGGAATCATGGAAAAAGGCTTATATCTAGCAATATTCAGTAATTTCTAGATATTACTGGGTAAATCTAGAAAAGCCAACATTTCTTCACTAACAAGTTTTCTAGTTTTGCAGGGACATTAAAGACTTTACTTTCCTTTAAATTATTGTATTTAAATTCAATTAGTGATGTAAATTAAATGTAAACTTTGGAATAAGAATTTCAATTTCTGCTTAGATTAGGATTTACATTGCATATAGTTTTAAATTTTAATATATAACTGCTATGTATGCCAATTCATGCACATTTTACAAATCCATTGTGGTCTACATGAATGGCATGTGCACTAGCTCTTATGGAGTTGACAAACTCAGTGGAATTCGTATTTATGGCCATAGTCAGAATACGAATGAGACTCAGATTTGTGATCTTCGTATTAGCCACATTCAGTCTACACCAGTGTTGTGAAAAGCGTTGAGGCGTAGCGAGGCGCTCCACCAAATTCTGAGGCGAGGCGTAAGCCTCAAAATTTTTTTTTATTAAAACTTTAAAAAAACTATAAAAATAATCTAAAATTATAAATAAATAAGAAATGCTTTATTGATGAAGCAAGAACTAACAAAAAATAAAAAATCTCAAATAAATACAGAAAAAATATGAGATTAACATGTAAAAGTAACATTAATGCAACAACAAAAAATAAAAAATCCCATCCTACATCTTTAATTGTTGGTCAACTTTACCACATGAAAAATAAGCACAGAATGCACATAATAAACATGATCCAAGGATTGGTTTTGGCCTTTGAGTTTGGATCTATAGAAAACACATAATGTACTGCTAGAATGAGTCAAATAACGTGCCATTTTGCATTTGGTTACATGCGTTCCAAATCAATAGACAGAGAAAAGAAAGCATAATTCAATGACACATATATAAAGCAGCACATGTAGGTGCAAGCGTTGGTTTGTTACCACTAGCTAGCTAGCTAGCAACTAATGCTGTTGACCCGAGTCATGATGCAAGTGGGGAACCCAGAAACAGATTCATACTTCAACTCAAAGGGGCTGGTAGAATATGCATGGAGTCATGCAGTCATACCAGACAACATGTATCTCCTCATATCTCATGTCTGTGATTTCAAGTTTCTCAACTGGACAAATGAATGTGAAGCTGCGAGTTGAAAAAGTTTCTCAAGTTTCTCACGTGATACAACATTAAACTGTACAAAGATGGGTAAAAACAGATACAAGGTAGAGAAAAAAGCAAAAATGAAAAAGAGAGAGGGGCGACTGTATCACGCGCGAGAGAAAGAGAATGTTGTATCACGTGAGAGAGGAGAGAAGAGATAAGAAGAAGAAAAAGAAGAGGAGAACGAGAGAGAAAAGAAAACCCGTACCTGTTTCTGGTCTCCACCACAAGAGAGAATGCTCTGTCGTGAGGGAGAGAAGGCTGCCGTGAGGGAGAGAAGGTCGTGAGAAAAAAAACAACGATAGGGTGAGAAAAAAAGTAAAGGAATAACATAAAAGAGTCGGTAGGGCTTTGTTTAAGCCCTAGTTTTTGGTCGAATGAGGGTTTTGACCCTCATTTGACCAAATCAATTGAGGCGTGTACGCCTCATTCTGAGAAGCGCCTCGCCTCGAGGCGTGCGCCTCAAGGCCTATGAGGCGCACGCCTCATAGGTTTTGCGCTTTATCCATGCGCCTCAAGGCATGAAGCCCCTCGCCTTGAGGCGAGGCGCGCTTTTTGCTCCTTGAGGCGCGTTTTTAATAACATTGGTCTACACTATTAGGCTAACTTCAAAATGCACTGCATTTCTCAAAATACAAAAGGATTTTTTCAATTCCTCAAAATCAAGTCTTTAAAAGCCATATTCATTCATTTCATTCATTTTCAAATTCCAATTTCAATTCAAAGAAATCGATTTTCTCAAAAATTTCTGAGTCTTATTCAGAAATTGATTTTCTCAAAACTTTGAGTTTTTAAATGATATTTCAAGTATTCCTCAAGTTCAAAATTCGATTTTCCAAGTTATATATCCAATTTCCAAGGTTGAATTCAGAGAAATCAAGTTTTTCCAAAGTTATTTCACATTTCTCAAAATCAATTTTCACAAAACCTCTAGATTCTTCAGAAATCGATTTTCATTTTCCTCACAAATATTCTCTCTCCATGATTCACGATTTTCCAAGTGACACCTTTTCCAAGAATCTCCAAGTATTTTTCAATATTCAAAGCAAACATCATGTTTTCAAATCTGTATTTTCAAAAATTCATAGCACATGCCTGATTCTTTGTGCATTTACGAAATAGAACACGATTTAGACAAGTTGAGCAAAGCTAAGCACACTTTTGATCATTGGTTCGATTACCCCTGGTAAAGGCGCCAGGAATGGTTGAACCTCGTCCCGACAGGCAAGTCCCATTCTTCGAAATTATCCCGCATTTTAAAACGGAGGCGAGTTATTTTCAAAATCTTTTTCAAAGGTCAGTTTGACTCGCAAAAGTAAAAATTTTGCGATGATAACATGAACCCACGACGATAAAGGACATTGGCAAGAATGAAATAATGGGTAGACATACGCTGAATTGCACGTTGCTCCCTTTTTGGCATTTCTGGTGGAAATTACCAGTCTCAATAAAATTTTTGATGTCTTGGTACCAAGGCTTTTCCTTCTAATTGACCTGGTTTACTTGCATGGTTGAAATGAAAGCAGGTTGCTCAAGTCTGCCAACTTCGAAAGAACGACACGATTCGCTGCCTTTAAATGATAAAATAGACCCCAGGCTAGCTAAGCCATCGGCTATCTGATTGTGCTCTCTTCTGATGTGATTGAGCTGAAATTCTTTGAAACTGTCCACAAGAGCTAGAACGATCTTCTGATAGGGGATCAACTTTGAATCTTTCACCTGCCATTCAGTGTTAACTTGACTGACGACAAGTAATGAATCGCCAAAGGCATGCACTGTCTTGACATTGAAACTTTGCAGAATTTTGAGGCCTTGTATTAGAGCTTCATACTCGGCCATATTATGAGTGCATTGGAAACCAAGCTTGAGATAATAAGGAATCATTTCTTTTTCTGGAGTGATTAACAAGAATCCAATCCCTATGCCAGACATATTCTTAGAGCCATCGAAGAATAGGTTCCAAACTGGAGGTTGTTGGACATTGCAGATGTGGTCATCAGGAAAATCATCTTCTGCTTTAATTTCTTCCGTCAGGGAAAAATCGGCCAACTGATCTGTGATCGCTTGGCCTTTAATCGACTTTTGAGAAACATACTCTAAGTCATTGCATTAGAAGAACCTGCCACTTTGCAATCTGTCTAGTGAGAAATGATTGCTCAAGAATATATCTGAGAGGATTAAGCTTTGATAGGAATTTGATTTCAGATGCCAACAAGTAATGTCTTAATTGCTGGTACATCCAAACCAGGGCTAGACAAGTTTTCTCCATCTGAGAATACTTCTTTTCATAATCAATAAAAGTTTTGCTCACATGGTAGATAGCGTGCTCTATCAGGCTGCCTTCTTCGTACTGTGCGAGGAATCCACCACAGGCATTCTGATTGACAAAAATGTATAATAAGAGAGACTTCCCCAACTTTGGCGGCTTCAAAACTGGAGGATTAAGAAGATACTGCTTGATGCGCTCAAACGAGAGTTGACATTCTGATCCTCATTCAAATTTAACTCCTTTTCTTAGCAAATGATTGAAAGGTTCATATCTCATAGCCAAATTGGAGATGAATCTACGAATAGACTGAATACGCCCTTGAAGGCTTCGCAGTTCCCTGAGGTTAGTTGGAGGTGGAATATCAATAATGGTTTTTGCTTTGGCTAGATCCACCTCTATTCCTTTTTTGCTGATTATGAAGCCGAGCAATTTGGCGGACTCAACTCCGAAAGCACATTTCTGAGGATTAAGTATTAATTTATAAAGAATGAGCCTTTCAAAGACTTGACGAAGAGCATCAAGGTGATCCTCTTCTTCTTTAGATTTGACCAAAATGTCATACACATATGCATCCATATTCTTATACATCTGGCCATTGCCCTCTGATAGGTTGCCCCAACATTTTTTAGCCCAAATGGCATTACTGTATAGCAGAAGGTTCCCCATGGTGTAGTAAAGAAAGTCTTTGACTGATCGCGAACAACCAACTTGATCTGATTATAGCCTTAATATCCATCCATGAAAGAAAACATGGCATGACCCGTTGTGTTATCGATCAACAGATCAATGTTGGGGAGTGGATAATCATCCTTCGGGGTAGCCTTATTGAGATCCCTGAAATCAATGCAAATTCGAACTTTTCTGTTTTTTTTAGGAACTGCCACGATATTTGCCAACCAATCTGGGTAATCAATGGCTCGGATGAAGCCTGCTTTTAGTAAATCTTCAAGTCCTTCCTTAACTTGCTGCTCAATTCAAGGGTCCAATTTCCTCAGTTTTTGCTTGACTGGTCTGGAATCTGGTTTCAATTTGAGTCGATGCTCAACCAGCTTGGGATCTAATCCTGGCATATCCTCATAAGTCCAGGCAAATACTTCTTGATGCTATTTAAGGAATTGGACGAGTCTTGCTTTTTCATTTTCACTTAGACTCGAACCGATTTTGAGGATTTTCGGATTATCTTTCGAACCAATGTTGATATCCTCAGTTGGATCTTGAACTAAAGATGAGGGTTCATCCTGTTTCTGAATGTGAGCAAATTCTGGCAATTCTTGGATAGTTGAATCAAATTCTGCTAGCTCTTCGGTCTGCTCTGCTGCCTGGCTGACCTCTGCTCTGACTTTTATCTCATGAATCCTTGTCAATTTTGAATATTTGGGATTGATAATGAATTTCTTCATTGATTCAGGAGTTATATTTTTGATGGTCCTGAAAACGTTAAGAAAGGTTTTTAAGAAAAAGTACGAGCCAAAAACAAGCTTTTTGTACAAAGTAAAGAATAATGGCACAGACAAAATATAAGAAAGAAATGATAGACGCCCAAATATGAAGAGAAAATTAACTTTTCATTGATTGGAAGTAAGATATTTACAAGTTCTGACAAAAAGATGGGATTGCGTCCTCCCTACAAGATTAACAGAAAAGAAAGGACAAAAAGCAGGAAAACTAAGGCATCATCTTCTCATTTGTTTCCTTTGACAAATACCATTTTCTTGCTGGAATCTTGGCCGGTGAATCCCAACCCTGAACTGTCTGCATGCTGAATGGGAATGATAGGCTCCACTATGCCGTCCTAATTTTTTCTTATACCTCGGAATGGCTGATACCCATGTTTTATCAGCAGATCAAATCCTTTTCTTGCTTTGAAAAAATGGGGAAATAAAGGATGATCGTTGAAGGAGGTGTAGTTGATACGTCCCTTTAACTTGAAGAAACAGGGTCCCTGCCATTGGACTACTGCTGCCATATTCTCTTCTTGCAGGACATCTTTCAGCTTCAACATTTCTAGACTTTCACTGAGGTTGATTTCATCGGCTTCTCAGATGCTTGAAATATCTGCTGTGAATGTTGGACGGGGAATCATAGGTTGTGGCAGCCTTTCTTTGGGATCTTCTCCCAGGATGGTGGTAATCATTCCTCCCTTGGACCATTTTATGCACTGATGGAGGGTTGATGGAACGAAATTGGCATTGTGGATCCATGTTCGTCCCAATAGAAGATTATAAGTTGGCGGCACGTTGACGACATGGAATAAGACTGTATGCACCAAATAGTTAATGAAGATTTTCAGAAAATTTTTGCCCTTTGCAGTCTGCCCGTGATTGTCAAAGCCATAAATGGTAATAGGATCAGGCACATATTCCTCTTCTTTCAATCCTAAGGCCTTCGCTGTCATTTCTGGGCAAATATTGAGGTTGTTGCCTCCATCAACAAGTACATGCGGGACAGTCTTGCCCCTAGTCCTTACCACGATGTACAATGCATTGTTATGAAATGAATGAGGCTTTGGCAAGTCCTCATCAAAAAAGGTGATAGGCACATTAGTCATTGCCTGGTTTACGATCTGTGTCATATCTTCTGGCGTAGTGCCTGGCTTCACCTTAATCTTCCTTAATAAATCATCTAGCATTTCTTGATGCTTGGGGGAATCATGAGTCAATTAAAAAATGGAAATGTTGGAGAGCGTTGTGATCGGCTTCTGGAGACTATTGGCCCGCTCTTCTGCTGCTTTAGAGGTTTCTGATTCCTCTACGCAGGCTTCATTCTTAAGGAATCTTTTTGAGAAAACTTGAGTTTTTCCGCTCTCAACTGATGCATTCATTTGGTTAAAAAATGAGAAGATGTTCATTTTCTGGGATGTAGGCTGATCCTGATGCAGAACCATTACCTGATGCTGGAGACTTATATCTTCCTCTGAGCATGGATATATATGGCTTTGTGGAAGAAATGAACATTCTGAAATAGTTGATGCAGAATGATTTGGGAATGGAGCTGATAAGATTTTCATTTTGCCTTCCTCTTCATCTTCTACGAGGATGCTCTTATCAGTACAGTCCTGGATCAAGTGCTTCAGGACGATGCAATATTCTGTATCATGCCCTGTCGCCCGGTGGAACTTGCAATACTGCTCATTGAATTTTTCCATGATCACTGGCGGATCTGCAACTTTGGGAAGTTTAATTATTCTGTGAGACAGCAGGTATTCCAAGACCTTTTTCATAGACTGGTCCAAGGGAGTAAATTTCTGATCCCTGCTCCAATTGATATGCTTGGGCTTTTCCTGAAGATCCCCTTTTTGTTGAGGACCGCTTAGAAGGGGCTTATCATTGTTCTTAAAGAACTTTTCTTTTCTCCCTCAATTCTGTTCAGACTTCGTGGCACTGTTGTCGTTCTTGCTGCTACTGCTCTGATTATCCCCAGGAGCATCACCTGAGTAAGTAAAATGTGAAAGTGCACTAGGATCGAGGCAACGAGCACTAGAGGGGGGTGAATAGTGCTTTAAAAATTGTCTGCGGAATATTGAAGGATTTTGCAAATCGAAAAACAAACACACAAAGAACACAAGATTTTATCCTGGTTCGGTCTAACCCGACCTACATCCAGTCCCCAAGCAAAACCCGCTTGAGATTTCCACTATTAACCTTGTAAACTACAAGATTACACAGACCAAAACCGGTCCCACTTTCAGTAACAACCCTACTGAAAGCAAACAACTCCTTTAAACCAAGGAGTCCTTCTTTTTAAAGAAAAATAAGTAACAACTTACAATACAACCTATGAGCCTTTCTTTTGAATGCAAATGAGATGCAATTGCTTTTGAGGTTGTTGAAATACTCTACTCACGAATTCACTATCTCTCAAAGGGATTTGAGTGAAAAACTGAAGTGAAAATATCAAGTGAGTGAGAAAACAAATACTTGAATGAATAGGAGTGAAAAGCAATAAGTAAATGATTCAAATCGATTGAATTCTTGTTGTTTTGAGTGTAAAATGCACTCATATTTATAGTTAAAAGATTCCATACATTCAGAGTATGAAAGGGTGTCAAAATTGTCCATTTTGAATAATCAAAACGTTTGAAAAACAAAGAGACACGCCTTTTTGATGTTTCAGGAAAATGGCAAAATTAGTCGACTGAAACATCAGTTAGTCGACTAATAGTTAGTTATTAGTAGACTGACAGTTAGCGTTGGTCAACTGATCTGTTAATCGAGCCGTTTGAAAATCTGAACTTTTGAAACTTAGTCGACTAGAGAAAAATTAGTCGACTGATAATATCATCAGTAGACTAAAAAACTTTTCAGTCGACTACTGCTAAAAACTTCTGAAAAACAAACATTCTGTTTGGTCGACTGATAAAAGCATTAGTCGACTGCTGCTAAATTTTCAGAAAACACATGTTCTGTTCAGTCGACTGATAAAACCATTAGTCGACTGCTGCTAATTTTCATAAAACAGACATTCTGTCCAGTCGACTGATAAAACCTTCGGTCGACTAATTTGACAAAAATGACTTTTTAGAAAATATGGCACGAAAAGATTAGTCGACTGGTAAGTCTATTGGTCGACTAATAAACACGAAAATTTAAGAAAAGAGTTTTCTAAAAAGATTTTCAAGAGGGTTCTTTTTAGAAAAGTTTTTCTAAAGACTTTTAAGGTGAAATGCAACCTAAATATGCACTCTAAGGCTCTTACAAGAATCTAAGACTTTTAATGAATTAAACAATTGCACACTAGTCTTCAAAGATTCTTCATCAAATTCTTCAATTTCTTCATAGCCTTAGCTGAAATGCAGTTGATTCCACTTGCTCATCATCAAAACCATGTACTTGAAGTATCATGTATGGCTTCATTGTCGTAACAATCTCCCCCTTTTTGATGATGACAAACTTAATCAAAGATAAAGCATTTAGATGCATAGATGGAGATTTTACTCCCCCTATCAATATGCTGCAAAACATTAAAAGTTAGCACATTTAAAGCACATATATCACATATTGATTGGTTTGCATTTCCATTCATCATTACTTCATGCATTTACAAATGCATTCAATCAAAGCTTACTTTTTCTCTTAATTTCGCATTTCTCTTACAAGATCTCCTGCAATTTCAATTTAATGCAAGATCTTTTATCTTTTTCTCTTTTTCTCCCCCTTTGCCAGAATAAAAAAGAGTAAGGGTAGAAATAACATAAGCAAAATAGAGATATAAGTTTTAAATATTACAACCCATAAAGTATGAAAGTTTAGACAACAAAGATCAGAAAAGTGAGTTGAGCAAATCCTTGATTGAAGTAATCTCTTTCTGAATCGAAGATAGTTGTTGAGTCACATCTTCACGAAAAGTGTGTTGATGCAGCTCCAAAGCTTCCAGTCTCTGCATAACTTCATCATTGTCTTGACTTGTAGAAAATTTCTTTCTTTTTGCATGAGATGAAGGTGTCGCAGAAGGTGAAGGTTCAGAAATTGATGGTTCAGTAGGATCAGATGGTTCAGTTTGAATAACATTTAAAGGAGACGGATATTTAATTTTCATTCTTTTAAAAATTGTTTGATCAAAGAACTCTTTTTGCTCAATACATTTTTCATTTGTTAAGGGAACTTTGAAATGTCTAAAAATACGAGTTAAAAGACAACCATAAGGAAGAAATGGTTTTTGTTTCCACAAATTTGTAAAATAGACATTGGCCCAGTTGACAAAAATATTTCCAAATAAAACATAAAGAACCGTAGAAAGATCTGTGGAATAATAATCAAAAGAACCAGTTTTAGGTAGAACATTGTGGGCAAGGATTCGTCCAGCAATGCGTGCACGAGTTTGAAGATTAGTATTTTTGAAAGGAGGACAGTGAGGTGCACCTGAAAGAAGAATTTGTTCAAAAACTATTTCATCATTTAATTCAATAGTGTTGAAAAGAGTGTCTGAAGGTGGAATTTCAAGAATTTCTCCAAGTAGTTTCGAATCAAACTCGATTTCAACATCACGAACAAGAGATGACAAAATTCTAGTTTCATGATCCATTTGTAGATTTGTGTAAAACAAGTGAATAAGAAAAGGATAGTGAAGAGTATCTGCACAAGCATCAAAAAGATGTGAAATACCAGGAAATAATTCTCTTATGTTGTAACGAGAAAATAAGTGAAATAGAACATTTTGGCCAAGTAAAATAGGTAGTGCAGAAATTGATCCAAAAGTATTATACAAAAGAAGATTTCTGAGTAATCTGTGTGAAAAACCATGTCTTGAAGTAGGTGTAGGAGGAGGAGAACCTAAACCTTTTGCAGATGCAGACTTCGTACGAGGCATGATTAAAAACAGAGTTACTCAAAAAAAAATGTCAGCTTCCAAACGATTTCCGGCAAGAGGAAGATGTTGTCCGGCGTTCAGAAACTAAGGAAGATACGGTGGCTGACAGCGAGTGTGAAGGTTGCCACAAGGGGATTCCGGCAATGGCTGAGGATACACCGTCACGGCAAGAGTGTTCCGGCGTTTTTTGAAGATGCGCCAGTTACTGCAAGAGGATTCCGGCGTTTCAAGATCACGGCCAGAAGACTCCGGCATCTCCTTGTCATGGCAAGAAAATCCCGGCGAAGATGGGATCGAACGACACTCCGAGGGTTTTTCGGAAGAGAGAGAGGCAAAAGAGAAAGAGGGTTTTCGTTTTTAAGAAAAATGAAAAGTTACGAAAACAAAGTGAAACGATGCCTATTTTAAAAAAAAATGGGTAAAAAAAATCCAAGGGGTATCGGGTCCCTTCATTAAAAATTTTAAAAATTTTAGTCGACTAAAACTTTATCGGTCGACTAAAAAATGTGCGACTCATTCTAAAAACATCATTTGACTAGAAATATATCGGTCGACTAATATGGTGCGATACATTCAAAAAATTTAAAGCATCAGTCGACTAAATTTTTATCGGACGACTAATATAGTGCGATTTTGAAATTTTGTTCAAAAACCAGCATTTTTACAAATCTAAAAATGAGCAAATACCTAGTTCTCTCCTAATTCTCATAAAATCTTCATTCTTAAGAGGTTTAGTGAAGATATCGGCATGTTGTTCTTTAGTGGAAATAAAGTTAACAAAATATCTCCTTTTAACACATGATCTCTTAAAAAATGATGTCTAACTTCAATATGCTTAGTTCTTGAGTGTTGAATAGGATTTTTCAAAAGATTTATAGCACTAGTATTATCACAATAAATAGTTGTTGTGGAGTAATTCAAACCAAAATCTTTTAAGGTCTGTTTCATCCAAAGTACTTGTGAACATGCTAAACTAGTCGCTATATATTCAGCTTCAGTTGTTGAGAGTGATACTGAATTTTGCTTTTTACTAAACCAAGAGACTAAGGAATTTCCTAAGAAATGACAAGTTCCACTAATACTCTTGCAATCAGATTTACTTCTTGCAAAATCTGCATCACTATATGAAACTAAATCAAAGGAAGATGATTTTGGGTAAAACAAACTGAAATCTGAAGTATCTTTCAAATAACGAAGAATTTGTTTTACTGCAGTTAAATGAGATTCCTTTGGATTAGCTTGAAATCTTGCACACATACAAACACTAAACATAATATCAGGTCGACTAGCAGTTAAGTATAATAGAGATCCGATCATACCTCTGTAGAGCTTAGTATCTACACTTTTACCATTTTCATCTTTATCAAGAGAAGTAGTTGTACTCATAGGATTCCTTCTTGATTTCGATGAGTCCATCCCAAATCTCTTGAGAAGTTCTTTTGTATACTTAGCCTGATTAATGAAGATTCCTTCTTCAGTTTGCTTTATTTGAAGTCCAAGGAAGTAGTTTAATTCGCCCATCAAGCTCGTTTCAAACTCTTCCTGCATAGCTTTAGCAAATTCTTTACAAAGAGAATCATTAGTAGAACCAAATATTATGTCATCAACATAAATTTGCACAATAAGAATATCTGAATTAAGATTTTTAATAAATAAAGTGGAGTCTACCCGACCAATGGAAAAACCAGATTGTTCTAGAAAATTTCGTAGTCTTTCATACCACGCTCTTGGTGCTTGTTTGAGTCCATACAAAGCTCTTTTCAATTTATAGACTTTTTCTGGATATTTCTCATTTTCAAAGCCTGGAGGTTGCTCTACATAAACTTCTTCATTGATGTGTCCATTTAAGAATGCACTCTTAACATCAATTTGATATAACTTGAAGTTCATGTAACTAGCAAAAGCAAGCATCATTCGAATTGACTCTAATCGAGCCACTGGTGCATAGGTTTCATCAAAATCTATGCCTTCTTCTTGATTATAGCCTTGTGCTACTAGCCTTGCTTTGTTACGAATGACATCACCATTTTCGTCCAGCTTATTTCGGAAGACCCATCTTGTTCCAATTACTGAATGATCCTTTGATCTATCAACTAGATCCCAAACATCATTCCTAGTAAATTGGTTAAGTTATTCAGACATGGCCAAAAGCCAAAATTCATCGTCACAAGCCTCATTGATATTCTTTGGTTCTAATTTATATATGAAAGCAACATTTGCAATATATTTTTCTAATTGCCTTCTAGTTTGGACACCACTCTTTATTTCACCAATAACTTGTTCATTTGGATGATTAGGAACTTCTTTCCAAACCGGTTGAAGAGGAATATTTTCTTGAGAAGTACTCTCTATCAAGGGTTCTTCTTGAAGTATTATTTCTTCTCCTTCGCTTAGAGGTATAACCTGCTCACAATTCTCATCAAATGCAACATGTAAAGATTCTTCAATACAAGATGTTCTTTTATTGAAAATACGATAAGCTTTACTTCTAGAAGAATATCCAAGAAATATTGATACATCTGATTTTGAATCAAACTTATCAAGATTATCTTTGATATTTAACAAGAAACATTTACTACCAAAAATTTTGAAATATGAGATCTTTGGTATACAATCATAATACAATTCAAAACATGTTTTATGTAAAATTGGTCGAATAAGAACACGGTTAAGAACATAACATGCTGTATTTATTGCTTCAGCCCAAAAGTATTTTGGTAAATTTTTATCTTGAAGCATGGTTCTAGCACATTCTTGCAAAGTTCTATTCTTTCTTTCAACAACTCCATTTTGTGGAGCCACTCTAGGAAAAGCAAAGTTGTGATATATACCATGTAAGTCACAAAACTTTAGAAAAGATTCATTCTCAAATTCACCACCATGATCACTACAAATTTTAATTATAGATGTAGATTTTTCATTTGTAATTCTTCTACAAAGTTTAGAAAATTCCGAAAAAGCATCATTTTTGCTTTTTAGAAAAATCACCCATGTAAACAGAGAATAATCATCTATTATAACAAAAGCATACTTGCTACCATTCAAACTTTGAATTCTAGATGGTCCAAATAGATCTAAATGTAAAAGTTCAAGAGGACGTTTTGTTGAAACTATATCTTTTGCTTTAAAAGAACTCTTGATTTGTTTACCCCTTTGGCAAGCATCACATAAGTGATCTTTCTTATATGGTATTCTAGGTAGGCCTCTTACAAGATCATTCTTGGATAACTTTGAAATAATTTTAAAGTTAACATGTCCAAGTCTCTTGTGCCATAACCATTGAATTTCATTTGAAACAATAAGACATTTTTCATTAAAAGTGGGTAATTCATCTAGATATAGTTCATACACATTGTTCCTTCTTTTACCTTTAAAAATGATCTTTTTAGATTGAAAATCAGAAATTAAGCATAAATCATTTTCAAAAGAAACATGAAAACCTTTATCACATAATTGACTAATAGATATTAAATTATGCATTAAACCATCTACTAAAAGAACATTTTCTATCAAGGGAAATTTTGGATTACCAATATTACCAATATTACCAATACCTATTACTTTTCCCTTGTTATTGTCACCAAAGGTGACGGTTCCTCCATCCTTATTTTGGAGGGTGGAAAATAACTCCGGCCTTCCAGTCATATGTTTGGAACAACCGCTGTCCAATATCCATTTGCTCCTTATGTTGTGCACCTACAAAAAAATTAGAAAACAGAGCATTTGACCCCTTTCTATTTTCAGGTTCATGAGAGTTAGTCTTAGGAACCCATATCCATTTGGATTTTGGTTTCCTTTGATAATAAATATTCTTTCTATGAAAGGATTTATCATGTCTAGAATAATCATGTCTAGGCATATAAGCATTATAGTTTTCATGATTAGATGCATTTTTATTAGAACTAGAAAGTTTAGTTCTATGAACAAAAGGTTGAGAATAATGTCTTTGATTTTTCACAACATAATTTGGTCTATTTTGAGTATCAAAGGAGCTATATCCCAATCCGGTTTTATTAACCGAGCATCTTTGAGAACCAAGAAGTTTTTCTAGATTCTCTTGACCATTTGTGAATTTGGTCACTATGGAAAGAAGATCATTTGATTTTTCTTTAAGACTAGATATTTCATTTTGTAAGAGATTGATTCTTACTCCAATTTCTTTTATCTCAAATGCTTGACAAGAATTTTCCTTCTTGAGATCTTCTATCTCTTGAAGTAACACTTTATTTTGAGAGACAAGAGTTAAATTTTCAGTTTTTAACTCTTTATTTTTAGAACTTAGACTCTTAAATTTAGCATATAAATCATTAAATGCTTCAAATAATTCATCATAGTCAAATTGACTTACCAAATCTTCTTGTGCTACGAAACATATGTTAGCAACTTCTTCATTTGATTCTTCATCGGAAGAGGAGTCACTATCATCCCAACATGCTTGAAATGCCTTTTTCTTCTTGAATTGGTCCTTGGGCTTGATTTTGAGAAGAGGACAATCTTTCTTGATATGTCCTGCCTTTTTGCAGTTAAAGCACTTGACTTCAATGGGATTGGAAGAATCTGCTTTCTTTACCTTTCTTTGAAATCTTTCTTTTTTGATGAATCTTCTGAATTGCCTTGTGATGAGGGCAATATTTTCATCTTCATCTTCATCTTCTTCTGAATTTTGTGAGTCAGAAGTAGCCTTAAAAGCAAGAGATTTCTTCTTGGGCTCTTCTTCTTGTCTGTCTTGAAGTTGAACTTCATATGCCATAGGGTTACCAACTAAATCTTCAAGAGTGAGAGTATTGAGATCATTTGCATCTTTAATAGCAATGGTTTTTCTTTCCCATTCAAGAGTTAAACACCTTAGGATCTTTCTGACTAAATCCACTTGTGAATATTCTTTTCCAAGGGATTTCAAAGTGTTAGTTATATCGGTCATTCTAGTCACCATGTCCGATATAGATTCATTTTGCTTCATTTTGAACAATTCAAATTTATGAACTAAAGAAGCAATTTTAGATTCCTTTACCTTTGACGTACCTTCGTGAGTCACAAGAAGAGTATGCCAGATTTCATTTGCTGTAGAGCATTGGGAGATGCGATTGAACTCTACCTTGTCAATGTCACAATATAATGCATTCATTGCCTTGGCATTAAGTGAAGCAGTCTTCTTTTCTTCATCGGTCCATCGGCTGAAATTAGTTGATGGAGTTTGGTACTTTTCTGAAACAACTCTCCAAATATCTAGATCCATGGATTACAAGAATATTGTCATTCTTACTTTCCAGTAACCATAGTTTGTTCTGTCGAAGAGAGGAGGACGAACAGAGGAGCATCCTTCTTTGCGTTGAGATGTTGTAGTTGCCATGCTAGATGATGATCAAATCAGAATAATAGCAAACCTGCTCTGATACCAAATGAAAGTGCACTAGGATTGAGGCAACGAGCACTAGAGGGGGGGTGAATAGTGCTTTAAAAATTGTCTGCGGAATATTGAAGGATTTTGCAAATCGAAAAGCAAACACACAAAGAACACAAGATTTTATCCTGGTTCGGTCTAACCCGACCTACATCCAGTCCCCAAGCAAAACCCACTTGAGATTTCCACTATCAACCTTGTAAACTACAAGGTCACACAGACCAAAACCGGTCCCACTTTCAGTAACAACCCTACTGAAAGCAAACAACTCCTTTAAACCAAGAAGTCCTTCTTTTTAAAGAAAAATAAGTAACAACTTACAATACAACCTATGAGCCTTTCTTTTGAATGCAAATGAGATGCAATTGGCTTTTGAGGTTGTTGAAATACTCTACTCACGAATTCACTATCTCTCAAAGGGATTTGAGTGAAAAACTGAAGTGAAAATATCAAGTGAGTGAGAAAACAAATACTTGAATGAATAGGAGTGAAAAGCAATAAGTAAATGATTCAAATCGATTGAATTCTTGTTGTTTTGAGTGTAAAATGCACTCATATTTATAGTTAAAAGATTCCATACGTTCAGAGTATGAAAGGGTGTCAAAATTGTCCATTTTGAATAATCAAAACGTTTGAAAAACAAAGAGACACGCCTTTTTGAAGTTTCAGGAAAACGACAAAATTAGTCGACTGAAACATTAGTTAGTCGACTAATAGTTAGTTATTAGTAGACTGACAGTTATCGTTGGTCAACTGATCTGTTAATCGAGCCGTTTGAAAATCTGAACTTTTGAAACTTAGTCGACTAGAGAAAAATTAGTCGACTGATAATATCATCAGTAGACTAAAAAACTTTTCAGTCGACTGCTGCTAAAAACTTCTGAAAAACAAACATTCTGTTCGGTCGACTGATAAAAGCATTAGTCGACTGCTGCTAAATTTTCAGAAAACACATGTTCTGTTCAGTCGACTGATAAAACCATTAGTCGACTGCTGCTAATTTTCATAAAACAGACATTTTGTCCAGTCGACTGATAAAACCTTCGGTCGACTAATTTGACAAAAATGACTTTTTAGAAAATATGGCACGAAAAGATTAGTCGACTGGTAAGTCTATTGGTCGACTAATAAACACGAAAATTTAAGAAAAGAGTTTTCTAAAAAGATTTTCAAGATGGTTCTTTTTAGAAAAGTTTTTCTAAAGACTTTTAAGGTGAAATGCAACCTAAATATGCACTCTAAGTAAGGCTCTTACAAGAATCTAAGACTTTTAATGAATTAAACAATTGCACACTAGTCTTCAAAGATTCTTCATTGAATTCTTCAATTTCTTCATAGCCTTAGCTGAAATGCAGTTGATTCCACTTGCTCATCATCAAAACCATGTACTTGAAGTATCATGTATGGCTTCATTGTCGTAACAAAATGTGTCTTCTTTTTTGGATCCTGGACATTCTTGGCCAGAGTGACGCCTTTATACATTCTATTCTCTACTCCAATTTCGAGTCATTCTGCTCGTTCTGTTAGTTTAATGAATGATTTGGACCGGTATGGAAAGATGAGGCTTTTCAGAGGCTGAGAGAAGTTGTTGAGGATGATTTTGAGGGCATGCTCCTCAGAAATGAGATTCCTCATCTTATTACAAATACTCCTCCATTTGTGGATGAAATCTCTGGCATTTTCATTGGGCTCTTGCTTGAGGTTGCACAGATGATTGAGCGTGGGCAGAGCTTCTGTATTGAACAAAAAGCGCTCAACAAACATATTAACAACTTTGTCAAAATCCCTCAATTCAGTGGGATTGACATGCTCAACATACCATTTGGCAGCTATCCCCTCCAGACTGCGGGGGAAACAGAGGAAAAGGGCACGTTATCCTCACTGAACCTGACACATTCTGCGAAAAACATTGCCAAATGGGCCTTGGGATCATCGGTTCCGTCGAACTTAATGAATTTCCGAGGGAGATTCTCCAGATTGTTATCCCCTTCCAATCCAAGGTAGAAGTCCTGCTTGGTGTATGATCTTTTCCCTTTGTCTCGAATTTGCAGATCCTTGACTATCTTGGTTAGTGCATGGATCAGATCCTCCGCGGGGGCCTCGTACTTGGGTTTGCTTACTGGCACAGGCTCTTCAACTTACTTTTTGGACTATTGCAGATGTTTTGGGATATAAATCAGCTGTTCTTCTTCTTCAGAAACTTCTTCTGCTAACTCCGAGTCCTCAGAAGTGCTGTCACGCTGTATTTTCTGTTTACTGATCTTGACAGGCTTTTTCATGAGCTTCTTCTTAATTTTGCTTTTAAAAGCTGCTTTCTTTGGACCAGCCTTAGCCTGCTCAACCATCATTTTGGTCATCATCTTTTGGAACACTCTGTACATGGCAGGATCAACATCACTTTCTTCTCCTGAGTCATGTCCCCTGGACAATCTGGGAGAGTTCATTTCTTCTTTCTCGCTGTCACTGGGCTGCTGAACGGTCTGCTTACCAGCTCTAGTCTGAACCATCTTTGAGATGCCAAAGTTTTTCTGTAGAATACAAGAATGGTTAGAGTATGGAAGAAACCTTTTTTAAAATCACAATTCTTTGAAAAAAAGCAAGAATGAAGTGCTTCGGTAGACAATTTCAAGAGATTATCCCATTACCCGGGATTGGGTCATCACAAGACTTGTGATAATTGTGTTACCATTTTTATGATAACGGAGAAATGTGCCTTGTTACCTAGGCGAGGTCGTCAACCATGATAAAAGATATTGAAGAGAAGTAGGAGGAATGTCCCATTTACCCGGGATGAGGTCATCACCAGAATCGTGACTGTTTATAAAACAAATAAACGAATAAAATTTGACTCAAAAAAGTAAATTTTATTGATAGTAATATTTAAACACAAAGAGAGGGTGGGCAGACATATTTCCACCACTCTTGATATTCAGAAGATACATTTGATCTCGGAAATACAGATAGAGAAATGAAGGAATCCCAAGTATATTTGGTGACATGGTATGCCCCAGACCACTGATCTGACTGCAGATTGAACTCTGGCATGTTACCCGTTGGGAAGCGAACGTTGGCGCGAACCTGCCGCTGCGAAAACTATCTGAAACATCTTTTTTGGCTGATAATCAACACAGAAGAAGGGGCCAAGCAATCTGTAACGCTTGATGCGAGCATAAGTGTAGCGAGAAACTGATTCTTTTCTGTCGAAGAAATCCCAAACAATCTCCTCCGGATGCAGTTTCTAGATCAAGGCTCGATATTGAATGGCCGACTTCGACTGCTTACTGTTGAATCTGAAAGAACTGGCCTTTGATGGCACATGTCGCAGGAACCACAACTGCAGGGCATAAGTGCATCCTTCTACCAGAATAGTCTCTCCAAGGGCAAAATGAACCAAGCCTCGGTAAAGAAAGGCTAATGCGGCCATGGAGACTGAAAGCTGACGGGTCTGCTTGCTTCCCCATCTTCGAAAGAGCTGGGCGACTCTGACATCTATAAAATTCTGACCATCTTGGAAGAAAGCCAATCCCACTGTACATAGCATCATGGCATGCTGAATTCTGTCTTTCGCTGCTCAAGACAAGGTATCAACTTCTTCGTAAGCTCCATACTTGCAATAGAGTTTGAACAGGTCAATGAACTGATTCCCATTGATCTCAGTGAGAGGCCAAGATCTTCTCCTTGTTGCTATGGCCAAAGCTTCTCGAACATCTACCCCTTTAACATTGATCAAGAATTGTTGCTTGACAGGATCATCTGGCTGACCAGCTGGTTCGGGCAATCCCATAATATCATTGAATTTATCCATTAGTAGAGTCATCTCTCCCCATGGAAACCAAAATGTGCAAGTACGTGGATTCCACCATTCTGCCATAGCCTGAATCAGAGCTTCATTGATGATTTGCTTGCCTACTGCCGATGCCATCTCCAACCCACAGTCATCCAAGTGGTCTGGGAACATACGCGTGAAGGTGGTGAACCAAGAATAATACCACAGAGGGAAGAACGGATGAGACTGGATGACTCGATGATCCTAGGATCCATCCTGTATCTGATAGAAGACATTATCTCTGGGAAAGACAACATCGAGAGGATTGAACGCCATTTGGAATAATACTGGGGCAAAGAAGAATGAGGAGAATTAGATAAAATGCAGGACTTACAAATAGACTCTTGAAGAATCAAACTTGGAAATTTTTGAAAGATCGAGGAAATTTTAAAGGAATTTTTCAGGGTTTTGAAGAAAATTTGATCTAAAAGAGAAAAGAAATGTAGATAGAGGAAAATATACACCTGGGGTTTTTGAAAAGTAAAGGGAAGTTTTAAATGATGCACCCAGGGTTTTTGAAAAGGTTTGATACATATATATGAGAGAATAAGAGAAACATCGCATAACCAAAGTTGCACAAGCAAGGATGTGCAAACAACACTCCCTAAAGGCTGACTCTAAATGGAATATTTGAAATGACTTGTAGGACCTTAATCCTAACACTATGGTTCAGATCATCTGGTTCCAATCAAGGTACGTCGATATACTCAAGCCGAAGCTCAAAGTACGTGTCATAGAAATATTTCTTCGGTTCTAAGGTAATGGCTTCCCAACATCCTTGAGCATCTACCGATATATCTCGGACTATGGCCCTTAGGTACGTGGTAGGGGGTGCGAACCCAAATAAGTGGTCCAATTGTGAGGCTCTCTCCCGAACTATGGTTCAGTGAGACAGCCCAGCAACGTGAA
Organism: Nuphar pumila; assembly: GCF_984573655.1. Lineage (NCBI taxonomy): Eukaryota > Viridiplantae > Streptophyta > Magnoliopsida > Nymphaeales > Nymphaeaceae > Nuphar > Nuphar pumila. Next base: position 61,309,319 of record NC_143265.1, read on the forward strand.
GACCAGGACAATATAGGTAGGGATGTTTTTAAAAACATGCTCAACATGCAATAAAATCAGATGTCTCTAATGCAAGTCCTAAAGAGATAGATTAAAATGAAAAGAAGCATACATTGTTCACATTCAATCCCTAGAATTGAGGAGAGTTGTATTTCAGACCTAAGTCTAATGTGTGCATGGAATAATCTCCTCAATATGGTCCTACCAAACCATACTTAAATCCTATATGAAATTATGTCAGCTAGGGCAGAGTCTAGGCTCCTAAGGTTTGCATGGAAATGAAGCTGACATTTGTAGAATAAAGACTTAGATAATATTAAAGCAAATAGGAAAATGCATTAAATTCGATCGAACGAAGACGGGTCCCATCACGGTCGCCAAATACTGTGATCATCGCAAAATTTTTCCTCTCTTGGTGTTTTTCTCTCTTCCTTCTCTTTTCCTTTCTGACCTCTATTTCTCCTTTTTGAGGAGAGAAATGAAAAGACAGAAAAGAAGAGAGAAGAGAAAAGAAAGAAGAGAAAGGGAGGAACTCTTTTGCGGGGTCTCACCTAACCTTAATTTTTGAAAATAGTTAAGAAAATAATTCGCCTCCGTTTTGAAATATTGCGGGAAAAATTGGGAGACGGGATTCGCTCGTCGGTACGAGGTTCAACCGTTCCTGGAGCCTTTACCAGGGGTAATCAAACCAAGGATCGAATTTATGCCTTTTTGCTATGCCTAAATATTATCTAAGAATTTATTTTAAGCCTAAATGCACAAAGAATCATGCTTGTGCAATGCAAGGATGTATGCTCTTTTTGAAAAATGGTTTGGAAATCTCCAAGTGTTTTTGAGATGAATTTGATAATAAAGTGAAGAAATGGCTTCTAACTTAGAACTTAAGATTTAAAGTTCTAAGTTTTTGGAATAATCAGAGTTTGGGAAAATAAATCTGGACTTTGAAAGAAATGATTTTGAAGTTGAGATAAAAGGAGAAGAAAGGAAGTTTCAAAGTCATAAATGGACTTTGAATTAGAATTTTAAACCTGGATGTATATTTGAAATGGAATTGAATTCTAGCTTTGAAGTTTGAAATCAGAATAAGATTTGAGAAATCCAAATAGAATTAAGAAACAGAATTGGTTTTTGGAATTTTGGGGAATCAAGATAAACTTGGATTTTAAAATCTGGAATGAAATGAAATTGGATTTGAAAGTTGGAATTCGAAATAGAATTTGATTTGAAATCTGGAATTCAAGATGGAATTTGAATCCAAAGTCTCAATCCTAAATAGAATTGAGATCCAAGATGAAATTGAATTCTAGATTTAGAATTCTGAATGGGAATTGGATCTGAAATTTGAGATCTGATGATGGAATTTGGATCTGAAGTCAGAGATCCAAGATGGAATTGGATTCGAAATTTGGAATGGATTTTGGATCTGAAATATGAGATCCAAGATGAAGTTGAATTCTGAATCCTAAAATGGATTTTGGATCTGAAATCTGAGATCCAAGATGAAGTTGAATTCTAGGTCCTAAAACGAATTTTGGATCTGAAATCTGAGATCCAAGATGAAGTTAAATTCTGGATCCTAAAAATGAATTTTGGATCTGAAGTCTGAGATCCGAGATGGAATTGAATTATGGATCCTAAAATGGATCTTGAATCTGAAATCTGAGATCCAAGATGAAGTTGAATTCTGGATCCTAAAATGGAATTAGATCCGAGATCTGGAATCCAAGAGTGGAGATTGCACTTGGAAATCTAGATCCAAGTTGAGATTGGGATCTAGCTTTGGATTTGGATTTCGAAACTCCAAATGGGACTTTTGAAGATGGATCTGGGTTTTGAAAACCCAGATTGAATTTAGGAAGAGTCGAATTTTGAGATTCAGAATCAATCTCAAACTTTGATTTTGAAAGAAGATAAACTTGATTTTGAATTTGAAATCAGAAGATGAATCAAAAACTTTAAATTGAACTTTTGAAGTTTTGAATTTTGAATTTGGAAATTGAAGTTTTAAATACAAAATGAATTTGTAATTTCAAAGTCAATTTGGATTTTGAAATCGAATTTTGGATTTTTGAAAATGAGATAGAATTGAATTTGAGTCTATAAATAAGTTTTGATTTGAGAAATGAAGAAAATGCTCAAAATCACTTGGAGTTTTAAAAGGGAATTTTGAAAACATGATGCAATTCTATCCTAAATGATGAATGAATTTAAAGAATTTTGAAATTGGATTTGAAGAGCATATTTCATTCTTTACATGAATTAGAAATAAGATTAAAGATATAATACATCCCTGACTATGGTCATTGAATGTATTATATAATAATCACATTTAAATTCAAGTGAAGAATAAAATACATTTTGGTACTTTTATAGAGTTTAAAATGAAATTAACTCTTAATATATCCTGACTATGGCCATTGATATATGTATTGAATTAATTTTAAACTAAACTCTGATAAAAGAAGAAAATATTTGAAAATATGATGATTTTTGAAGAGGATCCAGTGTTATTCCATAAAAGATGAAAATCCTAAGTCTTGTCCACATCCTGACTATGACCATTGATGCAGATCATCAACTTAAAATTTAATCACCTCCTATTACAATGGTGCACGTGCCATTCGTGTTCCCATTTGTGAAATTTTGAAAAAAAGTAAAATGACATGAAAACAAGCAATTCATGATATTTATAATGCCCATTCATTCTATTCTAATACTGAAAATGTAAATATTCTCATTATATCTAGCTATTACATCATTGAAGATTGCATTAAAAACCCCAGTTCTCAATCTAGAAAGGAAATTCAATAATTTACATTTTCTCTGCAAAACAGAGTTAGTACAAGAATGTAATGCATAATGGGAAATTTTACATTGAGATGCATATGATCACGCATACTCTAGATAGAGAATGCCCCTATAAGATTTGGATGTTACGTCTATTGTAAATCTACTTATGAAAATGTATAAGAAAATGATGTCTGAAATATAGATCTAATGTAAAGATGATATGTATAAGTGGGATTAGCCTAAATGCTATTCCTACATTAAATGAGGATTGCATAGGTGATATGTATATGCCATATGCTTATGCAATGTTTTATACCTATATGCTGATGTAGTAATGAAGGGAGTGGAGTTCATCTATTGCATGATGGAACACATGACTTATTATGGGGACATACATGATGAAGCATATACACACAAGTAACATAGAGGTGTAAGTGTTTTTTTTTTTTACAAAAGTAGATATGTCTACTGCATGCTGGGAGTAAAAAAGAATGCTAATGGTAGGGACTGGGGTTGAGAGCTACAGTATATGATCAATACACAGGCTGTTATAACAATACGCAGGGAATGTAAAAGCTAATAATGACAAAAGATGATTGCTTTGTGTAAATATGACAGATACTTCTATGGAAACAAAATATAAAACATAAGTATGACAGTGTTGAAGGTTGCTATGGGGCAAGGGATAGCGTGGATGCAGAGTGAGGTGGAGTATAGTGAAGGTGCTCATACTGGTGCAGGTGGAAGTGGGAGGTTGTGTTGTGAAAGTGGTAGCAAATGTGGACAATGCTACAGGTGCAACAGGTAAGTGTTGCAGTGAGGGGTAGATCAATGGGGTTTGACATGAAAGGATGCAAGGAACAGTACAGGTAAAGTGGAAGCATGCAAAAAAACATGCTTTATGCGATATACTAGAAGCCACAACAATCCCTTTTGCTATTGTGCACAGAAAATCACAGGAGTTACCTGGTCCCCTCACATTTTTTTTTTGCATTCGAGCATCATGTGATGAATGATCAAACAGAACTATTGCAAGGACCAGTTCAAGTGCTAATACTAGTACTGTTGTAAAAGCAGCTTCATTTGGCATCAAATCACCTAACATAACAGGAACAAAGATTATAAAAGAACATGAGGTTTGTTGTGATAAGTGTCAAGATTGGCGTCTGCATCCTTTTGGATCAGACCCTACCTGTTGGCCAAAGAAATGGCTACTCAACATACAGAATTGGTTTCCTTGGTTAAACAAGTATAATATCAGTAAAAAAAAGGTTAATGAAAGCATTTAGCGCGTTACACCAATCCCTGGATCATCAAAACAAACAGTATACTCAGAATGGTGGAGCAACATCAGTTGTGGTCTTGGCAGATGGGTATGCACAGGAAATAAGATGTGTTGGGATGCTGTGAAAGTACTATGGAGCCGTGTAGGAATTAGGCTAAGTGCAGGTGGTGACAGCAGGTGTGGTGTATGAAAGTGAATGATTAAGAGTACTGATGTGAAATGCTGGATGTGGCTGATGGTGTATAGGCGAGGCTGGATATTTATATGATACAAGATATGATGCAGTAAGTACTATATCAATGCACAAGATGTTGCAAATGCCAATAAAATAACATACTGGAATATACAGGTGTTGTGCATAAGCTAATAACACATACCCACTGCATAACATATCGTTATTTAGTGTAATAAAGCACAGATACACAAACTAAAACTTACATAGTATGTACACAGGTAATCAATACCACCAAAGCCAAGTCCAAGCAGCTCATCATTATTACAACCGATATTCTTATAAATTCTCTTGCCCTATAGAAACGTCAAGGCTTTAAATATAATAGAATTGGTTCCTCTAACCATTTTAGAGGCACATGAAACTGGGGAGGATCCACATACAAAAAAAAGGAATCTGCAAAATCTTGTCTCTACCATGATGGGGACTATCCATTGTCGACTTCTAATTCACACCCAACATTAAGAAGTACAGAAACACACATGTAAATGTAAAACCACTAGGTCTATATTTTAAGAAAGAACTTTTGCAGAGTACAACGTGTGACTAATGCAGTAACCACAGAGGTTAGCTGAGACATGACGATCCAGCATTACCAAATCGAAGGAAAAAGCTACCTAATAGCAACCACGTCACGGTGGCAGATGAATAGTATGTAATTGCAGGAGATGCACAGGGGTTAACATGAGTGTATATTAGGATTATGCACTCTGTAATACTCTGTCTTTGGTTGGTGGCATGTAGGTCTTGCAGGAAAGATACGCAGGAAATGCATCAAATAGAAGACGAGCTTTTACTGTAATTGATAATATCCACATAGATTGTAACATTGGTATAGACATCATTCCTGTAAATAGATAACAGAGACAGCTGATTGGAAAGATTTGGAGGGCCATTGTCCCCATATCCCTTGACATTTTGATAAGCTAGGAATCTCATTTTTGAACAAACCCAAATCTGTATTATGAAGGGCGTTGCCACCATCTTCCTCCAACTACCATTGTCATCAACGTTGATGACCACTACAGGAATACTTAATCATTTTGCAGGAACCACCAACTTGTTAGGTCAGTTGTGAACTGAGGTTGAATAATGAGATGTAGAGGTAATACTAAATTAGGTGATGACATGGGGTCTGTATGACCCACACAAATGATGAACATGTTGTGAACACCATGAAGCAAGAATTTGAATGTAAATAGGAGATCAAAACATGACAGACAATCAAGATCAGCAGATATTCAAAATAGAAACAAGAGATCGAAAATTAAAGGATAATCAAAATACAAATAGAAGATCGAGAATGAAAAAGAAAGGAAGAAGAAATAAAAAATGCAAGTAGATTTTTATAATAGAGTAAGAAATTAGATGCAAACAAGAGATTGAGATAAGAAAAGGAAATCAAAATAAGACCAGATATGGATTGAAATTGCGATGCATAGGATGATGGCGCTGAACCAAAATAGCAAAAAAAAAATATAAACAATAAAATCAAGCACATGACACATACCCTGATGAATATAAAAAAAAAACAGAGATGATCCAACGAATGAATGATGCATTTCCATTGTGAATATAGCTCAGGATTTCACAATGAAATCAATCTAGGTTATGATTTCACTGTGGAATCAAGTGCAAAAAATCAAGTCGTTGAACCCACAACCATAGAATGTGGCCAGGAAAGGATCGTTTTACTATTGCACAAATGCACATCGAGATTGCTATGAGCAGATCAATATTGCATGCGGTGCTTTAACAGGAGAGGGATAGAAAGATGGAAAAGAAAATTGAAAGAGATAAATTCACAGAGGAAAAGTAGAGTGAAGTGGTTACTTACCGTGATGGAGCTATGGAGGAGAGAGGTGAGAAATACTTCTTCTGAGTGTTGCTGCTACAAGATGGAGCTTCTCTGCAGGGTAAAGAGACAGAGAAAGGAAGAAAGGGGAAGGGTTGATAGACCTCTTTCGGAGGAGAGGACCGATATTTCAAAGAAGAAAGGTCGATCGAAAATGATGGATGATGGATCCTTCAGAAGCAAAGTTGATGGTCGTTAGCAAAAAAAATGGATGATGCGTAACGATAATGAACGATGTGAAGAAAATGGATGATCCTCCAAAGAAGATCGAGGTCTCTTCTTAAAGAGAGCATGGAAGGCTCGAAAGGGGAAAATGGTTGAAGATTGAGGGCGGAGAGCGAAGAGGGTTGTTGAGGATCGAAGGTGGAGAGCCCTCCTGCGAGCCTGCGGCCGTTGCAACTTTTCCCATTTTTCAAAAAGGAGGTCCCTTTACAATGATTTTTCAAAAAGTGGTTTTAAAGAGGAGTTTTTAGCAAAAACAAGTTTCAAAAGGGTTTTGAACTGCATATTTTTTTATTTTTATTTTTTATTTTTTTTGTATTTTTGGAATAAAAATCCTAAAATTTACGAGAAAATGAAGATTTAAGGCTATTTTTTTTGTATTTTTGCACAAAAGAGGGGTTTTCTGAGAATTCAAAGCTATTCTTTTTGAAAAATTCTTCAGAAAGCGAATTTATATTCAGAATTAGAGGAAACATTTGAGGTTTAAAACCTCGAATCGAGGAATACAGAGTTGTGGATCCAACAGGATACCAGATGGGCTGTCTGAGCCTTTTAAAAAAAATGTTTTGGCACTTTATAATTTCAATTTGTAAATTGAGTAACGAGACTCAAATTTGGATTTTAAACACTGGATCCGGATCCGAAATCGAGTTTGAATATATCAACATAGAATTCAATCCAAAAAATCTAAAGAATAACTGAATTTTAGCTTTGATTTTCTTAGGAGATGGAGCCAGGGGCAAAAAGGACATTTTTATAAAACTTCGAAAAAATTGGGGTGTTCACACCTGCCAATCGTTGTTTTCATCATGCAGTGGCCAAAACCCCTGTCGATTAGTTGTTTTATCATACAGGGGTCGAACCCCTGCCATTCTTTGTTGTTAGGCAGGGGTCGAGGCCCCTGCCATTGCTGCTTTGTCAGGCAGGGGCCAAGGTTCCTGCCATTCACCATTTTGTCAGGCAGGGCCAAGGTTCCTGCCATTCAGTGCCTTCGTCAAGCAGGGGTCGAGGCCCCTATCATTTGTAGTTTTGGGTGAGCAAGGGTCGAGGCCCCTACCGTTTGTGGTTTTGGTCAGGTAGGGGCCGAAGCGCCCGCCATTCATTCGTTTGTCAGACAGGGGCCGAGGCCCCTGCCACTCTTTGTTTTCGTCAGGCAGGGGCCGAGATTCCTGCCATTTGCTGCTCTGTCAAGCAGGGGCTGAGGCCCCTTCCAACCGTTGTTCACCATTCGGTTCTTTCCTAGTAAGCAAGAGTCTCAACCCTTGCCATCCAGGCTTTCCATCGACAGGGTAGACCTTATCACTACCCTTGTGTTCTTTTTGACAACTACGTCATAATAACTCTCACACTCTTGCAGATTTAAGCAACGGGTCCCATTCGCGCTCAGCGGCCCTACCCTCGTATTATCTACACTCGTAGACTCACACAACTGCATAATATCCCAAGGTAGGAGAAAGTCGTACGAGGATTTTGTATGAATAAAATATAAGGATTTTGTGATAGAATAGTTTATTTTGCATACATGCTTACCTGTAGGATTACTTAACTTGTGATTGCTTGTTTTGCGTTTCTTCATCCTTATTCTTTTGAAATTACATGCTTGATGTATGTTGTATGGGTAGACTCATTTCTATAGAGATCATATTACTATAGTTTTGTCCTTCCTCACTGTTGTAAGTTACTGTAGATGCCTTACTGGTTATTGCCTGATGAATCTTGTTGCCACCCTCAGGCAAGCCTTGTAGGGTGTGCAGGTGCACGTACCACATTTTACCCTTTTTAAAAAGGTATGAAATTGTGTACAAGCACTAAAAGTTTGGGAGGAGGTGTTTCCTTGTGCAAGGCTGACTCCTCAAGAATGAATTCCTGCTTATAAAGCTTGTAACCCAGTATGTGTTGCTAAATGCAATTATTGGTACCTCGAGGTAGTTACTCGGAATAAATGATTGGATCCACAACGATCCAAAGACTTATTTGAGACTTCTTGTTTCTTAGTATTTGAGCATGCCAAGTATATTACTGATTTAAGAAATACTGTGATGGGTTATCCATCGAGAAACCCACGAATTTGCTATCGTAATCGAACCCTAAGACATGTACGGTACAAATAGTATGAGAGGTCATTGAGTACCTCAAAGTGGACAATCAACACTTTATTGATATAAATGAAATAATGTTGGTCTCCATAGGCCAAATGCTCAAAGAGCAATACATGTCGTGTATGGAATAAAAGAATCACAAGACATTAAATGTTGCCCTCTCATCGTAGTCATACCTCTAGATAGGTACGACCGTACTTTTAGACAAGTACGTCCCCTGGGTGTTACGATGTTTGGATAATGAGGTTGTGGCAACCTCGAAGCGTGCATATAGCACAATGCTGAGATCACATAAATGGTGACAACTCGCCTTCAAAGACAAGATGCTCGAGTGGGCCTAACAGACCAGAACAAGTAGAATGGGGCAGCCGATGGCGTGGTATAACATGGCTCAAGATTTTTCTTCTTTCTACTGGCGTCTTGGCTCTAATTTTGGAGTTTTTCTTTAGTCTATTGGACATTGGAGAAAATGCTCATTTTGTAATAAACTGCAAGCTTTATTAATGATCTATTGCTTTATTTCTTTAATTTCCTTTAAGTGGTTGTTCATGTGAAATAATGGTTTACAGCTAACGTACCCAGGATTTGTTAACTTGTGCTTCTTTCTAAATGTCTTCCGTTGTTGCTTTTAAAAGTGAAAACTTTAAATCTTTGAAAGGTTTTTCGATAATGTCTTCGAAATCACAAGTTGAAATTTTGGGGCATTACAATCTAAGTATAATAAGTGCTCCTAAAAGATAAGAAAGGTCCAACCGACCAAGAGGAAGAGAAAAGTGAGGATAAAGTACTTGAAGAAGTTCCCAAGAAAGATAAAACCCAAGAAAACCAAAAGGGAAGAAAACCCTAGAAAATGAGGGGAAAAAATTGTGAAAAGGAAAGAAAACCCAACAAACCTAAGAAAGAGCTACAAATGAGAAAAATGGAAAACAATAAAGAAATGATGATGGAAATGAATAAGGAAACCAGTGATGAGGAAATTCATCCTTGGATGGAGAAATCCCCAAGAAATTAGGAAAAAGAAATTTGGATCAAATCAAAAAAATGATATGCGCCTTCAAATGATGAGAAAGATTGTCCCTCAAGAAAAATAAAATATTTTGAAAAGAGAGTCAAGAAATTAAGCCCAGATCTAAGGAAAGTAAGCACTATGAGTCATCAAATGATGAGGATGAGTACGACCGTAAGCAAAGCAAAAATCAAAAAAGACAAAGCAGAAATTTGAGGAAGTATAAGAACTATCATGAGTTAAAAGATCTACCATGAGTTACCCAAGGAAAGTGAGGAGGCGCTACCCAAGGAAAACAATCCTACTTAACATTCTACCATATGTTAAAAGATCTAAAAGATAGAAGAAGGTTAAGGAGAGAAAGGGACTTATACTTTGATGGGAAATACTACCCAAAAAGAACCTAAGAAAAATACATGAGACCTGAAAGGGAGTATGAAAAAAAAAATAACCAAAAATGAGGTTCCCAAGATGTCTAAACCATATCAGAAGATTGTGGAAAATGTCAGAGAAAGAATGCCCAAGAGGAAATCCAAGTATGAAGATACAACTTTTAAGTCTAAATCAAAATATGTTCCTAAAAAAAAGATTCTAGAACTCAGGGAAGAGTACATAAAATGAAAAGAAGAAGACTCCACTCGAAGAGAAGAAAGGAAAATAGAATAAAAGAAAATGAAAGTTTCCTATAATAGAAAAGAAGCACAATGAGAAGAGAATCCTAGAAAAGAAAGTCCCAAAAGCAATAGACTTGGCAAAAATCTCATAACAAAGTCAGCATATGATAAAAATGCAGAATTCAATTAAACAGATGATTCTTCAAATCAAGAATGAAGATGCCAATAAAGAACTCAATTCCAAAGACTACCTCTTGTAGCGTGAGAAAGAGCAAGCAGAAACACCTAAAAAGTTTGTTAAATTAAATGGAATAAAAAATCCTCATTCTCATATGACATTATTTATAAATGAATGTTCACAATACCTTGAGAATGACAAGCTCATGATAATATGGTTCCCACACAGCTTGGAGAGTAATATCCTAATATGGTCTTTCTACTCTGAATTTTCAAATGATCAAGAACTTCAAGGGACTAGGCAAAGCGTTTATTGATTGGTTCATATATAATGTTAAAGCAATCTCTACTAGAAATCACTTATATGAGACAAAGCAAAAAAGGGAAGAGGGTGAAACAAATTTCATTCATTGATGGAGATCTGTTTACAAAAAAATGATTGAACTAGTCTTAAAAAAAATGCTCTCACAATTATTTTGTATAATTTATCCCAACCATTGAAGACTCTGATCAGTACGATCCAGACAAATAGTTTTGAGGAGAAACTGATAAAAAGAGAACTTTATGAAATTGATGAAAATTCGTTTAAAAAAAATGACTGAACTAGTCTAAAAAAATGCCCTCACAATTATTTTGTATAATTTATCCCAACCGTTGAAGAGTTTGATCAGTATGATCCAGACAGATAGTTTTGAGGAGGAACTGATAAAAAGATGACTTTACGGAGTCATTATAAAGTCAAGAACAAAAAAGAACAACAACAAAAAGTAAAATTATCAGAAAGGCCAAGTCAATGTGGTCAGGCATAATAATAACACTCACAAAAAGGACAATAGGAAACAAAAAAAAAGGATAAATAGTATCAGAGGCAAAAATAGATGGTCAACCTCCTGATATGCAGGTAAGATATGGACAATACAATCCTCACTGGACAAAGGATAAGAAGTCTATAAAATATTTCCAAAGTTATGAGAATTAATGAATATTTTGATACAGGCAGGTGTTCTAAAGCTTCCAACTATCCCAAACCCATAAGTTACAAAGAGAAAGGACTTGGCTACATTTTGCAAGTTTTATGGTTCGGCCCAACATAATATAGAGGAGTGTATTGTTCTGGTGCATATAGTCCAAGACAACTAGGATAAGAGAAAACTTGACAAAAGGGGATGATCCATCCACTTCCAACCAAGATTTGGAGATTTATTAAAACCCATTTCCTAAACATAAAGTCTAGGAGGTGGATATAGGGGCGGTAAAAAAGTTCAAAACTATCCCCAGCCTGAAAATTGTCGAGAAATCATTTGGGTGTTACCCTTGAGAGAGGAATCCCCTCAACCAATAATTTCTTTGGGCTTTACTAAAATATCTGATCAAACCCTCTTAATAACTCCACTTCAAAAAAATTTATCCTATCCTTGGAAAATGAAGAAAGTTTTTCCCTAGAAAGCTGGGTCTGGAGAGGTCCCATTGAGTGCGGAAGGTAGTCATGGATGGGCTTCCTACTCGGTTAGCTATGAAAATAGCTATATGGAACATGGAGGTTGTAGGTTGCAAACATACACAGCTGGAGAAGCTGTTAAAAAAGGGGGTTTTGGCCAGCTTGATTGAGTAGGAAAAGTATGATAGCCGAACTCAGATATATATGACTTGGATTGGAAGCGCTAGAATATGGTTGCATACTCCTGAGTTGTAAAGCTGGACAGTATATGGTGGTTGTAGGTTGGGGTAGTTCTTTCTGCTTTTTTCAGGGCATGTGTTTGGCTCATGGTTATGTCTAGTCGGTAACTTTGTAACTTTGTTTTTTACGTATTAATTCATTTCCTTTCTTTCAAAAAAAAGATTTGAATTATCTCATCTTTAAGGAAACAAAAAAGATAAAAATAAAAGAGCAACATCCCTTTCTTATAATAGTTGCATCTCCATTCTCAATATCGTAAGCATTTTGAACATATCACATCCGTAGAAGACAAAAAGGATATATACAATAAATGAAAAATATAATAGACCCTGTTTAAAATGCTCACACACAAACACACTTCATAAACAGAGATGTTTAGGCGTCCATGCACAACCTCACGCCATCAAGATCACCTATAAACATTTCATCTGGGGTAGTTTGGTGTCTTTTCGGTAGGCGTTGTCCCCATAAATGCATAAAATAAACATTTCATCTGGGGTAGTTTGGTGTCTGCACTTTCAGGAACAAATGCTTTTCTCCTACCGAGCTCCGATGAATGGAGTGCTTGGGTAAATAATGGGGCAAGGAGTGTCGGAGCTACTCGAACTGTAGTTGTCCTTGCCTGTACCCTTCGTGGAGGTGCTGCTTTGGGTCGTTTTGGTTTCCCAATATGCTCTCAATCTGCTATTCCCAATAGAAGCAGCAGGGTATACAACGGATGGAAGATGCAAAGTGCAGTTTTCAAGCATGGCAACCACCTGGCGCATTTCTGGTCTGCTTGAAACATCTTCTTGGACACATAGCAGGCCAATGTGAATGCATCTTTGTACTTCACTTATCTCACATGTTCCAACCAGTATAGGATCCATGAGTTCTGTTTCCCTATTCACCCTCCAAAGTCTCCATATCTGCACGGAAAAACTTAATAATCAAATAATATTCTATTAGCAACAATTACTGTGTTTGTTTTCCCTTTATTCTTAAGCAATATAAGCTTGTACATTTCTATTTATCTTTGAGTAATGCGTTACTTATGCCCCTTTTTTGGTTAGGTCTCGTTAGGCCCCTTCAAAAATCATAGTTTTAAGTATTTTTTTCTCATATCTAACACTGTAGATGTGATCTATAAGTTTTGTTTAGTGGAAATCAGTTTTTGGATCGCCCGGATCTGACATGTATACAGGTTTTTCCAATGATCCAAAATCGATGGCTAGGAAGTTATCAGTTTTTTCCAGCTCATAAAATGATGGTTATTTATCGAAAAATCATGATCCAAGAGTCAATTCCCACTATATCGATCATGCTAAACACATCTAACGGTTCAGATCTATCATAAAACACTTAAAAGCTATAAGCACAAACGGGGCAAAACGAGAAATAGGGCCTAATATGTTCAGTTCTCTTTATCTTTAGTATTAGCATAAAAAGTAAATGTATTTGAGATTTTGCACGAAAGTTAAATGAGAATTTTTTTTTCTGAGTTAATCTGAAGTCTTTTACATAGTTTAGCGTATTTTACAACTTACCTCATCGGAGACATGTTAGTTCTTGATCTCATACATCATAACTTGCATAAAACTTTTTCTTTTTCTAGATAAATGATCATAAAAATTTATCAGATTATGATAAATTGTCTGATAAATCTAAATCTAAATCTCTTGAGTTTATAACAAATATTTTGGTTTGACAGCCAAGTCATTATGCGCTACAATATACAATTGCCTGCCGTTTATGTTAATGTGACCAATATACAATATTACTGCAACTAATGTTTGTGATTCCTTTTTTCAAAAATCTCCAGTTTTGTTTGCTAGTAGCAAAAAATGTCCTTCTTACCAAAGGGGGGGGGGGGGGGTTACACTTGTTTGGTAGGAACAGTTAGTTCGCGTAACCTTGTGTCCGGACGTTGCAAGTTCAAAACCCAATGGTATGAGTTGTATATAACTGGTGGAGGTCTGCCTAATCCTCAGCTTTCTTCGTAAAAAAAAATGTTCTAGTTTTTCTGAAGTGGTAGAACTACACCATTACCCCCATCTCTGGGGTTCGCGCTTGGCACAGTATCAGTGCAATTTTTTGTTGTCCAACTCTTTTTTTTTAAAGGAATCTTAACATCTTTTGGACTCTGTTTGGGAGCCATTGTTTGGGAGCAATGACAGCGGTGATGAAATCGGGGGATTCCGCAGCAACGTTCTCATGAGGATGTTGTTGAAATCCGCCCATTTACTGCACCATTGCCCCTCACAGAACGGTGACTCCTATGACAGAGGCGACTGTCACTCTATCGCCACTTCCAACTACGGCTCCCAACATGGTCTTATTTTGTAACAGACCTTTATCCCCTCTTACATAAATTTTCTAGTTCCACCCTGCTGCTATTCAAACACCCCCCCCCCCCCTTGAGTCCACGCTATTTATACTTATTTTAAATAGTTATTTTGGTGTTTGGATTTTTCACTTTTATTTTCTAAAACAGTTTTTTATAAATTTGATGAGAAATCACCATTTTTTCAAAAACAAGAAGAGACTTACTTTTGTTTTTCTTCACCAACTTTTTACACTATACCATCACCATCATCAATTCCACCACCACTACCGCCAATGCTACTATCACAACTATTGGTTTTTGCACGAAGGGGACTCCGGCGTTGAGGGATTCCTTTGTTTTTCTCCGTTTTTCTTCTTTTTTGTAGATGGATGATCCGTCTATTTGTAGAGGCTTCCCCTCAATCCCTTTGTCCCTATCGTAACCGCCCCATTAGAAGTTTCAGCTTTGAATTTCTGGAGATTTCTCTCCCACGATTCACGACCTTGATTTTTGGCCATTATCGGTAACGATTATACATTACCAACATCTCCCACTTGGCCAACAAATCAACATACTTACATTATTCGTATGAAGTATACCATATCAATTCTCATACTCCCACTATTAGTGAGATATCCATCCTTCTTTGCTCATATGTTCCTAAGCCTATTAAGCCAACAAGCTTGATGAATTTTTTCGCTGGAATTCCTTTTGTCAAAGGATCAACAATCATGTCACTAGTGGGGATATATGACAATTTCACTTCCCCTTTCTGTACAATATCTTGAATATAGTGATATTGTATTTCTATATGCTTTCCGTAAGAGTTATTTGCTTCGTTGTTAATCAAACTAAGTGTTGCTTGATTATCACAATACATCTCAATTGGTCCATCTACCAAGTTGAGATCCATATATTGTAAAAACCGTCTTATCCAGACTGAGTAGTAGCCATGCTACAAGCAATATACTCAGCTTCCTGTGTGTATCTTGCAACACACCCTTGTTTCTTGCTACCCCAAGAAACAACTGCACCACCAAAGATGAACAGGTGTCCCGAAGTGGACTTTTTATCATCTTTGTCCCCTCCAAAGTCTGCATCAGAATAATCGATAACATCAAGAGTATTAGCTTGATAAACCAACTTGTGGTGCAAGGTTCCTCTCAAATATTTCATTATCCTCTTGACAACTTCCCAATGTGTTGTTCCAGGATTAGCTTGGTATCGACTCACCAAGCTCACAGGATATGCCAAGTCAGGTCTCGTACTCATCATTGCATACATTAAGCTTCCAACTGCTTCAGCATACGGCACCCTGAGCGGATCTTGTCCCTCTTCAGGATATTGCTCTTTTCCCAACCGTTTCCCAGGGACTAACGGTGTAGGTGCTGGATTGCAGTTATGCATTCTGAATCTCTTGAGTACAGACCGAAAATAACCTTCTTGGTTTATAATCAACATTCTAGACTTCCAATCTCTTATAATTTGTATACCAAGAACATAGGAGGCCTCATCCATGTTCTTCATGTCAAACTTTCCACGTAATTCAGACTTGATGTATTTCATCATCTGAATATCTTTTTCGGCGAGCAAAATATTATCCACATATAAGGATAATATTATATATGTGCTCTCATTCTTCAATACATATACACAGTTATTAGCTTTATTTGCAACAAATCCCAGTTGAATAATTGTTTTGTGGAACTTGAGATACCATTGTCTAGAAGACTGTTTTAAACCATATATCAATTTTTTTAACTTGCATACCCTTTCCTCTTGACCTTCCTCCTGAAATCCTTCAGGTTGTTGCATATAAATATCTTCCTCCAACTCTCTGTTGAGGAACGCAGTCTTAACATCCATCTGATATAACTCCACGTCAAGATGCGCTACGATGGCCAAGATAATTCTGATTGATGTAAACTTAGCAAATGGAGAATATGTTTCTTGATAATCAATACCTGCTTTCTGAGAATAACCTTTGGCAACCAATCGAGCCTTGAACTTATCAATCAACCCATCAGCTTTAAGCTTCCTCTTGAATACCCATTTGCATCTGATAGCTTTCCTTTTCTTAGGTAAATCACATATTTCCCACACTCCATTCTTTCTCATGGAGTCCATTTCTTCCTTCATGGCTTCTAGTCATAAATCAGATTCCTGCGAATTCATCGCATCATTGAAATTTATCGGGTCTATATAATTATCCTCTTCTATATCCACAGATAAACATGAAGGCTCACACGAATATAAATGATAATTATTCATCCATGCAAGAGAAGTTCTCAATCTTTTGTTTCCAATAGCAGGTATACTAGATGATTTCACATTCGTAGGGTTTTCATTTTCCATTTTTGGATGAGGTTCATCCTCAATTTCTGGATAATTTTCAGCAATATCATTGTAATAGTCATCGCCTATTACAAGTAGAGGTTCCTTCTCCTTTTTCAAAGATTCTTCTTCCACAACATTTTCTAGAAACGTTGCATCCCTATACTCAATGATTTCTTTCTCTTTATGGAAAAATCCATATCCATATGATTTCTTACAATATCCTACGAAGTTGCATCTAAGAGTTTTGTTATCCAACTTATCTCTAAGTTGGTTTGGAATGAGAACATGGGCTACATACCCCCACTTCTTGAGATGACTCAAATGTGGTTTCCTCTCATTCCATAATTCATAAGGTATACTTATAACAACTTTAGTGGGTATTCAGTTCAGAACATAATTCGCAGTTACCAATGCCTCTCCCCACAAGTTCTTTGGGAGACCAGAATCTGATAATATGCATCTTACAGCATTCATCAGAGTTCTATTTTTTCTTTCTGTCACACCATTTTATTGTGGCGTATAAGGCATTGTCAAATTTCTTTTGATTCCATATTCTTGAAAATATGATTCAAATTCCTTTGAGTTATATTCTCCACCTCTATCTGTTCTCAACACCTTAATATTCCTTCCAAGTTGCCTTTCTACTTGCATCTTGTATCTCTTGAAGCAGTCAAATGCTTCTCACTTAAGAGAGATTAAGTAAACATAGGCAAACCTTCTTCTCACTTAAGAGAGATTAAGTAAACATAGGCAAACCTTGAAAAATCGTCCATAAATGTTATGAAATATTCCTTGTTATTGTACGTCTCTGTACTTAGAGGGCCACAAATATCCGAGTGGACCAACTCTAATAATTTATGTGATCTTTTTCCTTCTAAAAAGAGTTTCTTAGTCATTTTTTTGATTAAACAGTGTTCACAAAGTGATAAATCTGCCTTACTTAAACCTGATATTAAATCCATTTTGATCATTTGTTCCATTTTAGATTTTCCAGGATGACCCAATCTAGAGTGTCATAGATCACATTCTAACAAAGTACACAAGGAATACTTAGAAAACTCAATATTATTATTTTCAGTGTCAATTACTGAGATACAAAACAAATCATGTTCCAGGATAAACTTTCCCATGGCAAGTACTTTCTTGTCTTTCCCTATTGACACTTTTCCGTTGTAGAACCTAACTTTTAGGCCTCTCTTCATCAATGCTGGCACAAAAATCAGATTTCTTCTCATTCTAGGTGATAGAATACATCTTTGAGGACCATGATGTTGTCCCCAAGATCCAATCTATAATCACCAACACCATCCATATCTAGGTAGGTGTTGTTTCCCATATACACCCTTTGTTCTCCTGCATTGACCTTCTTCATCGACACCAGCCCTCTTTTCATTTTTGCAATGTGTCGAGTAGTCCCTGAATCAATCCATCATTCATTAGAGTCAGCTAATGCTGCATTGCATTCAGTCACTCCAATGAATTCTTTCTTCCCAATTCCTCCAACATTTTGTGGTATGTTCTCCCCTCTATTTTCTTGCTTGTTGGGACAATTAGCTTTGAAATGACTATATTTTCCACAGTTATAACAGACACCTTGGGGAATCTTCTTGCCTCTTGATTGTAATTTTCCTTTGAATTGTAGCTTCTTGGTTCCAAGTGGACATTTTTGGGCCATGGGCTTCCGGTGTACATGGTTAGCCTCTTCCAAGTTCACCTCTAGTTCTCTTATCCTAGCTAGTATGTCTTGCTCAATTGCTAACCTAGCTAGCAGGTCTGTGACACTTGAACAGAATCACTCATTCTCAATGTTGTGGCTGCCATATCAAGCAAGGCTGGCAAACTATTCAATATAGTTGCCACCTGCATTTTCTCAGGAATCTTAGTTCTAGCAGTTTCCAGCTCTTTAGCCATAACAATCATTTTGTTGACATGTTCAACAACGCTATCACCTTCATGCATCTTACATGTATTGTACCGATGCAATAGGAGTTGAGTATTCACTTCAATCTTGGTGTCATACTTCTCCTTGATAGCTTTCCACAGTTCATTGGAAGTTTTGTAAGTCTCGAAAATTTTTATCAAATTGTCCTCCATGAACATGAGCATAAAGCTCTTGGCTTTCCTGTCATCCGTGATCCATTGATCCCATTTTTTCTTTTCCAAATCCGTAGATTCGTTATTAATTTCCGGTTCAATGGTATCGATGACATGTTTCACATTGTCATGGATAAGGCCAAATCTGACTTTTCGGTGCCACATATCATAGTTGGTTCTATTTAGTTTGTCCAATTTAGCTAGTTCAAATGCAATGAGCTTACTAACCATTAGAACTAGGATCGTTCTGGAAATAATATCATTTAGTTTCATGAACATCATACTTAACAACATTCAAAAAAATATTCATACTAACATAGAATTTTGAATTTGAGAGCATGCATATTAATTTGAAACTAATATATTTGCAATTTAAGATCATGCATGTTATGAATAAGATAATATATATATATATATATATATATGAGTTAAATAATATACATGTAATAATATATGTTTAATATTTTATCTAATTGTAAAGACATACTTTATTAAAATAATACAAACTAACATTTCATATTATTTTATTATAACATTATGTATTTAAATAAATAAAAAATGTACCTTGAAACCGTAGTTTGCAAAAGGCTTTAAGTGACTGGGTTGCGCAGGCCCGGTACCAAACGGCTAAAAAAGAAACTAGTAAACTTAATAAAATATGTTTCTGGAAAACAGGTTTGTAAACCATGTGTTTTGCGTTTTCTGGATTCTGCAAAAACAATGAGTTTATATGACCTTTCTGCCTATACCACCAACAAATATGTTCGGCGTCCTTTCCGGTGAGGTGGACAAAGCCTCAGTGCTCTGCGATCCTTTCTTCGATGATCTAGACAAAAAAAACAAACCTTGAATGACCCAGATAGAACTTTGATCATCGATGCCTCCTCTGGTAAGTTGAACGAAATCCTGATGCACCCCACCAGAACCGAACTGAGGAAAGAGGAGATGACAGAACAACTGACTTTTCTGCAGGGTCGTCGGCGATGTTGACAATCGTGTCGCGGACAATTCGACGAGAAGGAAGAAAATGCAGAAGTCGGAAAATGACATTGGCATCTTGCCAAGAAAACAGAGAGGATTATCGACGGTCGTAGGTTGCAGCAAAGAAAAAACGAAGAGAAAAGCTTTAGTCTGTGAAGACCGATGGCTGGCGATGGTTGCCGGTGGTGAAGCAACTCCGGCAAAAGGAAGGCGGCTGTTGGAAGCTGCCGGCATGTGAGGTCAGATGGGAGGCAATCGCGGCTTCGGTCTGCATAGGGGAAACGAAAGAGGGAACCAAAAAATAAGCTCGTGTAGCAGACAGGGTGCCGATGAAGGAGGTAGAGAAGGGTCGGCAACGTCAGATGATCAGCGTGAGGACCACAAGTCATCGTCAATGGCTTGCCCAAAAAAGGGTTTTCCTTTCAGCCAAAGAAGAATAATAGGGAGCGACGCGGGGATGGGAAGAATGGCTTTTCTTTGTTGCAGACAACCTGAATAGAGCAGGGGTGAAATTGGCTGGACAGAAACTGATGATGCATAAATATTACATTTTATTAATACATTTTCACTACATAAATGCATCATCTATAGGTTTAAGGTCCACACTTAGGTGCATAATGATATTATAGAGCTTTGGTTCGAATTTCATCGAAATCGGACATAAAATGAAGGAATTATTGTATTTCTAGTGTTGCGGATCAAACCTCGGAGTTGAATCGGGTATTCAGGATCCAAATCGCCCATCCGGGTCTTGGATCTGGGCCAAAATTGATGTAGATCCACTCCAGCAAATCCATTCACGTTTTCTGTAAAATCTTTGCTAAAAAACCCCTCCTACATGAGGCGCCCAGTGAATATTTTCGTTTTAAACCTTTTTCTGGAAAAATGCCCAAAATAGCCCAAAACGTTAAAAGAGAGATGACGCCCAACACAAACCTGTCTTTGCTTTGGTTTTCATGCCCTAGGGGCACGAACCTTGGTCCAGCCCCTTCTCATCCTTCACCTCACGCCATCTCCATTAGAGTTTGAAGAAATGCTTGAGATCCAAGCATTCTCTCTTGCCTCTCTTCCATAACCTCTCCAATTCTTTTTCTTCCTTGTTGGTTAATCCCATGTTTGCTGTGTTTTGCAGGTGCAGCAGAGTTTGAAGACACCTTCTCTTGCGTGGAAGTGTGAGACACTCCAACAAGAGGGATCGACTTTACCTCCATCCGATCTTCAAAGCCATCCGATCGAGAATCAGCTCCTCCTCCATCTTCGGTGGACTTCAAACATGTAGTAGTTGTACAATACTGTTTCATGGTGTATTTCCAGCATCAACGAGGTCCCTTGCGGTGTGAAGCCAAGCAAAGTCTGCTCTGCCTTTCCCCTCAGTCGTTGGATCGCCCTGGAGGTTAGATCTTCCCATCTACTACTTCTAGATAAAACCCAATCTGTGCACGAGTTATGTGCTGTGTATTTTCTATTTTTCGTCAGCCTTAGTATAGATTTTTCGTGCATAAACCAGCACGTAGATGTGTTTAGGTTCTCTTCTTGAATAATCGTGATTTACCTTTCCATGTTGGCGTTTTGAGTGTGTGCGTGTGTTCTGAATTTTCTGATTTGTGTATCTGCGTTTTCATAGTGTTTTTCCAGTAATATTTAGGTATAGTTATGTTGATGATAGCAGATTAGGTCAAGTAGGTGTCTTACAATTTGATTTCGTGTGAAGTTCTCATTTCAGTTCCTGAAGATAATGTGAGTCGCATATTCGGTAGGTGCGCTTAATTTAGTTGTTTAATGTCAAATCTGCTGTAGCGTTTTCTGTATAATTTGAGTTTAAATTAGTCTTTAATTCAGTTAAATTGCTGTGTAGAGGAGTTAGTGTTAATCTGGTATTAGATTTAATTTAGTGCTTAATTTCTAATTTTGCTTTAGTTTAGTCGATTTTAGTGTAATTGTTTATAATGCGTGTTATGTGTTTGTTTAAATTTCCAGCATATTAGTTAGTCAGTTTTTACGTTTCTTAGTTTTTAGAGTTCCTGCATAAACGTGTATTAGTGTAGTTTAGATCGAATGATGTTTAGTGATTGTCGTTATAGTGTTAGATTATAATTAGTATAATTAGGTGTTGTTTGGTAGAATCAATAGAGTAATGTGTTTTATTGCAGTTTTGTTTAATTTCTGTATATAATACTAAGTTAAGTTAATGTTAATTCAATTTTAGAATAGATGTAATCATAGGTTATGTTTAAAATGTCTAGATTCGTTGAAGCTCTTTTTAGTCAAGTTAGAAGTCAATTAGCTAGGTCGATGTCTTGTAGTATTTAACATAGTAACTCATCCTAACGTGTATTTTATTGGCCAATCTTGTCCTTTGGGTTAGATTGGATAATGGATTAATTTTGAAATGCAAGGAGGGGCACATGAGTCATTCTATTGGAAAAACGGTTTTGGCAAATTGAGAATCTTACCTAAATTCGTGGAATTCAAGTAGAGGATTTGTAACTCCTTTGTGGCCAGCATTTATAGAAACCTCTCTCATTTTAATTTTGGAAACAAAGGTAAGTTTCAAATTCATTACTAAAATCGGATGGGGATAGAATTTCAAAAAGGATGTGTTGTTTTGAATGGAAAGTGAAAACCGTGTGGATCTCCTAAATTGGATGTTTTTATTGTAATTACAATCTTTCCAATTCATGATATCATTTTAATGATGGATGAATATGACTGATTTCCAAATTCGTGTTTCAACTTTTATAGCCCCTTCTTATTAACTTCCCTCTATTGACATAAGCTTATTTAGTATAGTATTAACTTAATATTTATTGAATAGGATTAGACTCTCAAAATCGTGTTTTTCTAATTTAGTTAAGTGTGTTGTCCTCTTTTAATATTAGTTTGAATATTGTTAGTTTGTTTAGTATAGATAAATTAAATTTAGGTTAATGTAGTCCATGTCGATTTTAGAAATTAACTTTTATTGTTAGGTTTTTATATTAATTGATTTTCAATATTAATTAGCCTAATTAACCCCTCTAGGTTGGCGTGGACCCTATTCAAGCCATAACCTAAGCCGCCACCTAGCTAACCCCTAACCCTAGTTAATTAGTTTCTAACCCTAGTTACTAACATTAGGTTGTCCTTGGCATTTTAATTAGGTTTTTAAGGTTGTTAGATAGCAATTAGTTAGTTGATATTAGCTAGATTATTTATTAAGTATTTCATTATTTAGTTAGTTTAGATTTGATAGAGTACATTACATTAGTTAGTTGTGTTTATATAGTTGTTATAATGAGAATTAGATCTTAAGTTAGGTTAGATTAGACTTAACGAGTGGCTTAGATTAACTTTAGTTTAGGTTGTTTAATTTATTTCCAAGTTTTTATAAATTAGCTTAATTGTTGTCCTTTGCTGTAGTTTAATAGTATATTATATTTAGTTCATGACTGTTCCTACGTGTGGTTTAATGTCAAGATGTGAAAAGTGTATTTCGCAAATGAGTAGTGCACTGATTTTTAAAATTGTTTTTTACCCTCTTGTGCACTCGTTATTTTATGTAAATTTTTCTGGAGTTTTCTGAAAATTATATTTCTATTCTCTACATCCGTGTGTGCACTATCTGCAGACCAAAATTCAGCTCAATTCGAGTTGATTTGGTCTGGTTTTTAAGCATTTTGTGAAAACAACTTTTTCAGGATTTTAAATTTCGGGTCTTGCGATTTCCAAGATTATCCTGATTTTGAAACGCTTATATCTGGAGATCCAGAATGAATTTTCCAATTCTGTAAAAACTGCCATCTTCTTGGTTTTGTTAGTTACAGAACAGAAGTGATTTCTTGAATTTTGGAAATTGTTGTTCTGTCAAATTATCTATTTGCGAAAAGCTGTTAGAATCTGCTTTTGCATTGTTTAGGGACAAACCAGTCATTTAGTCATTTGTTTGATTTAATGTAGTTTTAGTGTTTTCTAATATTGTAGTTAGTGAATATAAGTTAAGTAGACTAATTAGAGTCACTTTGCTTAGTTAGTTTAGTTAAATAATGTATTTTTAGTTTTCTTTAGTTGTTTAAGTGTATTTTAATTTCTGCATTAGTTTAGAAATAATCGTAGTTATAATGTAGATTTAATTATTATTTGTGTACTGACTTTGTGTTTTCATTGTGTAGGTTGATAAGTTAGAACAGGTTTACAGGTGTATTTCAAAGATGAAGTGCAACTGCACATGTGGTGAAAAGACAATTTTCCTCCTGGAGATCTGCAGAAGACTTAGCTTCCTACTTTAGTGCATTTTCCTGTTTTTAGATTGTTATTTGATTCAAATTGTAATATTGACATAGTTGTAAAACTTTGTGATATTAATAACGTGTTATTTTAGAATTATTTCAGAATGTATCTCGTTCCCTGTGGATTCGACCCATACTCGCCACTTCTGTGGAAAGTTGGTTTTTATATCTTTGGTTGACGATTTTCCTTGTTTTCATTGAAAAATATCTTTTCAAAATATGCATTCCAAAAGTCAAACCAAATTTTGACGCCGTTGCTGGGGAACGGCGATTATATTCTGATTATTTCTGAGATTTCAGTTTATTAATATGTGTTTAGTAGTTGTTTTATTTGTTTTAGTTTTAGGATTTAACATAGTTAGAAAATATAGGTTCACTTGCTGTTTTTCCTAGGATTCACTAAATTTCATGCTTCAGTGATCAATTAGACAGGTGAGTCTTAGAGAATATAGTAGTGTTTTCCTGTGTTTACTGATTTTCTGATTTAGATTAGAATTGTTTGTATTTCATAGATTAGTTAGATGGTTTTAACATAGCTTAACATAGAGTATTTGCTAAACTTGCTGATTTAGATGTAGACTGTTTTTATAGAATACTTTTGACATAGTGTAGTTGTTTAATGTGTTAGAAATTTTATTTTATTCATTGTTTTTCTTAGTGTATCATATGTATATTAAAATAAAGTAGTTAGTTGTTTATGTATTCTGTTTTGTTCTGAATTTTGTTTTGATTTCATTCTTTTGTTTTGGATTTCATTGTTGACATGTATGAACATTCGATCCATCAATGTATGAGTTCAAGTTACAAGACATGAAGAAGCCTTCAGGAGTAAAACATTGACCAAATTAGCAGAAAATTATGCATTTGTACATACATAGTGGTGGTGCAAGGTCCAGTCAATCGACAGCTTCAGAGGCTCGAGCATACCAGGTTGTATCTATCCTTTCTCCTAATTTAATTTATTGTTCTATAGTGTGCATCTGCATTGCATGATTACATATTTTGTATGCCACTAGGGACATTGTCATTCAAGCATGGGGGGATGGTTTAGATACACAAATTTTTTTAAAATTTTTTATGTCTGGTAGCTTAAAACTCATAAAAGTAGGTCTTTAAGAATAAGTTGTAGCATTTATGATTGTATTTCTGCATGATCTGACAATTTAGAAATGTTTAAGCCCCATGTGAATTTTTTTTTTCTGATCGGATTTAAATAGAGTAGTTGTTTATGAAATAGTTTAAAGAAAAGATAGTATTTGATTGTTAGAAAGTTTTGAATCACTTTAGTATAAGTATGCACAGTGTGTTTTGTGAAAAAGTAAGCAATTGAAAGATGTTTTTGAAAAATGAGCTTAAAAGTATAGAGCTACGTTTAGTTGTTGATGTCTTCGTGAGTCCAAGTAGTGGAAGTCAGACACAAGATGAAGTGTTTGAATCTCTTGACGAAAAGGATAACGAAGGAGATCATCTTCTTGTCTAGTCGATATCTGTGGCCTTTGTGGTTTGAGTAAGTAGAGTCTTAAGGGTGTTTTACACCTGGTGCCCTAAAGCCATCTGGTTTGGGAGCCACCGATTCGAAAGCTTGTTACATGGACTGCATAGAAAGCCTAAGAGATAGAGACATTGCACATGACGAGAGGAAGACTATACGTAAACTATTAGAATAGAAGGTCTAGTGACTCGAGCAATTAAGTCCGAGGGATACTTTGTATTTGGTGCCCTAAGGTCATCTGACCTGGGAGTCACTGACCCAAAGCTCGTTACAAGGGTCACAAAACTGGATATTTGAAATAGTTCTCAAGTTAAAAAAATGGAAAAAGAGTGAAAAATTGAAAAAAAAAAGAAAAAAGGAGCTTAATGAGAAAAATTTCATTGCTTAGGAATAATTATGAATTACTGTGCAGAAAATATACAAGTGAGGATAAATGAGTAAAACATGATAATACTTGACTTTCTGAGAAAATGCATAGATAATTACAAGTTTAGAGAAGTGAAAGAAAAAGATTTTTTACTGTGGTGGCATGAAATTTCTGAATTTGTTTAGAGAGTGTAGATTACATGAAATATTTGTTTACAATGAGTTCTTAATTGCCTAGTATTTCTGAAAAATCATTCATGCATGATATAGATGTTTGTGGGTAGCATCTCTGCAAACCCTCACGAGACCTTACTCGTCCACTGGGGTAACCCAGGGGTTTAAAGGGCTTGTTGCATGTGCTAAATGCAACCGTGATTCCTACGAAAGTGAATTAGTTTTTTATTCATTTAATAAGAGCTGTCATGTTATTGGGTAGTCCATATCTTCATTGCGAGGGTAGAGTGTATTGCTAGGGACTAGCAATTATTCTAGCATGGGGGTATTTGATGATGCATAAATATTACATTTTATTAATATATTTTCACTGCATAAATGCATCATCTATAGGTTTAAGGTCTACACTTAGGTGCATAATGATATTATAGAGCTTTGGTTCGAATTTCATCGAAATTGGACTTAAAACGAAGGAATTATTGCATTTCTAGTGTAGCGGATCAAACCTCAGAGTTGAATCGGGTATTCAGGATCCAAATCGCCCATTTGGGTCTTGGATCTGGGCCAAAATTGATGTAGATCCACTCCAGCAAATCCATTCACGTTTTCTGTAAAATCTTTGCTAAAAACCCCCTCCTACATGAGGCGCCAGTGAATATTTTCGTTTTAAACCTTTTTCTAGAAAAATGCCCAAAATAGCCCAAAATGTTAAAAGAGAGATGACGCCCAGCACAAACATGTCTTTGCTTTGGTTTTCGTGCCCTAGGGACACGAATCTTGGTCCAGCCCCTTCTCATCCTTCACCTCACGCCATCTCCATTAGAGTTTGAAGAAATGCTTGAGATCCAAGCATTCTCTCTTGCATCTCTTCCATAACCTCTCCAGTTCTTTTTCTTCCCTATTGGTTATTCCCGTGTTTGTTGTGTTTTGCAGGTGCAGCATAGGTTGTAGAAACCTTCTCTTGCGTGGAAGTGTGAGACACTCCAACAAGAGGAATTGGCTCTACCTCCATCCGATCTTCTAAGCCACCCGATCGAGAATCGGCTCCTCCTCCATCTTCGGTGGACTTCAAACGTGTTGCAGCTATATAATATTATTTCATGGTGTATTTCCAGCATCAACGAGGTCCCTTGTGGTGTGAAGCCAAGCAAAGTCCGCTCTGCCTTTCCCCTCAATCGTCGGATCGCCCTGGAGGTTAGATCTCCCCATCTACTGCTTCTAGATAAAACCCAATCTGTGCGCGAGTTATGTGCTATGTATTTTCGGTTTTTCATCAGCCTTAATATAGATTTTTCGTGCATAAACCAGCACGTAGATGTGTTTAGGTTCTCTTCTTGAATAATCATGATTTACCTTTCCATGTTGGCATTTTGAGTGTGTGCGTGTGTTCTGAATTTTCTGATTTGTGTATCTGTGTTTTCATAGTGTTTTTCCAGTAATATTTAGGTATAGTTTGTTACGTCAATGAAGCCGTACATGATACTTCAAGTACAAGATTTTGATGTTGAGCAAGTAAATCAGCTGCATTTCAGCTAAGGCAATGAAGAAATATGACAAGCATTGAAGAATTCGATGAAGAATCTTTGAAGACTAGTGTGCAAATGTTAAATTCCTTAAAAGTCTTAGATTCTTGTAAGAGCCTTACTTAGAGTACA
This sequence comes from Nuphar pumila, assembly GCF_984573655.1. NCBI lineage: Eukaryota > Viridiplantae > Streptophyta > Magnoliopsida > Nymphaeales > Nymphaeaceae > Nuphar > Nuphar pumila. The sequence continues at coordinate 61,336,946 of NC_143265.1, forward strand.
TATTTAGGTTGCATTTCACCTAAAAAGTCTTTAGAAAAACTTTTCTAAAAGAAACCTTCATGAAAATCTTTTTAGAAATCTCTTTTCTTAAATTGTCATGTTTATTAGTCGACCAATAGACTCACCAGTCGACTAATCCTTTCACGCCAATTTTTTTAAACAAAATGTCATTTTTGTCAAATTAGTCGACCGGACAGAATTCTGTTTTGTGGAAATTTAGCAGCAGTCGACTAATGATTTTATCAGTCGACTGAACAGAACATGTATTTTCAGAAAAATTTAGCAGTAGTCGACTGAAAGGTTTTTCAGCCTACTGATGATATTATCAGTCGACTAATCTTTCTCTAGTCGACTAAGTTTCAAAATTTCAGATTTTCAAACGGCTCGATAAATAGATCAGTCGACCGATGATAACTGTCAGTCTACTAATAGCTAATTATTAGTCGACTAACTATTGTTCCAGTCGACTAATTTTGTCATTTTTCCTGAAACTTTTAAAAGGCGTGTCTTTTTATTTTTCAAACATTTTGATCGTTCAAAATGGACAGTTTTGACACCCTTTCATACCGTCAACGTATGAAAACTTTCAACTATAAATATGAGTGCATTTTACACTCAAAAGCACGGCAATTCAATCAATTTGAATCAATTACTTTTTCTTTTCACTCATATTCATTTTCTCACTCACGTGATATTTTTCACTTCAGTTTTTCACTCAAATTCCTTTGAGAGATAGTGAATTCTTGAGTAGAGTATTTCAACAACCTCAAAAGCCAATTGCATCTTATTTGCATTCATAAGAATGGTTCATAGGTTGTATTGTAAGTTGTTACTTGTTTCAATTTTCTGTAAAAGGAAGGACTCTTTGGTTTAAAGGAGTTGTTTGCTTTCAGTAGGTGTGTTACTGAAAGTGGGACTGAATTTGGTGTGTATGATCTTGTAGTTACATAAGGTTGATAGTGGAAATCTCAAGCGGGTTTTGCTTGGGGACTGGATGTAGGTCGGGAAAGACCGAACCAGGATAAATTATTGTGTTCTTTGTGTGTTTGCTTTGCAAATTGCAAAATCCGTCAATATTCCGCAGACAAATTTTAAAAGCACTATTCACCCCCCATCCCTCTAGTGCTTGTTGCCTCGATCCTACTGCACTTTCATTTGGTATCAGAGCAGGTTTGCTATTATTTTGATTTGACCATCATCTAGCATAGCAACAACAAATCTCAGCACAAAGAAGGTTGCTCCTCTGTTCATCCTCCTCTCTTCGACAGAACAAACTATGGATACTGGAAAGTGAGAATGACAATATTCTTGCAATCCATGGATCTCAAAATTTGGAGAGTTGTTTCAGAAAAGTACCAAATGCCATCAACTGATTTCAGTCGATGGACCGGTGAAGAAAAGAAGACTGCTTCACTTAATGCCAAGGTTATGAATGCATTGTATTGTGCCGTTGATAAGGTAGAGTTCAATCACATCTCTCAATGCTCCACAGCAAATGAAATCTGGCGTACTCTTCTCGTGACTCACGAAGGTACGTCAAAGGTAAAGAAATCTAAAGTTGTTTCTTTAGTTCATAAATTTGAATTGTTTAAAATAAAGCAAAATGAATCTATATCGGACATGGTAACAAGAATGACCGATATCACTAACACTCTGAAATCCCTTGGAAAAGAATATTCACAAGTGGATTTAGTCAGAAAAATCCTAAGGTGTTTAACTCCTGAATGGGAGAGAAAAACCACAGCTATTGAAGAAGCAAATGATCTAAACACTCTTACTCTTGAAGATTTGGTTGGTAACTTAATGGCATATGAAGTCCAACTTCAAGACAAACAAGAAGAAGAACCCAAGAAAAAATCTCTTGCTTTTAAGGCTACTTCTGATTCTGAAAATTCAGAAGAAGATGAAGATATTGCCCTCATTACGAGGTAATTCAAAAGATTCATCAAAAGAGAAAGATTTCAATTATCCAAGAATGATCTTGTTAGAGGCCTACCTAGAATACCATATAAGAAGGATCACTTATGTGATGCTTGCCAAAGGGGTAAACAAATCAAGAGTTCTTTTAAAGCAAAAGATATAGTTTCAACAAAACATCATCTTGAACTTTTACATTTAGATCTATTTGGACCATCTAGAATTCAAAGTTTGAATAGTAGCAAGTATGCTTTTGTTATAGTAGATGATTATTCTTGATTTACATGGGTGATTTTTCTAAAAAGCAAAAATGATGCTTTTTCTGAATTTTTCAAACTTTGTAGAAGAATTACAAATGAAAAATCTACATCTATTATTAAAATTCGTAGTAATCATGGTGGTGAATTTGAAAATGAATCTTTTCTAAAGTTTTGTGATCTACATGGTATATCTCACAACTTTGCTTTTCCTAGAGCGGCTCCACAAAATGAAGTTGTTGAAAGAAAGAATAGAACTTTGCAAGAATGTGCTAGAACCATGCTTCAAGATAAAAATTTACCAAAATACTTTTGGGCTAAAGCAATAAATACATCATGTTATGTTTTAAACTGTGTTCTTATTCGACCAATCTTACATAAAACATGTTTTGAATTGTATTATGATCGTATACCAAAGATCTCATATTTCAAAATTTTTTGTAGTAAATGCTTCTTGTTAAATACCAAAGATAATCTTGATAAGTTTGATTCAAAATCAGATGAATAAATATTTCTTGGATATTCTTCTAGAAGTAAAGCTTATCGTGTTTTTAATAAAAGAACATCTTGCATTGAAGAATCTTTACATGTTGTATTTGATGAGAATTGTGAGCAGGTTATACCTCTAAGCGAAGGAGAAGAAGTAATACTTCAAGAAGAACCTTTGATAGAGAATACTTCTCAAGAAAATGTACCTCTTCAACCGGTTTGGAAAGAAGTTCCCAATCATCCACATGAACAAGTTATTGGAGAAATAAAGAGTGGTGTCCAAACTAGAAGGCAATTGCAATATATTGCAAATATTGCTTTCATATCTAAAATAGAACCAAAGAATATCAATGAGGCTTGTGATGATGAATTTTGGCTTTTGGCCATGTCTGAAGAACTTAACCAATTTACTAGAAATGATGTATGGGATCTAGTTGATAGACCAAAGAATCATCCAGTAATTGGAACAATATGGGTCTTCCGAAATAAGCTGGACGAAAATGACAAAGTCATTCGAAACAAAGCAAGGCTAGTAGCACAAGGCTATAATCAAGAAGAAGGCATAAATTTTGATGAAACCTATGCACCAGTGGCTCGACTGGAGTTAATTCAAATGATGCTTGGTTTTGCTAGTTACATGAACTTTAAGTTATATCAAATTGATGTTAAGAGTGCATTCTTAAATGGACACATCAATGAAAAAGTTTATGTAGAGCAACCTCCAGGCTTTGAAAATGAGAAATATCCAAAAAAGGTCTATAATTTAAAAAGAGCTTTGTACGGACTTAAACAAGCACCAAGAGCGTGGTATGAAAGACTACGAAATTTTCTAGAACAATCTGGTTTTTCCATTGGTCGGGTAGACTCCACTTTATTTATTAAAAATTTTAATTCAGATATTCTTATTGTGAAAATTTATGTTGATGACATAATATTTGGTTCTACTAATGATTCTCTTTGTAAAGAATTTGCTAAAGCTATGCAGGAAGAGTTTGAAATGAGCTTGATGGGCGAATTAAACTACTTCCTTGGACTTCAAATAAAGCAAACTGAAGAAGAAATCTTCATCAACCAGGCTAAGTATACAAAAGAACTTCTCAAAAGATTTGGGATGGACTCATCGAAATCAAGAAGGAATCATATTAGCACAACTACTTCTCTTGATAAAGATGAAAATGGTAAAAATGTAGATACTAAGCTCTACAGAGGTATGATCGGATCTCTATTATACTTAACTGCTAGTCGACCTGATATAATGTTTAGTGTTTGTATGTGTGCAAGATTTTAAGCTAATCCAAAGGAATCTCATTTAACTGCAGTAAAACAAATTCTTTGTTATTTGAAAGATACTTCAAATTTTGGTTTGTTTTACCCAAAATCATCTTCCTTTGATTTAGTTTCATATAGTGATGCAGATTTTGCCGGAAGTAAATCTGATCGCAAGAGTACTAGCGGAACTTGTCATTTCTTAGGAAATTCCTTAGTCTCTTGGTTTAGTAAAAAGCAAAATTCAGTGTCACTCTCAACAACTGAAGCAGAATCTATAGCGGCTAGTTTAGCATGTTCACAAGTACTATGGATGAAACAGACATTAAAAGATTTTGGTTTGAATTACTCCACAATAACAATTTATTGTGATAACACTAGTGCTATAAATCTTTCGAAAAAATCTTGTTCAGCACTCAAGAACTAAGCATATTGAAGTTAGACATCATTTCTTAAGAGATCATGTGTTAAAAGGAGATATTTCGTTAAATTTTATTTCCACTAATGAACAACATGCCAATATCTTCACTAAACCACTTAAAAATGAAGATTTTATGAGAATTAGGAGAGAACTAGGCATTTGCTCATTTTTGGATTTATAAAAAGCTGATTTTTGAACAAAATCTCAAAATCGCACCATATTAGTCGACCAATAAATTTATATTCGACTGATGTTTTAAAAAAAAAATTAGAATGAGTCGCACCTTATTAGTCGACCGATAAAATTTTAGTCGACTAAAATTTTTTTAAGTTTCAACTGAAAGGACCCGATACCCCTTGGTTTTTAACGCACCGTTTCATTTCACACCCATTCGTTTTTACCAAACGAAATCCTCTCTCTATCTCTCTCCTCTCTCCTCTCTCTCTCTTCCGAAAAACCCTCGGAGTGTCGTTCGAACCTCTCCTCGCCGGAATCTTCTAGTCGTAACAGGGAGTCGCCAGAATCCTCTTGCCGTGACCGGTGCATCTTCAGTTCTTGTCGGAATCCTCTTGCCGAGTTCAGTGCATCTTCAGTTCTTGGAATCCCCTTGTGACAACCCTCTCACCTGTCGTCAGCCACTGTATCCTCTATTTCTGTTGCACGACACACGACAACATCTTCCTCCCGCCGAACGTCATTTGGAAGCCAACATCACCTGTTCTTCTCAACGACTGTGTTGATCAATCATTCTCTACAACTGAAATTTTTTGGGGAATTTATTTCAACCATGCCTCGTTAGAAGACTTCATCCACAAAAGGTTCTCCTCCTCCTACACCTCCAGCAAGACATGGATTTTCTCTCAGATTACTCCGAAATCCTCTTTTATATGATACTTTTGGATCAATTTCTACACTTCCTATTTTAACAGGCTGAAATGTCCTCTTTCACCTATTTTCTCGTTACAAAATCAGAGAATTATTTCCAGGTATTTCACATCTTTTTGATGCCTATGCAGACCCCCTTCATTATCCTTTTCTGATTCACTTGTTTTATACAAATTTATAAATTGATCATGAAACTGGAGTTCTTTCCTCTCTTGTTCGTGATGTTGAAATTGAGTTTGATTTTAAACTACTTGGACACATTCTAAGTATTCCACCTTCAGACACTCTTTTCAATACTATTGAACTTAATAATGAAAGAATTTTTGAACAAATTCTTCTTCTCGGTGCACCTCATTGTCCTCCTTTCAAAAATACCAATCTTCAAACTCGTGCACGCATTGCTGGATGAATTCTTGCCCACAATGTTCTACCTAAAACTGGATCTTTTAATTACTACTCCACAGATCTATCTACGGCTCTTTATGTCTTATTTGGAAATATTTTTGTAAATTGGGCCAATGTGTATTTTACTAATTTGTGGAAACAAAAACCATTTCTTCCGTATGGATGTCTTCTAACTCGTATTTTCAGACATTTCAAAATTTCCTTAACTAATGAAAAATATATTGAGCAAAAGGAGTTCTTTTATCAAACTATTTTTAAACGAATGAAAATCAAGTATCTGCCTCCTTTAAACTTTGATCAAACTGAACCATCTGAACCATCAATTTCTGAACCCTCACCATCTTCTGTGACACCTTTATCTCAAGCAAAATGAAAGAAATTTTCTACTAGTCAAGATAATGATGAAGTTTTGCAACGACTAGAAGCTTTGGAGCTGCATCAACACACTTTTCGTGAAGATGTGACTCAACAACTTTCTTCCATTCAGAAAGATATTACTGCAATCAAGGACTTGCTCAACTCACTTTTCTGATCTTTGTTCTCTATATTTACTAAACTTTGATACTTTATGGGTTGTAATATTTTGAACTTGACTTTACATTTTGCTTATGCTATTTCTGCCCTTACTCTTTTTTATTATGACAAAGGGGGAGAAAATGATAGAATTTGGTAGACACATGCATGGAAGTAGACAATGGAAATTGCAGGAGAAAAAGATAGATCTTGCATCTTGCATGAAATTAAGAGAAAAAGATAGAAATTGCATATTGCATCAAAATTGCATTCTTGAAAAAGTTTTAGAAATGCATGAAGTAATGATGGAAATGCAAACCAATTAATATGTGATATATGTGCTTTAATTGTACTAACTTCTAAAGTTTTGCAGCATATTGATAGGGGGAGTAAAATCTCCATCCATGCATCTAAATGCTCCATCTTTGATTAGTTTGTCATCATCAAAAAGGGGGAGATTGTTACGACAATGAAGCTGTACATGATACTTCAAGTACAAGGTTTTGATTATAAGCAAGTAAATCAACTGCATTTCAGCTAAGGCAATGAAGAAATATGACAAGCATTGAAGAATTCGATGAAGAATCTTTGAAGACTAGTGTGCAAATGTTAAATTCATTAAAAGTCTTAGATTCTTGTAAGAGCCTTACTTAGAGTGCATATTTAGGTTGCATTTCACCTAAAAAGTCTTTAGAAAAACTTTTCTAAAAGAAACCTTCATGAAAATCTTTTTAGAAATCTCTTTTCTTAAATTTTCGTGTTTATTAGTCGACCAATAGACTCACCAGTCAACTAATCCTTTCACGCCAATTTTTCTAAACAAAATGTCATTTTTGTCAAATTAGTCGACCGAAGGTTTTATCAGTCGACCGGACATAATGTCTGTTTTCTGGAAATTTAACAGCAGTCGACTAATGATTTTATCAATCGACTGAACAGAACATGTATTTTCAGAAAAATTTAGCAGCAGTTGAGTGAAAGGTTTTTCAGCCTACTGATGATATTATCAGTCGACTAATCTTTCTCTAGTCGACTAAGTTTCAAAATTTCAGATTTTCAAATGGCTTGATAAACATATCAGTCGATCGACGATAACTGTCAGTCTACTAATAGCTAATTATTAGTCGACTAACTACTGTTCCAGTCGACTAATTTTGTCATTTTCCTGAAACTTTTAAAAGGCGTGTCTTTTCATTTTTCAAACATTTTGATCGTTCGAAATGGACAGTTTTGACACCCTTTCATACCCTCAACGTATGAAAACTTTCAACTATAAATATGAGTGCATTTTACACTCAAAAGCACTGCAATTCAATCAATTTGAATCAATTACTCTTTGTTTTTCACTCATATTTATTTTCTCACTCACGTGATATTTTTTCACTTCAGTTTTTCACTCAAATTCCTTTGAGAGATAGTGAATTCGTGAGTAGAGTATTTCAACAACCACAAAAGCCAATTGCAACTTATTTGCATTTATAAGAAGAGCTCATAGGTTGTATTGTAAGTTGTTACTTGTTTCAATTTTCTGTAAAAGGAAGGACTCCTTGGTTTAAAGGAGTTGTTTGCTTTCAGTAGGTGTGTTACTGAAAGTGGGACCAGATTTGGTGTGTATGATCTTGTAGTTACACAAGGTTGATAGTTGAAATCTCAAGCGGGTTTTGCTTGGGGACTGGATGTAGGTCGGGAAAGACCGAACCAGGATAAATTATTGTGTTCTTTGTGTGTTTGCTTTGCAAATTGCAAAATCTGTCAATATTTCGCAGACAAATTTTAAAAGCACTATTCACCCCCCCCCCCCTCTAGTGCTCGTTGCCTCGATCCTACTGCACTTTCATAGTTATGTTGATGATAGCAGAGTAGGTCGAGTAGGTGTCTTACAATTTGATTTTGTGTGAAGTTCTCATTTCAATTCCTGAAGATAATGTGAGTCGCATATTCGGTAGGTGCGCTTAATTTAGTTGTTTAATGTCAAATCTGTTGTAGTGTTTTCTGTATAATTTGAGTTTAAATTAGTCTTTAATTCAGTTAAATTGTTGTGTAGAGGAGTTAGTGTTAATATGGTATTAGATTTAGTTTAGTGCTTAATTTCTAATTTTTCTTTAGTTTAGTCGATTTTAGTGTAATTGTTTATAATGCGTGTTATGTGTTTGTTTAAATTTCCAGCATATTAGTTAGTCCGTTTTTACGTTTCTTAGTTTTTAGAGTTCCTGCATAAACGTGTATTAGTGTAGTTTAGATCGAATGATGTTTAGTGATTGTTGTTATAGTGTTATATGATAATTAGTATAATTAGGTGTTGTTTGGTAGAATCAATAGAGTAATGTGTTTTATTGCAGTTTTGTTTAATTTCTGTATATAATACTAAGTTAAGTTAATGTTAATTCAATTTTAGAATAGATGTAATCATAGGTTATGTTTAAAATGTCTAGATTCGTTGAAGCTCTTTTTAGTCAAGTTAGAAGTCAATTAGCTAGGTCGATTTCTTGTAGTATTTAACATAGTAACTCATCCTAACGTGTATTTTATTGGCCATTCTTGTCCTTTGGGTTAGATTAGATAATGGATTAATTTTGAAATGCAAGGAGGGGCACATGAGTCATTCTATTGGAAAAACGGTTTTGGCAAATTGAGAATCTTACCTAAATTCGTGGAATTCAAGTAGAGGATTTGTAACTCCTTTGTGGCCAGCATTTATAGAAACCTCTCTCATTTTAATTTTGGAAACAAAGGTAAGTTTCAAATTCATTACTAAAATTGGATGGGGAAAGAATTTCAAAAAGGATGTGTTGTTTTGAATGGAAAGTGAAAAACGTGTGGATCTCCTAAATTGGATGTTTTTATTGTAATTGCAATCTTTCCAATTCATGATATCATTTTAATGATGGATGAATATGACTGATTTCCAAATTCGTGTTTCAACTTTTATAGCCCCTTCTTATTAACTTCCCTCTATTGACATAAGCTTATTTAGTATAGTATTAACTTAATATTTATTGATTAGGATTAGACTCTCAAAATCGTGTTTTTCTAATTTAGTTAAGTGTGTTGTCCTCTTTTAATATTAGTTTGAATATTGTTAGTTGTTTAGTATAGATAAATTAAATTTAGGTTAATGTAGTCCATGTCGATTTTAGAAATTAACTTTTATTGTTAGGTTTTTATATTAATTGATTTTCAATATTAATTAGCCTAATTAACCCCTCTAGGTTGGCGTGGACCCTATTCAAGCCATAACCTAAGCCGCCACCTAGCTAACCCCTAACCCTAGTTAATTAGTTTCTAACCCTAGTTACTAACATTAGGTTGTCCTTGGCATTTTAATTAGGTTTTTAAGGTTGTTAGTTAGCAATTAGTTAATTGATATTAGCTAGATTATTTATTAAGTATTTCATTATTTAGTTAGTTTAGATTTGATAGAATACATTACATTAGTTAGTTGTATTTATATAGTTGTTATAATGAGAATTAGATCTTAAGTTAGGTTAGATTAGACTTAACGAGTGGCTTAGATTAACTTTAGTTTAGGTTGTTTAATTTATTTCCAAGTTTTTATAAATTAGCTTAATTGTTGTCCTTTGTTGTAGTTTAATAGTATATTAGATTAAGTTCATGATTATTCCTACGTGTGGTTTAGTGTCAAGATGTGAAAAGTGTATTTCGCAAATGAATAGTGCACTGATTTTTAAAATTGATTTTTACCCTCTCGTGCACTCATTTTTTTATGTGAATTTTTCTAGAGTTTTCTGAAAATTATTTTTCTATTCTTCACATCAGTGTGTGCACTATCTGCAGACCAAAATTCAGCTCAATCCGAGTTGATTTGGTCTGGTTTTTAAGCATTTTGTGAAAACAGCTTTTTAGGAATTATAAATTTTGGGTCCTGCGATTTCCACGATTATCCTGATTTTGAAACGCTTATATCTGGAGATCCAGAACGAATTTTCCAATTCTATAAAAACTGTCTTCTTGGTTCTGTTAGTTATAGAACAGAAGTGATTTCGTGAATTTTGGAAATCGTTTGATTTATAAAATCATCTATTTGCGAGAAGCTGTCAGAATTCGCTTTTGTATTGCTTAGGGACAAACCAATCATTTAGTCATTTGTTTGATTTAATGTAGTTTTAGTGTTTTCTAATATTGTAGTTAGTGAATAAGAGTTAAGTAGACTAATTAGATTCGCTTTTCTTAGTTAGTTTAGTTAAATAATGTATTTTTAGTTTTCTTTAGTTGTTTAAGTGTATTTTAATTTCTACATTAGTTTAGAAATAAACATAGATATAGTGTAGATTTAATTATTATTTGTGTACTGACTTTGTGTTTTTATTGTGTAGGTTGATAAGTTAGAACATGTTTACAGGTGTATTTCAAAGATGAAGTGCAACTACACATTTGGTGAAAAGACAATTTTGCCCCTGGAGATCTGCAGAAGACTTAGCTTCCTACTTTAGTACATTTTCCTGTTTTTAGATTGTTATTTGATTCAAATTGTAATATTGACATAGTTGTAAAACTTTGTGATATTAATAACATGTTATTTTAGAATTATTTCAGAATGTATCCCGTTTCCTGTGGATTCGACCCGTACTCGCCACTTATGTGGAAAGTCGGTTTTTATATCTTTGGTTGACGATTTTCCTTGTTTTCATTGAAAAATATCTTTTAAAAATATGCATTCCAAAAGTCAAACCAGAAACGTTTTGAGCAAAGGCGGTTCGGCGGCGGTGGTCCGGCAGGGGCGGCGAGGATCGGTGACTGCTCTGATACCATTATTGGTTTTTGCACGAAGGGGACTCTGGCATTGAGGGATTCCTTTGTTTTTCTCTGTTTTTCTGTAGATGGATGATTCATCTATTTGTAGAGGCTTCCCCTCAACAACCTCACCGTTACTTCACCACCATCATCAACATGACTGTCACAACTATCACAATCACCACCAACAGCAACAATATCATTACCATCTCCACTCCAACACTTTATTGCCACCACCGTTACCATCACTATCCACCATCACCATTAGTCATGCTTCTCTTTTTCTTCTTCATTCTAGTACAAATAATTTGTGGTTCAAATATTTAATTAAAAATAAAAACAAGAATCATTGTAAAATGTGTTTAATTTATGTATATACAAAATAAATGATGACAGATCCAAACAGCGCTGCTTCTTCAGGTAATCATTTTCTAATTTCGTGTGTATGTGCTAAAATCATGTATGTGTTTCATAAATGCAAAAAAATACTAACAATACAGCCTTTCTTTTTAGTTTTTTTTTGGGGGGGAAGCTAATGAATAGCAAAACCGTGTATATATAGAAGCAAAGATCGATATTCCACTTACAGAGGTTAGTAGGTTTTCACTATTCTCCGACTGATTGAGAATGCCATTTCGACGACCACTGATGATCTCTAGTAGTAGGACACCAAAGCTGTAAACATCTGTTTTGGTGGATACCAGACCATGCAAAAAATATTCTGGTGCAATATATCCACTGCGGAGAAAAAACGGAAGAAAATTAAATGTCAACTATTGGATAAGCATATTCATATGATCCAGTTGATAACATGGATGCATCATTGAATTAATCATTCTGCTTCATTACATATATGCACATGTAGTCTAGCAACGTAGAGAGCCCTTTCACTGTTCCCGACTCAGTAAACTTTGTAACTTGTGCTCAAGTTATTGAGCTGAGTTGAAGCCACTTTACCCAGCCAAAGATCTGGCATTATCGACTTCGCATCATAACAGGATGATGTATTGCGTATCTAGATATCGGTCCCATAGAGAGAACAAGAGTGTTTTACCATCCTATAATGGAGGAAATTATACAACCTTTCAAGTGGGGACCATTCATGATGGACAAGGTGGTATATTCTTGCCTATCCCAACACTTTGAGTCTGTACGTGGAGCAAGGGTACCTCTCTACTGTTTTTTGATAGGAAAGGCATTTCAGATTTGTTGAATCACAGACAAAAAACTACTTTCAAGGCTCAAAACAGAATAATACAAATTAAGTAACTCCGGGTGAATACTAGTAGATGATAGAGGTCAGCGGTTCATACTAAAGCTGCAAGGCCCGAGGCAGCTCGCTGACCTAGTTTAGCCTCACCCATTCTACATTCTCTGCTAATGCGAAGTTGGGTCAACATTTTGTTGGAGGGAGCATCTTCAAAATGGACCTCATTTTTGTGCGCCCACACGTGCTGCTTCCACATGGTAATGACCCAACACCTCCATTCATAGCCTTTTTTTCCCCATATCCCTTGATTCCAATGGTAGAGAAACATGTCGCCCAGACTGCTGATCTGCAAAGGCGAAAGGCTGCCCAAAAAAACCTTGTGCAGTGCCATCACCCATTAATGAAGAGGTGAGTATTGGTCTTAGTAGCATGGTAGCATAGTCGGCACCTGCTTGCCAAGCATATGCCTTTTCTCTGGAGCATGGCATCGGTTGTCGTTCTACCATGAAACACTACCCATCCTAAGAGCACCAATCTGGAGGCAAATTTGCCCCCTCACAGGGAGCGGTTGGGAAGCCACAAAATTGAGGAGGGTCCTTGCACACAATAACATGATGCCATTGTGAACACCCCATCCTTCTCATGCTCCCACCATATGCGGTCCTCCACAACTGAGGGTTGTACCCCCTCCAAATCACTCATCAGCATGACCAGTTGTTCTAATTCTCTGGTATGAGTACGTCTCACATGCAGTCACCACTGATGCACGGTGGACCAACTTTCTCCTATTCACGCCCCGTGCCTCCGCATATTCAGAATAAGTTTGAAAACTTTTGACAGAGAGAGATCTCCTTGAGTCAAACATTCCTCTAAAAGTTGGTCTTGCTTCCATTTTCGAATTTTACCCTAATGTTGGACATAAAGAGGTGATAGACCTTCATTAGTTTCTTCCAAAAACCAGAACTAGTATTCCATCTTAAATTTTAAACCTAGTGCCAAGGCCAATCTTGAAGCCCGTACTTATTCCTCATGACTCCCCCTACTCCCTCTTCCTCATTGGCTATAGTTCACCACCACTTAACCAACAATGAGTTGTTAAAGCACCTTAGGTCATGAATTCCCAATCCACCCTGCAATAGAGGTAACGTGACTACCTCCCAGCTCAAGGGCGGCTCCAGCTTCCTATCATCACTGCCCCCCTTCCCCAAGGAAAGCCTTTTAGCACCTTATTATTTTTTTTCAGGACTGAAGTAGGCATGGCAAAGAGTCCCATCAAATGCTGGGCAATCGTGGAAAAGACGTGCTTCACCAAGATATATCTACTAGCTTTTGATAATACCTTTGCTTTCCACGATTCTACCTTACAACAAATTATGTTCTCTACTGGAGCCCAAAAATTTTCTTTGATCACCCCTCTATGAAATGAAATTCTAAAGTATTTCATTGGCAGATACTTTCGCTTGCACTGAAAAAACTTTTGAGTTGTAGCCTTCGTACTTCCACTCTCATCATTGAAAAGGACAAAGCTACTCTTTCTCCGATTTTAGCCAAACGCCCAAGATTTTAAGAAAACACAAACTAAACATGTTTTCTTCAAAAGCTTTACCAAAGATTAGTAAATCATTTGCAACTAAAATATGAGAGAAAAACTCCATGCCTGGTGAGCTCACCCCTATGAACCTTCCACAACTGCTAGCTTGCCTCAGAGGTTAGCTAAGAACTTTCATTGCAATAATGAAAAGGAGGTGAAAAAGAAGGTCCCCTTGCCTTAGCCCCTTACGTGGTTGAAAGAAAGCCCCCTGCTAGCCATTAATGCAAATTGACACCAAAGAAGATCAAAAAATAGTCGTTTAAACACCTCAAATTTCTCTCGTTCACTTCCAGACACCCCCCTGCCATAGATGTCAAACCTATAGGTCAGTGTAGGAGTCTAACCTTAAGTTTGTCTCAGTTTAGGTGTCATTTTACTCCTTTCCACTAAGAAAATTATCATTTTACCCCTAGGTCACTCTAGATCTCTATCAGTCAGAATCGACCAAGCTCATTCTTAAGCTCTAAACAGTTAAAATGTCAGTCATTTCTAACTCACCTAACCTCACGATGGAAAGATCGTGTTCATTTCTGATCATTCCTGCCAAAATGAGTTCATTTCTTGATAAATGAGCTCATTTCTAACCTGAATCCTAGTCCATTGTCTCTAAGTCAGTTATTCCTAGTCAATCCTATTCCTCTGAGTCTAGCTTGAGCTCACCAAGAGTTCAAGTGCTCGAGCTTCAGTTCAAACCACCCTTTCATGGTGTCGGAGTCCATTTTATCCCATTTCATCTCATTTCAGCTGAAATTGAGCTGAGTCCAGTCAGTTGAGCTAGTCTTTTAGTTTCAGATTTAGTTCATCTAAGTATTTCTGACTTTTACTCCAACTCAAACCCAGTATATTTTGTGGTTCATTTCACTACAGTGTGCATTTCTCATAATTTCTCTAAAAATTGCATCATTTCTCGACCATTCAGCCTAGGAGTCTGTTTGAGTCAGTGTCATCTTAGTTCTCCTAAGTTTAAAAATCGTAGGACTCAGTTAAACGAGTCGAAACTAGTTTAAACTTCATTTTAGTATTTTTTATTTCATATCATTTCTTATCATTTCTCATGATTTCATATCATTTCATTACATTGCATATCATTTTCGAGATGCAGCACTCTGGTTTTCAAAATCTCTAATCCAGATTCAATTTTAAAACCTTTCTTTTGAAATCAATTTTAAAAACCTGGGTTTTTATATCAATATTTGTCATTTGTCAACCCCCCAAATATCTATATTTCAAAATATTTTCCTTAGAAAACAATCTAGATTTATTTCAAACTCAATTTTTAACTGATTTCAAACTACAGATGAGACCCATCTAGGTGGTGTCACTTCTGGATTCCTTCATTTGTCAAAATTCTCAAAATTTCAGAGTCCTAGTTGGATCAGGACTTTGTATTTTCATCTTTTTAAAACCTTTTCAAAATTCCATTTTGATTTTAAATGAGAGGTAGTTTCATCCCTTGTCCATTTTCTCTGTTTTTGGTGAAAATCATAAAGTCTCAGTCGGACTAGGACTATATCGCAGAGTTTCAGTCAGATTAAGACTCTATCCTGATTTCATCCTTTATTCATGTTTTTTACCTGTTTTCAAAATCCTTTTTATCAGACTTCCAAAAGAGCCAAAATCTTAGAGCTTCAGTCGAATTAGGACTCTATCACAGAGTTTCAGTCAGACTAGGACTCTGTCCTCCATCTTCATTTTTACTTGTTTTTCAACAAAATCTTAGAGTTTTAGTCAGATCAGGACTCTGTCTCAGAGTCCCAGATGGATTAGAACTCTAACCCCGACTTTATTTTTTGAGAGAATCTTTCAAAAACTTCTTCATTCATCTCTCAAAAGCCAAATTTTAAAAGTTTCAGGACTTCGTTGTAGAGTTTTAAAATTTTAGGACTCTATACCAGAGTTTCAGTCAGTTCAAAACTCTACTCTAATGTCATCTTTTACCTCTGTTCTACTCATTTTACGAAAACAGACCCCGTTCTCAAAGTTTCAAAAATTCAGGACTCTATCTTAGAGTTTCAAAATTTTAGGACTCTACCCCAGATACTCAATCGGGTCAAAACTCTACTCTAACATCCTCCTTTTACTTCTATCTTACTTGTTTTTCGAAAATAGATTTTGTTTTAAGAGTTTCAAATTTTTGGGACTCTATTCCCAGAGTCCCGGTTGATTAGGACTCTGACCCTGATCCCGTATTTTGTTCATTTTTGCCAATTTTTGAAAAGATCTTTCAAAACCTCTTTATTTTTTTTTAAACCCCAAAAATAAAGAGCTTCAAATTTTTAGGACTCTGTCCGAGAGTTCTAATCGGGTCAGGACTCTATTTTAAAACCTCTGATTCTCATTTGGTGATCAACTCTGTTTTAAAAACTCTTTTCAATCTTTATTTCCACTTTTTCAAAACCCTGATGTGGGCCCCACACAATCAGCTTCACCTTTGTAAGAGTCTTAATCCATTTAGTACTCTATTTGGTTTAGAACCTCGATTTTATTTTTTTAAACTTTCCTTCAAAAACTTCCCTTTTTAAAATCCTTCATTTCAAAAACCTGATTTCCAAATCAGTTTTCGACCTTCTTCAAGCGGGACCCAAACTGCAAGGATACAAAACCCTAATTTTTAATCTCATATCATTTATATCTCAAAAATACAAAAAAAAAATTACTTAGTTTAGATGTTCTTTTGAAGTTTCTGAGAAAAAAAATCGTTTAACCCTTTATTTTCAAAAATTTCAAAATCGTTTTCTGAAAAATCAAGTGGGGCCCACATTGGGTGGCGCCACATTTGAAATTTTTGGTTATATTACAAGAAAAATGCTAATTAGCGATGGATATTTGTGATGGATTTTTTTCATCGTAAATTTGCAACGGAATAGCGAGAGAAAACTATCTGTCGCTAACATTCGAAATATTTGCGAACTTAGCGATGAAAAGTTTTTTCTCGCTAATTCCGTCGCTAATGAGCGATAGAATTTTTTTGTTGCCAAACACTACAAGAAAAATGCTAATTAGCAACGGAATTAGCGAGGGAATATTTCTGTCGCTAATTAGCAAGGGATTAGTGACAGAAAAATTTTGTCGTTCATCTGTCGCTACTTTTTTATTTAAATCGACCCATTTAGGCACAAAAATTTTCCTCTCTCCCCGTGCAAAATTTAAACCAACGACATTCTTGACTTCTCGAACGAGGGCGACTTTGTGGCGGAGGAACGCAAGGAAGAAGAGGAGTCAGAGTTGCCCACCGGTGCTGGAGGACCAGGCTGTCCCGACCTCTCTGGTCCGGTAAGTGGTTTTCTTTTCTGAGTGTGACTTTTTGTTCCTAGTCTAACGATTCTGTTGGAGGTTCTGATTTCAGGTCAACGGACAAGCGTGGGAACCAGGTCGGGAGCGCGTCGGTTCAGAGGTGCAGCCATTGCATTGTGCAGAATACCCCGCAATGGCAAGCCGGGTCGGACAAGCAGAGAACTAGGTCAAGAGGGCATCGGAGAGCACGCATGAGAGTGCACCGGTTCAAAGATGCACTCTCCTGCGTTGTGCAGAAGACCCTACAATGGTGGGCCAGGCCAGAAAAGCAAGGAACCAAGTCGGGAGGGCGCTAGAGAGCATGTCGGAGAGCGCACCGGAGAGTGTGTTGGTTCTTTGAAAAAGACCCTGTAGTGGCGGGCAGGGCCGCTGGGGTGCAACACATGTGTGGTGCGGTACAAGTCTGGCCTATTGCTGCTGGAATACTGCCCGGCAGGGAGCAATTTTTTTTTAATTTTTTTTTTAAATTTAACGATGAATTAGCGACGAATATTATCCATCGCTAATTTAAAATAATGACGAACTCATGATGACTATTATCCGTCGCTAATTTAAAATAGTGATGGATCATGTTTGTTGCTAATCTATCGTAAATTAGCCACGGAAGTAGCGACAAATATGTTCTGTCGCTAATTAGCGACCAAGATTATGCGACAGATGATATCCATCGTTAATCCGTTGCTAAATAGTTTAGCAACGGTTTAGTGACAGATTAGCGACGGATAGCGTCCGTCGCTAATCCACATTTTTCTTGTAGTGTTAGTTTAGGATTAGTCAGTGTCCTAGCTAGGTTAGAAGAGTCAAAAGTGATTTTAAAACTTCATCTTTGCTTTTTAACAACTTTTAAATTCGAGTTTTAAAAAAACAAATGTGGGCCTACCTAGATGGCACCACATTTGGAATTTCTTTTTTATTAATTAAGTTAATTAAGTCAATTAGGATTAGATAGAGACCCACCTAGGTTAGGATCCTCATAAAAAGCGTCCCCCCTTGGTGGTTAATTCTAGATAGGGTTAAAAAGTCAAAGTTAGGTATTAATTAGGCCCTAATTAAAGGGATTTTGAAAAACTATAAAAAGGGAACCTAAAGTACACAAGGTTTCCTGCGAGTTCTCTCCCTCCATTCTCGTATATGCTTATAAATAAGCATCTCTCTGCAGAGAGAGAGAGAGAGTCTCGATTCTTTCATTCATCAGGGTTCTTTTGTGAATGAGTCTTTCACCCATTGATTCAATCGGAATATGGAGGGGTTGATGTCCATATTTGGGCTTTCCTCTTTTGGGGATTTCTGGACGAGATTGAGATTGCGAAAATCTATCGTGAAAAGGATCGAGATATTGAGTGTATTGTTGACAGTTGCTTAGATGATTTGATTTTCTGTTTTGTTTTTTATGAATTACGAGTTTTTATGGTTTCAGAGATTGCTTGGATTTTAACACAGTGTTTTTTGCAGATTTCTCAATGGATCCCGCTTGTGCCCCACCACCCGTGGTAAGTAAGTGACAAAAATAATGCAAATCGTGTAAATACCCGTGGTGAGTAAGTGATGCAAGCGTATCACATGTTATTCAATTTATTGGATGCAACACTTTACTGTTCACACACTCACTTAGTTGTTGATATCTAGGACTGCTTTATTGGAGTTTAGAGATCATGCTGAGCATGATTTTAATGTATGAGAATAGAAGTGTTCTTATTTTTAGAGTATGAATTTCATGCTAAGCATGGTAGTAGTTAGCGGGATATTGGAGTGTGTTTGTTGCAGATACACGTTTGACAGTTTTTTGATATGAATGTTTTTGATGTATTGCAATGTTTTATGTGACTGTATCCATGCTTGCATGTAGTTACTTTCAATTTGATTATGACTTACATGTGAAATTGTATAATGAAAGCATGTTTCAAATGAATGTATCATGTTATGAATAGTTTGCACGTGAAAATATTAAGTTATCAATGCATGCATCATAATTCTTGTGATTGTATGATGTCATATATTGCATGATAAGTTTAATATTTTCTTCATCATAACATTCTGATGATTCTCTTTTAACTGGTTAGGATACTATTTGTAACATCATATGACAAAATGACTATAAACCGTGAATGGATGTAACGTATGATACTATTCATAACATTTTGATGATTTGAATGTATTGTAATACTTGATTTGAATTATTTGAATGTATTGAAATACTTGATGTGAATGATTTGAAACAATTTGAATGTATTGCATAACATTTTTTATTTGTTAGAATATGGTTCGTGGAGCTTACAGTGGTCGTTCATCCAGTAGTAGCCAATCTTAGCATTCATCTTCACGGGCTCCTTTGATAGATATATCATTTAACTAATTGGATGCTTGATTAGTTGAAATGCGCATTCTAAGAATTTCTAACATATTTTTTTACAAATGATGTTTCGCCTGTACATGACCCACCTATAACAGATGATCATATAAGTCAGGAGCCAACACAGTCATTCGAATAGTGTATATCGATAATCGACCGTAAGTATTTCATTTTCACTCATTGCATATCTTATAAATATTGTATATTGATATTTATTGTGTACCAATTCATGTGCAGCACGAGGTTCGAACCACAAGAAGTAGTACGTGATATTAGGAATTCACTACTTCAACATCTACCAGGACCGATTGCTTAATGAAAAGAGTATCCAAAAGAGGTGATAGACAGATTGTGGTCCTCATTCACGGTATATAGTTGTTTGTCATAGTTAATGTGTTTCATATTTAATTATTTGTTATAGTCATGTCTACTAACTTTTTGAAAATATTTGTAAGCTTTGAATCGCTTTGCGACTACGATAGAGGAACATGATGCAAGGAAAGTGTGGCAGAAGGTAGTTGCCAATCAATTTGCAGACATGTTACACAATATGAAGACTGCAGCAAGAAAAGCATCTGGCGGGATAGATGATCCACTGCAATGGAAAAGCCATGGACCTCCTACTATCAGGTCAGATGTTTGGGATGCAATGTGTGACAAGTAGACTGGAGATGCATTTCAAAACTGCTCAGTGAAGGCTACACAAAATTGAGCAAAAATACCCGAAGCCCATCTACACACAAGTGAATCTAGGACTTTTGGGAGCCACCTGAAGAAAATGATAAATCATCAATATATAAACAAATCAATTTTATAAGTATTGTTGCAAACCTATTAACTAAATCTTTTATCATTTCACTTTGCATGAAGCAGAAAAAGGAGGCATTGTGTCATACATGGATGTGTTTGTTCAAACACATAAACGTAAGACCACGGAAGAGTTCGTATCGGAGAATGCGAGAACGACAATAGTATGTATTTATTGTAATAATAATTATTATAATATACAAGTTATCAAAAATATTTTAATTCTTAATTATTAATTCATATTGTAAACATTATTTTGTAGGAGTCATATGAGCAACCTATGGCAGAGCGATATGGCGATGACTCTACTCAGCGTTCATCATTTGATCTTGCAGCATGGATGACTGCAGCAGGTGAACCCAAAAAGGGTCGTGTGTTCGGGTTTGGGAGTAATATAAACACCTCACCAGTCGTTGCTTCTTTCAGTCACGGCTCAGAGACTTCTCCCGTTAACATCAGCTCCAAGCATCCGACTGATTCTTGAGATGATGTAGGTCAGATCGTTAAGGACACAATGCGTGACTACTTTCATGAAACAATTGCCAATGTTCTCTTGGATGAGTTCAACAATTTTTTGCAGAACAAAGAAGTTTCGTTTGCAGGTGCCTCTCAGGTATGAAAGTTTCATGTGATGTATTGCATGTCGTTAGATTTCATATAACTTTGATTGCTTTAACTTAGGTGCATTGCATATAATTTATTTCAGTATATTTTGTTTATCAATACTGGCCTTTTATATAATATTTTAGTACAATATTTTTACTGCCTTAGAACACATATGAGCATGATAGAATCATATATACAGTTTTTTTACTGCCTTTAAACACATATGCGCACGATAGAATCACATATACAAATTTTTTTAGCCTTAGAACATATATAAGCATGGTAGAATCACATATATAATTTTTTGACTGCCTTAGAGCACATATGAGCATGGTAGAATCACATATAAATTTTTTTTGACTGCCTTAGAGCACATATGAGCATGATATAATCACATATACAATTTTTCGCCTGCCTTAGAACACATATGAGCATGATAGAATCACATATACAGTTTTTTGACTTTCTTACAGCATATATGAGCATGATAGAATCACATATACAGTTTTTTTGAATGTCCTAGAACACATATGAGCATGATATAATCACATATACAGTTTTTTGCATGCCTTAGAACACATATGAGCATGATAGAATCACATATAAAGTTTTTTCACTGCCTTAGAGCACATATGAGCATGATAGAATCACATATACAGTTTTTTTGACTGCCTTAGAATACATATGAGCATGATATAATCACATATACAGTTTTTTGCCTGCCTTAGAACACATATCAGCATGATAGAATCACATATAAAGTTTTTTTACTGCCTTAGAGTACATATGAGCATGATAGAATCACATATACAGTTTTTTGACTGCCTTAGAGCACATATGAGCATAATAGAATCACATATACTATTTTTTTTACTACCTTAGAACACATACGAGCATGATAAAATCGCATATATAGTTTTTTGACTGCCTTAGAGCACATAGGAGCATGGTAGAATCATATATACAGTTTTTTTGACTACCTTAGAACACATATGAGCATGATATAATCACATATACAATTTTTTGTCTGCCTTAGAACACATATGAGCATGATAGAATCACATATACAGTTTTTTCACTGCCTTAGAGAATATATGAGCATGATAGAATCACATATACAGTTTTTTTACTGCCTTAGAATACATATGAGCATGATATAATCACATATACAGTTTTTTGCGTGCCTTAGAACACATATGAGCATGATAGAATCACATATAAAGTTTTTTTACTGCCTTAGAGCACATATGAGCATGATAGAATCATATATAAAGTTTTTTTCACTGTCTTAGAACATATATGAGCATAATATAATCACATATACAGTTTTTTGTCTGTCTTAGAACACATATGAGCATGATAGAATCACATATACAGTTTTTTGTCTGTCTTAGAACACATATGAGCATGATAGAATCACATATACAGTTTTTTGACTGCCTTAGAGCACATAAGAGCATGATAGAATCACATGTACAGTTTTTTTGACTGCCTTAGAACACATATGAGCATGATATAAGCACATATACAGTTTTTTGCCTGCCATAGAACACATATGAGCATGATAGAATCACATATAAAGTTTTTTAACTGCCTTAAAGCACATATGAGCATGATAGAATCACATATAAAGTTTTTTGCCTGCCTTAGAACACATATGAGCATGATAGAATCACATATACAGTTTTTTGACTGCCTTAGAGCACATATAAGCATGGTAGAATTACATATACAGTTTTTTTGACTGCCTTAGAACACATATGAGCATGATATAATCACATATATAGTTTTTTGCCTGCCTTAGAACACATATGAGCATGATAGAATCACATACAAAGTTTTTTGCCTGGCTTAGAACACATATGAGCATGATAGAGCCACATATAAAAAAATTTTACTGCCTTAGAACACATATGAGCATGGTAGAATCACATATGCAGTTTTTTTACTGCCTTAGAGCACATATGAGCATGGTAGAATCACATTTAAAGTTTTTTTACTGCCTTTAGAACACAGATGAGCATGATTGAATCACATATAAAGTTTTTTAACTGCCTTAGAACGCATACTAGCATGATATAATCACATATACATTTTTTTGCCTGCCTTAGAACACATATGAGCATGATAGAATTACATATATAATTTTTTTACTGCCTTAGAGCACATAGATATGAGTATGATAGAATCACAAAAACAATTTTTTTATTGTCTTTAGAACACATATGAAAATGATTGAATTACATATAAAGTTTTTTTACTACCTTAGAACAGATATGAGCATGGTATAATCACATATACATTTTTTTGACTGCCTTAGAGCACATATGAGCTTGATTGAATCACATATAAGTAGTTTTTACTGCCTTAAGAACACATATGAGCATTATAGAATCACATATATAATTTTTTTACTGTCTTAGAACACATATGAACATGATAGAATCACTTATAGAGTATAATTTATTTCAGTATATTTTGTTTATCAATATTGACCTTTTTTTTCTCGTGTAGGTTGCTGGCAATAATCAGCGTAGTGGAGGTGAAGGGACAGATCAAGACAATGAACAAGCAAACGCACAAAGTCTTGGCGATGATTAGATTCATGTGTTGAATTTGTTCTACCTTCTTTTTGTTTCAAAAATGTAAATGTTGAATTATAAATAATTAGAACTTGCGAATTTGACAATGGATTGATTAATTGTTTTAGTTTTCTTTTATATGTATTTTGATGTGTACTTTATTTTTTATTCACAGAAAATATAAATTGTACAAGAAATATAAATTGTATCACGAGAAATTTTTTGTCGATATTTAATTTTCATTTTTATTTTAATTTTTTTCCTTGTTTGCGATGAATTAGCAATGGATATATCCGTCGCTAATTACTATTAACATTGAATTAAGTGATGGATTAGCGACAACTATAAATCCGTCGCAACACCAAAATCGTCATATAGTAACGATGGCCTTGCGACGGATATTAACATTCGTTATTCCATCATAACTTAGCGACGAAACTGGTGACAGATACATTTTGTCGCTACTTAGCGACGGAATGGGTGATTGATATATTCCGTTGCTAATTAGCATCAAAAAATTGTGATGAAAGCTATCCGTCGCTAAGCTGTTTAGCGTTGGATTAGCTACAGATTTAGGTCATCGCTAATCCACAGGTTTCTTGTAGTGGGTTGCCACTCCCATGAGTACATCATTTAATCTCACCAAGGCCAACACTACTCCCTTTCAAGATGCAACATTGTATCGAAGTATTGTTGGAGGACTTCAATACTTATCTCTCACATGCCCATATATTGTGTTTGTCGTTAACAAAGTTTCTTCATACATGCACCAGCTTGTTGGAGATCATTGTTCTGCTGTTAAGCATATTCTTTGCTACCTTAAAGACACCGTTTAGTGTGGTCTACTTTTATGTTCATCTTCTTCTATTTCCCTTAGTGCTTTCTCTGATGCAGATTGGGTAGGGTGCTCAGATGATTATAAGTTCACAGGTGGGTTCATTGTTTTTCTAGGCTCTAACGTCATCTTGTGGTCTTCTTGCAAACAGCGCACAGTTGCTTGGTCTAGCAGCAAAGCTGAGTACAAGTCACTTGCATGTGTTGCCTCTGATTTGTTGTGGTTAAAATCTTTACTCACAGAACTTGGTGTGTCAATCCTAATTTTCATGCTCACACAAAGCATGTAGAGATCGATTTTCACTTCTTTTGGGATCACGTATGTACAGGCAATCTCCAAATTCAGTTCATTTCCTCCGAAGATTAGCTTACTGATGGGCTCACCAAGCCATTGCCTACGGTCAAGTTTCATGAACTACGGGACAAGCGCAATGTGCTTGCCCCTGTTGAACTTGCAGGGGCGTGTTAAGGTAAGTAGTAATTCTCGTCCATTACCCAATCCTCATAATCCGCCAGACACAAAATTCCATGGGTTCTCTATCCACTCAGAAGTTGAAGATTTCATATCCTATAAAATCAGCAAATGCAGTTTTGATTTGGTTAACAATTGCTGAATGTAGCACTTGGTTTCCTCAATGTAATCCTATAAAACCGCTGTAATAATTTTCGACAAAATGTGCGCACAACTGGAAATCCAAACCAGATCTCCTGTAACCGAATCGTTTTTTTTTTTTCTTCAATATATTTCCTCACAACTCACGGTGTACCAGTGAGTGTGTGAAGGTTTTCAATACTATACTCTGATTTTCAGAGATACCTCACTTCATGCATTTGGAGATTGGCACTTAAAAGTCATAATTTTTACAAGATTAAGATTTCTACCTCACTGAAGAAACCACTTTCATACTGGCCTCTTAAACAACTAATGAGATCCTATGTACCAGATGTGGACAAGTTACCCATGAAAGCTCCCAAATGAGCTTACTAACACACAAAAAGTGATTATCTCAAAGACCACTTCAAACAGGTATTTATACACCTTTCTCCATTCACAAACCCACCAAGAATGGGTTGGTGAAAGGTGCATAATAAACATGTGATCCTAAAATGTGACAAGTAGCAATGTTATTATTGTTAGATTTACTAAAAAATGAATGAACAATGTCACTATCTCAGTATAAAATTTGAGAGTAGCGAGGAGCAACATCCAACTTACTGTGTTCCAGCAATGGCTAATGTCAGAGCAGATGTTTGGTCTGTGTTGAAAATCTTTGCTATACCAAAGTCTGCGATCTTTGGGTTCATATCATGGTCCAACAAAATGTTGCTTGGCTTCATATCCCTATGAATGATCTTGAGGAGAGAATCCTCATGAAGGTAGAGAAGACCTCTTGCTATTCCGATAATGATCTTCTGTCGTGTTCTCCAGTCCAATTGTGCCCGTCTTGTTGGTTCCCCTTGCATAGTAACAATCATTTGCATTACTTGCTTGTGATCCTTTTTTACACAGAAGATTTTATATATATATATATATATATATATATATATATATATATATATATATATATATATATATATATATATATATATATATATATATAAATATAAAGAGAGAGAGAGAGAGATTCAACATTACCACTCGTGAAGATCAACACAATGTTGAACCCATGAACTGAACAAGAGCAAAGCCAAAACAAATAAAGAAAGCAGAAGCGAAAAAGAACATCAGCTGGATAGGTACCTAAGAGAGAGAGGGGGTAGGTGCCTGATACTTTTTTTGTGCCTATCGGGTGATTATCGAGATTCGGAAAGATTGTTTCTATTTTTTGTAAAATCTAACCATCCAGATGGGATCTACATGTTTGATTTTGTGGCCGATTCCAACCCAAGTTAGGTTTTTATAAGATTGAAAAATCAACCGTCTACAATTTCAAAAACTAACCAATGCTTTCAAAATCATTTTTTCTCAAAAAAAAAACTTGATCCAAGTGTGATTTCCTAATAAATTGATCATGCAGAACACATCTGTAGTGTCAGATTTTAAAAAAAAAAATCTGAAAACCCCTATCCAATCTCAGGCAGGTAAAAAAAGGGTCAGCCACCTACCCTTTGCCTATATATATATGCCCGTACATTTAAAATTTATTAGCCGGATAGGTACCTAAGATGGTTCAGTGAGCATTGGATCCCTGATGTCATACTCTGTCATCATATCTATCTTGGAATCTCAATATTATCAACTATGCTGAATCTATTTATGGAGTGGTTTTTATTAGAAAAAGTGCAAAAATGAGGGTAGGCATGATATTGGGGATGACTGAATCCTGTTTCAGAACTCTGCCAAAAATTCTCTGCAATGTTAAGCCCTTCTACTTGTGGGTAGGGGTGTCAAGGGTCGGATATATATGACTTGATCCAACCTGTACCAGCTATGAAAGGATCCTATTTTGGTAAGAAAGAAGGAGGTCCAATTATGGTCTTGGTTCAGACCTACAGAGTCGGATTAATATAAGGGCTGTGTATGGTTTATGAAATTTCATACCAGACCCAGATCTGGTTTAAATTCTGATTAAGATCCATATTTTTTTAATGTAAAAAAGTATACAATACATACTATTTTACCGGATGGACCTGGTCTGATTTATCTAATCTTAACTAGAGCCAGGTACGGTTTAGCCTATAGTAGGTCTGATGGAATCAAATTTCGGATCCAGAACCAATGCCTCTTAATCGGATCTAAATCTGGAACCGCCATTTCAGATGGGGTCCGACACACTAACACCCTACTTGTGGGTAGGCCTACGGATTGTTTTCCAAATCATTTTGTTCTGAATAACAGAAAATCATTGAATAACTCAAAAATAGTTCTCCGAGTAATGTGCAACTGACTGCTTGGCCAAGAGGGCTATATTGGCAAGCTAATTTCGATAAGGTAAAGTGTACGCTATATAAAACGTTTCCTAAGCTTTATTGGTAAAATGGGAATCACTTCCCTTTTTTTCTTTTTTTTTGTTATTGCAAATTTGTCTTTTTGACCCGGGTCTGATCCAGATCCAATTGGAATATTAGTTTCTCGAGTTATACAGCCGAGTGAAGATCATATTCAGGATATGGGTGGGCAGGTCTAGTTTGATCCAAATCGAAATCCAGTAGATATGGTTTAATCCATGCCGTATCAGGCCTAAATCCAACAAGCTTTAACTTTGGAACACAAAAATTAACAAAACTTGACCAGTTCCAGTTGATCAACGATCACCGAGTCGCCTATCGAAAAAACCCATCACTATGAGTATTGGATCAACTGAGACCCCACTGTAAGATCTGTGTACCTGAACCAACTCTTCAAAATTTGGATCTTGTGTAGCGTCAAGCATGACCACCCTATATTCATCTCTCTCATAGTAAAACGTAATATGCAATTGCTAAGAAAAGTACACAAGGTTTCCGCAGATCTAGCTAGGTGGGTCAGATTAAGGCATTCAAGTTGGAATGTGTCACGAGTTGATACACAGGGAGTGCATCCTTGGATTAATGGTGTTAGCCGAGGGATTTTAATTGCTTGGGGTTGGGGTTTATGGCAGAGCGTTAATCTCTGCCGGGCCCCGCCACCTAAATGTTGCATTTGATAAATATAAAAAGCAAAATTCTGCTAGAGCAGAGATCAGATGATCTATCAAATCACTTAAAAAAAAAAGGGCATTCCCTTACCAAAGAGGAAGTTTTCGAGGCTCTCATTGGGTACATACTCATAGATGAGTACCTTCTCCTCTTCTTCAGAGCAACCACCCAACAGCAGGACAAGGTTCTTATGTCGAAGTTGTGCAAGCGATTGCACCTCGGTCTCAAATGCTCTTTCACCATGGTCTGAATAACGTGACAATTTTTTTGCTGCGATCTCCTGTCCATCCCATAGTTTGCCCTGTCCACAAATCCATGCGAAGCTTTGATGTAGAACATTTAGCTTAGAATTCTCTAAAGAGTGGAGATAAAGCTAAGTCTGGATCAAAACTTAAGTCATAGAATTAAATTTCATGTAGAAAAATTAGATACTCCAAAACATGGATAAATTTGAACGTAAATAGGATTTTAATTTCTAGAACTATCTGAGACAATGTTATCAGTATCGGTGTGTATCGGGTTGCATAGGCAGAATTTTGATATGATTCAGGGCTGATTCAGCTAATTTTCAATAAATGTATAAAAAATACAAAAAAATTTATTATTATTTTTAAATTATTTTAATGGCTTTAACACGTCACGTTATGATTGACTTGTAATAGTTTTTTTACTATTTTTGAGCCGATACAGAACGATTCAGCTGAGTATCGGTATTGACCGAATACAGCTGAATCGGCAGCCCAACGATTCAGAGCCAATACAGATACTGACAACATTGATCTGAGATAACGAAAACTCTCTCAGAATCCTCATCAAGTTTGGGCATTTGGGTGCTTTAGGATCTATAAATAAAATTTTATTTGTGCAATCATATTACACCTGATCTTTTTACGTTGTCATGTGGTTTTTTTATTTGAGTAGAGATTAAGATTCACTATATTGGAAGTCGTAAACCTTCGGATTAGATTTTTTTTAGTAGGATCTTGTATAATTTATTTGATCAAGAATATATTGCTGGCAGCCTTATTCTCCCAGTGTTTCTTGTAAGAAAATATTGATCTTGTCTATGAAGTTTTCTCCTGCCATTTCTCTTTTCTTCTGCTATGATCAAATTCTGCAGAAGATCGATTATGCTGTAATCTGCATATCAAATTCTGCAGTAGATAGATCAACCGGATGAGTTCTTGAAACAGAACTTGCAGATTCTGTAAAGAGAGACTGCAGACGCAGAATCAGCCAATAAATGAATGGGCTGTGGATGATCAATCAACCGAATGAATAGACCGATTCAGAACACTCTGCAAATTGAGCTAGATCTCGATTTATATAGACTAATGCACTTAAATAAGTGCAGGTCCGTTCAGAACATCGTCGGCTCTGATACCATGAAAAGTGGATATCAGGATGAGACGTATAAAATTAATGAAAGAGAGAAAGATAATTCTCGTTGATTGATTTACACTCTACAATACATGAATATATATATATATATATATACCAACGTAACTGTTTAAGGATAAGCACATACTAAAAAGGTATTTAACGACTTTCCTGAAATAAGAGAAATGCAATATCTCTTGATTATCGGTCGACCTTTATCTCTTTACATGCTAATGCTTGTCCATTCTGTTTTCATCTATTATTGCTTTATACCGACCGAGTTTTCTGCATGTATTACCTTTTCTGGGCCACCTCCAATCCTGCTTTAGTTGCTTTTCTTTTTTAGATAATTCTCCGTCATTTAGAAAATTTATTTATGTTTCTTGATGATTTTAAATCAGGAATAAATACAAAATAAAAATTTGTTAGATCAAAGAACTAGCTATTTTCACTTGATAAGCTTGTGATTAGAAATTGATAAGGATAGTATAGAGGAGGTTGGGCTGGTTCTGAAAAAATTGCTAGATCCAAAAAACGAACAGGAAATGGTGCATTATTTGTTTAAAAGGAAATATATAAGGAGTTTGCATGATATCCAACGTAAATATGCTACAAGCTAAATTTTTGGGATGGTAATTCACAAGAAAAGGCTGCTTACCCTGAAAACTTCTCCGAATCCGCCTTGTCCAAGTAAATTTTTGGGATGAAAGTTATTGGTGGCAGCTTTAATAGTGGCCAGGTTGAATTTTACTGCATCCGTAGCTCCTGCTCCACTTGCATCTACAATGAACTTAGAAACTATATAAGTTCTGGGAAAAGGATGTATTGGTGGAGAAGGCAATCTTTGCTACGGAAACCGATCAATATGTTTGTTTAGATATAGAACTGGAGCAAGATTCAGTAATTGAGGTGATCAAGTTGGTTGCTCCTTTGGATGAATTCCATTGCAGGTCTTTTCAGTAATTGGCCAATATAAGGCTTCAAAACGTTGCTTGATTCTTCTTAGGGATAAAAAAATATACAGGGGCACCATTGATACAAGGGGGGGTTACATCAAAATTACTTTTAAAGTTGGTATTCTCATAGCTAATATTCCCGCTTATAGTACGACATTGATTCACCCCTTGATGGATGCAGAAAGGAGGCAAATCGGTTTCACTTATCCCCTATGTCATCCCTATCTTCACACTCCTGTACTCTGCATGCCTCAACGATCAGATTTTATCTGGCCAATTCCGGTCCTGTTTAGTAAAATTCTTTAAGCCAAAACAATGTCCAATTATAAGCCAGGTGGGATATGGTTTTGAATTTTTGCTACTGAATTTGATGTATATCTGAATATGATTACTTGCAAAAAAACTGGATTCAATGAATTTTTGTCCATCCGAATCCGAATCCATCTAACCTATATATGATTAGAAGGATTGACTATACCCGGATGTTATTAGCTATTTGCACAAGTAGGATCTACATTTATGTTTAAACAGTATTTAATGCTATCTAGAAATTAGTGTCCCGTCCATACTCCACGCTCTTGTAAATAAGTTTATATTAAAGTTTTTTATTATAACCAAAAATATGATTAATAAACTATATGAATGCATCTAAAATAAAATATTTTTGTTAAAAATGTATTTGAAAAAAATATTGCAGCCAAAAAATAACTTTTTATACCACTTGAAATTGAGGAAGGTAACATAAATACCATGTAAGTAATACACTCCTTTTTTAAAACAAGGTTACAAGTGTCCAAAAAAATCTATAATTCCATTCAAGAAAGACACGATAAATGTGTCATTTGAGAAAAAGTTATAAAGAAGAAACTTCTTGGCCTTCACTACCCATGCTCCTGCTTTACACAAACGTGGGATGCACAGACAGTTAATTAGGACAATGTTTCATGTCTGGGAGTGTTCTCCCTCCCCCTGAAACAGGGGAGGGCGGGATAGGATAGACACTTTTGAAAAACAAAAGAAAACATTTTACCATCTTTGACTAGGCCTGTTCGTGAGATTTAAGCCTTTGGACACTCCATCAGGCATCCAGATTAAGAAATTCATGATTGCCTGGCACTAATCATGAAGCTGCAAGTGTTTGATTTTTGTTTTTGAAAGCTTATTTTTTAATTTATTGTGTGCATGCATGCT
This sequence comes from Nuphar pumila, assembly GCF_984573655.1. Taxonomy (NCBI): domain Eukaryota; kingdom Viridiplantae; phylum Streptophyta; class Magnoliopsida; order Nymphaeales; family Nymphaeaceae; genus Nuphar; species Nuphar pumila. Next base: position 61,368,270 of record NC_143265.1, read on the forward strand.
AAATCGAATCTTTTTTTATACTTAGGTTTTAAGGGTTTTGTTTTTTAATACATAAGGATGAATGCATGCTAAATATGATTTTTTTATGAGCATGCTAAAATTATAGGTGGGTTTTGTATTTTAACCCATATTATTGCGATTTATTGAGTGAAGGAATACTAAATCCATTTTTTTTTTCAGCATGGTTAGATTTTAAGGATTTTGTATTTTAATCTATATTTTTGTAATTTGATGAAAGAATTCATATTGAATCTGATTTTTTTTTTTTAGGTTTGCATAGATTTTAGTTGTTTTGTATTTTAATCTCTATTTTCTCATTTTATTGGGTGAATGTATGCTAAATCCATTTTTTTATTATGCTTTAGATTTTATGGGTTTTGTGTTTTAATTCTTATTTTTTCAATTTATTGAATAAATAATTCTACATTTGTTTTTTTTTTGTATCTTTAGATTTTAGAGGTTTTGTAATTTAATCTTTATTTTTGCAATTTTTTAAGTGAATGATGATAAATTCAAAAAATTTTATATGCTTTAGATTTTAGGAGTTCTAGATTTTAAGATATGCTTTAGATTTTTGGATTGCATGTTAACTTTGAATTTCTTTTTTTTAATGCTTAGAATATGATTGCTTTTATCAAAATACACAAATTTTAAACTTTTGTATCCAAACTGTGTGTCATGATAAATCAAACATGGGACATATGCACAATAGTGTTTTAATGTGGTCAATGCAAACAATAGACAAGACACCATTAACTGCCTTGGATAGGGTCAAAATAGAACTAGATAAAACAGTGTCTTTGTCCAGCATTGTCGCCGTGAATGAAGCACCATCTTATGGAGCGTTTGAATCATCTGTGCACGCCTGCTAATAGGATAGGCACTGTCATGCCATGTCCACATGACTCAAAGAAAACATTTTTTTTATCCAAGAATGGTCATCTTCCACTGTTCCATGTGGGGGCATGGTTCAGTTGCAGATGCCAAATAAGCATCCGCTGAATGCACCAATACTGTGTTCGTGCATCTCATGTTTGCATGGGTGTGCAATCACACGTAGAGACTACACTTGGTGCATCCTGCAAACGGTGACTCCAATGCTCTCTTAGGTATCAATTTTGATGATGAACATCTACTATCGGATCTACGTAAGCGAAGCAGGTTATATGTTCCCCCCCTGAACAGGGGAGTTAGCTACATCTCATGTTCGGGGGTCCCAAAGAGCACCACGTATGTAAGCATGTGTGTCTCGTATCCCCATGTTTGTCAGCATTAATTAGCATTGGAGTTTGATGTGATTGCAAAGACTTAAGTACCCTTTCCTCCATTGGTGCCAAAAAAATGATGATTCTTGAAAAGGAGTGGTTGTAAAGACTTAAGTGCCCCGAAGATGATTATTTAAGACCCAGTCTCTGCGCTGCAGGATTATCCGAGAAAGAAATCTCCTCTGGAGGAGGCCATGAACATCAACCCTCTCACTCACTCTCTCCCTTCTATTTCTGCTTTTGTGCACATCCAGCAGAAGATCCTACATTGCTCCATCAAGCACCGACTGACCTGCACATTGACTGTTGTGGAGCCTGATTCAGAGTTTTTACCCTTACAGGAGGAGGGTTTGGGGGCTCATCCCAGCGTGGGTAGCATCATTCAACTAAATGAGTTATATATCCTGATTCAGAGTTTTTACCCTTACAGGAGAGGGGTCTGGGGGCTCCTCTCAGCGTGGGTAGCATCATTCAACTTGAAGAGTTGTGGAGTCTGATTCAGAGTTTTTACCCTTACAAAAAATGAGGTCTGAGGGCTCCTCCCAGCGTGGGTAGCATCATTCAACTTGAAGAGTTGTGGAGTCTGATTCAGAGTTTTTACCCTTACAGAAGGGGGGTCTGAGGGCTCCTCCCAGCGTGGGTAGCATCATTCAACTTGATGAGTTGTGGAGCTTGATTTAGAGTTTTTGCCCTTATAGGAGGAGGGTTTGGGGGCTCCTCCCAACGTAGATAGCATCGTTCAACTTGATTCGTTGTGGAGTTTGATTCAGAGTTTTTTCCCTTAAAGGAGAAGGGTTTGGGGGCTCCTCTCAGTGTGGGTAGCATCGTTCAACTTTATTCGTTGTGGAGCCTGATTTAGAGTTTTTGCCCTTACAGGAGGGGGCTACGGGGGCTCCCTCCCGGCGTGGATCCCGCTGTGTCGTGGTCAAAAAATGCACAGGGTGTCGTGGTGAGAAAGACATATGTTTGTTCCAAGCAAGGTTGGAAGAAATCAATGGAAAATCCAACAAGGAGCATGCCAGAATCAAGATGTGGATGTCAAGCGAGAATGGTGTTGTGCAACTCAAATAACACAAAATAATAAGGGTCTGGTTTTTAGTTAAAATGGGGAATGAAATAACAATAGAAATTGCTTAAAATTTACAGGAATAAACTAGACTCAATAACGAAGACACAACTTTTTACAGATTTGGAATATGATCTCCAGTTAGGGAGATATGGCCCTGACAAGTTGATTCTAATTCGGGTAGCGATTTACAGCGATTTGCTTACTGAATAACACTACAAATCGCTATAGTGATTTGCGAAAGACACTGCAAATCGCTATAGTGAGATTCAAAAATACTATAAATTGCTATAGCGATTTGCGAAAGACACTACAAATCGCTATAGTGAGATTCAAAAATACTATAAATTGCTATAGCGATTTGCGAAAGACACTACAAATCGCTATAGTGAGATCCAAAAACAGTATAAATCGCTATAGCGATTTGCGAAAGACACTCAAATCGCTATAGTGAGATTCAAAAACACTATAAATCGTTATAGCGATTTGCGGAAGACACTACAAATCGCTATAGTGAGATCCAAAAACACTATAAATCGCTATAGCGATTTGCGGAAGACACTACAAATCGCTGTTGAAAAGCCAGATAACACTATAAATCGTTGTGGGGCTCGTTGGAGACCCAAAAATACTACAAATCGTTATAGGAAAGCCCGATAATATTACAAATCGTTGTTGGAAGGCCCCAAAAAAAATTGGTCCAGAGGGCGCTGCCCCCCGAGCCCCCCTCTAGAGGCTGCCCCCCTGGACCCCCGCCCGCTGACCGCGCAGCGGGATCCGCGCTGGGGGGAGCCCCCGGACCCCCCTCCTGTAAGGGCAAAAACTCTAAATCAGGCTCCACAACTCATCAAGTTGAATGATGTTACCCACGCTGGGAGGAGCCCCCAAACCCCCTCCTGTAAGGGCAAAAACTATGAATCAAGCTCCGCAACTCATCAAGTTGAACGATGCTACAGTCAGTGTGCAGGTCAGTCGGTGTTTGATGGAGCAATATAGGATCGTCTGTTGGATGTGCACAGAAGTAGAGAGAGAAGGGAGAGAGAGTGAGACGGTTGATGTTCATGGCCTTCTCAAGGGAGAACTCTTTGCCTCCCTTGATTTCTTCTTTAGAGAGAGAGAGAGAGGGTTTTACAGTGTTTTACGGAGAAAGAAGAAGAAGACTTTGAAGAGTCAACATCATCCTCGACTTTTTGGATGGACATGTTTGTCCTTTTTTTGAACTATTTGTTTTTTCTTTTTTGAATGAAAGGCATTTTTGTTATTTTCTCAAACCATCACTTTATGAGAAGAATAGCAAGAAAGGGTACTGAAGTCTTTGCAACCACACTAGACTCCAATCCTTAGTGATGTCAACATACACGGGAATACGAGCCCCATGTGCTTGTATACGTGGTGCTCATTCAAAGCTCTGAACACAGACATGGGATTCAGTGAATCATCGGGGTGGAACATACACCACCCTCCCGTAAGGGATCCAATGTGGCCATATGGGCTCACAAATGGAATCCAAGGAGCCACACAAATAGTGGGCTCGTAACTCAAGAGAAACATAAACTTATGTATCAAAACATACTAAATTATTTCCATCCCTATGCATACACGAAGACAGTGAGTCATGATATGAGTGATGCCTCTTGATGCAAGACATTTACGAGAAAACCTTTCCTCTCTTTTTTCTGGTTCTTCTCCCTATCTGTGCACACTCAATCCAAAATTTCCTACATTGGTATTAGAGCGAGGTTACCATGTGCATAGAGGCTCGATGTTGATCGTCGCTCGGAGCCACCGATCGGAACCTGCCCAGGTTAGTATTTTTTATTCGGATAACAGTTGCCGAAAACTACAACCAGTATCACAGTCACTGAAAACAGTGATCAATATCAGAGTTGTCATTCAAATTCGTGACCGGCATCTCAGTCACTGAAAAACAATGTCTGAAGAAGTATAAAACAAAAAAAGAATATACAATGTACATGGGAATCATAAATCATAAAACTTGTTGGTATCTCACCAGGATAATTTTAAAAACATCATAAATTTATCAAAATTTGGTACTTTCCAATTATGTCACCTTAAAATAATGAGTTTATTAGAATATCGCTAATATTCATGATTGTTAGTCCCATAAACCATTTGTCCTAATTGGATACACTTGTGAATCGGTTTGGATATTAATCGGATTAAAAAAATTCTCCAAATTTGGGCAAATATTTTTTTAGATTGGATCTGACCCATTTAACCAATCAGATCTGATTGGACCGCATTAATTAAATGGGTCAGAGACAATTTGATTTCTAATTTGTCTTCACTATTTAACATCCCAGGACTATAGGAATTGTTCCTAATCAGTGTTGTTAAAAGCGTTGAGGCGTAGTGAGGCGCTCTACCAAAAACCGAGGCGAGGCGTAAAGCGTAAGCCTCAATTTTTTTTTTTTGAAAACTTAAAAGAATTATTAAAAAATATCTAAAAATATAAAGAAATAAAGAAATGCTTTATTGATGAAATAACAACCAATAATAAATAGAAAATCTCAAATAATTACTAAAAAATATGAGATTAACATATAAAAGTAACTAAAAACTGATTGCATAACTGGAAAAATAGATGAGATTAACCTACAAAAGTTAAAATATATGAGATTATTCTAAAAAATATGAGATTAACATATAAAAGTAACTAAAAATTGATTACATAACTGAAAAATTAACCAACAAAATTTAAAATATATTAAGAAACTACTTATATAAGTGAAATAACTGAAAAATATATGAGATTAACCAACAAAAGTTAAAATATAGTAATATACTAAGAAACTGATTACATAACTGAAAAATATATGAAATTAACATACAAAAATCTTGTTGATTATGTCTCAAAAATATTGTTGTAAAAAAAAATAGGCCTCAGGCCTGCACCTTGAGGCACATAGGGCCGTGCCTCGAGGCGAGACATGCCTTTTGTGCCTCAAGGCGTGTTTTTTATAACACTGGTGCCAATGGTGACAGCTACTAGGATGGAGCTAAGACTTCTGCCATAAAATCAACACCATGCAGTATGAGACCTAAGCCGATTCCAATATAATGTATACCGACCTTGCTGTTCTACTAGTGATGGGGCCTCCCATTCCTTATTCCGATGGCAGCAATCTCTCCAAAAAGAACGAAACTCCCTCTTCCAATAGAACAAAGCGCAAGTAAAGCAGATAAGAACCACAGCCAAGACAAGGATGAAAACTATAATGCTGACGTGCTTTCGGCCTGAGTCTGCATGTACATATTCTTAACATTAGAGAGAGAGAGAGAGAGAGAGAGAGAGAGAGAGAGAGAGAGAGACTAGCCTGGAAGCAGAGGGGATGGAGGAGTTGGATTTGGAGGAGTTAGATTTGAAGGTGGCGCGGGGATAAAGTAGGGTTGCGTGGCGAACCTCAGACGGCAGCTTCCCTGCACAATCTCACAACCATCTTGCATCTCGCAGAACCTCTTAATATAAGACCTAGCGTTGTCCAAACAGAACTTGCAGCCATCGAGGCTCGTGTCCCTCGTGCACTGCACCAATCCATATATCTTCTGTATATCCGTGTACACGACCTCCCCAATCGCGAACTCAAGACTTGAAGGTTCTGATGTTGCTCTAGAAGTAAGATCGTCTAGCAGACTGCCCAACTTCTTGTTGAACAGCGTAGGGTCGGTAATATTAGAGTCAATCCAGTTCCAGTTTCCGTAATCTTTGTCGTTGAGGACACCAAAGAAGTTGGTGTTAGAATAGCGCAACTGGCAAAGTTCATACCAAATGATGGCATCCACTGCGTTTGGGCAGTATTCGACGACTTGGATTGTCGAATTGTCGACGCATCTCCGGCACGTCTCTCCAAGCATGTCGCCTCTGCACTGAGCAAGGCCGTAGACTCGGTTGGGATCTTGGCCCGCACTGGTGTTGGAGAAACCAGAGGCAGGGGCCTCGGAGGTCAAAGTGGCTAAGACCGTCCCCAGGTTCAACTCGAACGTGCTTCCTGTGGAGTAATTGTCCGTGCTGCAGCGTTTGTCTATGTAGTTATTGGTGATATCTGCATCAACCGAAGAGACGAGGAGGATCGCAAATATGAGCCTCAACACCATCGCAGGACGAAGCATCTCTCTGTGTTTTTCTGGAAGAAGGCAATCTCGGGGCAGGCGGCCATTTTCTTTGGATGAGAGCGTGGCTTTATATTCCTAAAGTAGCTAACTCTTGAAAGTAACGAATGCTACAGTCGATTGACTTTGAAAAGTAAGAAAGACAAAGCTTCCCCTTTGGAAAGAAAATCAGTTTCGGACAAAATAGTGGGACTCAGTCGTCACATCATCAATCGATAGTGACCGCAAAATACCACGAATCGTGAGGGACACCTCCCGGAGGAAAAGAGGTGAGCCATGAGTTTTCAACTTCCAAACAGTGACCGTAATTATGACAGGCTTAGTCAGCGCGACTATCTCTGGTCATGATAAGATGCATGGCTGGACTGATAGTGATACAACAATATGACAAGATAAATTATTGATAAGGTGCCCCAGTTGGATAACTACATCCACCAACCCCATATTGGACTGGGCAATGACTGAGCCCCATATGTATCAAGAATGTGCAGGCAGCTACCTACCAACCTCGTCAACATTTTTCTATGGACCTGGGTTTAATTAACCTCATAAATGAAGGCTGCTTTCCTCTGGGAGGACGTCTCGCGAGTATAACACATTGTATTTTTTTTCCTTTTTTTTTACAAGAGAAAAAAACTGTTTTCTTTATTAAAAATAGTTCTTATGTTTTAATAGGTTTAAAACAATGCCATTTCCAGGCCAAAAAGTAACCACAATATGGGTCTCACTTCTCATCCCAAATGCATAAACGCCCATATCACAGCACCGCCAAGATTCCAAACAGGACCAAGGTTGTTTGACTAAGATTTTACCTCGGGACCACCAAATGCATAAACGCCCATCCCAGCCCCAAGATTCCAAACAGTCACTAAATGAGCAAAGCAGGTTATATGTTCCCCCCCCCGAACAGGGCCGGTATTGAGATCTCATGTTCGAGGTTCCAAATAGCGCCACGTATAAGATGCAGACCGGCATGTATCCCGATGTGTGTCCGCATCATACTGCATCGTAATTTGGTGCCGCAACAAAGACTTAAGTACCCTTTACCGTCATTCGCTTCCTCTTCCTCGAACGGACATAAATGCCTTCCTTCTAGAAAACTGAATCGTCGGTTCGTGAAAAGGACAAAACTGTCCTTCATCGTTATCGCGCCAAAACCTTCCGCAGAGTTTGCGTATGTAGCAAGCGTTATGTTGTAGGATTCAAATAGTTCAAAACAATCCATTCTCGCTCTAAGCACTCTACCGGAGATTCTTTGCTTTCATCTGGAGTCGTTGGAGCATCCTTTCCCTTTGTTCCAGAGCATCGGTTTTTGTCTTACGCACAATCGCAGCATAATAATCACCTTCTGTTGCGTATTAGTTGTTACTATTGCTTACTCTACAATTGGAATATCCAAATTCCCATCGTTTCGGTGAGTTTCGTGTAAGGTTTCTTTCTTCAATCTGAAGATTGTTTCTTATACAACGATTTGTTTCTTATGAACCCAAATATTCCGACGATTTCTAATCATGATGATTGTGTAATGTGTTGTGCAGGTTAGCAATGTCTGCACCTCATCAGATTAGAGATACCCCGTCGTTCTATGGGTTGTCTATTAGAGAAGTGATCCGTCAGTCTCATCTATCTAAGGTTTTTGAAAGATACCAAAATATACTTAAGGTTGAGAACGATGAAGACAAGGAAAAAGCCTTGGAATCGTATTATGCGGAGGATTATCCATCAGATATCGAGGCTGCAGACCAAAGGAAGAACTCTGAAGAACGAAAGATGCAGAACAAGGATGACGAATTGAAGGCAAAGGCAAGAAATATTGATGAGAATATAGATAGAAGGCAGAGGATTAACGCACAGGTGATGGAAAAGAGGAAGAAGAATGTAGAGGAGTTTGAAAGGTATGTTAGCTATTTAGTGGAGGACACTAAGGCGACATGTAAGAGGAGAGACTTGGAGCATAGTGCAATGCGAAACAAGGCAAGGCTACTGAAGGAGGAGGAGAAGAGGCGAAGGCAAATGAATAAGGAGGAGGAAGAGAAGGAACATAATATTCCTTAGTATGAGGAAGAAAAGGAAAGGCGAATGAGAGAGAAGGAGTTTGAGGAAGCTAAAGAAATGCAAAAGCAGGAGAAGGAGAATGAGGAAAAGAAGGAAAGGCAATAGAAGGAGGAGGAGGAGGAAGAAAAAGAAAGAGAAAGGAAGAAGCAGAAGGAAGAATTGCAGGAAAGAAGGAAACAAGAACTGGAAGAGAAAGAAAGGCGGCGGAAGGAGAAGGAGGAGGAAGAAAAGGAAAGGGAAAGGAAGAAGCAGGAGGAGGAAGTGCAGGAAAGGGAAAGGAAGAAGCAGGAGGAAGAGGCGAAAAGAGAGAGAGAAAGGAAGCAGAATGATGAGGAGAAAAAGGAGAGAGAAAGGAATGAGAAGGAGGAGGAGGCGAAAAAGGAGAGAGAAAGGATGCAGGAGGAGAAAAGGGAGAGAGAAAGGAAGCAGAAGGAGGAGGAGAAAAGGGAGAGAGAAAGGAAGCAGAAGAAGAAGGAGGAGAATAGGGAGAGAGAAAGGAAGCAGAAGGAGGAGGAGGATAATAGGGAGAGAGAAATGAAGCAGAAGAAGGAGGAGGAGAAAAGGGAGAGAGAAATGAAGGAGAAGAAGGAGGAGGAGAATAGGGAGAGAGAAAGGAAGCAGAAGGAGGAGGAGAAAAGGGAGAGAGAAAGGAAGGAGAAGGAGTTGGAGAAACGGGAGAGAGAAAGGAAGCAGAAGGAGCAGACGAAAAATGAGAGAGAAAGGAAGCAGAAGGAGGAGGAGAAACGAGAGAGAGAAAGGAAGGAGAAGGAGGATGAGAAAAGGAAGGATAAAGAAAGGATGGAGAAGGAGGGCGAGAAAAGGAAGGCGAGAGAAAGGCATGCGATGGTGGAGCCCGTAGAGATGGAGATTGAAAGGCAATTGGAGGCAGTGGACCCACCTGAAAGTCCCAGGTTGGAGGGAGAACAGGAGAAAATAGCGATTAAGGTAAATATATCCGTTCTGTCTGTGAAGATTTAATAACATGTTTAGCGATTTTGGTATAGTGATTACTGTGTTAGGTATTAATATGTATAGCGATTACTGTGATAGTCTGTCTGCAACCAATATTATTTATAGCGGTTAGTAGAATAGTATTTATAAGTACAAATGGAACTAATTTACAATTGGTAGGAATAATATGTTATTTTGTGTTACAGGGAGTTCACAGGAGAAGTAGAGCACCAGGTGAAAAGCTCGGAGGTCGGTGTCAATGGCCTGTAGTTCTGTCGTGGTATGGTCAGCTGAGTGCATATCAAAAGGACCGATTACGAAATATGCACTTCGGTGGCCTTTTGGACCAACAATATTTTGAAACTTGCTGGAATACCATGACCCACCTGGTAAATAAATGGAATGATAAGACGAACACATTCCAGTTTGATTCTTTTGAGATCACCATGACTCTAGAAGATGTGGCGAGGATCACTGGCCTTAAGTGCGATGGCAGTGCTGTCCTATTACGACATTCAAACTATAACGCAAGGGAAAAATGCACGGCTCTGTTAGGAATGTCGATGGACGCATGGAGTCAATGTATTTATGGTGGAATCAATTCCACATCAATGAAAGTCTCATTTTTTCGTAATAAATGGGAAGGCCACTTCGCTACTTGTGCATCTGAAATAGTTGACCAAGAGTTGCGCGACTTCCTTCTATATTTTTTTGGTCTTACATTATTTTCCGATTGTTCTGGTTCGAGAATAAGTTCCATGTGGCTGCAGTACCTGGCAGACTTAGACGAAGTCGACAACTATGCCTGGGGTGCCGCTATGCTCGCACACTTGTACAGTCAACTCCACCGTGCGAGTAATGGTACGAAAACAGTTGGGGGATTTTGGCCATTTGTTCAGGTATTTGTTGATTACATACTTAGTAATTGTAGACAAATCTCATTGCAGGTTGTGGTGTTATTAATAATATTGTTTTTGTTAGGCCTGGGCATTGGAACATATTATCCCATTGCGTCTACGTTGTGGCCCTCCGATTTGTGGTTTTCCAAAGATCGGTCGCTGGGCTAGAATAAACGTCACAATTTATAATGCTAAGTCCATTTTAGATGGGCTGCAACTAAATAAGGTAAACGTTATAAAATTTTTTACAATCGTGTTAGCATTTACCATTGAGTATTATAAATCGTTGTAATGTTCAACATTCTTAAGTATCCATCGCTGCAGGATTATCTTTCGTAGTACATATCGTTGTTGCCATATCATGCGTAAATAAATTTTAATATATTTGTCATTCGTTATTAAAAAGAATTACCAATGTACAGGTTTTGTAGAGACCTTATGGAGATGGGGAGGACGATGATGAAGACGTTGTTGCGGAGGCTGCTAGATTGTCTGACCGTGATTTGTGGTTATTCTGCAATTTTAAAGCCGAGTTGCAGCAAGGTAGTCGAGTTCTCCTACAATCTGGCTTGGGGCAGTATATCCCAAATAAGCCTTTGGAAGTGAGAAGAAAGATGAATAGTGGTGGGGGCAGGAACGTGAATTGGCGCGATTGCTACAGGGACAAATTATTAAATTAGAACTCAGGTGGTTTTCCTGCCGTATCGTATGATCATGAAGGACGACAATTTGATTCCTTCTATTTCGAAAGGTATTGGGAACCAATGCGGCGAAATCGAAAGATTGAAAAAATTGTGAAGCCATGCCTCCCAACTACCCCTTCTCATGTTGCAGCCCAGCCTCTACAACCAAAATGTCGTCTCTCTCTGGTTACTACGACTAGTCCCTCAGTAACAAAGCACGAGAAAGAGCGAACACTTGCTCCAAAAGAGAACATTGTCTCTGCCGCAAGGTTCAAAGTTATGGAGAGGGAGAATAAGAAATTAAGGGCAGAAGTAAGCACTATATGGGGATTCAATTGAACTCAGTGGTAGAGATTATGACCAGTTTTCTTAATAAAGGTCTCGCAACGAAGATGCCACGCAGGATAAACAGTCCACAAATAAAAAGTGAGAGACAAGTCTATGATATTTCATCTGATTCGTCAAGTGCCTCGGAATAAATCCTAGATTTTCATTTTTATCACGCTAGGTTTTTGTTGTAATTGTATAATGAGTTGTAGTAACGTGACATTCTTTTATTGTTTAATTCTTTATTATTACATCTTTTCGTCTGTGGATCTCGGTAATAAATAAACTTGAATCGAAAATAGATGTTTGTTAAGAAATCATGGCATTGCCTAACCTCTCTAGCATCGCTAAGATATAGCATTTCTGTTTAGCAATCGCTGTATTTGTCTCCGCTTCGAAAGAATATCACAAAAAGGATTGGCGATGTAAGCCGTGAACAATAATTTAACGAGTTCTGACGGCGTAAATAATAACAGTCAATAGCGATAAGAAAAGGTTGATGCTCCAAAATCTGTACGATACGGTTCCCGGTCAGCAATTGTTCATCTGGCAGGGACACCTTTAATTCAAACCGCGATAATGAACGTCTCGGTAATAAATAAACTTGAATCGAAAATATATGTTTGTTCAGAAATCGTGGCATTGCCTAACCTCTCTGGCATCGCTAAGATATAGCATTTCTGTTTAGCAATCACTGTATTTGTCTCCGCCTTGAAAGAATATCGCAAAAAGAATTGGTGATGTAAGCTGTGAACAATAATTTAACGAGTTCTGGCGGCGTAAATGATAACAGTCAATAGCAATAAGAAAAAGTTGATGCTCCAAAATCTGTACGATACGGTTCTCGGTCAGCAATTGTTCATCTGGCAGGGACACCTTCAATTCAAACCGTGATAATGAATGTTTGTTGTTAAAAAACCGCTGAGGAAAGTATGTTGCATGAATATATCGATGTATCCATATACGATAATCAATAGAATAATCGTGAAAGATTATTCATACCTGAAAAACGGGTTTGTTCGAGTCGTGTCAATCTCCCACTGAAAGATTGTTATAATGCGACCGACAAACGACGGATTTTTAATTATTTAAAAGTGAATCATTTAATTTGCAGGGTGTTTCCGAAAAAGTCCGGCATGTGAAACGACGTATTTTTAAATATTTAAAACACAAAGGGCGGCTTGTGGAAAGACGTATTTTTAAATACTTCGAACGCAATCATTTAATTTGGCGGCGGTTATCGAAAAAGGGCGGCATGCGAAAAGACGTATTTTTTTTATTTGAAACGCAATTATTTAATTAGCGGGCTGTTTTCGAAAAAGGGCAGCACGTTAAAGGACTTTACCTTTATATTTGACTGAGGACGGCGTTTCCGTATCTGCGTTGCAAAGGTGTCATCGATATCTCCGTCCAGGCATGGCGCCGAAGAAGGGGACAATCAGAGCAGTACGACCAGTCATGGCGGCCAAGAAGAGGACGATGGGAGCAATACGACCCGGCACGGCGCCAAAGACGATGGGAGCACTACGACCGAGCATGGCGGCAACGGAGAGGACGATGGGAGGAAAACGACAGGCATGGCGGCAACAGAGAGGATGATGGGAGCGAAACAACCAGGCATAGCGGCAACAAAGAGGACGATGGGAGCAAAACGACCAGGCACGGCGCCAAAGGAGTGGACGATGGGAGAAAAACGACCAGGCACGGAGCAAACAGAGAGGACAATGGGAGCGAAACGACCAGGCACGACACCGAAGAAGAAGACAACCACATCCACAGTACCAACACTAGCGCTTAAGACGTATATTTTTTGAAACGCCTGAGCGGTTTATTCAACATTTGCCTTTTCATGTCGTATTTGGACTAGTGTTGTTTACTGTAGACAATAATTTCAATGTCGAATCCTGAATACCACGCTCATGGTGCACTCAGTTCAACATCCACGGGCAAGGGTGGGCGGCAACGCCCTGATGAGTTCGTAGATGACATCGAGCAGATGCAAGATGAATTTGCAGTTGGGAACACTATCAGTAATTTTGTAAGTATTTAACCACTATCAATTTCTAGGTCGTTCTGGTGTGTATGTTTTCAAGTTCGTAAATTTGTGCAACCAGACAATGTGTGATTTTGTCAATTACATCCAGAGCAACCCAACGAGCAATACAGTACACATCATCAGCCTTTATTTCATGGTACGTCTGGTCCGCTGTTGTTTTGTTTGCTTTTATGACGTACTCACATTTCTTGGTGGTTAAACCTTACTATTTCATGCAACAGATGTACGTCCGGCGAAAGCCATACGGCATTGGATTCACAGATGCACTACCTTGTTGGAACAACGATGATGAGTGCCTAGACATTTCGAAATTTAGAAAGGTAAGTGAACAAACCTCTTCTCCAAGGTTTAGTCGTAACATCCCCATCACGATATGTCTCTGGAATGAAAAATTATTTTATCGATTCACAGATTTTACTTCCTACACTCTGGCAAAATCTCAACCATTGGGTCCTATACGAGATGAATTTTCTGGAAAAACAACTATGGTGCTACAACTCATTGGACTGCCACAGTGGCGTAGAACGCGATGCTATGCATATGGTAAGCTTGTGCCCATAGGTGAATCGTAGCTATTCGAGGTGGACCGGACTGTAATATATTATCCCTTTATCACAAGCGGGATTCCTTAACGGGCTTATGGTGTCGACATTGCCGAGTGGATGTTGCTCTGTGCTGACGATGCTCCTTTACAAAGTAATGGGGTCGATTGTGGCATATTCGTAATGAAGCATATTGAAGCAATATATAATGGAGAAGAACCTTGTTTCCACGCTGTATGAGCTTTGTATCCGATGTTATTGTTTATTCCTGACATCACTTGGTTTCACATTACATGTTTTGTTGCAGGATCATATGCCGGAAATACGCTACAAAATATGCGGACAATTGATTGAGTTTAAAAAGAATGACGGACAAAATATGTAAAGTGAAACCTATCGATTGCTCTGTCTGTACAACCTAACGAGCTCCACCATCACAGTTCTTGTCCTCCTCCTCGACAGCAACCCAGTCAATGCAGTCGCGCTGAGGATGGCCAACAGGAGCTCCACCACGTTCTCTTACTCTCCCTAGCGAGGAGGTCTCAGCGGAGCTGCCGTTCCGGTGACGGATGTTCATCTCGTTCCGGTGACGGGTGTTCTACGAAAAGTAAATCGTATTCAAAAATAGTTTTGTGTTGTATACGCATAACCAATGCTGGTAAAAGTTGTTCTTCAGTAATGAAAAATACTGTATGGCGAAAGATATTTCTAAAAATCGCATTCCGTGAACTTATCAATAAGAAAGGTTTATTCTCAGAAATCGCTGTATTGCTGAACCTACGATAATGTACACCTAAGGCGATTTCTTGGGACGTGTGTGGACGTACTTGTGGATTTATTTGAGATTGAAAAATTCGGTCCAATCGCATTGATTACTATTGAGAATAGCACTCTGGCATGACATTGTTCAATTTCATTAATGCGGAGTGCATTTTTACTGAAGATTTGTTTTTGGTTTAATGAAACTGACATATATACTTGAAAACTGACGGAGGGTGATAGGACGTTTCATTAATATTTGAATGACACAACACACAGTTCCACTTTGCTTCGTGAATAAGGAACCGACAAATCGACAATTCCTGCATAAACGACTTGTTCTTGAATCGAGTATATAGGCGGCTTCGACACAGTTGTCGTATCCGTTTATACTTTTTTCATATGTCTACAAGATCATAATTGAAGAAAACATCATTTAAAATTCAAGAAATTTTCAAATTCTTACACAAGTTTTCATGGTGGTAGCAGTGTAGTTGACGTTAGACCACCAAGCGTATCGCTTTGTACTATTCGTAAAATACGAAAGCGACATTAATGACTCTTATTCACCACTTTTTTCATATGCCAGCAATAAAGCGATGTTTAAGCATACAACATTTTATAGCGATGTTGAATATTATCATTTCGAACATTAGAAGTCTTTGTTCATTGCATACATCGCAGTCTCACTCTGCGACTGTCAATCACGCGGGTTGAGCGCACATCTTTTATCAATTACAAACCTTTTAGATCCTCGCGAGGCCGCCGTCAGTTTCTCCTCCGTAATTAGAAAGGACGTCAATTTTTTGCAGAGTTCTTTGCGGAATCTGGGTATATCAACCTGCAAAAACAGATTGTAAAGTAGAAGCAATAGACATGCACTTAATCCCCAATAACAGGGGCGAAGAAATGACATACAACGTCGAAACAGGGTTCTGCACCATTGTATATCGCTTCAATGTACTTCATTACAAATACGCCGCAATCAACGCCATTATCTTGTAAAGGAGCATGGTATGCCGTGCGATAGATCCACTCGCTAACATCGACTCCCAAAATGGCTTTGAGGAAACCGATCTGAGAATAATGCGACCGATAGTAAATTCATGACCTCAGTACACGACTTGTTCCTCACATAGATATTGAAACTTACGAGATGGGAAATGTCTAGCCGTAAACCACTGTCAACTTCCAACGAATTGTAACACCATAGTTGTTTTTCGTGTAAATCCATCACGTATAAGACCCAATGCTTTTCAGATTGCCAGAGTGTAGGAATCAATATCTGCAAATAGATCAAAAAAATATTGTTAGCACTGTTATGCTGTAATATTGCACTCTAGGTTTGTTTGCTTACCTTTTCACTTAACAAAAGGTCTCTGCAGTGATTACCGTTAACCCAATAAGGTATGCCGTCTTGAAATCCACTGGAGTATGGCAAACGGCGTAAGATAGTTTGCAAACCGAAACATTGCTAACACCAACGTTAACATACGAATCAATTGGACTAAATCAATAATGAAAAGCAACATAAAATACAACCGATATACCATGAAATACGGGCTGACGACGCTTACAGTTTGGCTTGGTGCGTTGCTTTTAATATAACTGACGAAATCAGATATAGTCTATTTGCAGCAAATATGTTGTTGTTAACGCACGTACACATGGCTTACGTATATAGACAACTGCTACTAGTTTCATACTAACAAAATTATTGATCATGTTGTATTGTGCGAATTCACTGCGCATTCAGTTGATGTCCTCCAGGAGTGATTGACTAAGTTTTCGCCCAACTTCGTCGGTGGATGTTCGACTGAAATGAATGCGGACATTGCAACGAACGATATTGAAATTACATTATATAGTACACAAAAACAAATCGCAAAAAATGGCATGAAAGAGACGGATTTTGCTGAACATGTAGACGATGTGTAGACAATATACCCATGATTCGCCATTGTTGGTCGTGTAGCTGTCTTCGTCTGCATCACCGACCACAATTTTCTATGTTCGAGGGCGGATCACCAGGTTTATGAAGGAACCGTCGGTTTGATTGTTGCTGGTTCACGAAGTAGATGACAAACACAGCTTCCAGTACTTGTGCGACTATTTATTACCTAAAAGATGTACTGCTCAACCAACATGATCAATGAATATTGTACGACAAATCAAACATTTATGGTTATCCGTTTGAACTGCGTAATTCGACTTCATATTCGCTGCATAGCGAGTTGTGGTTATCGCGGGAAAGCGATTTGTGCAGCAATACTCGGCCTTTGTAAAGGGTGTTAGTCAACACCGATTTGCAGTGTTAAACGATACTAGTATAACACGATAATGAACGTTTGTTGATAAAAACCCCACGGATCAGAAAGATCCCACAGGTTGAACTATATAGCGATTGTGAGAAATTGTGGAGTACCACTCACACTTGCACTTCCACTGTTAAAGCGAACAAAGTTCCACCTGTACCAGATGAAGAGGTTTACTTACCTCTTAAGAAATGAAGTGAGGAAGAGAAAAGACACATTGAGTAGCCTTTTATTTATAATATATGGATACAACTTTTCACAAGATAACAATAATGATTTCAAAAGGCAATTGGAAGTTTCGGGAACACGAAAGATTTGCTAGAGAAGAAGTTGAATCGACGCTAGGTCATAGCTTTGCCAACTAAAGTTGGTAAAGTTGACCGGAATTCCTTCTTTGTTCCATGGTTGATCTCTCTTCGTCCAGGCATGGCGCCGAAGAAGTGTAAGCTTCGATTAGTGATTATCGCTTGGAGCTGCGTAAGTAGAGTTCGTATTCCCTGCATAGACAGTTGTGGTTAACGCGGGAAAGCGAATGTGCTGTCATCTGGACAAGGATTTGTTGCCATCGCTGGATACTTTGTGCTGTGAGTCTGAGAGTGATTTATGAGTAACGACTGTTAGCGGTTTTTTGCTTCTGCAGGAAGTCGATTGATGACATCATTGTATGGTGATTTGTGGTTATCATTGAATAACGATCTGTGGCATCGCAGCATAGTGATTTTTGGACATTAAAATTACGGGATTGAAATTAAATTATATAGTACACAACACAAATCGCAAAAAATGGCATGAAAGAGACGATGTGTAGACAATATATGCATGATTCACCATTGTTGGTCGTGTACCTGTCTTCGTCTGCCTCACCGTCCACAATTTTCTATGTGGGAACGAGGAACTCCAGATTTATGACAGAACCGTCGGTTTGATTGTTGCTGGTTCACAAAGTATAAAATAATCTCACCGTCCAGTACCTGTGCAACTATTTATGACCCAAAAGATCTACTGCTCAACCAACATGATCAATGAATAATGTACGACAACTAAAAAATTTATGGTTATTCGTTGGAACTTCGTAATTCGACTACATATTCGGTGCATAGCGAGTTTTGGGTATCGCGGTAAAGCGATTTGTGTTGTAATACTCGGCCTTTGTAAACGGTGTTAGTCAACACTAAATCGCGCTGTCAAACGATAGTAGTATAAAATGTGATTGTTAGAAATTGTGGAGTACCACTCATACTTGCACTTCCACTGTTAAAGCGAACAAATCTCCCCTTGTAACAGATCAAGATGTTTACTTACCGCTTAAGAAATGAAGTGAGGAAGAGAAAAAAGACATGATTAGCCTTTTATTTATAATATATGGCTACATGTTTTCACAAGATAACAATAATGATTTCAAAAGGCAATCGAAGGTGCTGGAGAAGAAGTTGAATCAACGCTACGTCATAGCTTTACCAACTAACATCGGTAAATTGACCGGAATTCCTTCTTTGTTCCATGGTTGAACTCTCTTCGTCCAGGCATGGCGCCGAAGAAGTGTAAGCTTCGATTAGTGATTATCGCTTGGAGCTGCGTAAGTAGAGTTCGTATTCGTTGCATTACCAATTGTGGAAGTCGATTTCTGACATCACTGAACGGTGATTTGTGGTTATCGTTGAATAGCGATTTGTGGCATCGCAGCATAGTGATTTGAGGGTATTGTTCGACTGTCACTTTAAGCGGGATGAGAAACGTTGTTCAAGTAAGGTTTTTTGGGGCATTGATCAAGGTTGTGCTTCATTTTATGATCTAAGTAGGCTATCACCTGCGCGGTGATAGCTTACTCAGATCATAAAATGAATCACAACCTTTATCAATGCCACAAAAAAACTTACTTGAACAACCTTTCTCAGCCCGCTTAGCTTGACATTCGAACAATACCCTCAAATCACTATGTTGTGATGTCACAAATCGCTATTCAACGATAACCACAAATCACTGTTCAGTGATGTCAGGAATCGACTTCCAGCGGAAGCCACAAATCGCTATCTCTCGATTTAAGCAAACCCAACAGCGAAACGCAAGTCGTCAATGACAAATCGCTATAAACTCTTAACAAATCTGACATTGTTGACTTCGGGTCATGCAAAGACGCATGACAACTACATTAATAGCCCACACGAGATTCCTGCGTCCCATACCTATCTGTCGAATGCATCAAAGACTGTCATGAAAGAGAAAATATTAGACACTGAATTAAGTTTCACAAGAAATGCATACCTCCTCGCAACATTGATTACATACCAAAAGACTTGTAAAACTGTAGCGATCGTTGCCGGAAATCTGGTCGGGAGGAATGTAGGTTTCAACGTTTGGTGGTACTTTTGCAGGGTATTGCTGCATGATGGACATTACACGAGTTAGCTATTTGACAAGCTTCACGCAATGGGAAGCAATATAATGTTTTACATACCTGTTCATTCGAAGGGCTTTGTTGTTTTTTATTACAGGTTGGTTGTTTCTTAGTCCTGTTCTTGCCAACCAGTTCTACTGCACCCTTTGCCCTCCGACGACTGCGATCAGAGGCAGGTTTTCTTTTGATACCCTTCGCTTCATGAATATGTCCATCATAATCAACAACGTTTAATACTGACTTGTTGAAGATAATGTTTATGCTTCGGTGCAACTTCTCGGGAGTGTCAAGCGAAACATGATTTTGACCTACGTTGTTCGATCCCATTATCTTTGGCTTGTATTCATTCGCTGCAACGGACTTAATGTGAATTAACTCCACGTTTTCAAGTAACTCCGCTGCAGCTTTTCTCACACATGCATAGCCTTCTTCACTTCTCGATGCCAAATCAGCAACATGCATGAATGACCTACACAGTTGTTGGTAACGGGAGGCTATTGGCACTTCTCGTCAACACCAGATTTACTCGCATTGTCCATAACGAGCATTTCAATCTTCGCGCGTCTCGTCCATCTTCGCATTACGTAAGACTCAGGTATTTCTTGTATCTTCTCTTGATTGAGTGCCTTTAATGAATGACAACATAGAATACCTTTGAATTCATACATTTTGCACGAACATTCTACCCTTCCGTTGTCAACATTGTACGTGACATGTGCTTCTTGCCTTTCTTGATGCTTTTTGCTTTGACAAAAAATATGGTATTTGTGCATATTCTCGGTTTGCATGAGTCCTTCTATTTTGCAATTCATGACATGCAACACCTCTTTCTTGATCCATTCAAATACAGTTAGTGTATACAGAGCTGCAGGTCGCATCAATATTTTCATGCCAAAAGTTAGAGGTCGTGTATTAAAGCATTTCACGTCTTGTTCAAGCTCATTCTATCTTAGACCGTCTACAAATAATTCATATTGTTCCATGAAACGAAACATTGTTAAACATGAATACAGGGTTTTCTTCAAGGTGGCATGCATACATTCGGCTCTTTGTGTGCTTATCATACCTGCACAAAAGTATTGTCTTCCATATGCCAATGCCCACTTCTCTTTTTCTGCATATAAATTTTGTAACCACACACAATCAGTAAGGTCGTATGTCTTAATCATTTTGTCCCAATCTGACTTAAAGGTGACCTCGTCTACGCTATGAAGTACACACCTTGTAAATTTTTTGTCAAACCCTGTATTCTGATTAAATATGTGTCCTATGTTCTTTGCTGCATTTTAAAAGATATGCCATAAACATAGGCGATGATGTGTATCTGGCCACACATGAAGCACTACAGCCGCAATTGCGTGATCACCATCTGTAAGTACAGTTTCAGGATGCTTCCCGTTCATTGCCTGTGTAAATACTCTGAACAACCACTCAAAGCTTTCCTTGGTCTGGTCATACACAAAGCACCACCTAATATACAACTCTGTGCGTGATGGTTCACTCTCACAAACTGCGCAAATGGCCACTGTTCAGTATTAATCTTTACTGTAGTATCAAACACAAGCACATCATTGAAGCATTCATAATCTACTCTAGACTTTGAATCTGCCCAAAACATATTCACAACATATCCATCTTCGTCCACTTGCATTGCACTAAAGAAACCATATTCATTGCTTGATTTATTCTGTAAGTAACGAACCAAACAACATATTTCTCCGTTCTTCATGTTATCTGTCCTCTTCCTTCTCAAGTGATTTCTTAAATCCAAAGGTGTGAATGGCACATTTTCGCGACCACCATCTATGCGGGTAAACAAATTGTATGTCTTCCTTGGTGCAATGCCGGCGCTATCGGCTATTTCAGCCATTGCAGCATGCGCTACAGTTACTTTACGATGTGATCTTAGCATAGGAGTCATAAATGATGCAGATAAATCATGATTATGATCACTGATTAAAGTACGCACGACAAATTTCCCATTCGGATGTCTTCTCAAAACCAATCTCACCTGACATCCACATCTTGATTCTGGCATGCTCCTTGTCGGATTTCCCATTGATTTCTTTTAACCTTGCTTGGAACAGACATATGTCTTTCTAACCAAGACACCTTGTGCATTTTTTGACCAAGAAAACCTTCTCACACTGAAGCCAACTTTTAAGGCATAATAATTGTAAAATTTATATGCACCTTCCTCGTTATTAAACTGCATTCCTTCTACAGGAACATAGTCAAGTGTAATTCCATGTACATTCTCAGTTCCTATGGTTTTATTAAGTGTACTGACATCAAAATCTACCTCATTATTGAATTGCATTTCTTCTCCTGGAACATTTAAGTCAAGTGTACTTCCGTGTACATTTCCGTTGCCTACACTTTTATTATGTGCACTGTCATGGTAGTCTAGCTCATCATTGAATTGCATTTCTTTCACTGGAACATTCAAGTCAAGAGTGGGTCTAATGCCTGCACCCTTCTTTTTATGTGCATCGTTAGTGCAGATGTTCAATTCTTCAGTTGCGTCATAAGTATAGATATTCAATTCTCCAGATCTTTCGATTGATTGAGCTACATCGTCTTTATTACAACCTGATGATAAGCTCAACAATGTTTTAAGCAATATATCAATTTGTGTTTGCAGCAAAATAGCAAACAAATCGATATTAACTAACAAAACGAGAGTCTGTTACTAATACAGTGGTTTGAGATACAATGCATATAATGAGTGAATGTAGGATACCTAATGGGGTAGAGGCCCTTCCTAGTATCTGCAAACAAGCATTCTTGTCAATAGGTCCCAGCGTCTTACAAATATCGATAAGTTTTCAACCTTCGTAAGAACAAGATCTACCTGCAATAACCAAACAATGCCTTAATGGCACACAAGACGACATGCCTTCTTCATCAATAGCATGATGAGATGAAAAGCTACTCACACTGCCTTAATGGCACTGGTTGGAATGTTTGTGCATCATTGCTTTCTTCCATCATGCCTAACAACAACGACAAATAAAAGAAGACAGTGGAATGTTTTGTAAGCAATATATCAATTTGCGTTAGCAAGCGACATAGGTTTACTACGATTTAATCAGGATGCATATAACAACGGATACCACTAGGGTTAAGCAAGTCAAAGCAACGATTTAATGAATGAAAGTATCAAAGCAAGTGCGGTTTGATGTTTGCTTATACTGAGCATCGACTTGTCGCTTACCATGCCAATAAAATACACATGTCGTACATGTGTGTTGACGATAACACTCTCATAATATCCACGAGTCTCTAAAGCGAATTCAATAGAAGTCGCTGAGAGAGCAGCGATATGCATGCGAAAATCGCCCCGCCATGCGTGTAACGATGTGTTTCTGCATCCACACGTTTTCAAAGTCTGTGTACAAATATCTTACAAATACATATTACAAAACATATAATATCTTACAAAACGATATGTATAGCGATTTGTAAGATATTGAAAATCGATACGGCAGTTCAGCATAATAACTTACAACTCGACGATACAAAACCATACTATCTAAAAGGTTGATAAATATATCGCACAATAAATTACAAATTGATAAGGAAGAACTTGAGCATAATAGCAAACAAATCGATATTAACTAACAAAAATGTATCTCACAAAAATGGGAGTCTGTTACTAATATAGCGGTTTGAGATACAATGCATATGATGAGTGAATGTAGGATACATGATGGGGTAGAGGCCCTTCCGAGCATCAGCAAACAAGCATTCTTGTCAATAGGTCCCAGCGTCTTACAAATATCGATAAGTTTCCAACCTTCGTAAGAACAAGATCTACCTGCAATAACCAAACAATGCCTTAATGTCACACAAGACGACATGCATTCTTCATCGATAGCATGATGAGATGGAAAGCTACTCACGCTGCCTTAATGGCACTGCAAGGAATGTTTGTGCATCATTGCTTTCTTCCATGATGCCTAACGACAACAAAAATGAAAAGAAGACACTGGAATGTTTTATAACACAAGGCAGGCACGAGAAGGCGACAGTGTGTTGTACAACAGGATAAAAAACAAGGCGAAAAGCTCGACTGGAGACGAAGGCAAAGTTTGGGTTGATAATGGGAGCAACTGTTACAGCAGATGGCGCAGGAGTTTAATGAATAGGGAACGTCTCCACTTTAAATGGTTAACATCAAACTTTCTGGATGGAGGACTTTTTTGTCCTTTTCTCGACCCGTCGTTTCACAACTTTTGAATGGAGGATATTTTTGTCATTTCCTCTAACCGTCATTTCAGGGCAAGAAAAGCAAGTAAGGGTGATTAAGTCTTTACAACAGCACCAGAGTCCGATGCAAAGTTATGTCAACATACACGGGAATACAAGCCCCATGTGCATGAATACGTGGCGCTCATTCGATCCCCCGAACACAGACGTGGGATTCAGTGAATCATCGGGGGCGAACATACACCACCCTGAGAGTTGGTCTCTCTCTCTCTCTCTCTCTATATATATATATATAATTATGAAAAAAAAATCTAAACAGAAATGAGTCTCAACTTGGGCCTAGGGCCCTTTCCGTAAAATTCTATTTGATAGTTTCGCAACAATATTCTGACAAGTAGAAGGCTAGGATTGTCATTGGTTTGTCAAAGGTCCAAATTGTGGACCCGCCTAATGTAAGGACGTAAGATAGGTTTATAAGAGGTGTGGTCCAAGGGACATCCGGATGAGATGGTCTGGAGCATGAACCCACAAGGAGCCCAGATGATCTGGAACGAGGAGTCCTTTCCTATTTATGGAGATTTTAACTAGATCTTTTGAGCTCAAGATTTAGATCTAATATTAATTTGAAAAAATCATTTTGATTGGTTAGATTGGTATTAATAGTTTAATCTGATTGGCCGGTCATGGAGGTGTTGTGCGGAGGGTGGGGGGTGATTAAATAAATTCGAAGCCTTTTGGAAAGCCGATTAATTTAAAAACTCCTTTCGTCCAGGCAAACATTCATGCCTTTCATCCAACAAGGGTACCCCTGACCTGATGAGCGCTCCATTAAGTTTAAAGAGGAAAACATTAGGGCCTCAAATAACTAGAATCAGTCTTATAAGTTTTTTTTTTCTTTTGATAGTCTAAGGAAAAAGCCCTCCATCACGCAGATTAGTAGGAAAACCCCTTGAGGTTCCCTGCCTACCTGGAATACACCCAGCTTCAAACTTGCGGCAAGGGACACCACTGGCAAGTTTCGGAACTTATGTAAAATTGTGCAACATAAATAACCACAGGTCACCGTGCATTCCGCATAACATACGGATAGATGAGGTGATAAGCATTAGTGGAGATCCATATTTCTGATAAAAATAATAATAATAAAAAGCTAAAAAAAAAAACTTGTAATGGCCACTATGGCTTATTAGCTTCTCAGTTCTAACCTCATTCCTGCAATCACAAATAACAGCCTCGTATGTTTTTACCACTGTAACTTGCTTAATGAACCAAAATATCCCCCCAAGT
Organism: Nuphar pumila; assembly: GCF_984573655.1. Lineage (NCBI taxonomy): Eukaryota > Viridiplantae > Streptophyta > Magnoliopsida > Nymphaeales > Nymphaeaceae > Nuphar > Nuphar pumila. Next base: position 61,393,213 of record NC_143265.1, read on the forward strand.
AGAATATTCATGGAAAATGCAAGAATCAAGGCATCTCATCCTACTCAAGCTCCCAAAAAGAAAGTATTTGTCAACTTTGCAATTGAGAGCAAAGACAACCATAGTTACTTCCTCAACTCCTTAAATGCCTCCAACAACTGTTTCCCAAGCAAACATTTTTAAATGAATTTAAGCTAATTCTTTAACTAACTTTTTTTTTAGAGTAGGAAAAGTCATAATTGAAAGGATTAAGCTCCTCCTCCATGGTGAGCAGTCATTGTGGGGGAGTATACACATTGACATACATGCATAACACATATCATAATACACACATATAAGAAGGGATAGACATATAAGAAGGGATAGGGCCACATACCTGTCTCTACCATTGCGCTGATGTGAGAGACGAACTATCTCCTCAGCCGAACTGCTCATGTTGATGAGTACAAGCCTTCAAGCAGTGGGTGAGCAGGGACTGATCTTTGTAAGCCTTCAATTCCACTTTTTCTCATCACAGTGGTATATATATATGTATGTATGTATGTATATATATAGGTATCCAAGGGATACCTCTAAAAGGTCACCATGCATCATACCAAAGGGTATGATGCATGAGGAAAAAATATATACGAAGGGACACACTGTTCCCCAACATTCTCCCACTTGACCCGAGTATGTGAAAGTTCATGTGCATATGTTTTAAGTCTACTTTATCAGTCCAAATTTGTTGTTATGCTAAACTCTTAAACTTTATGAGCAAACTTGATGCATAACCAACAAAAGAAAGAAAGAGAGAATCATATCTTTATTACCAAAATGTGATTACATAAAAGTCAGTGTACATGATTACAGGGTTTCAAACAAGTCCATCCTTTTAACATGTTTGGCATATAATCCCGGGGTCAAACCCTTAGTAAGAGGAACAACTACAATTTCTTTAGTTCCTATGTTATCAATATACACCAAAAGATTCTTTGTCCTCTCCTTTACAATAAAATACTTCAACTCCATATGCTTACAAGACGTAGTACTTTTGTTGTTATTAGAGAAGGATACAACGACTTCATTATCACATAATACTTTCAATAGTGTCCCAATGGATTCAACCATCTGAAGTCCTAAGATAAAGTTCCGTAACCAAATGGCTTGTGAAGTTGTCTCGAATAGAGCTATGAACTCAACCTCCATGGTATGGGCAGCAGTAGTGGACTGCTTCCCACTCCTCCAAGAAATCACACCACCAGCTAGCAGAAATATGTATCCTGTGGTAGACTTTCTACTGTCAGGACAACCTTCCAGATCTGCATCTGAATAGCCGATAACCTCAAGGTGGTCCACATTTTTGTAGGTTAACATATAGTCCTTTGTGCCTTGCAGATATCGCATGACTTTCTTAGCAGCCTTCTAGTGAGCTAGACCAGGATTCAACTGAAATCTGCCAAGAACCCCAACTGCAAATGATATGTCAGGGCGAGTGTATGTCTGAGCGTATTACAAGTTGGTGACCACTGATGTATATGGTATCATGGTCATATATCCTTTTTCTTCTTGAGTCTATGGGTAGTCCTTAAGGCTCAATTTATCTCTTTTTAATATGGGTGTCGTAGTAGGAGCACAATGCTCCATCCTATATCTCTTGAGGAACTTTATTAATATAAGCTTTCTGAAAGAGTCCTAATACACCTTTAGACCTGTCTCAATGGATCTTAATGCCAAGAACATAGGCATCCTCTCCTAGGTCTTTCATTTTAAAATGGAAGAATAAAAATTGTTTGGTTTATGTCAGCATATCCTTATCGTTTATTGCAAGTAAGATGTCATCCACATAAAGTACTAAAATTATGAACTTACTCCCACTTGTCTTGAGGTATACATATCGATTAATGATGTTTTCAATGAATCTAAAGGTTAAAATGACTTTGGTGAACTTTATATTGAAAGTGCACTAGGATCGAGGCAACGAGCACTAGAGGGGGGTGAATAGTGCTTTTATAACTTTCTGCGGAATATTGAAGGATTTTGCAAATCTCAAAGCAAACACACAAAGAACACAAGATTTTATCCTGGTTCGGTCAAACCCGACCTACATCCAGTCCCCAAGCAAAACCCGCTTGAGATTTTCCACTATCAACCTTGTAAACTACAAGATCACACAGACCATAACCGGTCCCACTTTCAGTAACAATCCTACTGAAAGCAAACAACTCCTTTACACCAAGGAGTCCTTCTTTTTACACAAAAGAAAATAAATAACAACTTACAATACAACCTATGAGCCTTCCTTTTGAATGCAAATGAGATGCAATTGGCTTTTGAGGTTGTTGAAACACTCTACTCACGAATCCACTATCTCTCAAAGTGATTTGAGTGAAAAACTGAAGTGAAAATATCACGTGAGTGAGAAAACAAATACTTGAATGAATAGGAGTGAAAAGCAAGATTCAAATCGATTGAATTGTTATTTTTGAGTGTAAAATGCACTCATATTTATGGTTAAAAGATTCCATACGTTGAGAGTATGAAAGGGTGTCAAAACGGTCCATTTCGAACGATCAAAACGTTTGAAAAATGAAAAGACACACCTTTTTGAAGTGAAAACGGCAAAATTAGTCGATTGAAACATCAGTTAGTCGACTAATAGTTAGTTATTAGTAGACTGACAGTTATCGTCGGTCGACTGATCTGTTAATCGAGCCGTTTGAAAATCTGAACTTTTGAAACTTAGTCGACTTGAGAAAAGTTAGTCGACTGATAATATCATCAGTAGACTGAAAAACCTTTTAGTCGACTGCTGCTAAAAACTTCTGAAAAACAAACATTTTGTTCGGTCGACTGATAAAAAGCATTAGTCGACTGCTGCTAAATTTTTTAGAAAACACATGTTCTGTTCAGTCGACTGAAAAACCATTAGTCGACTGTTGCTAATTTTCCAGAAAACAGACATTCTGTCCAGTCGACTGATAAAACCTTCAGTTGACTAATTTGACAAGAATGACTTTTTAGAAAATATGGCGCGAAAGGATTAGTCGACTGATAAGTCTATTGGTCGACTAATAAACATGAAAATTTAAGAAAAGAGTTTTCTAAGAAGATTTTCAAAAGAGTTTCTTTTAGAAAAGTTTTTCTAAAGACTTTTAAGGTGAAATGCAACCTAAATATGCACTCTAAGTAAGGCTCTTACAAGAATCTAAGACTTTTAATGAATTAAACATTTGCACACTAGTCTTCAAGGATTCTTCACTGAATTCTTCAATTTCTTCATAGCCTTAGCTGAAATGCAGTTGATTCTACTTGCTCATCATCAAAACCTTGTACTTGAAGTATCATGTATGGCTTCATTGTCGTAACAATCTCCCCCTTTTTGATAATGACAAACTTAATCAAAGATGAAGCATTTAGATGCATAGATGGAGATTTTACTCCCCCTATCAATATGCTGCAAAACATTAAAAGTTAGCACATTTAAAGCACATATATCACATATTGATTGGTTTGCATTTCCATTCATCATGTATTCATGTATTTAGAAATACATTCATTCAAAGCTTTCTTTTTCTCTTAATTTTGCATTTCTCATGCAAGATCTCCTGTAATGTAATTGCTATCATCTTTTTCTCAAGATCTCCCTGCAATTTCAAAGTAATGCTATCTTTATCTTTTTCTCCCCCTTTGTCAGAATAAAAAAGAGTAAGGGCAAAAATAGCATAAGCAGAAATAGAGATAAGTTTAAATATTACAACCCATAAAGTATGGTTTTTAAAGATCAAAGATCAGAAAAGAGAGTTTAGCAAATCCTTAATGGCAGTTACATCCTTCTGAATTGAAGCAAGTTGTTGAGTCACATCTTCACGAAAGGTGTGTTGATGTAACTCCAAAGCTTCCAGTCTCTGCATAACTTCATCATGGTCTTGATTTGTCGAAAATTTCTTTCTTTTTGCATGAGATGAAGGTGTTGCAGAAGGTGAAGGTTCAGAAATAGATGGTTCATTAGGATCAGATGGTTCAGTTTGATCAACATTTAAGGGAGGCAGATATTTAATTTTCATTCTTTTAAAAATTGTTTGATTAAAGAACTCTTTTTGCTCAATGTACTTTTCATTTGTTAAAGGAACTTTAAAATGTCTAAAAATACGGGTTAAAAGACAACCATAAGGAAGAAATGGTTTTTGTTTCCACAAGTTTGTAAAATACACATTGGCCCAGTTGACAGAAATATTTCCAAATAAAACATAAAGAGCCGTAGATAGATCTGTGGAATAATAATCAAAAGAACCAGTTTTGGGTAGAACATTGTGGGCAAGGATTCGTCCAGCAATGCGTGCACGAGTTTGAAGATTAGTATTTTTGAAAGGAGGGCAGTGAGGTGCTTCTGGAAGAAGAATTTGTTCAAAAACTCTTTCATCATTCAATTCAATAGAGTTGAAAAGAGTGTCTGAAGGTGGAATTTTAAGAATTTCTCCAAGTAATTTTGAATCAAACTCGATTTCAACATCACGAACAAGAGAAGACAAAACTCCAGTTTCATGATTCATTTGTAAATTTGTGTAAAACAAGTGAATGAGAAAAGGATAGTGAAGGGTATCTGCACAAGCATCAAAAAGATGTGAAATACCAGGAAATAATTCTCTTATTTTGTAACGAGAAAACAAGTGAAATAGAACATTTCGGCCTGGTAAAATAGGTAGTGCAGAAATTGATCCAAAAGTGTCATAGAGAAGAGGGTTGCGAAGTAATCTTAGTGAAAAACCATGTCTTGAAGTAGGTGTAGGAGGAGGAGAACCTAAACCTTTTGCAGATGCAGACTTCGTGCGAGGCATGGTTACCAAAATGTCGGCTTCCAAATAACGTCCGGCAAGGGGAAAAGGCTTTTCGGCGATAAAAAATGAAGGACAATGTGGTGGCTGACGGTGAGGAGAGGTCGGCCAAACAGGGGATTCCGGCAATGCACTGTCACGGCAAGAGAGTTCCGGCGTGTTTTTGAAGATGCGCCAGTCACTACAAGAGGATTCCGGCGTTTGAAGATTACGGCCACAAGATTTCGGCTTCTCCCTGTTACGGTAAGAAAATCCCGACGATGATGGAGTCGAACGGCACTCCGAGGGTTTTTCGAAAGAGAGAGAGAGAGAGGAAAAGAGAAAGAGGGGTTTTTGGTTTAAAGGGTTTCATTTTTAAAAAAAAAAAAAAAAACGAAAAGGTACGAAGTGAAACGATGCCTCCTTTTAAAAAAAAACAAACGGGTTTTTTAAAACAAATCCAAGGGGTGTCGGTCCCTTCACTTAAAAATTTTAAAAAAAATTTAGTCGACTAAAACTTTATCGGTCGACTAAAAAAGTGCGACTTATTCTAAAAATAACATCAGTCGACTAGAACTATATCGGTCGACTAATATGATGCGATACATTCCAAAATATAAAACATCAGTTGACTAGAATTTTATCGGTCGACTAATATAGTGCGATTTTGAGATTTTGTTCAAAAATCAACATTTTTTATAAATCCAAAAACGAGCAAATACGTAGTTCTCTCCTAATTCTCATAAAATCTTCATTTTTAAGAGGTTTAGTGAAGATATCGGCATGTTGTTCTTTAGTGGAAATAAAATTTAACGAAATATCTCCTTTTAACACATGATCTCTTAAAAAATGATGTCTAACTTCAATATGCTTAGTTCTTGAGTGCTGAATAGGATTTTTCGAAAGATTTATAGCACTAGTGTTATCACAATAAATAGTTGTTGTGGAGTAATTCAAACCAAAATCTTTTAAGGTCTGTTTCATCCAAAGTACTTGTGAACATGCTAAACTAGCCGCTATATATTCAGCTTCAGTTGTTGAGAGTGATACTGAATTTTTCTTTTTACTAAACCAAGAGACTAAGGAATTTTTCAAGAAATGACAAGTTCCACTAGTACTCTTGCGATCAGATTTACTTCCTGCAAAATCTGCATCACTATATGAAACTAAATCAAAGGAAGATGATTTTGGGTAAAACAAACCGAAATCTGAAGTATCTTTCAAATATCGAAGAATTTGTGTTACTGCAGTTAAATGAGATTCCTTTGGATTAGCTTGAAATCTTGCACACATACAAACACTAAACATAATATCAGGTCGACTAGAAGTTAAGTATAATAGAGATCCGATCATACCTCTGTAAAGCTTAGTATCTACACTTTTACCATTTTTATCTTTATCAAGATAAGTAGTTGTACTCATAGGATTCCTTCTTGATTTCGATGAGTCCATCCCAAATCTCTTGAGAAGTTCTTTTGTATACTTAGCCTGATTGATGAAGATTCCTTCTTCAGTTTGCTTTATTTGAAGTCCAAGGAAGTAGTTTAATTCGCCCATCAAGCTCATTTCAAACTCTTCCTGCATAGCTTTAGCAAATTCTTTACAAAGAGAATCATTAGTAGAACCAAATATTATGTCATCAACATAAATTTGCACAATAAGAATATCTGAATTAAAATGTTTAATAAATAAAGTGGAGTCAACCCGACCAATGGAAAAACCAGATTGTTCTAAAAAATTTCGTAGTCTTTCATACCACGCTCTTGGTGCTTGTTTGAGTCCATACAGAGCTCTTTTCAATTTGTAGACCTTTTCTGGATATTTCTCATTTTCAAAGCCTGGGGGTTGCTCTACATAAACTTCTTCATTGATGTGTCCATTTAAAAATGCACTCTTAACATCAATTTGATATAACTTGAAGTTCATGTAACTAGCAAAAGCAAGCATCATACGAATTGACTCTAATTGAGCCACTGGTGCATAGGTTTCATCAAAATCTATGCCTTCTTCTTGATTATAGCCTTGTGCCACTAGCCTTGCTTTGTTACGAATGACTTCACCATTTTCATCCAGCTTATTTCGGAAGACCCATCTTGTTCCAATTACTGGATGATCCTTTGGTCTATCAACTAGATCCCAAACATCATTCCTAGTAAATTGGTTAAGTTCTTCAGACATGGCTAAAAGCCAAAATTCATCATCACATGCCGCATTGATATTCTTTGGTTCTAATTTAGATATGAAAGCAACATTTGCAATATATTTTTCTAACTGCCTTCTAGTTTGGACACCACTCTTTATTTCACCAATAACTTGTTCATGTGGATGATTAGGAACTTCTTTCCAAACCGGTTGAAGAGGAATATTTTCTTGAGAAGTACTCTCTATCAAGGGTTCTTCTTGAAGTATTGCTTCTTCTTCTTCGCTTAGAGGAATAAACTGCTCACAATTCTCATCAAATGCAACATGTAGAGATTCTTCAATACAAGATGTTCTTTTATTGAAAATACGATATGCTTTACTTCTAGAAGAATATCCAAGAAATATTGATTCATCTGATTTTGAATCAAACTTATCAAGATTATCTTTGGTATTTAACAAGAAACATTTACTACCAAAAATTTTGAAATATGATATCTTTGGTATACGATCATAATACAATTCAAAACATGTTTTATGTAAAATTGGTCGAATAAGAACACGATTTAAGACATAACATGCTGTATTAATTGCTTCAGCCCAAAAATATTTTGGTAAATTTTTATCTTGAAGCATGGTTCTAGCACATTCTTGCAAAGTTCTATTCTTTCTTTCAACAACTCCATTTTGTGGAGCCGCTCTAGGAAAAGCAAAGTTGTGAGATATACCATGTAAATCACAAAACTTTAGAAAAGATTCATTTTCAAATTCACCACCATGATCACTACGAATTTTAATAATAGATGTAGATTTTTCATTTGTAATTCTTCTACAAAGTTTAGAAAATTCTGAAAAAGCATCATTTTTGCTTTTTAGAAAAATCACCCATGTAAACCGAGAATAATCATCTACTATAACAAAAGCATATTTGCTACCATTCAAACTTTGAATTCTAGATGGTCCAAAAAGATCTAAATGTAAAAGTTCAAGAGGACGTTTTGTTGAAACTATATCTTTAGTTTTAAAAGAACTCTTGATTTGTTTACCCCTTTGACAAGCATCACATAAGTGATCCTTTTTATATGGTATTCTAGGTAGGCCTCTTACAAGATCATTCTTGGATAATTTTGAAATAATTTTAAAATTAACATGTCAAAGTCTCTTGTGCCATAACCATTGAATTTCATTTGAAACAATAAGACATTTTTCATTAAAAGAGGGTAATTCATCTAGATATAGTTCATACACATTGTTTCTTCTTTTACCTTTAAAAATGATCTTTTTAGATTGAAAATCAGAAATTAAGCATAAATTATTTTCAAAAGAAACATGAAAACCTTTATCACATAATTGACTAATAGATATTAAATTATGCTTTAAACCATCCACTAAAAGAACATTTTCTATCAAGGGAAATTTTGGATTACCAATATTACCAATACCTATCACTTTTCCCTTGTTATTGTCACCAAAGGTGACGGTTCCTCCATCCTTATTTTGGAGGGTGGAAAATAACTCCGGCCTTCCAGTCATATGTTTGGAACAGCCGCTGTCCAATATCCATTTGCTCCTTATGTTGTGTACCTACAACAAAATCAGAAAACAGAGCATTTGACCCCTTTCTATTTTTGGGTCCATGAGAGTTAGTCTTAGGAACCCATATCCATTTGGATTTTGGTTTCCTTTGATAATAAATATTCTTTCTATAATCATTTCTAGAATAATCATTTCTAGATGCATTTCTATTAGAACTAGAAAGTTTAGTTTTATGAACAAAAGGTTGAGAATAATGTCTTTGATTTTTCACCACATAGTTTGGTCTATTTTGAGTATCAAAGAAGCTATATCCCAATCCGGTTTTATTAACCGAGCATCTTTGAGAACCAAGAAGTTTTTCTAGATTCTCTTGACCATTTGTGAATTTGGTCACTATAGAAAGAAGATCATTTGACTTTTCTTTAAGACTAGATATTTCCTTTTGTAAGAGATTGGTTCTAACTCCAATTTCTTTTATCTCAATTGCCTGGCAAGAATTTTCCTTCTTGAGATCTTCTATTTCTTGAAGTAACACTTTATTTTGAGAGTCAAGAGTTAAATTTTCAGTTTTTAACTCTTTATTTTTAGAACTAAGACTCTTAAATTTAGCATATAAATCATTAAATGCTTCAAATAACTCATCATAGTCAAATTGACTTACCGATTCTTCTTGTGCTACAAAACACATGTTGGCGACTTCTTCATTTGATTCTTCATTTGCACACTAGTCTTCAAGGATTCTTCACTGAATTCTTCAATTTCTTCATAGCCTTAGCTGAAATGCAGTTGATTCTACTTGCTCATCATCAAAACCTTGTACTTGAAGTATCATGTATGGCTTCATTGTCGTAACATATATACCATTGATGGGAGGTCTGTTTAAGTCCATATATTGACTTTTTCAACTTGCAAACCAAACGGTCTGACTTACCTTTATAGAAACCTAGAGGTTGATCCATGTATACCGCTTAACTTAATTCACCATTTGGGAAAATTGTTTTTACATCTATTTGTTATAGCTCTAAATCAAAATTAGCTACTAGGGCAAAAATAATCTTCATTGACTCCTTAGTCAAGATAGAAGAAAATGTCTCGTTGTAGTCAATGCCCTCTATTTGAGTGAAACCTTTAGCAACCAGCCTTGCCTTATACTTTTCGATATTTCCTTTAGAGTCTCTTTTGGTCTTAAAGACCAACTTGCACCCTACGGGCTTCACTCCTCTAGGCAATTCGATAAGGTCTCATGCTTGGTTTTTGTCCATAGAGTCTAGATTTTCTTTTATGGCCTCTATCCAAGATAAAGATTACTCACACTCAACAACTTCCTTTAAAGAAGATTGATCCTCAATATCTATGAAATCATTGGGCTCCTGTAAATACACCACATAATCTGGATAGATAGTTGGTCTTTTAATTCTTGTGGATCTCCTGACAGGTGAACTAACTTGATCAACCTGTGGATGCTCTTCAGCATGATCCACAAATGATTCTTCTTGAGTTGGTGCATCACTAACTGGATCAACTTTTGTTTCATCATTCAAATGAATAGTGAAAAGAAGTTATAAAATTTTCAGGTGGAGTAACTTTATCCTGAGTTTCCTAAAAAGAGAGGTTTTGCAATGTATTTATACCAACAGAACCATCATCTAAAAATCTAGCTTTATTTGTTTCTACTATTTGTGGTGTATGAGATGGACAATAAAACCTGAATTCTTTTGACATTTCTGGATAACCAATAAAGAAACCACTGATTGTCCTAGGGTCAAAAGCTTTAATGTGGAGATTATATAATTTTGTTTCTGCAGGACAACCCTATATGTGCATATAACTTAGACATAGTTTTCTATCTATCCAAAACTCATAAGGTGTTGTTGAGATAGCCTTAGTAGGGACCTTGTTTAAGACATGTATGGTTGCTCGCAGAGCTTCACCTCGCAGAGTGATGGGAAGGGTTGAGTAGTTCAACATTGCACATACCATTTCTTTAAGCATATGTTTATTCTTTTAGCTACACCATTCTGGTATGCACTTCCCGACATGGTGTATTGAGGGACTATTTCTGCTTCCCTAAGAAATCACGCTAATGGTCCTTCTCGTTGACCCATCTTAGTGAAAGGCCCATAGTACTTGCCACGTCGATCTGATCTGACTATTTTTATTACGTCCCCTATCTGTTTCTCTACTTCTTTCTTGAAGTCTTCGAAAACATTATAGACTTCAGATTTTTCAAATAATTAGAGATACATGTACCAGGAGTAATTATCAATAAAGGTGATGAAGTACCTTTATCCTGTATGGCAAAGAGAGAAGGATCTATATATATCCATATGAATAATTTCCGACTTATGGTTGTGCCTTTTGGCACCTTTCTTGTATGTGTTGGTTTGCTTGGCCTTTATGTAATCCAAACATGGTTCTTTAACTCTGAAATCAATGGATTTAAGAATCCATTCTTTCACAAGTCATTGGATCCTATCTTTAGAGATATGACCCAGACGACGGTGCCAGAGCATATAGGATTGTTCATCTAATAAGCCAAGTTTATTGCCAATCAATACATTTTCTAAGAAAAGGGTTTCACAAATTTAGACATTAGTTTCCAGACGATACAAACCATCATATACATTTGCGGAACCAACAAGAATTGAATTCTTATAGATAGTCATTTTTGAATTTTCAAATTTAAAACAATATCCAATGGAATCCAATTTTGATACAAAAATGAGGTTCCTGTTGTATGTTGGTACATAAAATGTATCAAATAAGTCTAAAATAAGACCATTTTCCAAAATCACTCTGCAGGTTCCAACAGCCTTAGCATGTGAGCACATCTTGTTTCCTGAGAAGATGCTCCTTTCATGATTCGTTGGTTCCTTTCTGTTCAGGAAGACCTGCAAGGTATTGGCAATATGGACAGTGCCACCTGAATCAATCCACCAGCTATTAGTTGGAATGTTGATCAAATTACATTCATGTAAACACCCCAAATTTTCATCATCCATTCTCAAACAATCCTCCTCGTGTAGTACCAACCCTGTTAGGTCAGTATAGGAGTCAAATCCCGAGTCAGTTTCAGAAAATCACCATTTTACCAACTTTCATTAGAAAAATTACCATTTTAACCTTAGGTCATCCCGGACCCCAGTCAGTCAAAGTCAACAAAGCTCGTTAGTCAGTTCAGAACATTTAGAATATCAGTCATTTCAAGCTCATTTGAGCTCACAGTGAGAAGGCCATTTTTAATTCTGACCATTCCTGCCAAAATGGGATTATTTCTTCAAGAATGAGCTCATTTCTCACTCAAATCCAAGCCAATTGTCTCCAAGTCAGACATTCACAGTCAGTCATGTTTCCCTGAGTCTAGCCTGAGCTCACCAGGAGTTCAAGCACTCCAGTTTTAGTTCAAAACCATTTCCAAGTGTCCAGGAGCCCATTTTAGTCCATTTCAGCTCTTTCAGCTGAAATTGAGCTGAGTTCAGTCAATTAAGCTAGTGTTCGAGCTTCAATTTTAGTTTATGTCAGTATTACTGACCTTTGTTCTAGCTCAAACTTAGCTCAAATTCATAATTCACTTCACTCTAGTGACCATTCCGTACCATTTCTCTAAAAATGCCAGTATTTCTTAAAAATTTAGTCGGAGAGTCTAGTTGAGTCAGTATCTTGTCGGTCCAGTTGAGTTCTGAAACTCTAGAATCCAACTCAATCCAACTCATTTCAGCTCAAACCCTGATTTTCAGTGTCACTCTGGCCCGGTAGAGCCTGAAAACCATTTCTTGAATCATTTTGCAAATTTTGTCAATTTCAACACCTTTTGAACTTGTACAACTGCCAATCGGGGTCTAATATCCAAAATTCTTCATTCAGGGTCTGCATCTCGCATAGCATTTCATATCATTTTTCATCATTTCATATCATTTCTTAGCATTTCATAACATTTCATCACATTTCATTTCATTTTCAAAGTCCAGAACTCCAATTTTATAAATTCCAATCTAGATTGAGTTTTAAAAGTTTTCAGAAATCAATTTCAAACCCTGGGTTTCCAAAATTGATATTTTTACCCTCAGGATTCTAAATTTGAAAATATTTTCTCAAGAAAAACAATCTGGATTTATTTCAAACTCAAATTTTCAAAATCTATGCTGGATTTGCTTCGCAACAAGGTGTTGAACTTCAAAATTTGAGCTCGTTTCGTCTGAAAACTTTTTGAAAAGACTATTTTACCCCTCTAATCTTTAAAATGAATTTCAAAATTGAAATTTGGACCCGCTCTGAGATGGGCCATTCATTTACGTTTCTGTTTTATTGAAAAAAAAGATGTTTCTTTTTATTTGCTTGTTTTTGTTTTTATTGATTTTTATTTATTTATTTTATTTTAGAGAGGTGGGACCCACAAGGTGGTCGCCCAAACCTCCAGCCCCTATATTTCTTCTTTCCTTTTCTTCCTTCCTCTCCTTTCTTCTTCTTTCTTCTCCTTCCTTCTTTTCCTTCTTTTTCTTTCTTTTCTTCCTTCTTTCTTTCCTTTTCCCTTTTCCTTTTCTTCCCTTTCTTTCCTTCTTCCCTTCCTTCCTTCCTTCCTTTCCCTCTTGCCCAGCCATTGACGTAAAGGTCTTTCTCCCTTTCCTTCCCTAATTAAAACTAAAACTTAGGGAAAGATGAGATCTTCCCTAAGTTAAAAAAACCAAGAAAACAAACTAACGGCTGGTCCTTTTCTTCAACAACTCACGTCTCTCATTGAACCCATCTCACGCATCTCTCTCTCCCTTGAACTCCCTCTTTCTCTCCCCTTTGCTGCTACAACCACAGTACCTCTCCCCTTGGCTGCAACTTCCAGCCATTGAAGCTCCTTGCTGCATCTTCATCCAGCCAACAGCCACCACAACACCTACCAGCCAACAGCCATCCACGCCCAGCAGCAGCCAGCAGCTTCTCTTTCTACCTCAAGACACCACAGCCTCCTCTTCAATAGCTCCAGTCGACACCACAACTCCAACTAAAAAAAGAGGTTGCTGTCGCCCCTCCAAGTCCACGCCATAGGTCCCCTTTAACTAAGGTCTCAGCACAACGACCTTCCTTCAAACAAATCCCAGCCAACTCCGAAAGGGACACCCCTCTAGCCGTTGTTCCAACCTCCATTTCCAAGGTAAGATCAATTTTTATCTTATTAAGGGTTTCATTAGATTTCACTAATGTCATGTGATTAAAAGGGAGGATTCAAATGCTGTGTTTGAGAGAATAATGTTGGGCAGCCATTTCATAAAAATGGAACTATGGCAATGCAGGGATTTCTGCTATAGTTTTGAATGGTAGGAAGTAAGAAAACCTACACCCTATACGCATGGGCTATGGAAATGAGAAGATCCATTCATTCGATGAATTGGATCTCTCATCATGGGAGCCAATATCAAGATGAAGCATGTTTCCTTGTTGGTTTTATTTTTTCATCGTTTTCCATGTAGATTATTAACATATTTAGGTTCATTTCACTATTTAGATAATCGTTTTCACTCATGTAATATAGCCTTTATTAACATTTGATTTAAGATTTACAGGCTTGGATTTGTGCATGTAGTCCACTTATGATTTTATGTAAAGATTTTCATTCAAAAATATTGAAAATTTTATGACAGATGTTATTATTTGTCTCTGATCTTTTGCCTAAAATTTGATTCAATTCGGGTTTCAGAACCCATCTAAACCGATCAAACCCTACATCGGGTTTTTTGTCTCTCTGAATTTTAGTTTCTGCTTTAGCAGACAAGAACCTCCAGCACCACCCTCGTGGGAGATCCAAATTGTCCTTCAAAAATCACAGTGGATTCATGATTGAATCTACTAATGATCTGGAGATTTTGAGTTTTTTCCAATTAGTTTTGACCTCTATCAAAATACGGATTTCCCAGACCCCTGGGAAAATCTCGATTTTCCTTTGTCAGGGTGTAGACAGACCTTAATGCACCGAGTCCATTCAATCCATAGCTCGTCTGCAAAAACTTTCAACACAAAAGTTGTTTCTAACATATTTTCCTGTCATTTACTAAATTTTGGGTATTTTTGAAACTGTCTCAACATTTTTCCCGAAATTTTCTTTTCTGTCTGACAGATTTCAATATCCAAAAATTTCAGAGATTTGGGTCTCTAATAACAGTGTGTCCTTTTCCAAACGTAACCCGAATCACAATGATGCAAAAATATAAAAATTTTCTATGTTTGTCAGGGACATTTTCCCACAATTTCAGCCTTTTTCCCATCTGTTTACTATTTTTCCCACATTTTCTACCGAAACCTGTCTGTTTCCTCCAAATCCTAGAGTCGCCAGATTCTGATCCGACTTGCCAGATTTGTACAACTCCGACCATAGGTCAAAACCAGAAAGTGTAAAAGGAAAAAATCTTTGCCTTACTGCCCTCTGTCACTCCATAAAAATTGCAAAACTTTTATGGAAGTTTGATATCCTAAATTCTCTTTAGAATCAGCATTTTAGGCAAATTTTTTATTTTCTTAGGATTTTAACTATTTTACATATTAAACAAAATACAAAAAAAAATAGATTTTCAAGCTCCATTCTGTTTTTAGGGTTATTTTAGGTGTCCATGCCAAATTTGGCTTAATTCCAAGTTCATTTTCTCCATGTGTTAGTTTATCTTTAAATTCAGAAGCGAAAATCAGGCGAAAATCAGGTTAAATTTGATATTTTGTGATATTTTTGCCATTTTAGGGTTTTATTCATGTAAATAAACATGTCATATCATATTAGAGTTAATTTCAATCTCATTTGCATTTCAAATTTTTTAATTTTGCAAAATTTATTTAAGAAAACCCTGGTTTCAAGGCCATAGTCTTGTTATCAGGGGTATTTTGGTCATTTTAACCATAATTTCGAAATTTCAATTTTTAATTCCACAAATTTTCATGCATATCATCATATTTCATCATATTATGTTTGATTTATTTCATTTGATTTTTAAAATTCCAAATTTTACAAAAATTCTTTCAGAAAACCCTGATTTCAAGGTCATCAGGGGCATTTTTGTCATTTTGACCCCAATTTCGAATTTTCAAGTTTATTTTCGAAATTTATTCATTATTTATCATGTTTATATCAAAGGGGGTATGAGTTTGGGTTTATATCTGAATAATATCAGATGATTTCCCATATTTTCGGATAAATTCAGAAAAACCTACATTTTTGTGCTAACCTTGTTTTCTAGTTTTGCAGGAACATTCAATAAGAAGGCTTAGTTACTTTATTTTTTTATTTTATTCAATTTAATGTAAAAAGTAATGTAATATTTGGAATAAGAATTTACATTTCTGCTTAGAATAGGACTGCATTGCATATAGTTTAATTCCTGCAAATTCTGATATCTGATGCATCATTCATGCACATTTTTCCAAAATCACTATGGTTGACACGAATGAAATGTGCACAAGCTCTTATGGAGTTTATAAACTTGGTGGGATTCGTATTTATGGCCATAGTCAGAATACGAAGAAAACCAAGATTTATGATCTTCATATTAGCCACATTCAGCCTACACACTTAGGCTAACTTCAAAAATGCACTGCATTTCTCAAAGTTTCAAAAGGATTTTCCAATTCCTCAATGAAATTCCCTTTTCAAATTCATATTCATTCATTCATATCATTCAAATTGCATTATTTTCAAATTCATTTTCCAATTTCAATTTCAGAAAATTCAGTTTTCTCAAGAATTTCCAAGTCTTTCTCAGGATCTGATTTTCTCAAAATCACGAGTTTTCAAATGACATTTCAAAGCATTTCCCAAGTCCAAATCAAGATTTTCCAATGTTTTAAAATACTCAAATTTCAAAATCTCAAGTTTCCAGAAATCAATTTTCTCAAAGATCCACTTTCTTGAGAATCCATTTTCCATTTCAAAAATCATTTTCCAATGAATTTCTTGAATTTCTTGATTTTCTCAGAATTCTCAAATCCATTTCCTCAGAAAAGTAATTCAAAGCTCAAAATCGATTTTCCCAAGATTCAAGTTTTCCTGAGAATTCATTTTTCAATCCAATTTCTGATTTCCAATGAAGTTCAATGATTTTCCCAGGCATTCCAATTTCAAGCACTTTTTCAATCATTTTTCCAAGCATATTTCAATTTTCCAAAGAAAACATCATATTTTTCTCAAACTTACATCTTTTCAAAATTTCATAGCACAAGCTTGATTCTTTGTGCATTCTAGGAAAAATAGAGCATAATTTAGATATTTGAGTCAAGTTAAAGCACATAATTGATCCTTGGTTCAATTACCCTTGGTAAAGGCGTCAGGAACGGTTGAACCTCGTACCGACAAGCGGATCCCATTCCATAGAATTTTCTTGCAAATTTTCAAAATGGAGGCGAGTTAATTTTCAAAACAATTTTCAAAACTTTGGTCGAGTTTGACTCACGAAATTTGTTTCTCTCTCACAAGGGAGGGGAAAAATTTTGCGATGATAACAGGTTTGGCGACCGTGATGGGACTTGTCCTCGCCTGATTAATTATGTGCTTTGACTTAGCTTAATTATCAAAATCGTGCTCTATAAACTGTCAGCTTTTAAATTCTGATATCATGTGAACCTAGGAGTCTAGACTTGAACCCAGCTGACATGGATTGCATGTAGACTAGGCATGGTTTGGTAGGACCATATTGAGGAGAATTATGCATGCTCACTTAGACTTAGGTCTGAAATACAACACTCCTCAATCTAGGAATTGTATGAAAACAATGTTTGCTTATTCAAAAATTTTCAAAATTCTATCTCTTTAGGACTTAGAGCCCTCTGTTTGCCTGCATGTGATCATATTTCAAAAACCACCCCACCTATGTCTACCCGGTTTTCATGTTGCTGGGCTCTCTTCCAGAACTATAGTTCAGGACAGGGTCTCACAACTGGGCCACTTATTTGGGCTAACGCCCCCCTGCCATGTACCAAGGGCCATAGTCCAACGTATATCGGTAGGCGCTCAAGGATGTTGGGAAAACACAAGTTTAGAACCGGAGATGAATATTTATGCCACGTACATCGAGCCTCGGCTCGAGTATATCGGCATAGCATGATTGGACACAACTGATCTGAACCTAGAGTCAGGATTAGGGTCCTAAAGCTCTTTCAAAATTAATGCATTTAGAGTCAACTTCTTAGGGATTGTTGTGTGTGCATAATTGTTTGTAATAGAATGTATGATATTCATTTTCGTCTTATTTTCTCATATTTTTCCAATTTTTTCGAAATACCGGACAATTTTCCAAAATACCTTATTTTCCATCTTTTGTGAAATATTTCCTTTTTCTCAAAAACCCTTGACGATTTTTCTAAATTATCCACCCTTTTTTTCAAAACTCCAAATGATTTTCCATTCTTTTGTTCCTCTGGACTTCGAATTTTCAGCTTTCCATTTTATCCTGCCTGCAATTTTCAAAATTCTTGTATTTTTCCAAAGTCTAATTCCAATCTTCCTATCTTTCAGTCTAATGGCATCCAGTCAGCTCGATTCTGTTTTTCCTGAGGGTCACATCTCCTACGGGGTGTGACAAAGTCTTCCTGAGCATCGATCCCTCAGCACCAAACCCTTCTTCCCCCGGTGGTACTACATTTGGTTCAAAAACTTCTCCCGTATGTTTCTAGACCACTTGAGCGATTATGAGTTGGAACTGGCATCCGCAGTGGGAAAGACAGTCAACGACAATCTGATCCATTCACTAGCAGAGCGGTGGAATTCGCGCACTTGCACGTTTTGGTTCCTGTGGGGCGAGATGACCCTGTTGATGAATGAGTTTTCAGAGATCATAGAATTGCTCGAGCCAGCCGGTCAGCCTGGAGCTCCATTAGAGCAGCAATTTCTGATCAATGTCAAGGGTCTGGACCCTAAAGATGATGTAGCTCGCATGACAGAGCGCAAGTCTTGGCCACTGATTGAAGAAAATGGTTATGAATACGTGAGACTGATCGAGATCTACCGACAGTATGGGGCATTTGCAGAAGTTAGCTCATTATCCAGAACAACTCTAGAAAGAATTCAGTATGCGATGGTCGTATGCACTGAAGGGCTCACTTTCTTCCTAGATATACATATATGTATGGCAAGCAATTCAAGCTACTTGGCCCATTTTCCTGTACCTACTACTATCCAGAGTGATGCGTCAGGCAATTTTCTTGGAGACAGAAGCGCGTAGAAACTCGGCTACTATCAGGGGTTATGCCAGAATTCGACCTTGCATCAACGCAGTGGTCTGGAACATACCATTCTGCCAGATATGGCCGGGATTCTTTCATCATTCTCACTCTTTTCTCCAATCCTCGTGTCTCTGCTGATCATTAAGAGTGGTGACAGACTGTATATATGCCCCCTCTTTCTCAAGTCCACTATTGATGCAATCATATTTTTCCTTCAATAAAAAATCCTTCAATTTTCATTCTATCATGGTTTGACAACCTCGCCTAGGTGACAAGGCATATTTGCAGTTGTTCGCTCTCCTCACAAAGAATAGCAACACAATTATCGTGATTCCAGCGGCGACCCAATCCCTATGTGAACACCCCAAATTTTTCAAAGTTTTGTAAAAATGACCTTTTTGTCCCTAGCCCCATTTTCTGAGAAAATAAAAGCAATTTCAAAGCCAGAATTCAGTTACTCTTCAGATTTTTTGAGATAAATTACATATTGATGTATCTAACTTGATTTTGGATCCTAATCCAGTGTCAAAACCCAAATCTGAGCCTCGTTATCCAAATTTTCAAATTAAAATTTTAAAATATCAAAAGTAAATTTTGAAAGGCTCGGACAGTCCATCTGGTATCCTGTTGGATCCACAACCCTGTATTTCTCAATTTGAGGTTTTAAACCTCGAATATTTCCTAAAAATCTAGATATAAACCCATTTTTCGAAGAAATTTTCCCAAAATAGACTTGACTTCTCAGAAAATATCTCTTTTGTAAATATTTTGCAAAAATACAAAAAAAAATTAGTCTTAAAACTTTATTTTCTCGAAAAACCTAGAATTTTATTCTAAAAATACAAAAAATGAAAAAATAACATAAAAACCAAAAAAAATGGAAAAACTATGAGAAAAACAAATGGTTTAAAACTTTTTAAAGTTATTTTTTTTGCTAAAAACCTCATTTTGAAAAACCATTTTTGCAAAAGTTTCTTGAAAAGAATCCTCTTTTTTGGAAAAGAGGAAAAATGTGAACGGTTTCATTCCCGCGCATTCCTCCCTTTCATTTTCTACCCTCCATCTTCAACAGCCACCTTCGTTCTCCTCCATTGATCCTCAACCGATTCCCCTTCGGGAACCTTCCCTCCTCTCCTTAAGAAGAGACATTCAAGCCTCTTCGGAGGATGGAGTTTTTCTTCTAATCCATCATCTACGCTCACACATCTATCTTTTGCTAACAACCCTCGATTTCCCTTGAGAGACATCCATTTTTCCACATCTAATCTCAAGCTTCCCTCCATCGACTTCTCTTTTAGAGGAATCATCTGCAAGTACTATCCATCATCTCCATCGAAGGTCGACCTCCTCCTCCTAGACCCCTACAGCTTCTCGAAGGTTTTTGGAGTAAGAAGAGAAGAAAAAGAGAAATCCCGCCTTTCACAAAACTCTGCAAGCTACAGTAAGATTTCTGCACCTTCTAGCTTCATATTCTATTTTCTTTTATTAGTTTTCCTGATCGCCCCTCTTTTCTCTGTATTTTTTGTTGTTTCTTTTTCCTCTCTTCTCTTTGTTTATCGCTCCAGTAAAGCACCTACCGGTAACATCGATTCGCCTATAGCGAAATCAGACCACCGATGTGCAAAACTAACGGAATCAGAGTATTCCAACATCTTAAATTCTTGCTTATATTATTATTTTCTTCTTCTTCTTTTGATTCCAGCATCAATTAGTTATAAACTTTCATTTGTTCCTCTCTGAATTTCAGTCTCCCTTCTAGGTCTTCATCCTCATTCTGTTTTGTTTTGATTTGGTTTCCAATTGGCTTTGAATTGTGATTTTCTTTTTTCTTTTGAGGCATAAGGATTCCCTGTGTTCGATCGAGTAGCCATGTGATGGCTGATCAAACGAACTTTTAGTAATTAAATGTTAGAAGCCCCTCTTTCACTGGCTTTGAACTAGTATTCGGTAAAATTCCCTTGGGCAAGCTCATCTGGATGCCGATATCTGATTTAAAGGTCGATTGACAAAATCTTACTGAATTAACATGGGGATGAGTATATCTCATTCGCCTGTATTTTTTTTCTCACTTTCTCGTGGATCTCCACCACACCTGGTTGCTCACCTGTGCCTTCAAACATCAGTATGTTAACCCATCTCATCGTTTTGATTCATACCATATTAGTCTAATACTTTTTTTTTTGTGTGATTTGCAGTTAGCGTATGATTATCAATTTGGCTTATAATGTTTGGCTCTCCTTTATTTCTCATTCATTTTTTTTTTACCTTCATAAGAGTTTGTAATTAGCGTCCAATCTTTTCCTTTCATTTTATCCAATCTATGTCTTCATTCAAATTCGTCAAGAATCAAACCAGCGATCAACTTCTGTAATATCTGATATGCATTTTTTTATGATGCTTATGTCCAAAGTCTGTCTAAATTTATTTATTTTTATCACCATTCGTGCTTTGTTATCTGCACAATAAGTGTGATCACATGATGTATGAAGTGGTCTGAATGTAAAAGGGCTTCCACTAGTCCAAAACTGTATGTTTAATTGTTCATTGCCCCACCTTTCAAGTTTATTCGAGTTCATTTGATGCCAAATTTCTCTAATGGATCGATGGTGGGTAATCAAACGCCTCTGTGTGTGAGAAATTGAAGAATTGAGGATAGGTCCAAATGCTTAAAACATAAAACCTTTCTTGCTGATTTAATGCTCTTTCCTGCTTAAACCTGTTTTCCCGCTTTGGTCAGTTTATTCCAATCTCCCGCGGATGTGGATTCCTTTATGCTTATAAATTCCAGCAACCTTGCTTGTGCATTTGACGCCCCACAGGCCTCTGTTACTTCCCTTGGTTGATATGAATAGTACAATTATGATGCCAAGTAGGTTATGGTTCAGAAATCACATTACAGATTTTAGCTATGCTATGACGCATCCAGAAGGACATCAGATCAGGATTGTGAGGAATGCAAGAACGGATCTCCAAGCTACACTGGTGTGACAGTGCAGGGATTGAACTGCCGATGGAAAAGGATATCCTGCGGTTTAATCATTTTTTTTACTCGCTTAATATTAAGCAAAATTGGCTGTATTCCTGCTACATATTCACGTTTGTTTATAGATTTTTGCTGTGAATATTGGATTAATTCATATCTTGTCATTGATTGCGTGCCGCCATCATTCATATCAGAGATTCGATTGTTGCTTTTATATAAAAATTGCCTAGGTGGTTTGAAACTTTCCAGCCTGTCAAAATGCATTGATGCTCCTCCCCTGTCATCGGTGCTCATGCACTGCTTAATATCATGTTCAACTATCATTTTGTTTGTAGAATGGTTGGGTTCACCTTTCTAGGTGTCTTAGTCAAAATCAGAATCTCTGATTCACTGCATACCAATTAAATTCACCATATCATTGTAGTTCCCACTACCATATCCACCATGGCTTTCTGTGTTTCAATAGCACAGCAGCCCTATGGTTGCTCAAGCTTTCTATGTTTCGTAGCTTCATTACATGCCATATCTTGCATCTTCCCTCCACATATTTCACCACTTCAGCCATGCCCCTACCCATGATCTGTCAAAACAAAATGGTTAAATTTCCTGCTATTTTTCATCTAAGAATCATTTTCCGCATGATCATTCAGGAACAATCTGAACGTAATGCTTGCAAAACAGCAAGGAGAGACTTCACAGTTATCCAAAGTTCTGATCATGGGATCGGAAGCCCTGTTAATAAGCTGAAGGCTGTGCAGAACCACTGGCTATCTCCACCTAATGCACCCGCAGTGGTGCAAAACACTGCTGCGTTGCCCTTGTATTTTCAACACATACACCATTTGTTATCCATCATAATGTTCATCACCCTTCATTAATCATCTGTGCACAACCTGTAATATATCTAACAGTCACACCTTCACTACTGCAACTATAACAAAACCCACACTTGCCAACACCATCCACTACACTGGTACACAATACTTCACTGCAGCATAATCCCTATTATCATTTCTTGTATGATCAATATTACCACTTACTACTTAAATTCTTCTATTGCACCACACCCATTGTGTGCACACTCCATCATTTTTTTGTCTTTTCTTCTTACTCTCAACCACCAGTTCTTTGTATCATTCACATACAATTTGTTAAGCATACTCAGTTTTTATCTCTCCTATCTCAACATTATGTGGGTCGTATATATATATATATATATATATATATATATATATATATATATATATATATATATATATATATATATATATATATATATATATATATATATATGTATGTATATACATATGTACATGTATGCCTATATATATATATACATACAGATGCATGTATGTATATAGGTATATATGTCATTTTCCATCTTTCCATCATAAATACCTTGACATATGAGCATTTTTTTTTGTCATTAGCATCTTTGAAATCTATATAATATGTGCAATTCTTTTCTATTTTCCATACTAACCAGCTATTTTGCAGGGAATATGTGGAAAATGTCGTTATTTGGGAGTTGTAAATGCAATTTTAAGTGTTGTAATAAGTTAGAACTTAATGAGAATTTACATTTCCAGCTTTTAGATAGAATGAATGAGCATAGTAAATGTCATGAATTGCTTGTTCTCTTGCTTTTTGCCTTTATTTTCCAAAATCTCACAATGGTGAAACACGAATGGCACGTGCACCATTTTATAAGAGGTGACTAATCCTAAGTTGATGATTTACATCAATGGCCATAGTCAGGATGTAAACAAAACTTAGGATTTTTATCTTTTATAAAATAACACTAGATCCACACTGGATCCTTTTCAAAATTCATCATATTTTCTTTAAATATTTTCCTCTTTTATCAGAGTTTAGTCTAAAATTAATTCAATACATATATCAATGGCCATAGTCAGGATATATTGAGAATTAATTTCATTTTAAACTCTATAAAAGCACCAAAATGTATTTAATTCTTCATTTGAATTTAGATATGATTATTATATAATACATTCAATAACCATAGTCAGGAGTGTATTATATCATCAATCTTGTTTACATTCATTTAAAGAATGAAACATGATTTTTCAAATCCAATTTCAAAATTATGTAAAATCATTCATCATTTAGGATAGAATTGCACCATATTTTCATAAATTCTTTTTAAAAAACCCAAGTGATTTTGAATATCTTTCTTCAAGTTTCTATTTCAAATTCAATTCTATCTTATTTCAAGATTCAAAAATTCAATTTCAAAGTCCAATTTGACTTTGGAATTTCAAAATCATTTTGTATTCAAAACTTCAAATTTCCAATTCAATTCA
This sequence comes from Nuphar pumila, assembly GCF_984573655.1. Classification (NCBI taxonomy): domain Eukaryota; kingdom Viridiplantae; phylum Streptophyta; class Magnoliopsida; order Nymphaeales; family Nymphaeaceae; genus Nuphar; species Nuphar pumila. The sequence goes on from NC_143265.1 coordinate 61,417,155, forward strand.
AAATGTAAAGTTCAGTTTAACTTTGAAGTTTCTGATTCATCTTCAAAATTCAAAAACAAGTTTATCTTCTTCAAAATTCAAAATCAAAGTTTGAGATTGATTCTGAATCCCAAAACTTGATTCTTCCTAAGTTTTAAATTCGATCTGGGTTTTCAAAACCCAGATCCATCTTCAAAAGTCCCATTTGGACTTTCAAAATCCAAATCCAAAGTCAGATCCCAATCCCAACTTGGATCCAGATTTCCAAATGCAATCTCTACTTTTGGATCTCAGACTCCAGATCCAATTCCCATTTAGGATTCTAGATCCAGAATTCAACTTCATCTTGGATCTCAGACTTCAGATCCAAAATCCATTTTAGGATGTAGAATCCAACTTCATCTTGGAGCTCAGATTTCAGATCCAAAATCTATTTTAGGATCCAGAATCCAGTTTCATCTTGGATCTCAGACTTCAGATCTAAATTCCATTCTAGATCCAGAATACAACTCCATCTTGGATCTCAGACTTCAGATCCAAATTCCATTTAGGATCCAGAATTCAATTCCATCATTAGATCTCAGATTTCAGATCCAATTCTCATTTAAGATTCTAAATCCAGAAATCAATTTCATCTTGAATTTCAATTCTATTTAGGATCCAAACTTTGGATTCAAATTCCATATTGAATTCCAGATTTCAAATCAAATTCTCTTCTCAATTCCCAATTCCAAATTTCAAATCCAATTCCATTTCATTCCAGATTTCAAGATCCCAGTTTATCTTGATTCCCAAAATTCCCAAAACCAAATTTTGTTCTCAATTCTATTTGGATTTCTCAAATCTCATTCTGATTACGAACTTCAAAGCTAGAATTCATTTCCATTTCAAACATACATCCAGATTTAAAATTCTAATTCAAAGTCCATTTATGACTTTGAAACTTCCTTTCTTCTCCTTTTATCTCAACTTCAAAATCATTTCCTTTCAAAGTCCAGATTTTCCCAAGCTCTGATTATTTCAAAAACTTAGAACTTTAAATCTCAAGTTCTAAGTTAGAAACCATTTCTTCATTCTATTTACATTTCAGAAACACTTGGGGATTTCCAAATCATTTTTCAAAAAGAGCATACATCCTTGCATTGCACAAACATGATTCTTTGTGCATTTAGATTTAGAATAAATTCTTAGATAATTTTTTAGCAAAGCAAAAGGCATGAATTCGACCCTTGGTTCGATTACCCCTGGTAAAGGCGCCAGGAACGGTCGAACCTCGTACCGACGAGCAAATCCTGTCTCCCAATTTTTTCTGCAAATATTTCAAAAATGGAGGCGAGTTATTTTCTTAAATATCTTCAAAATTAAGGTCAAGTGAGACCTCGCAAAAGAGTTTCTCTTTCTTTTCTTTCTTTTCTTTCCTCTTCTCTCTTCTTTTCTGTCTTTTATCTTCTCCCTTCAAAAAGGAGGAAATAAAGGTTAGAAAGGAATAGAGGTGGAAGAAAGAGAAATATTACGAGAGGAAAAATTTTGCGATAATCACAGTTTTGGCGACCGTGATGGGACCCATCTTCATCCGGTCGAATTTAATGCCTTTCCTTTTGCTTTGATATTATCTAAAGTCTTTATTCTACAAATGTCAGCTACATTTTTATGCAAACCTTAGGAGCCTAGACTCTGTCCTAAGCTGACATCATTGCATATAGGATCTAAGTATGGTTTGGTAGGACCATATTGAGGAGATTATTTCATGTTCACATTAGACTTAGGTCTGAAATACAACTCTCCTCAATTCTAGGGATTGAATGCAAACAATGTATGCAAGTGTATGCTTCTCTTCATTGTAATCTATCTCTTTTAGGACTTGCATTAGAAACATCTGATTTATTGCATGTTGAGCATGTTTTTGAAAAACCTCCCTACCTATATTATCCTGCTCTTCACGTTGCTGGGCTGTCTCACTGAACCATAGTTCGGGAAAGAGCCTCACAACTGGGCCACTCATTTGGGTTTGCGCCCCCCTACCACGTACCTAAAGGCAATAGTCTGAAGTATATCGGTAGGTGCTCAAGGATGTTGGAAAGCCATTACCTTAGAACCAGAGAAATATTTCTATGCCACGTACTTCGAGCTTCGGCTTGAGTAAATTGGCATATCTTGATCAGAATCAGATGATCTGAACCCTAGAGTTAGGATTAAGGTCCTACAAGCCATTTCAAAATATTGCATTTAGAGTTAGCCTTTAGGGAATACTGTGTGCGCATACTTGTTTGTGCAGCTTTTGTGATGCGATGTTTCTCTTATTTTTCTTATATATATATATATATATATATATATATATATATATATATATATATATATATATATATATATATATATATATATATATATATATATATATATCAAATCTTTTCAAAAACCCTGGGTGTATTACTCAAAATTTCCCCTTACTTTCAAAAACCCCAGGTGAATATTTTCTGCTGCCTACATTTCTTTCCTTTTTGGATCAAATTTTTTCTTCAAAAACCTGGAAAATTCCTTTAAAAATTTCTTCGATCTTTCAAAAATTTTCAGGTTTGTATCTTCAAGAGTCTATCTATAAGTCATGCATTCTATCTGATCCTCCTCATTCTTCTTTGCCCCAGTATCATTTCGACGGTGTCTGATTCTCTTGATACTATCTTTCTCAGAGATCATATCTTCTATCAGATACAAGATGTATCCCCGGATCATTGGGTCATCCAGTCTCATCCTTTCTTCCCTCGGTGGTATTATTCTTGGTTCGCCACCTTCTCGCGTATGTTCCCAGACCACTTGGATGACTGTGGATTGGAAATGGCATCGGCAGTGGGCAAGCGAACCATCAATGGAGCTCTGATTCAAGCTATGGCAGAACGGTGAAATCCACGTACCTGCATATTCTGGTTTCCATGGGGAGAGATGACTCTACTGATGGACAAATTTAATGATATTATGGGATTGCCCGAACCAGCTGGCCAGCCAGATGATCCTGTCGAGCAGCAGTTTCTGATCAACATCAAAGGGGTAGATGTTCGAGAAGCTCTGGCCAGAGCAACAGGGAGTAGATCTTGGCCTCTCACTGAGATCGATAGTAATTAGTTCATTGACTTGTTCAGACTCTATCGCAAGTACAGAGCTTATGAAGAGGTTGACACTTTGTCTCGAGAAGTAAAAGACAGAATTCAGCATGCCATGATCCTATGCACAGTAGGATTAGCTTTCTTCCAAGATGGTCAGAATTTCATAAACGTCAGAGTTGCCCAGCGCTTTCGAAGATGGGGAAGCAAGCAAACCCGTCAGCTTTCAGTTTCTATGGCAGCCTTAGCCTTTTTTTACAGAGGCTTGGCTCGTTTTGCCCTTGGAGAGACCATTCTGGTGGAAGGATGCACTTATGCCCTACAGTCATGGTTCTTGCGAGATGTTCCATCAAAGGCCAGTTCATTCAGATTCAGCAGTAAGTAGCCTAAATCTGCCATTCAGTGTCGAGCATTGATCGAGAAACTGCATCAGGAGGAGATTGTTTGGGACTTCTTTGACAGAAAAGAATTGATCCCTCGTTACACTTATGCTTGCAGCAAGCGCTACAGATTGCTTGGCCCCTTCTTTTGTGTCAATTATCAGTCGAAAAGATGTCTCAGACAGTTTTCGCAGCGATAGGTTCACGCCAACATTCGTTTCCCGACAGGCAACATGCCAGAAAACAATCTATAGTCAGATCAGTGGTCTGGGGCATACCATGTCACCAAATATACTTGGGATTCCTTCATTTTTCTATTTGTATTTCCTGGATCTAATGTATCTTCTGAATATCAAGAGTGCTGGCAAACTGTCTGCCCACCCTCTCTTTGTCTTTTAATATTACTATCAATAAAAATTACTTTTTGGGTCAAATTTTATTCTTTTATTTTGTTTTATAGCACAACTGGTCACAAATTCTAGTGACGACCTCATCCCGGGTAAATGGAACATTCCTCCTACTTCTCTTCAAATATCTTTTATCATGGTTGACAACCTCGCCTAGGTAACAAGGCACATTTCTCCGTTATCATAAAAATGATAACACAATTATCACAAGTCTTGTGATGACCCAATCCCGGGTAATGGGATAATCTCTTAAAATTGTCTACCAAAACCCTTCATTCTTTCCTCAAAAATTATGGTTTGCAAAAAGTCTCTTCCATACTCTAGCCATTCCCGTATTCTGCAGGAAAACTTTGGCATCCCAAGATAGTTCAGACTAGAGCTGGTAAGCAGACTGCTCAACAACATAGCGATAGCGAGAAAGAAGAAATGAACTCTCCCAGATCATCCAAGAAACACGACTCAGGGGACGAGAGTGATGTTGATCCTGCTATGTATAGAGTTTTTCAAAAGATGACCAAAATGATGGCTGAGCAGGCTAAGGCTGGTCCAAAGAAAGCAGCTTCTAAAAGAAAGATTAAGAAAAAACCCATGAAAAAGCCTGTCAAAATCAGCAAGCAGAAAGTACAGCATGACAGCACCTCTAAAGACTCAGAATCAACAGAAGAGAACTCTGAAGAAGAAGAGCAAGTGATGTATATTCCGCAGCATCTGCGACAGCCTAAGAGAACATTTGAAGAGCCTGTGTCAGTAAGCAAACCCAAGTACGGGGCACCTACGGAGGATCTGATCCAAGCATTAACAAAGATAGTCAAAGATCTGCAAATCCGGGACAAGGGAAAGAGGTCATACACCAGGCAGGATTTCTACCTTGGCTTAGAAGGGGATAACAATCTGGAAAACCTCCCCCGAAAATTCATTAAGTTCGATGGAACCGACGATCCTAAAGCTCATTTGGCCATATTTTTTGTAGAATGCGCCAGGTTCAGCGAGGATAATCGAGCCCTCTTCCTATGTTTTCCCCGCAGTTTGGAGGGGATAGCTGCCAAGTGGTACGCCGAGCACGTCAATCCCATTGAGCTAAGGGATTTTGATAAAGTAGTTAATATGTTTGTCGAGCGCTTTCTGTTCAATACAGAAGCTCTGCCCACACTTAATCATATGTGCAACCTCAAGCAGGAACCCAATGAAAAGGCTAAGGATTTCATTCACAAATGGAGGAGTATTTGTAATAAGATGAGGAATCTCATTTCTAAAGAGCATGCCCTCCAAATCATTCTCAACAACTTCTCACAACCTCTAAAAAGCCTCATTTTTCTATACCCATCCAAATCATTTATTGAGTTGACAGAACGAGCAGAATGGCTCGAAATGGGAGTGGAAAGTGGAATGTATGAAGGCATCACTCTGACCAAGAATGTTCAGGATCCAAAGAAGAAAGCCCACTTTACCTACTTAGTCGACGCTCCCGGGGATAATCAGGGCAGTAGCAACAAGAATGGCAGCGGCAGTGGCACGAAGCCTGAGCAGAATAGAGGTAGAAAAGGAAAGTTCTTCAAGAACAATGATAAGCCTCTCTCAAGTGGTCCTCAACAAAAAGAGGATCTTCAGAAAAAGCCCAAGCATATCAACTGGAGCAGGGATCGGAAATTTACTCCCTTGGACCAGCCTCTGGAAAAGGTCTTGGAATACCTGTTGTCCCACGGAATGGTAAAACTTCTCAAAGTTGGAGATCCGCCAGTAATCATGGGAAGATTTAAGGAGCAGTATTGCAAGTTCCACAGGGCTACGGGGCATGATACAAAATACTGCTTCATCCTGAAACATTTGATCCAGGACTGTATTGATAAAAGCATCCTCATAGAAGATGAAGAGGAAGGCAAAATGGAAATCTTGTCTGCCCCATTCCCAAAACATTTCGCATCAACCATTTCAGAGCATTCATTCCTTCCACAAAGCCATATACATCCATGCTCCACTGAAGAACTAAGTCTCCAGCATCAGGTAATGGTTCTACATCAGGATCAGCCTACATCTCAAAAGATAAATATCTTCTCATTTTTGAACCAAAGAAATACATCAGTTGAGAGTGGGAAAACTCAAGTTTTTCCAAAAAGATTCCTTAAGAAAGAAGTCTGCGTAGAAGAAGCAGAAACCTCTAAAGCAACAGAAGAGCGGGCCAAAAGTCTCCAAAAGCCGATTACAACGCTTTCTAACATTTTCATCTTTGAATTAACTCATGATTCTCCCAAGCATCAAGAAAAGCTAGATGATTTATTGAGAAAGATTAAGGTGAAGTCAGGCACTACGCCAGAAGATATGGCACAGATTGTAAATCAGGCAATAACTAATGCGCTTATCACCTTTTCAGATGAAGACCTGCCAAAGCCTCATTCTTTTCACAACAATGCACTATACATCGTGGTAAGGACCAGGGGCATGATTGTCCCACATGTACTTGTTGATGGAGGCAGCAACCTCAACATTTGCCCAAAAATGACAGCAAAAGCCTTGGGATTAAAAGAAGAAGAATACGTGCCTGATCTCACTACCATATATGGCTTTGACAATCACGGGTAGACTGCCAAGGGCAAGATCTTTTTGAAAATTTTCATCAATTATGCAGTACACACAGTCTTATTCCATGTTGTCAACGTGCCTCCAACTTACAATCTTCTGTTAGGACGAACATGGATCTATAATGCCAATGTCGTTCCATTAACCCTCCATCAGTGCATAAAATGGTCCAAGGGAGGAATGATTACCACTATTCTGGGAGAAGATCCTGAAGAGAGGCTGCCACAGCCTATGATTCCCCGTCCAACATTTACAGCGGATATTTCAAGCATCCGAGAAGCCGATGAAATCAATCTCAGTGAGAGCCTAGAGATGCTAAAACTGAAAGATGCCATGGATGAAGAAAATGTTGCAGCCACGGTCCAATGGCAGGGACCTTGTTTCTTTAAATTAGGAGGACGTATCAACTACACCTCCTTCAAAGATCATCCCTTATTTCCTCAGTTTTCCAAAGCCAGAAAGGGATTCGATCTACTGATAAAACATGGATACCAGCCATTCTGAGACATAGGGAAAAATGAGGACGGCATAGTGGAACCTATCGTTCCCATTCAGCATGCAGACAGTTCAGGGTTGGTGTTCACCAGCCAAGATTCCAGCAAGAAAATAGTATTTGTCAGAGGAAACAAATGAAGATGATGCCTTAGTTTTCCTGTTTTTCTTATCTTTCCGTTAAATCTTATAGGGACAGCACTGTCCCAATCCTTTTGTTCAGTTTTGTAAATATTTTATTCTCAATCAATGAACAACTTAATCTTTCCTTCATATTTGAGCATCTATTCTTCTTCCTTATATTTTGTCTGTGCCATTAGCCTTTGCTTTATACAAAAACTCATTTTGAATTTATACTTTCTCTTAAAAACCTTTCTTACATTTTCAGGACCATTAACTCCTGAATCGATGAAGAAATTCATTATCAATCCCAAATATTTAAAATTGGCAAGAGTTCCTGAGATAAAAAGAGCAGAGGTCAGCCATGCAGCAGAGCAGTCCGAAGAGCTAGCAGAATTCGATTCAACTATACAAGAATCGCCAGAATTTGCTCATATCTAGAAGCAGAATGAACCCTCGTCTTTGGTTCAAGATCCAACTGAGGATATCAACATTGGTTCAGAAGATGATCCGAAAATCCTCAAAATCGGTTCGGGTCTAAATGCAGTTGAAAAGGAAAGACTCATCCAATTCCTTAAACAGCATCAAGAAGTATTTGCCTGGACTTATGAGGACATGCCAGGATTAGATCCCAAGCTGGTTGAGCATCAACTCAAGTTGAAACCATATTTCAGACCAATCAAGCAGAAACTGAGGAAGTTAGACCCTCGAGTTGAGCAGCAAGTCAAGGAAGGACTTAAAGATTTGTTAAAAGCAAGCTTCATCCGAGCCATTGATTACCCATATTGGTTGGCAAATATCGTGGCAGTTCCTAAAAAGAACAGAAAAGTTCGAATCTATATTGATTTCTGGGATCTCAATAAGGCTACCCTGAAGGATGATTATCCACTTCCCAATATTGATCTTCTGATCGATAGCATAGTGGGTCATGCCATGTTTTCTTTTATGGATGGATATTTAGGCTATAATCAAATCAAGCTGGCCGTTCGTGATCAGTCAAAAACTTCATTTACTACACTATGGGGAACCTTCTGCTATACTGTCATGCCGTTTGGGCTCAAAAATGTCGGGGCAACTTATCAAAGGGCAATGACTGTTATTTTCCAAGATCAGATGCATAAGAATATGGATGCATATGTGGATGACATTCTAGTTAAGTCTAAAGAAGGAGAGGATCACCTCGATGCTCTGGCTCAAGTTTTTGAAAGACCCATTCTTTATAAATTAAGACTTAATCCTCAGAAGTGCGTTTTTGGAGAAGAATCCAGAAAATTGCTCGGCTTCATAATCAACAAAAAAGGAATAGAGGTGGATCCAGCCAAAGCAAAAGCCATTATTAATATGCCGCCTCCAACTAATCTCAGGGAACTGCGAAGCCTTCAAGGGCGTATTCAGTCTATTCACAGATTCATCTCCAATTTGGCTATGAGGTGTGAACCTTTCAATCATTTACTAAGAAAAGGAGTAAAATTTGAATGGGGGTCGGAATGTCAGCTCTCGTTTGAACGCATCACGCAGTATCACCTTAATCCACCAGTTTTGAAGCCGCCAAAATTGGGGAAACCTCTCTTGTTGAGAAACTATGTTTTGATGTCACATAATATGATACACTGACATATTTGATTTTATATAATATGATAATATGTCCTCTTGTAAAATGTTATATTATGACTGAATATGTTTTGCCATACATCTAACGAGTATTTGATGCAAGGATATCTCACCCAAAAAGGATGGAGACTTCCTGTTCAAGTACAACTTTAGTGCAATCATACTCCTTGAAGAAAAAGCTTGATGAGCCATGCATTCCTAAAGTTCAACTGAAGATATCGGCTACCTCAAGATGAAGATTTTTTTCTTCTTTAGAGTCATATGTAACAGAACCTTCAGGAACATGCATATTGCATATTACATACTCATGCATATAAACTATATCATAAAAGTATACGATAGTTTCAAAAAGCTCCTTTTTGAAAACTAATAATTGTACCTTCTTACAACCTTTTATGAAAAATATATTTTGTCATGTAATAATTGTACCTTACACTATATACAAGACAACATGAAAAAGAAATGTAGGAAAAAGACAAAACATGAAATCGGCTACATAGAGAAAAACAAATATAATATGTTTTTGAAAAGACTCAAATTACCTTCTTTAAAGAAATGTTTTTAATATGGGAAAAAGACAAAACATGAAATCGGCTACACAAAGAAAACAAGTATAATAATGTTTTTGAAAAGACTCTAGTTACCTTCTTTAAAGAAATGATTTCAAAAATAGGAAAAAGACAAAACATGAAAAACGGCTACACAAAGAAAACAAATATAATATGTTGTTTTGAAAAGACTCTAGTTACCTTTCTACAAACCCTTAGAATGTCGACTTACTTGAAGTCATCATTCTCTTTGTACAAGCATTAAATACCTCCTGTAAGAAATCCCTGTTAATATCCTTCTCAAGAATGTCGACTTTCTTGTAGTCATCATTCTCTCTGAATACTTTGAAAAACACAACATAAAGAAAACACTTGACATGACTATGTACAAATAAATATCTCAAAGCACTCATTGTACTTACACTCATTTAAAGTAAAGAAGTACTTATGTACCTCAAATCATTAATTAGAATAAAGACAAAACTACAATCCAACGTTCAATGTACTATTGTAAGAAATAGACTTTTTACATAAAATATGTATTACCTAAAATATTACAACGACTAGTGTACCATATATTTTACTTTTATGGAAAAAGGCATTCTCGAATTTCTCTAAAAGATGTTTTTGAAATGACATAACATTTCACATTTCAAAATGTAACGACTACTTTTTTAATCTATATAAACACACTCAAATAAACTATTCAATAAGAGGAATGGAATAGAGGTGTGAGCTTACAACGAGAAAAATTCTATTCATTATTTGAAAAGAGAGCCTTGAAAAAGAAAGAGAAAGAGAAAAGAAAGAAAAGAGAAAAAGTCAAGTCCAGCTCTTTGACAAAGAGTATCCTCTGAGTGACAAACAGAACATTCTGAGAATCCTTCATTCGTGCATTCATATCTTTCTGAAGGTTCTATAGGAAGTATTGTAACTTTCTGTTATTCACTGTTTTCCTTCTTTGTTGAAAGAAGTAGACCTCTGTGAAAGAGGGTGTTGCCCTTATCTGTTGAGAGAAGAAGACCTCTGTGAAAGAGGGTGTTGTCCTTCTCTGTTGAGAGAAGAAGACCTCTGAGGAAGAGGGTGTTGTACTATTTATCCGGTGACTCGGATGTTATAGTGAAAAGCTCAAGTGGTTTGCTTGGGGACTGGATGTAGGTCTGGGTACTGACCGAACCAGTATAAATTCTGTGTTTTATGTGTTGTGCCTTATTGCCTGATTATTTTATTTTATCGATCTTTATCGTATTTCACTATTCATCCCCCCTCTAGTGGAATTTCATTTGGTATCAGAGCAGGTTTGCTGGTTTCGACCTAACAAGTCTTTCAGCACAGATGACATCTACCTCTTATGCTCGTGATATTGAAGGTCAACACGCATCTCGTCCTCCTTTCTTCAATGGCTTCAACTATAGATATTGGAAGTGCAGAATGACTATCTTTCTCAAATCCATAGACTTTGCTTTATGGAAAATTGTTGAGCATCCATACACATCTCCATCCGCAGACTATAACTTATGGTCTGATGAAGAAAAGAAAATAGCAAACCTAAATGCAAAGGCTTTGAATGCCTTATATTGTGCCATTGATCAGAATGAATTCAACAGAATATCTATATGTGAATCTGCATATGACATTTGGCATTCTTTGGAGGTTATTCATGAAGGAACCAACAAAGTAAAAGAAGCCAAAATCTCATCTCTTGTTAGAAAATATGATTTGTTCAAAATGAATAAAGATGAACCCATCACAGAGATGTTCACCAGATTCACCAACATCACCAACGATCTGAAATCTCTGTGTGTAACATATTCCCAGACAGAAAAGGTGAAGAAAATCTTGAGATCTCTCACAACTGATTGGGAGAAAAAGACTACAGCTATTGAAGAAGCTCAAGATTTATCTAAGCTTACTTTGGACGACTTAATAGGCAATCTTATGGCCTATGAAATCCACATGAAAGAAAGAAGGGAAGAAGAGCAACCAGTAAAGAAAACTCTAGCTTTCTCAGCTCTATCTGAGAATGAAGACTCAGATAAAGAATCCGAAATTGCGCTACTTACTAGAAAATTCCAGCGCTTCATGAGAAGGAACCGGCTTCCAAACAGGCACAAGGATAGAAAAGATCCTAAAGAAGATCCCATGTGCTATCAATGTAATAATCCAGGCCATTTGAGACGTGACTGTCCCCTTCTCAAAAGAAAATCCAAGACTGAGGAACCAAAGAAGAGGTTCTTCAAGAAAAAGGCTCTGCATGCTCAATGGGATGATTCAGAACCATCCACCAGTGAAGAGTCAAGTGATGATGAAGCCGAAACTGCAAACATGTGCTTCATGGCAAACGAAAGCTCTGTAAGTGAAATTTCTGATTTTTCCTTTGAAGAACTTCTAGATGCTTTTCAAGAATTATTTGAAGAATCTAGAAAATTGAGTTTCAAAAATAAAGCCTTAAAATCTGAAAATCTAGAGCTTTCTCAGAAAAATGAAAAACTCAGTAGTAAAAACTCTGAGTTGGAAAAGAAAAACTTAATGCTTATGTCTGAAATCTCTTCTACTAGCTCCAAAACTAAAAATCTGCAAGTAGAAATTTCAGAACTAAAAAGTAAAACTGAGAACCTCATGAAAACGGTTTTCAAGTTTACTAAAGGTAAAGAGAACTTGGATAAACTCTTATCCTCTCAGAAAGTCTCTTTCTACAAGAATGGTATTGGCTATTCTCATTTCAACAAATCTTCTTGTATCAATCGAAAGACCATGTTTGTGAAAGGTTCATCTGAACCAAATAAGGAGTATTATAATGATAATTTTTTTAACTCCTCTAAAGATATAGACAAACCCAAATCCAAATGGATATGGGTTCCAAAGTCTAACAAAAAAGGACCCGATCGGGTACCAAAAAAGAGATTTACTTAATGTTTTGCAGGCTCCAAAGAAGAAGAACAGATGGATACTAGATAGTGGATGTTCAAAGCACATGACAGGACATCCAGACCTTTTTGTTGTTCTTCATCATAAAGAAGGAGGAACCGTCACCTTTGGAGATAACAACAAAGGTTTGATAATTGGTATTGGTAATATTGGTAACATAGATAAACCTCTTATCAAAGACGTTCTCCTTGTTAAAGGCTTAAAACATAACCTACTAAGTATCAGTCAAATGTGTGACACAGGTTATAATGTTAACTTTAATCATGATGCATGCCTCATAACTGACACTAATGGAAACATCATCTTAAAAGGTATAAGAAAGAATAACATATATGAACTATACCTAGAAAACATCACAGAACATTGCCTCATAGCTAATAATGACACTCAACATCTATGGCACATGAGAATGGGTCATGTCAATTCTAAATACCTGTCTAAATTAGCTAAAGATAAGTTAGTACGTGGGTTACCCAAAATTTCTTTTAAAAAGGATTATTTTTGTGATGCATGTCAACTAGGAAAATTGTCAAAATCATCTTTCAAATCAAAAAATGTCATTTCAAGTAAAAGACCTTTAGAGCTTCTCCACCTGGATCTGTTTGGTCCTTCTAGGGTAGCTAGCCTTAATCATAACAGATATGCTTTTGTCATTGTAGATGACTACTCAAGATTTACTTGGGTAATATTTTTGAAAAACAAAAGTGACACGTTTTGTCAATTTGAAATCTTATGTAAAAAGTTACAAAATGAAAAATCTTGTTCTATTGTTAAAATCCGTAGTGACCATGGAGGAGAATTTGAAAATGAACTTTTTGAAAATTTTTGTAACTTGCATGGTATTTCTCATAACTTTGCCTTTCCTAGAGCTGCACCTCAAAATGGTGTAGTAGAAAGAAAGAATAGAACCCTTCAAGAATCTGCCAGGACTATGCTCCAACACAATAATCTTGCTAAATCTTTTTGGGCAGAAGCTGTTAATACTGCATGCTACATAACAAATAGAGTTCTCATTAGACCCCTATTAAATAAAACTCCATATGAACTATTCTATGACAGAACTCCAAGAATAGACTATTTCAAAGTCTTTGGTTGTAAATGCTTTATCCTAAACACAAAAGATAGCCTAGATAAATTTGATGCTAAATCTATTGAAGGCATATTTTTAGGATATTCAAGTCATAGTAAAGCATACAGGGTTTTCAATAAGCATTCTAAGTTTATTGAAGAATCTATGCATGTTAGTTTCTGTGAATCTATTGATCAATCTGTTCATAAGCAAACTAACGATGATGATATTGAAAGTACATATTTATTTTTAGATAACACAGCTAAGTCTAATGAAGATGATCATCAAAGAACATTTGTCGATATCAAAGATCATCCTCAAAAGCAGATTTTGGGAGACCTGTCAAAGGGAGTTCAAACTAGAGCTCAGCTAGAACGAATTGCAAATATGGCATTCATTTCTCAACTTGAACCAAAGAAGATTGATGAAGCCATCATCGATGAGTTCTGGATGCTAGCCATGACTGAAGAACTGAATCAATTCCAAAGGAATGAAGTTTGGGATCTTGTACCTAGACCAAAGGATCATCCAATCATTGGGACAAGATGGATCTTCAAAAACAAGCTAGACGAAACAGGTAATGTTATAAGAAATAAGGCCAGACTAGTAGCTCAAGGATACAACCAGGAGGAAGGTATTGATTTTGATGAAACATTTGCTCCTGTTGCTAGACTTGAATCTATTAGAATGTTTTTAGCATATGAAAGCTATATGGATTTCAAATTATATCAAATGGATGTTAAAAGTGCATTTTTAAATGGTTTTATAAATGAAGAAGTTTATGTAGAACAACCTCCAGGATTTGAAAATGAACAATATCCAGATCATGTTTTCAAACTCAAACGTGCTTTGTATGGTTTAAAACAAGCACCTCGTGCTTGGTATGATAGACTCAAAACCTTCTTGTTAAAAACTGGTTTTTCTATAGGCAAAGCAGACTCTACATTATTTGTTAAAATAGTGTATGATCATACCCTAATTGTTCAGATATATGTAGACGATATCATCTTTGGATTATCTAACAGCACTCTTTGTGAAGAATTTTCTAAGTCCATGCAGAAAGAGTTTGAAATGAGTATGATGGGAGAACTCACCTACTTTCTTGGACTGCATATTAAGCAAACCAAGGATGGAGTTTTCATCAATCAGTCTAAGTATGCTCATGAACTTCTAAAGAGGTTCAACATGAACTCAACTGCTTCAAAATCTACTCCTATGAGCACTACTACTGTTTTGGACAAAGATGAAGATGGTAAGTCTGTTGATACAAAGGTATACCGAGGTATGATAGGATCACTTCTTTATTTAACTGCTAGTCGTCCAGATATTATGTTCAGTGTTTGCTTGTGTGCTAGATTTCAATCAAATCTAAAAGAATCACATCTTAAAGCTGTAAAAAGAATAATGAGATATTTAAAAGACACAGTTGATTTTGGATTATTCTATTCAAAATCCTCTACATTTGATCTAATCTCATACAGCGATGCTGACTTTGCTGGAAGTAAATCTGATAGAAAAAGCACAAGTGGAACATGTCACATGCTAGGGCACTCACTAGTTTCATGGTTCAGTAAGAAACAAAATTGTGTATCCTTATCAACCACTGAAGCTGAATACATTGCTGCTAGCCTAGCCTGTACACAAGTTATCTGGATGAAACAAACCTTAAAAGATTTTGGTTTAAATTTTGAAAATACAACTATTTTCTGTGACAATACTAGTGCTATAAACTTATCTAAAAATCCCATTTTACACTCACGAACTAAGCACATTCAAATAAGACATCACTTCTTAAGAGAACAAGTCTTAAACAACATTATTAAACTCGAATTTATACCCACTAATCAACAACTAGCGGATATATTCACTAAACCACTAAAACATGAAGACTTCACATGTATTAGAAGAGAATTAGGAATATGCAAACTAAGTGACTTATAAATTAATCACACTTATTAAGATCATTGCTTTTGATAATATCTTGTTTTAAAAGGCTTTTTCTTATCAATTTTTTTTGTGTTTGTTTTACTATTCAAAGTCAAACTATATTTTCGTATACTCTCAATACTCATAGAAACACATTCATCATGACACATTCTTTATGTCTTTCAACTTGTCATCTTTCAAGTACACTCTCATAATAACTTCTTGTCCTATCTCCTTTTACGTATATCCATAAGAACCATTTACCTTAAGTAAAAAGCTATCATGACTTGGATCACATTTCATTTCACCTTTTATATCTTTTGTCCTTTTGTGACAACCTCTCATACGATAAGCTAGCCGATCTCCATACATGATTCCTCATAATTTTTTATTATTATTCTTAATTAATTATATTCATGAGATTATTATTCTTAATTATGAATAATTTATATTAAGTAAAAAGCTATCATGACCTTTTATCAATATACTTCTCTAAAATCTTAAAACCTCTTATAAAATTTCAAAGTGATTTTTTTTCACCTTTTAAGTGGTTATATTTCACGTAAAATGTTTACTATATCATCGATTATTTCATAGCTTAAGTATAGTCTATTATCATCCTGTCACATCATTTATGAAATAATATTTTAATCTCTCCTTTCACGCTTATCAATATATATAAATAAAAAATATTATTATCTCTCACCCATACCCTATGGGCCGTCCTATTCTAAAACTCTTCTTTCACGAATGAGGATACTTCCACATAAAGTAAAAAGTTATTTGTTTTATTAGACCATTATTTTTAAAATCATTCACTCCTTTTAGTTCAACATGACACCCCATACTCTATTAATGGATTCTCTCACTAGTCGATAAACTCACCCATAGTAAAATCTATATTTTTCAAAACTATGTCCTTCTCACACCAATATGATACACTATCCTCCATCATTGATTTGATTTGTCAATCACAAGCCCCTTAACTTACTACTCACGGATTTCCTTATTTGACTAAATTCTAAAAATCACTCACTTCCAATGTCATTCAAAACCTATCAAAATTATTTTCATTCTTCTATTTAATGGATTGGTTCATCCCATACCAATTCCACTCGTATCTATCAATTCTCCTACAAACTATTACCCACTTCAAACTCGCTCTCCTTAGTCCTTCTTTTCCTTACAAACACTTGCAATGGCCTCTTCCTCCTCCAACAATGTGATTACTGCAGCAGATCTAAGGTATCCAGGTCTGTTTCACGACTACAACTTACTCTGCTCTCACCCCATTCATGAAGGTAAATTGGTTAACTTCAACGACTTCGTGCTATTTGACTTATACAACTATCTCCCCGAACTCAAACATCTAATAGGATCTTCATCCCACGCTGCCTATTATCCTGAACTAGTTCGACTGTTCTATACAAACTTTTCTACTGATCATGAACAAACAACTATCACCACCAAAGTTCGCGGACAACTGATGATCTTTCGTTCTTTCTCACTAGGTAGAATTCTAAACCTACCTTCCACCGGGACAGACCTCAACACCATAGTACCAATCGAACGATCGGTGCTTCAAAAAATTCTTCTCTGCACCAACTGCTACCAACTTCCCTGGCACATGAGGAATCTCCAACCTCATGCTCAATTACTTGCCCAGATTCTTCTCCACAACATCTATCCCAAGCTTCCTCGCAAGGGATTAGTTCCACCAAAAATCCCTCTTCTTATATATGCAATTTTTTCTTCTACTCCGATAAACTGGTCCTCCATTCTTTTCGACCTTTTTATTCGTTATAAAAAATTCAAGCCTCTTCTTTTAGGGTGTTTTATAACTCCCATCCTAAAATACTTCAAAGTACCCCTTCACAACGAAGTCATCCTCCGTCCCTCTCAGGTCCTCGATGCTACCACCTTCAATCTAAGGTCCCTGCACATGCTCGGCTCTGATGAAAACGATCCAACATCCACCTTTGATTACTTTTCTGCAATGATGGATATTGAGCGCTCTCAGGATCGTATCCTTCGCAATCAAGCCCTGTTGCAGCAGACTCGTCAAGCTCACCAGCAGAATCGTGCCGACCGAACACATCAACCTCCTCCACCTTCGGGTTAAACTTTTTTGTCTGTAATAACTCTTAATTACTTTTGGTCTGTAATAACTCTCTTACTCTGATCCCTTCCTTTTTGTCCATGACAAAGGGGGAGAAACCCTGTCTCCATTATTGGAGAAATACTCTTTTTAAACATTTTTCAAATATTTTATCATATTATTATTTCTATGCATAATGTCTTTTTGACAGGGGGAGCATATTTTGTCATCATAAAAAAGGGAGAGAATGTTGAGAAACTATGTTTTGATGTCACATAATATGATACACTGTCATATTTGATTTTATATAATATGATAATATGTCCTCTTGTAAAATGTTATATTATGACTGAATATGTTTTGCCATACATCTAACGAGTATTTGATGCAAGGATATCTCACCCAAAAAGGATGGAGACTTCCTGTTCAAGTACAACTTTAGTGCAATCATACTCCTTGAAGAAAAAGCTTGATGAGCCATGCATTCCTAAAGTTCAACTGAAGATATCGGCTACCTCAAGATGAAGATTTTTTTCTTCTTTAGAGTCATATGTAACAGAACCTTCAGGAACATGCATATTGCATATTACATACTCATGCATATAAACTATATCATAAAAGTATACGATAGTTTCAAAAAGCTCCTTTTTGAAAACTAATAATTGTACCTTCTTACAACCTTTTATGAAAAAGATATTTTGTCATGTAATAATTGTACCTTACACTATATACAAGACAACATGAAAAAGAAATGTAGGAAAAAGACAAAACATGAAATCGGCTACATAGAGAAAAACAAATACAATATGTTTTTGAAAAGACTCAAATTACCTTCTTTAAAGAAATGTTTTTAATATAAGAAAAAGACAAAACATGAAATCGGCTACACAAAGAAAACAAGTATAATAATGTTTTTGAAAAGACTCTAGTTACCTTCTTTAAAGAAATGATTTCAAAAATAGGAAAAAGACAAAACATGAAAAACGGCTACACAAAGAAAACAAATATAATATGTTGTTTTGAAAAGACTCTAGTTACCTTTCTACAAACCCTTAGAATGTCGACTTACTTGAAGTCATCATTCTCTTTGTACAAGCATTAAATACCTCCTGTAAGAAATCCCTGTTAATATCCTTCCCAAGAATGTCGACTTTCTTGTAGTCCTCATTCTCTCTGAATACTTTGAAAAACACAACATAAAGAAAACACTTGACATGACTATGTACAAATAAATATCTCAAAGCACTCATTGTACTTACACTCATTTAAAGTAAAGAAGTACTTATGTACCTCAAATCATTAATTAGAATAAAGACAAAACTACAATCCAACGTTCAATGTACTATTGTAAGAAATAGACTTTTTACATAAAATATGTATTACCTAAAATATTACGACTAGTGTACCATATATTTTACTTTTATGGAAAAAGGCATTCTCGAATTTCTCTAAAAGATGTTTTTGAAATGACATAACATTTCACATTTCAAAATGTAACGACTACTTTTTTAATCTATATAAACACACTCAAATAAACTATTCAATAAGAGGAATGGAATAGAGGTGTGAGCTTACAACGAGAAAAATTCTATTCATTATTTGAAAAGAGAGCCTTGAAAAAGAAAGAGAAAGAGAAAAGAAAGAAAAGAGAAAAAGTCAAGTCCAGCTCTTTGACAAAGAGTATCCTCTGAGTGACAAACAGAACATTCTGAGAATCCTTCATTCGTGCATTCATATCGTTCTGAAGGTTCTATAGGAAGTATTGTAACTTTCTGTTATTCACTGTTTTCCTTCTTTGTTGAAAGAAGTAGACCTCTGTGAAAGAGGGTGTTGCCCTTCTCTGTTGAGAGAAGAAGACCTCTGTGAAAGAGGGTGTTGTCCTTCTCTGTTGAGAGAAGAAGACCTCTGAGGAAGAGGGTGTTGTACTATTTATCCGGTGACTCGGATGTTATAGTGGAAAGCTCAAGTGGTTTGCTTGGGGACTGGATGTAGGTCTGGGTACTGACCGAACCAGTATAAATTCTGTGTTTTATGTGTTGTGCCTTATTGCCTGATTATTTTATTTTATCGATCTTTATCGTATTTCACTATTCACCCCCCCTCTAGTGGAATTTCATCTCTTACTATATATTTCCGTCAATCAGAATGCCTGTGGTGGATTCCTCGCACAGTATGAAGAAAGCAGTCTGATAGAGCACGCCATCTACTATGTGAGCAAAACTTTCATTGATTATGAAAAGAAGTATTCTCAGATGGAGAAAACTTGTCTAGCTCTGGTTTGGATGTGCCAGAAATTAAGACATTACTTGTTGGCATCTGAAATCAAATTCCTATCAAAGCTTAATCCTCTCAGATACATTTTGGAACAACCATTTCTCACCAGACGGATTGGGAAGTGGCAAGTCCTTCTAATGCAATATGACTTAGAGTATATTTCTCAAAAGTCAATTAAGGGCCAGATGATCGCAGATCAATTGGCAGATTTTCCTTTAACAGAAGAAATTAAAGCAGAAGATGATTTTCTTGATGAGCACATCTGCAATGTCCAACAGCCTCCAGTTTGGAATCTATTCTTCGATGGCTCTAAAAATATGTCTGGCATAGGAATTGGAGTATTGTTAATCACTCCAGAAAAATAAATGATCCCTTATTCCCTCAAGTTTGGTTTCTAATGCACTCATAATATGGCCGAGTATGAAGCTCTAATACAAGGCCTCAAACTTCTGCAAAATTTTAATGTCAAGAGGGTGCATGCCTTTGGCAATTCACTACTTGTTGTCAGTCAAGTTAACACTGAATGGCAAGTAAAAGATTCCAAGTTAATTCCCTATCAGAAGATCGTCCTAGCTCTTATGGACAGCTTCGAAGAATTTCAGCTCAATCACATCAAAAGAGAGCATAATCAGATAGCCGATGGCTTAGCCAGCCTGGGCTCCATTTTATCCTTCAAAGGCAGTGAATCATGTCGTTCTTTCGAAGTTGGCAAACTTGAGCAACCTGCTTTCATTTCAACCATGCAAGTAAACCAGGTCAATCAGAAAGAGAAGCCTTGGTACCAGGATATCAAAAATTTCATTGAGACTGGTGAATTTCCAGCAAAAATGCCAAAAAGGGAGCAACGTGCAATTCAACGTATGTCTACCCGTTATTTCATTCTTGCCAATGTCCTCTATCGTCGTGGGTTCAGTTGTGAATATGCCAGATGTTTAGACAAAGAAGAAGCCATGGAAATTATCCAAGAAGCACACGAAGGAATTTGTAGTGACCATGTTGGCTATCAAACTCTTGTTAAACAGATCATCCGAGCAGGGTACTACTGGAATACCATGCAACAGGACTGTCATCAATTTGTGAAGAAGTGCGTCAAATGCCAAATGCACGCACCTTCCATTCATGCACCGACCACATATCTACAATCAATTGTTTCTCCTTGACCATTTTCTATGTGGGCTTTCGATGTCGTAGGCCTGATTACTCCTTCTGCTCCCAATGACCACAAATACTTTCTGGCTGCGACAGAGTATTTCACAAAATGGGTTGAAGTTGTTACTCTACGCACAGTAGAAGGCCACCATGTGGTTTCTTTCATTCACAAGAACATTCTTTGCCGCTTCGGCATACCACATGACATCGTATCAGACAATGGAAGCTATTTCAAAAATGAGAGGATGAAAACCTTCTGTTTTAAATTCAAAATTTATCACAATTTCTCAGCTCCCTACTATCCTCAAGGGAATGGCCAAGCAGAAGCCACCAATAAGATTCTGATCCGCATTTTGGAAAGGACTGTGAGAACAGGTCGAGATTGGCATGAGAAAATTCATGATGCGCTTTGGGCATACCGAACCACCATTCGGACTCCAACCAATGCCACTCCTTCAGAACTTGTTTACGGAACTGAAGTAGTGTTACCTCTCCATGTCCAAAAGCCCGCTCTCAAATTTGCTTCCCTTATAGAATTGTCACTTGATCAGTATCAACAACAGAGATTGGTGCAACTTGATCTGCTGGATGAAAAAAGGCTCAAGGCAGCAGAGCATGCTCAAGCTTATCGACGGAGGATAGCTCGACACTATGCCAAGTATGTCATTGAGAAAAAATTTTGAGTTAACGATTTGGTGCTCAGATCGACAGCTCATCTCAAGCATCGACCACGAGGCAAGTGATCACCCAATTGGGAAGGCCCTTACGTGGTTAAGGAAGCACTTCCTCGTAATTCTTATCGTCTGATCAATGCAGATGGAGTGAAAATGTCAGATCCTGTCAATGCTTTGCATTTGAAGAAGTTTTATACCTGAAATGTTTATTTCAGCCTTTTGTATTATCCAAAGAGTCATTTTAATGAAATAATGATCTTCTATCGATCCTCACATTCTTCTTTATGATACTGGGGTATTTTATTTTTGATCTATAATCATCTTCCTTCATCATATGCAGGCATGATTAGACAAAATTCTTTTCTCAAATACTACCAATTTTCAAATGATCTTACAATCTGTAATGATTTCATTCATAGGGTTTATTTTCTCAATTTAATCAAATTTTCATCAAATTACTGTCAATGTTTGTCAAGTTTTAAACATTTTTCATCAAACTTATCTTTTATCCACCTTTATCTTTAAAAAATACCCCTTTTAGGTTAAGGGATAAACCTGATGCCTCCTTTCAATAAGGTATTTCTTCTATTATTTTCCCCCGTTCAGGATAAGGGGATAAATTCTGAAAGCAGACCACATACAGTTAAAACTATGATGGTCCATTAATTTTTCACAAAAGATCTTTTTGAAAATCGAGCTCATCTTCAAAACCCAGTCCTCGCATTATTTATTTCTCAAACTTTTTAATCATATATTGAGCTCGTTTAGAAAATCCGATCCTCGCACCGGTAATTTCCTAAAATTCAATCTTCTGATCAAAGTCTTTCCTTCCACAAAATTCAAATTCTGACTTTAATTTCCCAAAATTTGATGTATTCCAAAAGATCCAGCATCTCGCTGGTCATGTATTTCCAAAAGATCCAGCATCTCGCTGGTCATGGTCATGTATTTTCAAAGGATCCAGCATCTCGCTGGTCATGTATTTCCAAAGGATCCAGCATCTTGTTCGTCGTATATTTCCAAAAGATCCAGCACCTCGCTGGTCATGTATTTCCAAAAGGATCCAACACTCGTTGGTCGTGTATTTCCAAAAGGATCCAACACTTGTTGGTCATGTATTCCAAAAGACCCAGCTCCCACTGGTCATGTATTCCAAAAGGACCCAGCATCTCGCTGGTCATGTATTTCGAAAAGTCCCAGCTCACAAGTGTCGAGCTCCCAAATCAATCTGTTCCACAAATCGAACCTTCAGGGTGCGATTTCTCAATTCAATCATTTCCAAACCTTCTGATCTTTCATCTCTCATTTCTATCAGTTTCCAACCTCTGGGTTGCAATACTTCATCATTTTCTCAACCCTCGGGTTATAATCTCTCAAAATTCAATCACTTTCGAACCATCAGATTAAATCCTTCATTTTCAAAAATCCAGTTTTCATAACTGGTCGGGATTTGAAATCCAGTGTTTTTCACTAGTCGGGATTTTCAAAATCCAGTTTTTCATAACTGGTCGGGATTTAAAATCCAGTGTTTTCACTGGTTGGGATTTTTAAAATCCAGTTTTTCATAACTGGTCGGGATTTAAAATCCAGTGTTTTCACTGGTCGGGATTTTCAAAATCCAGTTTTTCATAACTGGTCGGGATTTGAAATTCAGTGTTTTTCACTGGTCGGGATTTTCTAAATCCAGTTAATCATAACTGGTCAGGATTATCAAAATCCAGTTTCTTATAACTGATCGGGATTTCCAAAAAACTAATGTCTTTCATCAGTCAAGTTCTCTAAGGTCTGATTCTTACACCATTTCCTCCAAATTACAGCTAAAGGTCTCATCAAAATTCATATTGAGTGATTATTTAAGAAAAGAATTCTAGAATATTATGCCAATTTGCTAAAAATAGTTGTCGATTCCAATATCTTCACTACACAAAAAGAATTACCTCAGATTACCTCTAGTATTCTTTCAAAAAAGGTGAAACTTTTGCGAAAAAGAGGTAAAATTCAAATCTTTTTCTGTTGATCAACTGAAAGGATGAAAGAAGTATCCTCGATATGATTAGCGAAAGAAATATTCAATGATATTGAAAAGCCAGAAGCGAATTGATATTGATCATGACACATCCAAATGAAGGATGATGTAAAAACCCGAGAAAGTTCAATAACTCAAAAAGAGTGCAAAAAGATCATCATGGGAAAACACCCAGATATCAAACTGCCAAAGTTGTCAGGAGTTATCTTTTCTCATGCGAAATTCCTTTATCAGTATCTTTTCACTACTTGTTTTTATGAAATTAAGAATATTTCTTCTCTTCTCATATCAAGGAAATGGATAGCTTCCTTGAAGAAAATCATCAGCGCTAAAATTTTGAACTTGACTCTTAAAACCGAGGAGTTAACCTCGATGGAGGAAATACTCTAGGTAAAAGAGGGAATATCTTTTGCACATACGTGCACATCTTCAAGCATTTGAGTCAACCACAATTTAATCTTATTGGCAGAATTTTCTAGCTATTCCAAGAATGTAATAAATATTCAATATCCATTTTGATGCAACCTAGTGTTGTTTATATCTTTCAGATGAGTTGCCTCATTCAAGAGAGGTATCTCTTCCTATCCCATCACGGTTTTCTTATTCAAGAATTCTGTATGGTAGTTCCCACTCAGGTTAAGGGTCAAACCTGTACTTTCTGCGAGAGGTCATTTATTTCAAAAGCTATTTTTCAGTCTCAACAATGAGATGCCCAAAATCATCCCTTTTTCCAAGCTTTAGGGAACCCCATTTTCTTCCTTTCGCAAACCCCTTTCGGATTTGTTCGTCAAAACTCCAAAGGTCCCATTATGGTTTCTTCATTCAAGGATTCCATTTTGTCGTCCCCTTTCAGGTTAAGGGTTAATCCTGAACCTCATGTCACGAGGTATCTTCCTTTTTCAGGTTTGGGATAAACCTGAGTCTCGTTCCTACGAGATTCCTCGTTTTGACAAGGTGTTTTCTTCCAGTCCCATCATGGTTCTTCCCATCGAGGAATCCATGCTTCATTCATCCATCCAGGAAAGGATTCTACTTGAGCTTCATCTCACAAGGCATTTTTCAAAAATGCCCCATCAAGGTCCTCATGTATTCCTTTCCTCATTGAATTCATTTTGATGTATCTTCGTCCCATCCAGGTTAAGGGCTAAACTTGAATCATTCTAAAAAGCGTATCTTGTCTCACCCATGAGGCCTGATCAAAATCCTTATTTTCCACCATTTCAGGATTTTCACCCAAAAGTCCCATCACGATTTCCTCATCCTCTATTATTCAGATATGTCATTTTCGAGGATTTCGTCTCCCCAAAAACCATTCAGGGTAAGGTTTTACGCCTGAGAAGCCATGTTTCCAAAATAATTCTTCCACACCCATTTCAGATCTGCAGACTATGGCATTTTCAAAATTTGGAGTGTTTTCTTTGCCACTAAGCTCGTCTTCAAGCCAGCTTAGTAGCAAAGAGGGGCATCTGTGAATACCGCAATTTTTTCAAAGTTTTGTAAAATGACCTTTTTGCCCCTAGCCCCATTTTCTGAGAAAATAAAAGCAATTTCAAAGCCAGAATTCAGTTACTCTTCAGATTTTCTAAGATAAATTACATATTGATGTATCCAACTTGATTTCGGATCCTGATCCAGTGTCAAAACCCAAGTCTGAGCCTCGTTATCCAAATTTTCAAATTAAAATTTTAAAATATCAAAAGTAAATTTTAAAAAGCTGAGACAGTCCATCTGGTATCCTGTTGGATCCACAACCCTGTATTTCTCAATTCGAGGTTTTAAACCTCGAATATTTCCTAAAAATTCAGATATAAACCCATTTTCCGAAGAAATTTTCCCAAAATAGGCTTGAGTTCTCAAAAAAAATCTCTTTTGTAAATATTTTGCAAAAATACAAAAAAAAATTAGTCTTAAAACTTTATTTTCTCGAAAAACCTAGAATTTTATTGTAAAAATACAAAAAATGAAAAAACAACACAAAAACCAAAAAAAATGGAAAAACTACGAGAAAAACAAATGGTTTTAAAACTTTTTAAAGTTAATTTTTTTTGCTAAAAACCTCATTTTGAAAAACCATTTTTACAAAAGTTTCTTGAAAAGAATCCTCTTTTTGAAAAAGAGGAAAAATGCGAATGGTTTCATTCCCGCGCATTCCTCCCTCTCATTTTCTACCCTCCATCTTCAACAGCCACCTTCGTTCTCCTCCATTGATCCTCAACCGATTCCCCTTCGGGAACCTTCCCTCCTCTCTTTAAGAAGAGACATTCAATCCTCTTCGGAGGATGGAGTTTTTCTTCTAATCCATCATCTACGCTCACACATCTATCTTTTGCTAACAACCCTCGATTTCCCTTGAGAGACATCCATTTTTCCACATCTAATCTCAAGCTTCCCTCCATCGACTTCTCTTCTAGAGGAATCATCTGCAAGTACTATCCATCATCTCCATTGAAGGTCGACCTCCTCCTCCTAGACCCCTACAGCTTCTAGAAGGTTCCTGGAGTAAGAAGAGAAGAAAAAGGGAAATCCCGCCTTTCACAAAACTCTGCAAGCTACGGTAAGATTTCTGCACCTTCTAGCTTCATATTCTATTTTCTTCTATTAGTTTTCCCGATCGCCCCTCTTTTCTCTGTATTTTTTGTTGTTTCTTTTTCCTCTCTTCTCTTTGTTTATCGCTTCAGTAAAGCACCTACCGGTAACATCGATTCGCCTATAGCGAAATCAGACCACCGATGTGCAAAACTGACGGAATCAGAGTATTCCAACATCTTAAATTCTTGCTTATATTATTATTTTCTTCTTCTTCTTTTGATTCCAGCATCGATTAGTTATAAACTTTCATTTGTTCCTCTCTAAATTTCAGTCTCCCTTCTAGGTCTTCATCCTCATTCTATTTTGTTTTGATTTGGCTTCCAATTGGCTTTGAATTATGATTTTCTGTTTTCTTTTGAGGCATAAGGATTCCCTGTGTTCGATCGAGTAGCCATGTGATGGCTGATCAAATTGACAGAGTCTTACTGAATTAACATGGGGATGAGTATATCGCATCCGCCTGTATTTTTTTTTCTCACTTTCCCGTGGATCTCCACCACACCTGGTTGCTCACCTGTGCCTTCAAACATCAGTATGTTAACCCATCTCATCATTTTTATTCATACCATATTAGTCTAATAATTTTTTTTTTGTGTGTGATTTGCAGTTAGCGTATGATTATCAATTTGGCTTATAATGTTTGGCTCTCCTTTATTTCTCATTCATTTTTTTTTACCTTCATAAGAGTTTGTAATTAGCGTCCAATCTTTTCCTTTCATTTTATCCAATCTATGTCTTCATTCAAATTCGTCAGGAATCAAACCAGCGATCAACTTCTGTAATATCTGATATGCATTTTTTTATGATGCTTATGTCCAAAGTCTGTCAAAATTTTATTTTTTTCTTATCACCATCCGTGCTTTGTTATCTCCACAATAAGTGTGATCACACGATGTATAAAGTGGTCTGAATGTATAAGGGCTTCCACTAGTCCAAAATTGTATGTTTAATTGTTTATTTCCCCACCTTTCAAGTTTATTCGAGTTCATTTGATGCCAAATTTCTCTGATGGATCGATGGTGGGTAATCAAACGCCTCTGTGTGTGAGAAATTGAAGAATTGAGGATAGGTCCAAATGCTTAAAACATAAAACCTTTCTTGCTGATTTAATGCTCTTTCCTACTTAAACTTGTTTTCCCGCTTTGGTCAGTTTATTCCAATCCCCCGCGGATGTGGATTCCTTTATGCTTATAAATTCCAGCAACCTTGCTTGTGCATTTGACGCCCCACAGGCCTCTGTTACTTCCCTTGGTTGATATGAATAGTATAATTATGATGCCAAGTAGGTTTTGGTTCAGAAATCACATTACAGATTTTAGCTATGCTATGACGCATCCAGAAGAACATCAGATCAGGATTGTGAGGAATGCAAGAACGACTCTCCAAGCTGCACTGGTGTGACAGTGCAGGGATTGAACTGCCGATGGAAAAGGATATCCTGCGGTTTAATCATTTTTTTTTACTCGCTTAATATTAAGCAAAATTGACTATATTCCTGCTACATATTCACGTTTGTTTATAGATTTTTGCTGTGAATATTGGATTAATTCATATCTTGTCATTGATTGCGTGCCGCCATCATTCATATCATAGATTCGATTGTTGCTTTTATATAAAAATTGCCTAGGTGGTTTGAAACTTTCCAGCCTGTCAAAATGCATTGATGCTCCTCCCCTGTCATCGGTGCTCATGCACTGCTTAATATCATGTTCAACTATCATTTTGTTTGTAGAATGGTTGGGTTCACCTTTCTAGGTGTCTTAGTCAAAATCAGAATCTCTGATTCACTGCGTACCAATTAAATTCACCATATCATTGTAGTTCCCACTACCATATCCACCATGGCTTCCTGTGTTTCAATAGCACAGCAGCCCTATGGTTGCTCAAGCTTTCTATGTTTTGTAGCTTCATTACATTCCCTATCTTGCATCTTCCCTCCACATATTTCACCACTTCAGCCATGCCCCTACCCATGATCTGTCAAAACAAAATGGTTAAATTTCCTGCTATTTTTCATCTAAGAATCATTTTCCGTATGATCATTTAGGAACAATCTGAACGTAATGCTTGCAAAACAGCAAGGAGAGACTTCACAGTTATCCAGAGTTCTGATCATGGGATCAGAAGCCCTGTTAATAAGCTGAAGGCTGTGCAGAACCACTGGCTATCTCCACCTAATGCACCCGCAGTGGTGCAGAACACTGCTGTGTTGCCCTTGTATTTTCAACACATACACCATTTGTTATCCATCATAATGTTCATCACCCTTCATTAATCATCTGTGCACAGCCTGTAATATATCTAACAGTCACACCTTCACTACTGCATCTATAACAAAACCCACACTTGCCAACACCATCCACTACACTGGTACACAGTACTTCACTGCAGCATAATCCCTATTATCATTTCTTGCATGATCAATATTACCACTTACTACTTAAATTCTTCTATTGCACCACACCCACTGTGTGCACACTCCATCATTTTTTTTTCTTTTCTTCTTACTCACAGCCACCAGTTCTTTGTATCATTCACATACAATTTGTTAAGCATACACAGTTTTTATCTCTCATATCGTTGCCCTTAGTGGATTTATTAGAAAGAGTCCTGAAAAAAAAAAACCTCTTAATTAACCCTAATTAAGGGACTTTTTGAAAACCTATAAAAGGGGGACTTCAAGTGGTCAAAGGGAGCTCTTTTCTCTCTCAAATTTTTGTAGCTTCTCTCTCCTCTCCAGCACCTCCACCTTCTTCCATTGCAGCTGCAGCCCCAAGGTGAGTTATTTAATATTATTTTATTATTTTTTATTAGTTTTTTATGATTTTTCACTAGATTTCACCATGGAAACTCCCCTTTCATGGATTCAACCTCAAGAACCTCAAGTTCAATTCAAGAATATTATCTAACCCTATTCCATGCTGTTTTTCATGATTCTAATCCATTAGAATTGTTTATTGCATTATTTTTTATATTCTTAACCAAGAAAACATGAGATTTATCCGATTAAATGGATTAAATCCATGGTTTCAAGGGTAAAAGAAATTTCAGCCATGGATTCCCTGTGTTTTATTTATTTTTTTAGCATATTAATGTTTATTACAAGTGTTTCATCATCAAAATCAATTTTGTTTTGCTGTTTAGATAATTTTTATGGTTTTTTATGTTTAAATCATATTTTTTTTAGTGTTTCTTAGATTTCTGCATGTTTTAATTTCAGATCAATAGAAAGCATCTTAGTTCGTATTGAAATACTCATTAAAAATTTCTGATTTTTTTATATGTGATACAAGGATATGTCAGTAAACTACTATAAAAAATTCAGATGTTTTGGGATTCGGAAACCTTGTTAATAAAATACAATGTCAAATCAGGATTGTTGTTGATTAAAATCATTGTTCAATTTCAAGCCAAACTTGCAGATGTGTTATTTCTCTCATCCGATATCCGATTTGAAATCTGTAAAGTGAAGTGGCTTCATGTTGATGTGAGATAATTACTGTGAAATTTTCATAATTTTTTTCTTCTTTTTGATATTTTTCCTCTGTCAGAAAATCAGATTCATCTTTTAAAACTCATTATGATTTATTAAAACCGTAATCCGACTTGTACTGATCATAGATCTCAAACCGTAGATTCGATTCATGATCTGTAAATATGGAAGTTCATTATTTTATTGTCTAATATTCACTGCTAAAATTTTAGAATTTTTTTATGAAGGCTGTTTTTTATTTTTGTATTTATAACCGGAAGTACTTGTTCTAAGCAATTTTATATTTATTAAATTTTAGTCCAGATTGTCGAAAGGGTTTCTCCCTCATCGAAGATGATTTTTCCAATATGTAAAAAAGAGATTCTCTGTTTTTATGTCTAGTTTACCTATGTGAAATTTCATAAATTTCTATGCTTGATTGACCCCTGATTCGGGTCTAACTCTGAAACTGGTCTGTGACCATGGGTAAAAATAGCTTATTTTAAGGTTTTAATGCAATTTTCGAATTGGATTAATGTCAAAAATATATTTTTATGATTCCAATTTGATTTTAGAGTGATAACAAGTGCAGGTGCCAATTTTTATCAATTTTAGAATCCATTTGATGCATGAATCTATCAAATTGCAAAACAGGGTGCCCGCAAGATCCCGAAACATTGCTAAAATCATGATTTTCATGATATTTTTTTATTTTCGTGTATAAGTTCATGTTTTTAGGGGTTGTTCATGTTTAGAATCATGTTATGATGTTTCATGTTTATTTCAATCATAAATCCCAAGTTTTTACCAAAATCTATTTCAAAAAACCCTGATTTCAAGGTCATAGTCTTGCTATCAGGGGCATTTTGGTCATTTGACCTCAATTTCAAAATTCTAAACCCTAATTTTCATATTTTTAATCATGTCATGTCATATTTAGTTTAACTTATTTTCATTTGAATTCCAAAACCCCATTTTTACAAAATATCTTTCTGAAAACCTTGATTTCAAGGCCATAGTCTTGCTATCGGGGGTATTTTAGTCATTTTAACCCCAATTTCGAATTTTCAAATCTCATCTTTATTATTTCTTTAATTTTATTTCTTATTTTATTGAGTTTATATCAGGGAATCATGGAAAAAAGCTTATATCTAGCAAAATCCAGTAATTTCTAGATATTACTGGATAAACCTAGAAAAGCCAACATTTCTTCACTAACCAGTTTTCTAGTTTTGCAGGGATATTGAAGACTTTACTTTCCTTTAAATTCCTGTATTTAAATTCAATTAGTGATATAAATTGTAATTAACTTTGGAATAAGAATTTCAATTTCTGCTTAGATTAGGATTTGCATTGCATATAGTTTTAAATTTTGATATAACTGCTATGTTTGTCATTCATGCACATTCTTTATAAATCCACCATGGTCTACACGAATGGCACGTGCATAAGCTCTTATGGAGTTGACAAACTCGGTGGAATTTGTGTTTATGGCCATAGTCAGAATACGAATGAGACCCAGATTTGTGATCTTCGTATTAGCCACATTCAGCCTACACTCTTAAGCTAAATTCAAAATGCACTGCATTTCTCAAAAATACAAAAAGATTTTCTCAATTCTTCAAAATCAAGTCTTTCAAATCCATATTCATTCATTTCATTCATTTGCAAATTCCAATTCTAATTCAGAGAAATCGATTTTCTCATTTTTTTCTAAATCTTTCTCAAAAATCGATTTTCTAAAAACTCTAAGTTTTCAAATGATATTTCAAGTATTTTTCAAAGTTCAAAATTCTATTTTCCAAGTTATATATTCGATTTCAAAGTTTAAATTTAGAAAAATCAAGTTTTTCTAAAGTTATTTGAAATTCCTCAGAAATCGATTTTCCTAAAAACACTTGGATTCTTCAGAAATCGATTGTTATTTTCTCAGAAACATTCTATCAATCATGATTCACGATTTTCAAAG
The DNA here is from genome assembly GCF_984573655.1 of Nuphar pumila. NCBI lineage: Eukaryota > Viridiplantae > Streptophyta > Magnoliopsida > Nymphaeales > Nymphaeaceae > Nuphar > Nuphar pumila. The sequence continues at coordinate 61,448,535 of NC_143265.1, forward strand.
GGTTCACTTTCCAAGTATTTTCCCAACTTTGAAGCAAACATCATGTTTTCAAATCTGCATTTTCAGAAAATTCATATCACATGCCTGATTCTTTGTGCATTTAGGTAGTAGAACACGATTTCCACAAGTTGAGCAAAGCTAAGCACACAATTGATCCTTGGTTCAATTACCCCTGGTAAAGGCGTCAGGAACTAAAAAAGTGCGAGTTATTCTAAAAATATCATCAGTCGACTAGAACTATATCGGTCGACTAATATGATGCGATACATTCCAAAATATAAAACATCAATCGACTAGAATTTTATCGGTCGACTAATATAGTGCGATTTTGAGATTTTGTTCATAAATCAACATTTTTTATAAATCCAAAAACGAGCAAATACCTAGTTCTCTCCTAATTCTCATAAAATCTTCATTTTTAAGAGGTTTAGTGAAGATATCGGCATGTTGTTCTTTAGTGGAAATAAAATTTAACGAAATATCTCCTTTTAACACATGATCTCTTAAAAAATGATGTCTAACTTCAATATGCTTAGTTCTTGAGTGCTGAATAGGATTTTTCGAAAGATTTATAGCACTAGTGTTATCACAATAAATAGTTGTTGTGGAGTAATTCAAACCAAAATCTTTTAAGGTCTGTTTCATCCAAAGTACTTGTGAACATGCTAAACTAGCCGCTATATATTCAGCTTCAGTTGTTGAGAGTGATACTGAATTTTGCTTTTTACTAAACCAAGAGACTAAGGAATTTTCCAAGAAATGACAAGTTCCACTAGTACTCTTGCGATCAGATTTACTTCCTGCAAAATCTGCATCACTATATGAAACTAAATCAAAGGAAGATGATTTTGGGTAAAACAAACCAAAATCTGAAGTATCTTTCAAATATCGAAGAATTTGTTTTACTGCAGTTAAATGAGATTCCTTTGGATTAGCTTGAAATCTTGCACACATACAAACACTAAACATAATATCAGGTCGACTAGCAGTTAAGTATAATAGAGATCCGATTATACCTCTGTAAAGCTTAGTATCTACACTTTTACCATTTTCATCTTTATCAAGAGAAGTAGTTGTACTCATAGGATTCCTTCTTGATTTCAATGAGTCCATCCCAAATCTCTTGAGATGTTCTTTTGTATACTTAGTCTGATTGATGAAGATTCCTTCTTCAGTTTGCTTTATTTGAAGTCCAAGGAAGTAGTTTAATTCGTCCATCAAGCTCATTTCAAACTCTTCCTGCATAGCTTTAGCAAATTCTTTACAAAGAGAATCATTAGTAGAACCAAATATTATGTCATCAACATAAATTTGCACAATAAGAATATCTGAATTAAAATGTTTAATAAATAAAGTGGAGTCAACCCGACCAATGGAAAAACCAGATTGTTCTAAAAAATTTCGTAGTCTTTCATACCACGCTCTTGGTGCTTGTTTGAGTCCATACAGAGCTCTTTTCAATTTGTAGACCTTTTCTGGATATTTCTCATTTTCAAAGTCTGGGGGTTGCTCTACATAAACTTCTTCATTGATGTGTCCATTTAAAAATGCACTCTTAACATCAATTTGATATAACTTGAAGTTCATGTAACTAGCAAAAGCAAGCATCATACGAATTGACTCTAATCGAGCCATTGGTGCATAGGTTTCATCAAAATCTATGTCTTCTTCTTGATTATAGCCTTGTGCCACTAGCCTTGCTTTGTTACGAATGACTTCACCATTTTCATCCAGCTTATTTCGGAAGACCCATCTTGTTCCAATTACTGGATGATCCTTTGGTCTATCAACTAGATCCCAAACATCATTCCTAGTAAATTGGTTAAGTTCTTCAGACATGGCTAAAAGCCAAAATTCATCATCACTTGCCTCATTGATATTCTTTGGTTCTAATTTAGATATGAAAGCAACATTTGCAATATATTTTTCTAACTGCCTTCTAGTTTGGACACCACTCTTTATTTCACCAATAACTTGTTCATGTGGATGATTAGGAACTTCTTTCCAAACTGGTTGAAGAGGAATATTTTCTTGAGAAGTACTCTCTATCAAGGGTTCTTCTTGAAGTATTGCTTCTTCTTCTTCGCTTAGAGGAATAACCTGCTCACAATTCTCATCAAATGCAACATGTAGAGATTCTTCAATACAAGATGTTCTTTTATTGAAAATACGATATGCTTTACTTCTAGAAGAATATCCAAGAAATATTGATTCATTTGATTTTGAATCAAACTTATCAAGATTATCTTTGGTATTTAACAAGAAACATTTACTACCAAAATTTTTGAAATATGAGATCTTTGGTATACAATCATAATACAATTCAAAACATGTTTTATGTAAAATTGGTCGAATAAGAACACGATTTAAGACATAACATACTGTATTAATTGCTTCAGCCCAAAAATATTTTGGTAAATTTTTATCTTGAAGCATGGTTCTAGCACATTCTTGCAAAGTTCTATTCTTTCTTTCAACAACTCCATTTTGTGGAGCCGCTCTAGGAAAAGCAAAGTTGTGAGATATACCATGTAAATCACAAAACTTTAGAAAAGATTCATTTTCAAATTCACCACCATGATCACTACGAATTTTAATAATAGATGTAGATTTTTCATTTGTAATTCTTCTACAAAGTTTAGAAAATTCTGAAAAAGCATCATTTTTGCTTTTTAGAAAAATCACCCATGTAAACCGAGAATAATCATCTACTATAACAAAAGCATACTTGCTACCATTCAAACTTTGAATTCTAGATGGTCCAAAAAGATCTAAATGTAAAAGTTCAAGAGGACGTTTTGTTGAAACTATATCTTTAGTTTTAAAAGAACTCTTGATTTGTTTACCCCTTTGACAAGCATCACATAAGTGATCCTTTTTATATGGTATTCTAGGTAGGCCTCTTACAAGATCATTCTTGGATAATTTTGAAATAATTTTAAAATTAACATGTCCAAGTCTCTTGTGCCATAACCATTGAATTTCATTTGAAACAATAAGACATTTTTCATTAAAAGAGGGTAATTCATCTAGATATAGTTCATACACATTGTTTCTTCTTTTACCTTTAAAAATGATCTTTTTAGATTGAAAATCAGAAATTAAGCATAAATTATTTTCAAAAGAAACATGAAAACCTTTATCACATAATTGACTAATAGATATTAAATTATGCTTTAAACCATCCACTAAAAGAACATTTTCTATCAAGGGAAATTTTGGATTACCAATATTACCAATACCTATCACTTTTCCCTTGTTATTGTCACCAAAGGTGACGGTTCCTCCATCCTTATTTTGGAGGGTGAAAAATAACTCCGGCCTTCCAGTCATATGTTTGGAACAGCCGTTGTCCAATATCCATTTGCTCCTTATGTTGTGTACCTACAACAAAATCAGAAAACAGAGCATTTGACCCCTTTCTATTTTTGGGTCCATGAGAGTTAGTCTTAGGAACCCATATCCATTTGGATTTTGGTTTCCTTTGATAATAAATATTCTTTCTATAATCATTTCTAGAATAATCATTTCTAGATGCATTTCTATTAGAACTAGAAAGTTTAGTTTTATGAACAAAAGGTTGAGAATAACGTCTTTGATTTTTCACCACATAGTTTGGTCTATTTTGAGTATCAAAGAAGCTATATCCCAATCCGGTTTTATTAACCGAGCATCTTTGAGAACCAAGAAGTTTTTCTAGATTCTCTTGACCATTTGTGAATTTGGTCACTATAGAAAGAAGATCATGACTTTTCTTTAAGACTAGATATTTCCTTTTGTAAGAGATTGGTTCTAACTCCAATTTCTTTTATCTCAATTGCCTGGCAAGAATTTTCCTTCTTGAGATCTTTTATTTCTTGAAGTAACACTTTATTTTGAGAGTCAAGAGTTAAATTTTCAGTTTTTAACTCTTTATTTTTAGAACTAAGACTCTTAAATTTAGCATATAAATCATTAAATGCTTCAAATAACTCATCATAGTCAAATTGACTTACCAATTCTTCTTGTGCTACAAAAACATGTTGGCGACTTCTTCATTTGATTCTTCATCGGAAGAGGAGTCACTATCATCCCAACAGGCTTGAAATCCCTTTTTCTTCTTGAATTGGTCCTTGGGCTTGAATTTGAGAAGAGGACAATCTTTCTTGATATGTCCTGCCTTTTTGCAGTTAAAGCACTTTACTTCATTGGAAATGGAAGAATCTGCTTTCTTTGCCTTTCTTTGAAATCTTCCCTTTTTGATGAATCTTCTGAATTGCCTTGTGATGAGAGCAATATCTTCATCTTCTTCAGAATTTTCTGAGTCAGAAGTAGCCTTAAAAGCAAGAGATTTCTTCTTAGGCTCTTCTTCTTGTCTGTCTTGAAGTTGGACCTCATATGCCATTAGATTACCAACTAAGTCTTCAAGAGTGAGAGTATTGAGATCATTTGCTTCTTCAATAGTAGTGGTTTTTCTCTCCCATTCAGGAGTTAAACACCTTAGAATTTTTCTGACTAAATCCACTTGTGAATATTCGTTTCCAAGGGATTTCAAAGTGTTAGTTATATCGGTCATTCTAGTTACCATGTCTGATATAGATTCATTTTGCTTCATTTTGAATAATTCAAATTTATGAACTAAAGAAGCAATTTTAGATTCCTTTACCTTTGACATACCTTCGTGAGTTACGAGAAGAGTATGCCAGATTTCATTAGCTGTAGAGCATTGAGAGATGCGATTGAACTCTACCTTATCAACGCCACAATATAAGGCATTCATTGCCTTGGCATTAAGTGAAGCAGTCTTCTTTTCATCATCGGTCCATCGGCTGAAATCAGTTGATGGAGTTTGGTACTTTTCTGAAACAACTCTCCAGATATCGAGATCCATGGATTGCAGGAATATTGTCATTCTTACTTTCCAGTATCCATAGTTTGTTCCGTCGAAGAGAGGAGGACGAACAGAAGAACTTCCTTTTTTGTGCTGAGATGTTGTAGTTGCCATGCTAGATGATGGTCAAAACAAAGTAATAGCAAACCTGTGCTCTGATACCAAATGAAAGTGCACTAGGATCGAGGCAACAAGCACTAGAGGGGGGGTGAATAGTGCTTTTATAACTTTCTGCGGAATATTGAAGGATTTTGCAAATCTCAAAGCAAACACACAAAGAACACAAGATTTTATCCTGGTTCGGTCAAACCCGACCTACATCCAGTCCCCAAGCAAAACCCGCTTGAGATTTTCCACTATCAACCTTGTAAACTACAAGATCACACAGACCATAACCGGTCCCACTTTCAGTAACAATCCTACTGAAAGCAAACAACTCCTTTACACCAAGGAGTCCTTTTTACACAAAAGAAAATAAATAACAACTTACAATACAACCTATGAGCCTTCCTTTTGAATGCAAATGAGATGCAATTGGCTTTTGAGGTTGTTGAAACACTCTACTCATGAATTCACTATCTCTCAAAGTGATTTGAGTGAAAAACTGAAGTGAAAATATCACGTGAGTGAGAAAACAAATACTTGAATGAATAGGAGTGAAAAGCAAGATTCAAATCGATTGAATTGTTGTTTTTGAGTGTAAAATGCACTCATATTTATGTTTAAAAGATTCCATACGTTGAGAGTATGAAAGGGTGTCAAAACAGTCCATTTCGAATGATCAAAACGTTTGAAAAATGAAAAGACACGCCTTTTTGAAGTTTCAGGAAAACGACAAAATTAGTCGACTGAAACATCAGTTAGTCGACTAATAGTTAGTTATTAGTAGACTGACAGTTATCGTCGGTCGACTGATCTGTTAATCGAGCCATTTGAAAATTTGAACTTTTGAAACTTAGTCGACTTGAGAAAAGTTAGTCGACTGATAATATCATCAGTAGACTGAAAAACCTTTTAGTCGACTGCTGCTAAAAACTTCTGAAAAACAAACATTCTGTTCGGTCGACTGATAAAAAGCATTAGTCGACTGCTACTAAATTTTTCAGAAAACACATGTTCTGTTCAGTCGACTGAAAAACCATTAGTCGACTGCTGCTAATTTTCCAGAAAACAGACATTCTGTCCATTCGACTGATAAAACCTTCGGTCGACTAATTTGACAAGAATGACTTTTTAGAAAATATGGCGCGAAAGGATTAGTCAACTGATAAGTCTATTGGTTGACTAATAAACATGAAAATTTAAGAAAAGAGTTTTCCAAAAAGATTTTCAAAAGAGTTTCTTTTAGAAAAGTTTTTCTAAAGACTTTTAAGGTGAAATGCAACCTAAATATGCACTCTAAGTAAGGCTCTTACAAGAATCTAAGACTTTTAATGAATTAAACATTTGCACACTAGTCTTCAAGGATTTTTCACTGAATTCTTCAATTTCTTCATAGCCTTAGCTGAAATGCAGTTGATTCTACTTGCTCATCATCAAAACCTTGTACTTGAAGTATCATGTATGGCTTCATTGTCGTAACATATATACCATTGATGGGAGGTCTGTTTAAGTCCATATATTGACTTTTTCAACTTGCAAACCAAACGGTCTGACTTACCTTTATAGAAACCTAGAGGTTGATCCATGTATACCGCTTAACTTAATTCACCATTTGGGAAAATTGTTTTTACATCTATTTGGTATAGCTCTAAATCAAAATTAGCTACTAGGGCAAAAATAATCTTCATTGACTCCTTAGTCAAGATAGAAGAAAATATCTCGTTGTAGTCAATGCCCTCTATTTGAGTGAAACCTTTAGCAACCAGCCTTACCTTATACTTTTCGATATTTCCTTTAGAGTCGCTTTTGGTCTTAAAGACCAACTTGCACCCTACGGGCTTGACTCCTCTAGGCAATTCGATAAGGTCTCATGCTTGGTTTTTGTCCATAGAGTCTAGATTTTCTTTTATGGCCTCTATCCAAGATAAAGATTACTCACACTCAACAACTTCCTTTAAAGAAGATTGATCCTCAATATCTATGAAATCATTGGGCTCCTGTAAATACACCACATAATCTGGATAGATAGTTGGTCTTTTAATTCTTGTGGATCTCCTGACAGGTGAACTAACTTGATCAACCTGTGGGTGCTCTTCAGCATGATCCACAAATGATTCTTCTTGAGTTGGTGCATCACTAACTGGATCAACTTTTGTTTCATCATACAAATGAATAGTGAAAAGAAGTTATAAAATTTTCAGGTGGAGTAACTTTATCCTGAGTTTCCTAAAAAGAGAGGTTTTGCAATGTATTTATACCAACAGAACCATCATCTAAAAATCTAGCTTTATTTGTTTCTACTATTTGTAGTGTATGAGATGGACAATAAAACCTGAATTCTTTTGACATTTCTGGATAACCAATAAAGAAACCACTGATTGTCCTAGGGTCAAAAGCTTTAATGTGGAGATTATATAATTTTGTTTCTGCAGGACAGCCCTATATGTGCATATAACTTAGACATAGTTTTCTATCTATCCAAAACTCATAAGGTGTTGTTGAGATAGCCTTAGTAGGGACCTTGTTTAGGACATGTACGGTTGCTCGCAGAGCTTCACCTCGCAGGGTGATGGGAAGGGTTGAGTAGTTCAACATTGCACATACCATTTCTTTAAGCATATGTTTATTCTTTTAGCTACACCATTCTGGTATGCACTTCCCGACATGGTGTATTGAGGGACTATTTCTGCTTCCCTAAGAAATCACGCTAATGGTCCTTCTCGTTGACCCATCTTAGTGAAAGGCCCATAGTACTCGCCACCTCTATCTGATCTGACTATTTTTATTACGTCCCCTATCTGTTTCTCTACTTCTTTCTTGAAGTCTTCGAAAACATTATAGACTTCAGATTTTTCAAATAATAAGTAGAGATACATGTACCGGGAGTAATTATCAATAAAGGTGATGAAGTACCTTTATCCTGTATGGCAAAGAGAGAAGGATCTATATATATCCATATGAATAATTTCCGACTTATGGTTGTGCCTTTTGGCACCTTTCTTGTATGTGTTGGTTTGCTTGGCCTTTACGTAATCCAAACATGGTTCTTTAACTCTGAAATCAATGGATTTAAGAATCCATTCTTTCACAAGTCATTGGATCCTATCTTTAGAGATATGACCCAGACGACGGTGCCAGAGCATATAGGATTGTTCATCTAATAAGCCAAGTTTATTGCCAATCAATACATTTTCTAAGAAAAGGGTTTCACAAATTTAGACATTAGTTTCCAGACGATACAAACCATCATATACATTTGCGGAACCAACAAGAATTGAATTCTTATAGATAGTCATTTTTGAATTTTCAAATTTAAAACAATATCCAATGGAATCCAGTTTTGATACAAAAATGAGGTTCCTGTTGTATGTTGGTACATAAAATGTATCAAATAAGTCTAAAATAAGACCATTTTCCAAAATCACTCTGCAGGTTCCAACAGCCTTAGCATGTGAGCACATCTTGTTTCCTGAGAAGATGCTCCTTTCATGATTCGTTGGTTCCTTTCTGTTCAGGAAGACCTGCAAGGTATTGGCAATATGGACAGTGCCACCTGAATCAATCCACCAGCTATTAGTTGGAATGTTGATCAAATTACATTCATGTAAACACCCCAAATTTTCATCATCCATTCTCAAACAATCCTCCTCGTGTAGTACCAATCCTGTTAGGTCAGTATAGGAGTCAAATCCCGAGTCAGTTTCAGAAAATCACCATTTTACCAACTTTCATTAGAAAAATTACCATTTTAACCCTAGGTCATCCCGGACCTCAGTCAATCAAAGTCAACAAAGCTCGTTAGTTAGTTCAGAACATTTAGAATATCAGTCATTTCAAGCTCATTTGAGCTCACAGTGAGAAGGCCATTTTTATTTCTGACCATTCCTGCCAAAATGGGATTATTTCTTCAAGAATGAGCTCATTTCTCACTCAAATCCAAGCCAATTGTCTCCAAGTCAGACATTCACAGTCAGTCATGTTTCCCTGAGTCTAGCCTGAGCTCACCAGGAGTTCAAGCACTCCAGTTTTAGTTCAAACCCATTTCCAAGTGTCCAGGAGCCCATTTTAGTCCATTTCAGCTCTTTCAGCTGAAATTGAGCTGAGTTCAGTCAATTAAGCTAGTGTTCGAGCTTCAATTTTAGTTTATGTCAGTATTACTGACCTTTGTTCTAGCTCAAACTTAGCTCAAATTCATATTTCACTTCACTCCAGTGACCATTCCGTACCATTTCTCTAAAAATGCCAGTATTTCTTAAAAATTTAGTCAGAGAGTCCAGTTGAGTCAGTATCTTGTCGGTCCAGTTGAGTTCTGAAACTCTAGAATCCAACTCAATCCAACTCATTTTAGCTCAAACTCTGATTTTCAGTGTCACTCTGGCCCGGTAGAGCCTGAAAACCATTTCTTGAATCATTTTGCAAATTTTGTCAATTTCAACACCTTTTGAACTTGTACAACTGCCAATCGGGGTCTAATATCCAAAATTCTTCATTCAGGGTCTGCATCTCGCATAGCATTTCATATCATTTCTCAGCATTTCATAACATTTCATCACATTTCATTTCATTTTCAAAGTCCAGAACTCCAATTTTATAAATTCCAATCTAGATTGAGTTTTAAAAGTTTTCAGAAATCAATTTCAAACCCTGGGTTTCCAAAATTGATATTTTTACCCTCAGGATTCTAAATTTGGAAATATTTTCTCGAGAAAAACAATCTGGATTTATTTCAAACTCAAATTTTCAAAATCTATGCTGGATTTGCTTCGCAACGAGGTGTTGAACTTCAAAATTTGAGCTCGTTTAAAAAACTGCCAAAAATAGCTCATTTTGTCTAAAAACTTTTTGAAAAGACTATTTTACCCCTCTAATCTTTAAAATGAATTTCAAAATTGAAATTTGGACCCGCTCTGAGATGGGCCATTCATTTACGTTTCTATTTTATTGAAAAAAAAGATGTTTCTTTTTATTTGCTTGTTTTTGTTTTTATTGATTTTTATTTATTTATTTTATTTTAGAGAGGTGGGACCCACAAGGTGGTCGCCCAAACCTCCAGCCCCTATATTTCTTCTTTCCTTTTCTTCTTTCCTCTCCTTTCTTCTTCTTTCTTCTCCTTCCTTCTTTTCCTTCTTTTTCTTTCTTTTCTTCCTTCTTTCTTTCCTTTTCCCTTTTCCTTTTCTTCCCTTTCTTTCCTTCTTCCCTTCCTTCCTTCCTTTCCCACGTAAAGGTCTTTCTCCCTTTCCTTCCCTAATTAAAACTAAAACTTAGGGAAAGATGAGATCTTCCCTAAGTTAAAAAAACCAAGAAAACAAACTAACGGCCGGTCCTTTTCTTCAACAACTCACGTCTCTCATTGAACCCATCTCACGCATCTCTCTCTCCCTTGAACTCCCTCTTTCTCTCCCCTTTGCTGCTACAACCACAGTACCTCTCCCCTTGGCTGCAACTTCCAGCCATTGAAGCTCCTTGCCGCATCTTCATCCAGCCAACAGCCACCACAACACCTACCAGCCAACAGCCATCCATGCCCAGCAGCAGCCAGCAGCTTCTCTTTCTACCTCAAGACACCACAGCCTCCTCTTCAATAGCTCCAGTCGACACCACAACTCCAACTAAAAAAAGAGGTTGCTGTCGCCCCTCCAAGTCCACGCCATAGGTCCCCTTTAACTAAGGTCTCAGCACAACGACCTTCCTTCAAACAAATCTCAGCCAACTCCAAAAGGGACACCCCTCTAGCCGTTGTTCCAACCTCCATTTCCAAGGTAAGATCAATTTTTATCTTATTAAGGGTTTCATTAGATTTCACTAATGTCATGTGATTAAAAGGGAGGATTCAAATGCTGTGTTTGAGAGAATAATGTTGGGCAGCCATTTCAAAAAAATGGAACTATGGCAATGCAGGGATTTCTGCTATAGTTTTGAATGGTAGGAAGTAAGAAAACCTACACCCTATACGCATGGGCTATGGAAATGAGAAGATCCATTCATTCGATGAATTGGATCTCTCATCATGGGAGCCAATATCAAGATGAAGCATGCTTCCTTGTTGGTTTTATTTTTTCATTGTTTTCCATGTAGATTATTAACATATTTAGGTTCATTTCACTATTTAGATAATCGTTTTCACTCATGTAATATAGCCTTTATTAACATTTGATTTAAGATTTACAGGCTTGGATTTGTGCATGTAGTCCACTTATGATTTTATGTAAATATTTTCATTCAAAAATATTGAAAATTTTATGACAGATGTTATTATTTGTCTCTGATCTTTTGCCTAAAATTTGATTCAATTCGGGTTTCAAAACCCATCTAAACCGATCAAACCCTACATCGGGTTTTCTGTCTCTCTGAATTTTAGTTTCTGCTTTAGCAGACAAGAACCTCCGGCACCACCGTCGTGGGAGATCCAAATTGTCCTTCAAAAATCACAGTGGATTCATGATTGAATCTACTAATGATCTGGAGATTTTGAGGTTTTTCCAATTAGTTTTGATCTCTATCAAAATACGGATTTCCCAGACCATTGGGAAAATCTCGATTTTCCTTTGTCAGGGTGTAGACAAACCCTAATGCACCGAGTCCATTCAATCCATAGCTCGTCTGCAAAAACTTTCAACACAAAAGTTGTTTCTAACATATTTCCCTGCCATTTACTAAATTTTGGGTATTTTTGGAACTGTCTCAACATTTTTCCCGAAATTTTCTTTTCTATCTGACAGATTTCAATATCCAAAAATTTCAGAGATTTGGGTCTCTAATAACAGTGTGTCCTTTTCCAAACGTAACCCAAATCACAATGATGCAAAAATATAAAAATTTTCTATGTTTGTCAGGGACATTTTCCCACAATTTCAGCCTTTTTCCCATCTGTTTACTATTTTTCCCACATTTTCTACCGAAACCTGTCTGTTTCCCCCAAATCCTAGAGTCGCCAGATTCTGATCCGACTTGCCAGATTTGTACAACTCAGACCATAGGTCAAAACCAGAAAGTGTAAAAGGAAAAAATCTTTTCCTTACTGCCCTCTGTCACCCCATAAAAATTGCAAAACTTTTATGGAAGTTTGATATCCTAAATTCTCTTTAGAATCAGCATTTTAGGCAAATTTTTTATTTTCTTAGGATTTTAACTATTTTACATATTAAACAAAATACAAAAAAAATAGATTTTCAAGCTCCATTCTGTTTTTAGGGTTATTTTAGGTGTCCATGCCAAATTTGGCTTAATTCCAAGTTCATTTTCTCCATGTGTTAGTTTATCTTTAAATTCAGAAGCGAAAATCAGGCGAAAATCAGGTTAAATTTGATATTTTGTGATATTTTTGCCATTTTAGGGTTTTATTCATGTAAATAAACATGTCATATCATATTAGAGTTAATTTTAATCTCATTTGCATTTCAAATTTTTTAATTTTGCAAAATTTATTTAAGAAAACCCTGGTTTCAAGGCCATAGTCTTGTTATCAGGGGTATTTTGGTCATTTTAACCATAATTTCGAAATTTCAATTTTTAATTCCACAAATTTTCATGCATATCATCATATTTCATCATATTATGTTTGATTTATTTCATTTGATTTTTAAAATTCCAAATTTTACAAAAATTCTTTCAGAAAACCCTGATTTCAAGGTCATCAGGGGCATTTTTGTCATTTTGACCCCAATTTCGAATTTTCAAGTTTATTTTCGAAATTTATTCATTATTTATCATGTTTATATCAAAGGGGGTATGAGTTTGGGTTTATATCTGAATAATATCAGATGATTTCCCATATTTTCGGATAAATTCAGAAAAACCTACATTTTTGTGCTAACCTTGTTTTCTAGTTTTGCAGGAACATTCAATAAGAAGGCTTAGTTACTTTATTTTTTTATTTTATTCAATTCAATGTAAAAAGCAATGTAATATTTGGAATAAGAATTTACATTTCTGCTTAGAATAGGACTGCATTGCATATAGTTTAATTCCTGCAAATTCTGATATATGATGCATCATTCATGCACATTTTTCCAAAATCACTATGGTTGACACAAATGGAATGTGCACAAGCTCTTATGGAGTTTATAAACTTGGTGGGATTCGTATTTATGGCCATAGTCAGAATACGAAGAAAACCAAGATTTATGATCTTCATATTAGCCACATTCAACCTACACACTTAGGCTAACTTCAAAAATGCACTGCATTTCTCAAAGTTTCAAAAGGATTTTCCAATTCCTCAATGAAATTTCCTTTTCAAATTCATATTCATTCATTCATATCATTCAAATTGCATTATTTTCAAATTCATTTTCCAATTTCAATTTCAGAAAATTCAGTTTTCTCAAGAATTTCCAAGTCTTTCTCAGGATCTGATTTTCTCAAAATCACGAGTTTTCAAATGACATTTCAAAGCATTTCCCAAGTCCAAATCAAGATTTTTCAATGTTTTAAAATACTCAAATTTCAAAATCCCAAGTTTCCAGAAATCAATTTTCTCAAAGATCCACTTTCCTGAGAATCCATTTTCCATTTCAAAAATCATTTTCCAATGAATTTCTTGAATTTCTTGATTTTCTCAGAATTCTCAAATCCATTTCCTCAGAAAAGTAATTCAAAGCTCAAAATCGATTTTCCCAAGATTCAAGTTTTCCTGAGAATTCATTTTTCAATCCAATTTCTGATTTCCAATGAAGTTCAATGATTTTCCCAGGAATTCCAATTTCAAGCACTTTTCCAATCATTTTTCCAAGCATATTTCAATTTTCCAAAGCAAACATCATATTTTCTCAAACTTACATCTTTTCAAAATTTCATAGCACAAGCCTGATTCTTTGTGCATTCTAGGAAAAATAGAGCATAATTTAGATATTTGAGTCAAGTTAAAGCACATAATTGATCCTTGCTTCAATTACCCTTGGTAAAGGCGCCAGGAACGGTTGAACCTCGTACCGACAAGCGGATCCCATTCCACAGAATTTTCTTGCAAATTTTCAAAATGGAGGCGAGTTAATTTTCAAAACAATTTTCAAAACTTTGGTCGAGTTTGACTCGCGAAATTCGTTTCTCTCTCGCAAGGGAGGGGAAAATTTTTGCGATGATAACAGGTTTGGCGACCGTGATGAGACTTGTCCTCGCCTGATTAATTATGTGCTTTGAATTAGCTCAATTATCAAAATCGTGCTCTATAAACTGTCAGCTTTTAAATTCTGATATCATGTGAACCTAGGAGTCTAGACTTGAACCCAGCTGACATGGATTGCATGTAGACTAGGCATGGTTTGGTAGGACCATATTGAGGAGAATTATGCATGCTCACTTAGACTTAGGTCTGAAATACAACACTCCTCAATCTAGGAATTGTATGAAAACAATGTTTGCTTATTCAAAAAATTTCAAAATTCTATCTCTTTAGGACTTAGAGCCCTCTGTTTGCCTGCATGTGATCATATTTCAAAAACCACCCCACCTATGTCTACCCGGTTTTCATGTTGCTAGGCTCTCTTCCAGAACTATAGTTCGGGACAGGGCCTCACAACTGGGCCACTTATTTGGGCTAACGCCCCCAGCCATGTACCAAGGGCCATAGTCCAACGTATATCGGTAGGCGCTCTAGGATGTTGGGAAAACACAAGCTTAGAACCAGAGATGAATATTTATGCCACGTACATCGAGCCTCGGCTCGAGTATATCGGCATAGCATGATTGGACACAACTGATCTGAACCTAGAGTCAGGATTAGAGTCCTAAAGCTCTTTCAAAATTAATGCATTTAGAGTCAACTTCTTAGGGATTGTTGTGTGTGCATAATTGTTTGTAATAGAATGTATGATATTTATTTTCGTCTTATTTTCTCATATTTTTCCAATTTTTTCGAAATACCGGACAATTTTCCAAAATACCTTATTTTTCATCTTTTGTGAAATATTTTCTTTTTCTCAAAAACCCTGGACGATTTTTCTAAATTATCCACCCTTTTTTTCAAAACTCCAAATGATTTTCCATTCTTTCGTTCCTCTGGACTTCGAATTTTCAGCTTTCCATTTTATCCTGCCTGCAATTTTCAAAATTCTTGTATTTTTCCAAAGTCTAATTCCAATCTTCCTATCTTTCAGTCTAATGGCATCCAGTCAGCTCGATTCTGTTTTTCCTGAGGATCGCATCTCCTACGGGGTGTGACAAAGTCTTCCTGAGCATCGATCCCTCAGCACCAAACCCTTCTTCCCCCGGTGGTACTACATTTGGTTCAAAAACTTCTCCCGTATGTTTCTGGACCACTTGAGTGATTGTGAGTTGGAACTGGCATCCGCAGTGGGAAAGTTGACAGTCAACGGCAATCTGATCCATGCACTAGCAGAGCGGTGGAATTCGCACACTTGCATATTCTGGTTCCTGTGAGGCGAGATGACCCTGTTGATGAATGAGTTTTCAAAGATCATAGAATTGCCCGAGCCAGCCGGTCAGCCTGGAGCTCCATTAGAGCAGCAATTTCTGATCAATGTCAAGGGTCTGGACCCTAAAGATGATGTAGCTCGCATGACAGAGCGCAAGTCTTGGCCACTGATTGAAGAAAATGGTTATGAATACGTGAGACTGATTGAGATCTACCGACAGTATGGGGCATTTGCAGAAGTTAGCTCATTATCCAGAACAACTCTAGAAAGAATTCAGTATGCGATGGTCGTATGCACTGAAGGGCTCACTTTCTTCCTAGATATACATATATGTATGGCAAGCAATTCAAGCTACTTGGCCCATTTTCCTGTACCTACTACTATCCAGAGTGATGCGTCAGGCAATTTTCTTGGAGACAGAAGCGCGTAGAAACTCGGCTACTATCAGGGGTTATGCCAGAATTTGACCTTGCATCAGCGCAGTGGTCTGGAACATACCATTCTGCCAGATATGGCCGGGATTCTTTCATCATTCTCACTCTTTTCTCCAATCCTCGTGTCTCTGCTGATCATTAAGAGTGGTGACAGACTGTATATATGCCCCCTCTTTCTCAAGTCCACTATTGATGCAATCATATTTTTCCTTCAATAAAAAATCCTTCAATTTTCATTCTATCATGGTTTGACAACCTCGCCTAGGTGACAAGGCATATTTGCAGTTGTTTGCTCTCCTCACAAAGAATAGCAACACAATTATCGTGATTCCAGCGGCGACCCAATCCCTATGTGAACACCCCAAATTTTTCAAAGTTTTGTAAAAATAACCTTTTTGTCCCTAGCCCCATTTCCTGAGAAAATAAAAGCAATTTCAAAGCCAGAATTCAGTTACTCTTCAGATTTTTTGAGATAAATTACATATTGATGTATCCAACTTGATTTTGGATCCTGATCCAGTGTCAAAACCCAAATCTGAGCCTCGTTATCCAAATTTTCAAATTAAAATTTTAAAATATCAAAAGTAAATTTTGAAAGGCTCGGACAGTCCATCTGGTATCCTGTTGGATCCACAACCCTGTATTTCTCAATTTGAGGTTTTAAACCTCGAATATTTCCTAAAAATTCATATATAAACCCATTTTTCGAAGAAATTTTCCCAAAATAGACTTGAGTTCTCAGAAAATATCTCTTTTGTAAATATTTTGCAAAAATACAAAAAAAAATTAGTCTTAAAACTTTATTTTCTCGAAAAACCTAGAATTTTATTCTAAAAATACAAAAAATAAAAAAATAACATAAAAACCAAAAAAATTGGAAAAACTATGAGAAAAACAAATGGTTTTAAAACTTTTTAAAGTTATTTTTTTTGCTAAAAACCTCATTTTGAAAAACCATTTTTACAAAAGTTTCTTGAAAAGAATCCTCTTTTTTGGAAAAGAGGAAAAATGTGAACGGTTTCATTCCCGCGCATTCCTCCCTTTCATTTTCTACCCTCCATCTTCAACAGCCACCTTCGTTCTCCTCCATTGATCCTCAACCAATTCCCCTTCGGGAACCTTCCCTCCTCTCCTTAAGAAGAGACATTCAAGCCTCTTCGGAGGATGGAGTTTTTCTTCTAATCCATCATCTACGCTCACACATCAATCTTTTGCTAACAACCCTCGATTTCCCTTGAGAGACATCCATTTTTCCACATCTAATCACAAGCTTCCCTCCATCGACTTCTCTTTTAGAGGAATCATCTGCAAGTACTATCCATCATCTCCATCGAAGGTCGACCTCCTCCTCCTAGACCCCTACAGCTTCTCGAAGGTTTTTGGAGTAAGAAGAGAAGAAAAAGAGAAATCCCGCCTTTCACAAAACTCTGCAAGCTACAGTAAGATTTCTGCACCTTCTAGCTTCATATTCTATTTTCTTTTATTAGTTTTCCTGATCGCCCCTCTTTTCTCTGTATTTTTTGTTGTTTCTTTTTCCTCTCTTCTCTTTGTTTATCGCTTCAGTAAAGCACCTACCAGTAACATCGATTCGCCTATAGCGAAATCAGACCACCGATGTGCAAAACTGACGGAATCAGAGTATTCCAACATCTGAAATTCTTGCTTATATTATTATTTTTTTCTTCTTCTTTTGATTCCAGCATCAATTAGTTATAAACTTTCATTTGTTCCTCTCTGAATTTCAGTCTCCCTTCTAGGTCTTTATCCTCATTCTGTTTTGTTTTGATTTGGTTTCCAATTGGCTTTGAATTGTGATTTTCTATTTTCTTTTGAGGCATAAGGATTCTCTGTGTTCGATCGAGTAGCCATGTGATGGCTGATCAAACGAACTTTTAGTAATTAAATGTTAGAAGCCCCTCTTTCACTGGCTTTGAACTAGTATTCGGTAAAATTCCCTTGGGCAAGCTCATCTGGATGCCGATATCTGATTTAAAGGTCCATTGACAAAATCTTACTGAATTAACATGGGGATGAGTATATCTCATTCGCTTGTATTTTTTTTCTCACTTTCTCGTGGATCTCCACCACACCTGGTTGCTCACCTGTGCCTTCAAACATCAGTATGTTAACCCATCTCATCGTTTTGATTCATACCATATTAGTCTAATACTTTTTTTTTGTGTGATTTGCAGTTAGCGTATGATTATCAATTTGGCTTATAATGTTTGGCTCTCCTTTATTTCTCATTCATTTTTTTTTTACCTTCATAAGAGTTTGTAATTAGCGTCCAATCTTTTCCTTTCATTTTATCCAATCTATGTCTTCATTCAAATTCGTCAAGAATCAAACCAGCGATCAGCTTCTGTAATATCTGATATGCATTTTTTTATGATGCTTATGTCCAAAGTCTGTCTAAATTTATTTATTTTTATCACCATTCGTGCTTTGTTATCTGCACAATAAGTGTGATCACACGATGTATGAAGTGGTCTGAATGTAAAAGGGCTTCCACTAGTCCAAAACTGTATGTTTAATTGTTCATTGCCCCACCTTTCAAGTTTATTCGAGTTCATTTGATGCCAAATTTCTCTAATGGATCGATGGTGGGTAATCAAACGCCTCTGTGTGTGAGAAATTGAAGAATTGAGGATAGGTCCAAATGCTTAAAACATAAAACCTTTCTTGCTGATTTAATGCTCTTTCCTGCTTAAACCTGTTTTCCCGCTTTGGTCAGTTTATTCCAATCTCCTGCGGATGTGGATTCCTTTATGCTTATAAATTCCAGCAACCTTGCTTGTGCATTTGACGCCCCACAGGCCTCTGTTACTTCCCTTGGTTGATATGAATAGTACAATTATGATGCCAAGTAGGTTATGGTTCAGAAATCACATTACAGATTTTAGCTATGCTATGACGCATCCAGAAGGACATCAGATCAGGATTGTGAGGAATGCAAGAACGGCTCTCCAAGCTGCACTGGTGTGATAGTGCAGGGATTGAACTGCCGATGGAAAAGGATATCCTGTGGTTTAATCATTTTTTTTACTCGCTTAATATTAAGCAAAATTGGCTGTATTTCTGCTACATATTCACGTTTGTTTATTGATTTTTGCCGTGAATATTGGATTAATTCGTATCTTGTCATTGATTGCGTGCCGCCATCATTCATATCAGAGATTCAATTGTTGCTTTTATATAAAAATTGCCTAGGTGGTTTGAAACTTTCCAGCCTGTCAAAATGCATTGATGCTCCTCCCCTGTCATTGGTGCTCATGCACTGCTTAATATCATGTTCAACTATCATTTTGTTTGTAGAATGGTTGGGTTCACCTTTCTAGGTGTCTTAGTCAAAATCAGAATCTCTGATTCACTGCATACCAATTAAATTCACCATATCATTGTAGTTCCCACTACCATATCCACCATGGCTTTCTGTGTTTCAATAGCACAGCAGCCCTATGGTTGCTCAAGCTTTCTATGTTTCGTAGCTTCATTACATGCCATATCTTGCATCTTCCCTCCACATATTTCACCACTTCAGCCATGCCCCTACCCATGATCTGTCAAAACAAAATGGTTAAATTTCCTGCTATTTTTCATCTAAGAATCATTTTCCGTATGATCATTCAGGAACAATCTGAACGTAATGCTTGCAAAACAGCAAGGAGAGACTTCACAGTTATCCAAAGTTCTGATCATGGGATCGGAAGCCTTGTTAATAAGCTGAAGGCTGTGCAGAACCACTGGCTATCTCCACCTAATGCACCCGCAGTGGTGCAAAACACTGCTGCGTTGCCCTTGTATTTTCAACACATACACCATTTTGTTATCCATCATAATGTTCATCACCCTTCATTAATCATCTGTGCACAGCCTGTAATATATCTAACAGTCACACCTTCACTACTGCATCTATAACAAAACCCACACTTGCCAACACCATCCACTACACTGGTACACAATACTTCACTGCAGCATAATCCCTATTATCATTTCTTGTATGATCAGTATTACCACTTACTACTTAAATTCTTCTATTGCACCACACCCACTGTGTGCACACTCCATCATTTTTTTTCTTTTCTTCTTACTCACAGCCACCAGTTCTTTGTATCATTCACATACAATTTGTTAATCATACTCAGTTTTTATCTCTCCTATCTCAACATTATGTGGGTCGTATATATATATATATATATATATATATATATATATATATATATATATATATATATATATATATATATATATATATATATATATATATATATATATATATGTATATACATATGTACATGTATGCCTATATATATATATACATACAGATGCATGTATGTATATAGGTATATATGTCATTTTCCATCTTTCCATCATAAATACCTTGACATATGAGCATTTTTTTTGTCATTAGCATCTTTGAAATCTATATAATATGTGCAATTCTTTTCTATTTTCCATACTAACCAGCTATTTTGCAGAGAATATGTGGAAAATGTCGTTATTTGGGAGTTGTAAATGCAATTTTAAGTGTTGTAATAAGTTAGAACTTAATGAGAATTTACATTTCCAGCTTATAGATAGAATGAATGAGCATAGTAAATGTCATGAATTGCTTGTTCTCATGCTTTTTGCCTTTATTTTCCAAAATCTCACAATGGTGAAACACGAATGGCACGTGCACCATTTTATAAGAGGTGACTAATCCTAAGTTGATGATTTACATCAATGGCCATAGTCAGGATGTAAACAAAACTTAGGATTTTTATCTTTTATAAAATAACACTAGATCCACACTGGATCCTTTTCAAAATTCATCATATTTTCTTTAAATATTTTCCTCTTTTATCAGAGTTTAGTCTAAAATTAATTCAATACATATATCAATGGCCATAGTCAGGATATATTGAGAATTAATTTCATTTTAAACTCTATAAAAGCACCAAAATGTATTTTATTCTTCATTTGAATTTAGATATGATTATTATATAATACATTCAATAACCATAGTCAGGAGTGTATTATATCATCAATCTTGTTTACATTCATTTAAAGAATGAAACATGATTTTTCAAATCCAATTTCAAAATTATGTAAAATCATTCATCATTTAGGATAGAATTGCACCATATTTTCATAAATTCTTTTTAAAAAACCCAAGTGATTTTGAATATCTTTCTTCAAGTTTCTATTTCAAATTCAATTCTATCTTATTTCAAGATTCAAAAATTCAATTTCAAAGTCCAATTTGACTTTGGAATTTCAAAATCATTTTGTATTCAAAACTTCAAATTTCCAATTCAATTCAAAATGTAAAGTTCAGTTTAACTTTGAAGTTTCTGATTCATCTTCAAAATTCAAAAACAAGTTTATCTTCTTCAAAATTCAAAATCAAAGTTTGAGATTGATTCTGAATCCCAAAACTTGATTCTTCCTAAGTTTTAAATTCGATCTGGGTTTTCAAAACCCAGATCCATCTTCAAAAGTCCCATTTGGACTTTCAAAATCCAAATCCAAAGTCAGATTCCAATCCCAACTTGGATCCAGATTTCCAAATGCAATCTCTACTTTTGGATCTCAGACTCCATATCCAATTCCCATTTAGGATTCTAGATCCAGAATTCAACTTCATCTTGGATCTCAGACTTCAGATCCAAAATCCATTTTAGGATCTAGAATCCAACTTCATCTTGGAGCTCAGATTTCAGATCCAAAATCTATTTTAGGATCCAGAATCCAGTTTCATCTTGGATCTCAGACTTCACATCTAAATTCCATTCTAGATCCAGAATACAACTCCATCTTGGATCTCAGACTTCAGATCCAAATTCCATTTAGGATCCAGAATGCAATTCCATCATTAGATCTCAGATTTCAGATCCAATTCTCATTTAAGATTCTAAATCCAGAAATCAATTTCATCTTGAATTTCAATTCTATTTAGGATCCAAACTTTGGATTCAAATTCCATATTGAATTCCAGATTTCAAATCAAATTCTCTTCCCAATTCCCAATTCCAAATTTCAAATCCAATTCCATTTCATTTCAGATTTCAAGATCCCAGTTTATCTTGATTCCCAAAATTCCCAAAACCAAATTTTGTTCTTAATTCTATTTGGATTTCTCAAACCTCATTTTGATTACGAACTTCAAAGCTAGAATTCATTTCCATTTCAAACATACATCCAGATTTAAAATTCTAATTCAAAGTCCATTTATGACTTTGAAACTTCCTTTCTTCTCCTTTTATCTCAACTTCAAAATCATTTCCTTTCAAAGTCCAGATTTTCCCAAGCTCTGATTATTTCAAAAACTTAGAACTTTAAATCTCAAGTTCTAAGTTAGAAACCATTTCTTCATTCTATTTACATTTCAGAAACACTTGGGGATTTCCAAATCATTTTTCAAAAAGAGCATACATCCTTGCATTGCACAAACATGATTCTTTGTGCATTTAGATTTAGAATAAATTCTTAGATAATTTTTTAGCAAAGCAAAAGGCATGAATTCGACCCTTGGTTCGATTACCCCTGGTAAAGGCGCCAGGAACGGTCGAACCTCGTACCGACGAGCAAGTCCTGTCTCCCAATTTTTCCCGCAAATATTTCAAAAATGGAGGCGAGTTATTTTCTTAAATATCTTCAAAATTAAGGTCAAGTGAGACCTCGCAAAAGAGTTTCTCTTTCTTTTCTTTCTTTTCTTTCTTTTCTTTCTTTTCTTTCCTCTTCTCTCTTCTTTTCTGTCTTTTATCTTCTCCCTTCAAAAAGGAGGAAATAAAGGTTAGAAAGGAATAGAGGTGGAAGAAAGAGAAATATTACGAGAGGAAAAATTTTGCGATAATCACAGTTTTGGCGATCGTGATGGGACCCATCTTCATCCGGTCGAATTTAATGCCTTTCCTTTTGCTTTGATATTATCTAAAGTCTTTATTCTACAAATGTCAGCTACATTTTCATGCAAACCTTAGGAGCCTAGACTCTGTCCTAAGCTGACATCATTGCATATAGGATCTAAGTATGGTTTGGTAGGACCATATTGAGGAGATTATTCCATGTTCACATTAGACTTAGGTCTGAAATACAACTCTCCTCAATTCTAGGGATTGAATGCAAACAATGTATGCAAGTGTATGCTTCTCTTCATTTTAATCTATCTCTTTTAGGACTTGCATTAGAAACATCTGATTTATTGCATGTTGAGCATGTTTTTGAAAAACCTCCCTACCTATATTATCCTGGTCTTCACGTTGCTGGGCTGTCTCACTGAACCATAGTTCGGGAAAGAGCCTCACAACTGGGCCACTCATTTGGGTTTGCGCCCCCCTACCACGTACCTAAAGGCCATAGTCTGAAGTATATCGGTAGGTGCTCAAGGATGTTGGAAAGCCATTACCTTAAAACCAGAGAAATATTTGTATGCCACGTACTTCGAGCTTCGGCTTGAGTAAATTGGCATATCTTGATCAGAATCAGATGATCCGAACCCTAGAGTTAGGATTAAGGTCCTACAAGCCATTTTAAAATATTGCATTTAAAGTTAGCCTTTAGGGAATGTTGTGTGCGCATACTTGTTTGTGCAACTTTTGTGATGCGATGTTTCTCTTATTTTTCTTATATATATATCAAATCTTTTCAAAAACCCTGGGTGTATTACTCAAAATTTCCCCTTACTTTCAAAAACCCCAGGTGAATATTTTCCGCTGCCTACATTTCTTTTCTTTTTGGATCAAATTTTTTCTTCAAAACCCTGGAAAATTCCTTTAAAAATTTCTTCGATCTTTCAAAAATTTTCAGGTTTGTATCTTCAAGAGTCTATCTATAAGTCATGCATTCTATCTGATCCTCCTCATTCTTCTTTGCCCCAGTATCATTTCGACGGTGTCTGATTCTCTCGATACTATCTTTCCCAGAGATCATATCTTCTATCAGATACAAGATGTATCCCCGGATCATTGGGTCATCCAGTCTCATCCTTTCTTTCCTCGGTGGTATTATTCTTGGTTCGCCACCTTCTCGCGTATGTTCCCAGACCACTTGGATGACTGTGGATTGGAAATGGCATCGGCAGTGGGCAAGCGAACCATCAATGGAGCTCTGATTCAAGCTATGGCAGAATAGTGAAATCCACGTACCTGCACATTCTGGTTTCCATGGGGAGAGATGACTCTACTGATGGACGAATTTAATGATATTATGGGATTGCCCGAACCAGCTTGCCAGCCAGATGATCCTGTCGAGCAGCAGTTTCTGATCAACATCAAAGGGGTAGATGTTCGAGAAGCTCTGGCCAGAGCAACAGGGAGTAGATCTTGGCCTCTCACTGAGATCGATAGGAATTAGTTCATTAACTTGTTCGGACTCTATCGCAAGTACGGAGCTTATGAAGAGGTTGACACTTTGTCTCGAGAAGTAAAAGACAGAATTCAGCATGCCATGATCCTATGCACAGTAGGATTAGCTTTTTTTTAAGATGGTCAGAATTTCATAAACGTCAGAGTTGCCCAGCGCTTTCGAAGATGGGGAAGCAAGCAAACCCGTCAGCTTTCAGTTTCTATGGCAGCCTTAGCCTTTCTTTACAGAGGCTTGGCTCGTTTTGCCCTTGGAGAGACCATTCTGGTGGAAGGATGCACTTATGCCCTACAGTCATGGTTCCTGCGAGATGTTCCATCAAAGGCCAGTTTATTCAGATTCAGCAGTAAGTAGCCTAAATCTGCCATTCAGTGTCGAGCATTGATCGAGAAACTGCATCAGGAGGATATTGTTTGAGACTTCTTTGACAGAAAAGAATCGATCCCTCGTTACACTTATGCTCGCAGCAAGCGCTACAGATTGCTTGGCCCCTTCTTTTGTGTCAATTATCAGTCGAAAAGATGTCTCAGACAGTTTTCGCAGCGACAGGTTCACGCCAACATTCGTTTCCCGACAGGCAACATGCCAGAAAACAATCTACAGTCGAATCAGTGGTCTGGGGCATACCATGTCACCAAATATACTTGGGATTCCTTTATTTTTCTATTTGTATTTCCTGGATCTAATGTATCTTCTGAATATCAAGAGTGCTGGCAAACTGTCTGCCCACCCTCTCTTTGTCTTTTAATATTACTATCAATAAAAATTACTTTTTGGGCCAAATTTTATTCTTTTATAGCACAACTGGTCACAAATTCTAGTGACGACCTCATCCCGGGTAAATGGGACATTCCTCCTACTTCTCTTCAAATATCTTTTATCATGGTTGACAACCTCGCCTAGGTAACAAGGCACATTTCTCCGTTATCATAAAAATGATAACACAATTATCACAAGTCTTGTGATGACCCAATCCTGGGTAATGGGATAATCTCTTAAAATTGTCTACAAAAACCCTTCATTCTTTCCTCAAAAATTACGGTTTGCAAAAAGTCTCTTCCATACTCTAGCCATTCCCGTATTCTGCAGGAAAACTTTGGCATCCCAAGATAGTTCAGACTAGAGCTGGTAAGCAGACTGCTCAACAACATAGCGATAGCGAGAAAGAAGAAATGAACTCTCCCAGATCATCCAAGAAACACGACTCAGGGGACGAGAGTGATGTTGATCCTGCTATGTATAGAGTTTTTCAAAAGATGACCAAAATGATGGCTGAGCAGGCTAAGGCTGGTCCAAAGAAAGCAGCTTCTAAAAGCAAGATTAAGAAAAACCCCATGAAAAAGCCTATCAAAATCAGCAAGCAGAAAGTACAGCGTGACAGCACCTCTAAAGACTCAGAATCAACAGAAGAGAACTCTGAAGAAGAAGAGCAGGTGATGTATATTTCGCAGCATCTGCGACAGCCTAAGAGAACATTTGAAGAGCCTGTGTCAGTAAGCAAACCCAAGTACGGGGCACCTACGGAGGATCTGATCCAAGCATTAACAAAGATAGTCAAAGATCTGCAAATCCGGGACAAGGGAAAGAGGTCATACACTAGGCAGAATTTCTACCTTGGCTTAGAAGGGGATAACAATTTGGAAAACCTCCCCCGGAAATTCATTAAGTTCGATGGAACCGGCGATCCTAAAGCTCATTTGGCCATATTTTTTGCAGAATGCGCCAGGTTCAGCGAGGATAATCGAGCCCTCTTCCTATGTTTTCCCCGCAGTTTGGAGGGGATAGCTGCCAAGTGGTACGCCGAGCACGTCAATCCCATTGAGCTAAGAGATTTTGATAAAGTAGTTAATATGTTTGTCGAGCGCTTTCTGTTCAATACAGAAGCTCTGCCCACACTTAATCATATGTGCAACCTCAAGCAGGAACCCAATGAAAAGGCTAGGGATTTCATTCACAAATGGAGGAGTATTTGTAATAAGATGAGGAATCCCATTTCTAAAGAGCATGCCCTCCAAATCATTCTCAACAACTTCTCACAACCTCTGAAAAGCCTCATTTTTCTATACCCATCCAAATCATTTATTGAGTTGACAGAACGAGCAGAATGACTCGAAATGGGAGTGAAAAGTGGAATGTATGAAGGCATCACTCTGACCAAGAATGTTCAGGATCCAAAGAAGAAAGCCCACTTTACCTACTTAGTCGACGCTCTCGGGGATAATCAGGGCAGTAGCAACAAGAATGGCAGCGGCAGTGGCACGAAGCCTAAGCATAATAGAGGTAGAAAAGGAAAGTTCTTCAAGAACAATGATAAGCCTCTCTCAAGTGGTCCTCAACAAAAAGAGGATCTTCAGGAAAAGCCCAAGCATATCAACTGGAGCAGGGATCGGAAATTTACCCCCTTGGACCAGCCTCTGGAAAAGGTCTTGGAATACCTGTTGTCCCACGGAATGGTAAAACTTCTCAAAGTTGGAGATCCGCCAGTAATCATGGGAAGATTTAAGGAGCAGTATTGCAAGTTCCACAGAGCTACGGGGCATGATACAAAATACTGCTTCATCCTGAAACATTTGATCCAGGACTGTATTGATAAAAGCATCCTCATAGAAGATGAAGAGGAAGGCAAAATGGAAATCTTGTCTGCCCCATTCCCAAAACATTCTGCATCAACCATTTCAGAGCATTCATTCCTTCCACAAAGCCATATACATCCATGCTCCACTAAAGAACTAAGTCTCCAGCATCAGGTAATGGTTCTACATCAAGATCAGCCTACATCTCAGAAGATGAATATCTTCTCATTTTTGAACCAAATAAATACATCAGTTGAGAGTGGGAAAACTCAAGTTTTTGCAAAAAGATTCCTTAAGAAAGAAGTCTGCGTAGAAGAAGCAGAAACCTCTAAAGCAGCAGAAGAGCGGGCCAAAAGTCTCCAAAAGCCGATTACAATGCTTTCTAACATTTTCATCTTTGAATTAACTCATGATTCTCCCAAGCATCAAGAAAAGCTAGATGATTTATTGAGAAAGATTAAGGTGAAGTCAGGCACTACGCCAGAAGATATGGCACAGATTGTAAATCAGGCAATGACTAATGCGCTTATCACCTTTTCAGATGAAGACCTGCCAAAGCCTTATTCTTTTCACAACAATGCACTATACATCGTGGTAAGGACCAGGGGCATGACTGTCCCACATGTACTTGTTGATGGAGGCAGCAGCCTCAACATTTGCCCAAAAATGACAGCAAAAGCCTTGGGATTAAAAGAATAAGAATACGTGCCTGATCTCACTACCATCTATGGCTTTGACAATCACGGGTAGACTGCCAAGGGCAAGATCTTTTTGAAAATTTTCATCAATTATGTAGTACACACAGTCTTATTCCATGTTGTCAACGTGCCTCCAACTTACAATCTTCTGTTAGGACGAACATGGATCTATAATGCCAATGTCGTTCCATTAACCCTCCATCAGTGCATAAAATGGTCCAAGGGAGGAATGGTTACCACTATTCTGGGAGAAGATCCTGAAGAGAGGCTGCCACAGCCTATGATTCCCCGTCCAACATTTACAACGGATATTTCAAGCATCCGAGAAGCCGATGGAATCAATCTCAGTGAGAGCCTAGAGATGCTAAAACTGAAAGATGCCATGGATGAAGAAAATGTTGCAGCCACGGTCCAATGGCAGGGACCTTGTTTCTTTAAATTAGGAGGACGTATCAACTACACCTCCTTCAAAGATCATCCCTTATTTCCTCAGTTTTCCAAAGCCAGAAAGGGATTCGATCTACTGATAAAACATGGATACCAGCCATTCTGAGACATAGGGAAAAATGAGGACGGCATAGTGGAACCTATCGTTCCCATTCAGCATGCAGACAGTTTAGGGTTGGGGTTCACCAGCCAAGATTCCAGCAAGAAAATAGTATTTGTTACAGGAAACAAATGAAGATGACGCCTTAGTTTTCCTGTTTTTCTTATCTTTCCGTTAAATCTTGTAGGGATAGCACTGTCCCAATCCTTTTGTTCAGTTTTGTAAATATTTTATTCTCAATCAATGAACAACTTAA
Organism: Nuphar pumila; assembly: GCF_984573655.1. Classification (NCBI taxonomy): domain Eukaryota; kingdom Viridiplantae; phylum Streptophyta; class Magnoliopsida; order Nymphaeales; family Nymphaeaceae; genus Nuphar; species Nuphar pumila. The sequence goes on from NC_143265.1 coordinate 61,476,734, forward strand.
TCTTTCCTTCATATTTGAGCATCTATTCTTCTTCCTTATATTTTGTCTGTGCCATTAGCCTTTGCTTTATACAAAAACTCATTTTGAATTTGTACTTTCTCTTAAAAACCTTTCTTACATTTTCAGGACCATTAACTCTTGAATCGATGAAGAAATTCATTATCAATCCCAAATATTTAAAATTGGCAAGGATTTCTGAGATAAAAAGAGCAGAGGTCAGCCAGGCAGCAGAGCAGTCCGAAGAGCTAGCAGAATTCGATTCAACTATACAAGAATTGCCAGAATTTGCTCATATCTAGAAGCAGGATGAACCCTCATCTTTGGTTCAAGATCCAACTGAGGATATCAACATTGGTTCAGAAGATGATCCGAAAATCCTCAAAATCGGTTCGGGTCTAAATGCAGTCGAAAAGGCAAGACTCATCCAATTCCTTAAACAGCATCAAGAAGTATTTGCCTGGACTTATGAGGATATGCCAGGATTAGATCCCAAGCTGGTTGAGCATCGACTCAAGTTGAAACCATATTTCAGACCAATCAAGCAGAAACTGAGGAAGTTAGACCCTCGAGTTGAGCAGCAAGTCAAGGAAGGACTTAAAGATTTGTTAAAAGCAAGCTTCATCCGAGCCAGTGATTACCCATATTGGTTGGCAAATATCGTGGCAGTTCCTAAAAAGAACAGAAAAGTTCGAATCTATATTGATTTCCGGGATCTCAATAAGGCTACCCCGAAGGATGATTATCCACTTCCCAATATTGATCTTCTGATCGATAGCACAGTGGGTCATGCCATGTTTTCTTTCATGGATGGATATTTAGGCTATAATCAAATCAAGCTGGTCGTTCGTGATCAGTCAAAAACTTCATTTACTACACCGTGGGGAACCTTCTGCTATACTGTCATGCCGTTCGGGCTCAAAAATGTCGGGGCAACTTATCAAAGGGCAATGGCTGTTATTTTCCAAGATCAGATGCATAAGAATATGGATGCATATGTGGATGACATTCTAGTTAAATCTAAAGAAGGAGATGATCACCTCGATGCTCTGGCTCAAGTTTTTGAAAGACTCATTCTTTATAAATTAAGACTTAATCCTCAGAAGTGTGTTTTTGGAGTAGAATCCGGCAAATTGCTCGGCTTCATAATCAACAAAAAAGGAATAGAGGTGGATCCAGCCAAAGCAAAAGCCATTATTAATATGCCGCCTCCAACTAATCTCAGAGAACTGCGATGCCTTCAAGGGCGTATTCAGTCTATTCATAGATTCATCTCCAATTTGGCTATGAGGTGTGAACCTTTCAATCATTTACTAAGAAAAGAAGTAAAATTTGAATGGGGGTCGGAATGTCAGCTCTCGTTTGAACGCATCACGCAGTATCACCTTAATCCACCAGTTTTGAAGCCGCCAAAATTGGGGAAACCTCTCTTGATGAGAAACTATGTTTTGATGTCACATAATATGATACACTGTCATATTTGATTTTATATAATATGATAATATGTCCTCTTGAAAAATGTTATATTATGACTGAATATGTTTTGCCATACATCTAACGAGTATTTGATGCAAGGATATCTCACCCAAAAAGGATGGAGACTTCCTGTTCAAGTACAACTTTAGTGCAATCATACTCCTTGAAGAAAAAGCTTGATGAGCCATGCATTCCTAAAGTTCAACTGAAGATATCGGCTACCTCAAGATGAAGATTTTTTTCTTCTTTAGAGTCATATGTAACAGAACCTTCAGGAACATGCATATTGCATATTACATACTCATGCATATAAACTATATCATAAAAGTATACGACAGTTTCAAAAAGCTCCTTTTTGAAAACTAATAATTGTACCTTCTTACAACCTTTTATGAAAAAGATATTTTGTCATGTAATAATTGTACCTTACACTATATACAAGACAACATGAAAAGAAATGTAGGAAAAAGACAAAACATGAAATCAGCTACATAGAGAAAAACAAATATAATATGTTTTTGAAAAGACTCAAATTACCTTCTTTAAAGAAATGTTTTTAATATGGGAAAAAGACAAAACATGAAATCGGCTACACAAAGAAAACAAGTATAATAATGTTTTTGAAAAGACTCTAGTTACCTTCTTTAAAGAAATGATTTCAAAAATAGGAAAAAGACAAAACATGAAAAACAGCTACACAAAGAAAACAAATATAATATGTTGTTTTGAAAAGACTCTAGTTACCTTTCTACAAACCCTTAGAATGTCGACTTACTTGAAGTCATCATTCTCTTTGTACAAGCATTAAATACCTCCTGTAAGAAATCCTTGTTAATATCCTTCTCAAGAATGTCGACTTTCTTGTAGTCCTCATTCTCTCTGAATACTTTGAAAAACACAACATAAAGAAAACACTTGACATGACTATGTACAAATAAATATCTCAAAGCACTCATTGTACTTACACTCATTTAAAGTAAAGAAGTACTTATGTACCTCAAATCATTAATTAGAATAAAGACAAAACTACAATCCAACGTTTAATGTACTATTGTAAGAAATAGACTTTTTACATAAAATATGTATTACCTAAAATATTACAACGACTAGTGTACCATATATTTTACTTTTATGGAAAAAGGCATTCTCGAATTTCTTTAAAAGATGTTTTTGAAATGACATAACATTTCACATTTCAAAATGTAACGACTACTTTTTTAATCTATATAAACACACTCAAATAAACTATTCAATAAGAGGAATGGAATAGAGGTGTGAGCTTACAACGAGAAAAATTCTATTCATTATTTGAAAAGAGAGACTTGAAAAAGAAAGAGAAAGAGAAAAGAAAGAAAAGAGAAAAAGTCAAGTCTAGCTCTTTGACAAAGAGTATCCTCTGAGTGACAAACAGAACATTCTGAGAATCCTTCATTCGTGCATTCATATCTTTCTGAAGGTTCTATAGGAAGTATTGTAACTTTCTGTTATTCACTGTTTTCCTTCTTTGTTGAAAGAAGTAGACCTCTGTGAAAGAGGGTGTTGCCCTTCTCTATTGAGAGAAGAAGACCTCTGTGAAAGAGAGTGTTGTCCTTCTCTGTTGAGAGAAGAAGACCTCTGAGGAAAAGGGTGTTGTACTATTTATCCGGTGACTCGGATGTTATAGTGGAAAGCTCAAGTGGTTTGCTTGGGGACTGGATGTAGGTCTGGGTACTGACCGAACCAGTATAAATTCTGTGTTTTATGTGTTGTGCCTTATTGCCTGATTATTTTATTTTATCGATCTTTATCGTATTTCACTATTCACCCCCCCTCTAGTGGAATTTCATTTGGTATCAGAGCAGGTTTGCTGGTTTCGACATAACAAGTCTTCCAGCACTGATGGCATCTACCTCTTATGCTCGTGATATTGAAGGTCAACACGCATCTCGTCCTCCTTTCTTCAATGGCTCCAACTATGGATATTGGAAGTGCAGAATGACTATCTTTCTCAAATCCATAGACTTTGCTGTATGGAAAATTGTTGAGCATCCATACACATCTCCATCCGCAGACTATAACTTATGGTCTGATGAAGAAAAGAAAATGGCAAACCTAAATGCAAAGGCTATGAATGCCTTATATTGTGCCATTGATCAGAATGAATTCAACAGAATATCTATATGTGAATCTGCATATGACATTTGACATTCTTTGGAGGTTATTCATGAAGGAACCAACAAAGTAAAAGAAGCCAAAATCTCATCTCTTGTTAGAAAATATGAGTTGTTCAAAATGAACAAAGATGAACCAATCACAGAGATGTTCACCAGATTCACCAACGATCTGAAATCTCTGGGTGTAACATATTCCCAGACAGAAAAGGTGAAGAAAATCTTGAGATCTCTCACAACTGATTGGGAGAAAAAGACTACAACTATTGAAGAAGCTCAAGATTTATCTAAGCTTACTTTGAACGACTTAATAGGCAATTGTATGGCCTATGAAGTCCACATGAAAGAAAGAAGGGAAGAAGAGCAACCAGTAAAAAAAACTCTAGCTTTCCCAGCTCTATCTGAGAATGAAGACTCAGATAAAGAATCCGAAATTGCGCTACTTACCAGAAAATTCCAGCGCTTCATGAGAAGGAACCGACTTCCAAACAGGCACAAGGATAGAAAAGATCCTAAAGAAGATCCCATGTGCTATCAATGTAATAATCCAGGCCACTTGAGACGTGACTGTCCCCTTCTCAAAAGAAAATCCAAGACTGAGGAACCAAAGAAGAGGTTCTTTAAGAAAAAGGCTCTGCATGCTCAATGGGATGATTCAGAACCATCCACCAGTGAAGAGTCAAGTGATGATGAAGCCGAAACTGCAAACATGTGCTTCATGGCAAAAAAAGCTCTGTAAGTGAAATTTCTGATTTTTCCTTTGAAGAACTTCTAGATGCTTTTCAAGAATTATTTGAAGAATCTAGAAAATTGAGTTTCAAAAATAAAGCCTTAAAATCTGAAAATCTAGAGCTTTCTCAGAAAAATGAAAAACTCAGTAGTAAAAACTCTGAGTTGGAAAAGAAAAACTTAATGCTTATGTCTGAAATCTCTTCTACTAGCTCCAAAACTAAAAATCTGCAAGTAGAAATTTCAGAACTAAAAAGTAAAACTGAGAACCTCATGAAAACGGTTTTCAAGTTTACTAAAGGTAAAGAGAACTTGGATAAACTCTTATCCTCTCAGAAAGTCTCTTTCTACAAGAATGGTATTGGCTATTCTCATTTCAACAAATCTTCTTGTATCAATCGAAAGACCACGTTTGTGAAAGGTTCATCTGAACCAAATAAGGAGTATTATAATGATAATTTTTTTAACTCCTCTAAAGATATAGACAAACCCAAATCCAAATGGATATGGGTTCCAAAGTCTAACAAAAAAGGACCCGATCGGGTACCAAAAAAGATATTTACTTAATGTTTTGCAGGCTTCAAAGAAGAAGAACAAATGGATACTAGATAGTGGATGTTCAAAGCACATGACAGGACATCCAGACCTTTTTGTTGTTCTTCATCATAAAGAAGGAGGAACCGTCACCTTTGGAGATAACAACAAAGGTTTGATAATTGGTATTGGTAATATTGGTAACATAGATAAACCTCTTATCAAAGACGTTCTTCTTGTTAAAGGCTTAAAACATAACCTACTAAGTATCAGTCAAATGTGTGACACAGGTTATAATGTTAATTTTAATCATGATGCATGCCTCATAACGGACACTAATGGAAACATCATCTTAAAAGGTATAAGAAAGAATAACATATATGAACTATACCTAGAAAACATCACAGAACATTGCCTCATAGCTAATAATGACACTCAACATCTATGGCACATGAGAATGGGTCATGTCAATTCTAAATACCTGTCTAAATTAGCTAAAGATAAGTTAGTACGTGGGTTACCCAAAATTTCTTTTAAAAAGGATTATTTTTGTGATGCATGTCAACTAGGAAAATTGTCAAAATCATCTTTCAAATCAAAAAATGTCATTTCAAGTAAAAGACCTTTAGAGCTTCTCCACCTGGATCTATTTGGTCCTTCTAGGGTAGCTAGCCTTAATCATAACAGATATGCTTTTGTCATTGTAGATGACTACTCAAGATTTACTTGGGTAGTATTTTTGAAAAACAAAAGTGACACGTTTTGTCAATTTGAAATCTTATGTAAAAAGTTACAAAATGAAAAATCTTGTTCTATTGTTAAAATCCGTAGTGACCATGGAGGAGAATTTGAAAATGAACTTTTTGAAAATTTTTGTAACTTGCATGGTATTTCTCATAACTTTGCCTTTCCTAGAGCTGCACCTCAAAATGGTGTAGTAGAAAGAAAGAATCGAACCCTTCAGGAATCTGCCAGGACTATGCTCCAACACAATAATCTTGCTAAATCTTTTTGGGCAGAAGCTGTTAATACTGCATGCTACATAACAAATAGAGTTCTCATTAGACACCTATTAAATAAAACTCCATATGAACTATTCTATGACAGAACTCCAAGAATAGACTATTTCAAAGTCTTTGGTTGTAAATGCTTTATCCTAAACACAAAAGATAGCCTAGATAAATTTGATGCTAAATCTATTGAAGGCATATTTTTAGGATATTCAAGTCATAGTAAAGCATACAGGGTTTTCAATAAGCATTCTAAGTCTATTGAAGAATCTATGCATGTTAGTTTCTGTGAATCTATTGATCAATCTGTTCATAAGCAAACTAACGATGATGATATTGAAAGTACAGATTTATTTTTAGATAACACAGCTAAGTCTAATGAAGATGATCATCAAAGAACATTTGTCGATATCAAAGATCATCCTCAAAAGCAGATTTTGGGAGACCTGTCAAAGGGGGTTCAAACTAGAGCTCAGCTAGAACGAATTGCAAATATGGCATTCATTTATCAACTTGAACCAAAGAAGATTGATGAAGCCATCATCGATGAGTTCTGGATGCTAGCCATGACTGAAGAACTGAATCAATTCCAAAGGAATGAAGTTTGGGATCTTGTACCTAGACCAAAGGATCATCCAATCATTGGGACAAGATGGATCTTCAGAAACAAGCTAGACGAAACAGGTAATGTTATAAGAAACAAGGTCAGACGAGTAGCTCAAGGATACAACCAGGAGGAAGGTATTGATTTTGATGAAACATTTGCTCCTGTTGCTAGACTTGAATCTATTAGAATGTTTTTAGCATATGCAAGCTATATGGATTTCAAATTATATCAAATGGATGTTAAAAGTGCCTTTTTAAATGGTTTTATAAATGAAGAAGTTTATGTAGAACAACCTCCAGGATTTGAAAATGAACAATATCCAGATCATGTTTTCAAACTCAAACGTGCTTTGTATGGTTTAAAACAAGCACCTCGTGCTTGGTATGATAGACTCAAAACCTTCTTGTTAAAAACTGGTTTTTCTATAGGCAAAGCAGACTCTACATTATTTGTTAAAATAGTGTATGATCATACCCTAATTGTTCAGATATATGTAGACGATATCATCTTTGGATCATCTAACAGCACTCTTTGTGAAGAATTTTCTAAGTCCATGCAGAAAGAGTTTGAAATGAGTATGATGGGAGAACTCACCTACTTTCTTGGACTGCATATTAAGGAAACCAAGGATGGAGTTTTCATCAATCAGTCTAAGTATGCTCGTGAACTTCTAAAGAGGTTCAACATGAACTCAACTGCTTCAAAATCTACTCCTATGAGCACTACTACTGTTTTGGACAAAGATGAAGATGGTAAGTCTGTTGATACAAAGGTATACCGAGGTATGATAGGATCACTTCTTTATTTAACTGCTAGCCGTCCAGATATTATGTTTAGTGTTTGCTTGTGTGCTAGATTTCAGTCAAATCCAAAAGAATCACATCTTAAAGCTGTAAAAAGAATAATGAGATATTTAAAAGACACAGTTGATTTTGGATTATTCTATTCAAAATCCTCTATATTTGATCTAATCTCATACAGCGATGCTGACTTTGCTGGAAGTAAATCTGATAGAAAAAGCACAAGTGGAACATGTCACATGCTAGGGCACTCACTAGTTTCATGGTTCAGTAAGAAACAAAATTGCGTATCCTTATCAACCACTGAAGTTGAATACATTGTTGCTAGCCTAGCCTGTACACAAGTTATCTGGATGAAACAAACCTTAAAAGATTTTGGTTTAAATTTTGAAAATACAACTATTTTCTGTGACAATACTAGTGCTATAAACTTATCTAAAAATCCCATTTTACACTCACGAACTAAGCACATTCAAATAAGACATCACTTCTTAAGAGAACAAGTCTTAAACAACATTATTAAACTCGAATTTATACCCACTAATCAACAGCTAGCGGATATATTCACTAAACCACTAAAACATGAAGACTTCACACGTATTAAAAGAGAATTAGGAATATGCAAACTAAGTGACTTATAAATTAATCACACTTATTAAGATCATTGCTTTTGATAATATCTTATTTTAAAAGGCTTTTTCTTATCGATTTTTTTTGTGTTTGTTTTACTATTCAAAGTCAAACTATATTTTCGTATACTCTCAATACTCATAGAAACACATTCATCATGACACATTCTTTATGTCTTTCAACTTGTCATCTTTCAAGTACACTCTCATAATAACTTCTTGTCCTATCTCCTTTTACGTATATCCATAAGAACCATTTACCTTAAGTAAAAAGCTATTATGACTTGGATCACATCACTCATTTCATTTCACCTTTTATATCTTTTGTCCTTTTGTGACAACCTCTCATACGATAAGCTAGCCGATCTCCATACATGATTCTTCATAATTTTTTATTATTATTCTTAATTAATTATATTCATGAGATTATTATTCTTAATTATGAATCATTTATATTAAGTAAAAAGCTATCATGACCTTTTATCAATATACTTCTCTAAAATCTTAAAACCTCTTATAAAATTTCAAAGTGATTTTTTTTCACCTTTTAAGTGGTTATATTTCATGTAAAACGTTTACTATATCATCGGTTATTTCATAGCTTAAGTATAATCTATTATCATCCTGTCACATCATTTATGAAATAATATTTTAATCTCTCCTTTCACGCTTATCAATATATATAAATAAAAATTATTATTATCTCTCACCCATACCCTATGGGCCGTCCTATTCTAAAACTCTTCTTTCACGAATGAGGATACTTCCACATAAAGTAAAAAGTTACTTGTTTTATTAGGTCATTATTTTTAAAATCATTCGCTCCTTTTAGTTCAACATGACACCCCATACTCTATTAATGGATTCTCTCACTAGTCGATAAACTCACCCATAGTAAAATCTATATTTTTCAAAACTATGTCCTTCTCACACCAATATGATACACTATCCTCCATCATTGATTTGATTTGTCAATCACAAGCCCCTTAACTTACTAGTCACGGATTTCCTTATTTGACTAAATTCTAAAAATCACTCACTTCCAATGTCATTCAAAACCTATCAAAATTATTTTCATTCTTCTATTTAATGGATTGGTTCATCCCATACCAATTCCACTCGTATCTATCAATTCTCCTACAAACTATTACCCACTTCAAACTCGTTCTCCTTAGTCCTTCTTTTCCTTACAAACACTTGCAATGGCCTCTTCCTCCTCCAACAATGTGATTACTGCAGCAGATCTAAGGTATCCAGATCTGTTTCACGACTACAACTTACTCTGCTCTCGCCCCATTCATGAAGGTAAATTGGTTAACTTCAACGACTTTGTGCTATTTGACTTAGACAACTATCTCCCCGAACTCAAACATCTAATAGGATCTTCATCCCACACTGCCTATTATCCTGAACTAGTTCGACTGTTCTATACAAACTTTTCTACTGATCATGAACAAACAACTATCACCACCAAAGTTCGCGGACAACTGATGATCTTTCGTTCTTCCTCACTAGGTAGAATTCTAAACCTACCTTCCACCGGGACAGACCTTAACACCATAGTACCAATCGAACGATCGGTGCTTCAAAAAATTCTTCTCTGCACCAACTACTACCAACTTCCCTGGCACATCAGGAATCTCCAACCTCATGCTCAATTACTTGCCCAGATTCTTCTCCACAACATCTATCCCAAGCTTCCCCGCAAGGGATTAGTTCCACGAAAAATCTCTCTTCTTATATATGCAATTTTTTCTTCTACTTCGATAAACTGGTCCTCCATTCTTTTTGACCTTTTTATTCATTATAAAAAATTCAAGCCTCTTCTTTTCGGGTGTTTTATAACTCCCATCCTAAAATACTTCAAAGTACCCCTTCACAACGAAGTCATCCTCCGTCCCTCTCAGGTCCTCGATGCTACCACCTTCAATCTAAGGTCCCTGCACATGCCCGGCTCTGATGAAAACGATCCAACATCCACCTTTGATTACTTTTCTGCAATGATGGATATTGAGCGCTCTCAGGATCGTATACTTCACAATCAAGCCCTGTTGCAGCAGACTCGTCAAGCTCACCAGCAGAATCGTGCCGACCGAACACATCAACCTCCTCCACCTTCGGGTTAAACTTTTTTGTCTGTAATAACTCTTAATTACTTTTGGTCTGTAATAACTCTCTTACTCTGATCCCTTCCTTTTTGTCCATGACAAAGGGGGAGAAACCCTGTCTCCATTATTGGAGAAATACTCTTTTTAAACATTTTTCAAATATTTTATCATATTATTATTTCTATGCATAATGTCTTTTTGACAGGGGGAGCATATTTTGTCATCATAAAAAAGGGGGAGAATGTTGAGAAACTATGTTTTGATGTCACATAATATGATACACTGTCATATTTGATTTTATATAATATGATAATATGTCCTCTTGTAAAATGTTATATTATGACTGAATATGTTTTGCCATACATCTAACGAGTATTTGATGCAAGGATATCTCACCCAAAAAGGATGGAGACTTCCTGTTCAAGTACAACTTTAGTGCAATCATACTCCTTGAAGAAAAAGCTTGATGAGCCATGTATTCCTAAAGCTCAACTGAAGATATCGGCTACCTCAAGATGAAGATTTTTTTCTTCTTTAGAGTCATATGTAACAAAACCTTCAGGAACATGCATATTGCATATTACATACTCATGCATATAAACTATATCATAAAAGTATACGATAGTTTCAAAAAGCTCTTTTTTGAAAACTAATAATTGTACCTTCTTACAACCTTTTATGAAAAAGATATTTTGTCATGTAATAATTGTACCTTACACTATATACAAGACAACATGAAAAAGAAATGTAGGAAAAAGACAAAACATGAAATCGGCTACATAGAGAAAAACAAATATAATATGTTTTTGAAAAGACTCAAATTACCTTCTTTAAAAAAATGTTTTTAATATGGGAAAAAGACAAAACATGAAATCGGCTACACAAAGAAAACAAGTATAATAATGTTTTTGAAAAGACTCTAGTTACCTTCTTTAAAGAAATGATTTCAAAAATAGGAAAAAGACAAAACATGAAAAACGGCTACACAAAGAAAACAAATATAATATGTTGTTTTGAAAAGACTCTAGTTACCTTTCTACAAACCCTTAGAATGTCGACTTACTTGAAGTCATCATTCTCTTTGTACAAGCATTAAATACCTCTTGTAAGAAATCCCTGTTAATATCCTTCTCAAGAATGTCGACTTTCTTGTAGTCCTCATTCTCTCTGAATACTTTGAAAAACACAACATAAAGAAAACACTTGACATGACTATGTACAAATAAATATCTCAAAGCACTCATTGTACTTACACTCATTTAAAGTAAAGAAGTACTTATGTACCTCAAATCATTAATTAGAATAAAGACAAAACTACAATCCAACGTTCAATGTACTATTGTAAGAAATAGACTTTTTACATAAAATATGTATTACCTAAAATATTACAACGACTAGTGTACCATATATTTTACTTTTATGGAAAAAGGCATTCTCGAATTTCTCTAAAAGATGTTTTTGAAATGACATAACATTTCACATTTCAAAATGTAACGACTACTTTTTTAATCTATATAAACACACTCAAATAAACTATTCAATAAGAGGAATGGAATAGAGGTGTGAGCTTACAACGAGAAAAATTCTATTCATTATTTGAAAAGAGAGCCTTGAAAAAGAAAGAGAAAGAGAAAAGAAAGAAAAGAGAAAAAGTCAAGTCCAGCTCTTTGACAAAGAGTATCCTCTGAGTGACAAACAGAACATTCTGAGAATCCTTCATTCGTGCATTCATATCTTTCTGAAAGTTCTATAGGAAGTATTGTAACTTTCTGTTATTCACTGTTTTCCTTCTTTGTTGAAAGTAGACCTCTGTGAAAGAGGGTGTTGCCCTTCTCTGTTGAGAGAAGAAGACCTCTGTGAAAGAGGGTGTTGTCCTTCTCTGTTGAGAGAAGAAGACCTCTGAGGAAGAGGGTGTTGTACTATTTATCCGGTGACTCGGATGTTATAGTGGAAAGCTCAAGTGGTTTGCTTGGGGACTGGATGTAGGTCTGGGTACTGACCGAACCAGTATAAATTCTGTGTTTTATGTGTTGTGCCTTATTGTCTGATTATTTTATTTTATCGATCTTTATCGTATTTCACTATTCACCCCCCTCTAGTGGAATTTCATCTCTTACTATATATTTCCGTCAATCAGAATGCCTGTGGTGGATTCCTCACACAGTATGAAGAAGGCAGTCTGATAGAGCACGCCATCTACTATGTGAGCAAAACTTTCATCGATTATGAAAAGAAGTATTCTCAGATGGAGAAAACTTGTCTAGCTCTGGTTTGGATGTGCCAGAAATTAAGACATTACTTGTTGGCATCTGAAATCAAATTCCTATCAAAGCTTAATCCTCTCAGATACATTTTGGAACAACCATTTCTCACCAGACGGATTGCGAAGTGGCAAGTCCTTCTAATGCAATATGACTTAGAGTATATTTATCAAAAGTCAATTAAGGGCCAGATGATCGCAGATCAATTGGCAGATTTTCCTTTAACAGAAGAAATTAAAGCAGAAGATGATTTTCTTGATGAGCACATCTGCAATGTCCAACAGCCTCCAGTTTGGAATCTATTTTTCGATGGCTCTAAAAATATGTCTGGCATAGGAATTGGAGTATTGTTAATCACTCCTGAAAAATAAATGATCCCTTATTCCCTCAAGCTTGGTTTCTAATGCACTCATAATATGGCCGAGTATGAAGCTCTAATACAAGGCCTCAAACTTCTGCAAAATTTCAATGTCAAGAGGATGCATGCCTTTGGCGATTCACTACTTGTTGTCAGTCAAGTTAACACTGAATGGCAAGTAAAAGATTCCAAGTTAATTCCCTATCAGAAGATCGTCCTAGCTCTTATGGACAGCTTCGAAGAATTTCAGCTCAATCACATCAAAAGAGAGCACAATCAGATAGCCGATGGCTTAGCCAGCCTGGGCTCCATTTTATCCTTCAAAGGCAGTGAATCATGTCGTTCTTTCGAAGTTGGCAAACTTGAGCAACCTGCTTTCATTTCAACCATGCAAGTAAACCAGGTCAATCAGAAAGAGAAGCCTTGGTACCAGGATATCAAAAATTTCATTGAGACTGGTGAATTTCCAGCAAAAATGCCAAAAAAGGGAGCAACGTGCAATTCAACGTATGTCTACCCGTTATTTCATTCTTGCCAATGTCCTCTACCGTCGTGGGTTCAGTTGTGAATATGCCAGATGTTTAGACAAAGAAGAAGCCATGGAAATTATCCAAGAAGCACACGAAGGAATTTGTAGTGACCATGTTGGCTATCAAACTCTTGTTAAATAGATCATCCGAGCAGGGTACTACTGGAATACCATGCAACAGGACTGTCATCAGTTTGTGAAGAAGTGCGTCAAATGCCAAATGCACGCACCTTCCATTCATGCACCGACCACATATCTACAATCAATTGTTTCTCCTTGACCATTTTTTATGTAGGCTTTCGATGTCGTAGGCCTGATTACTCCTTCTGCTCCCAATGGCCACAAATACTTTCTGGCTGCGACAGAGTATTTCACAAAATGGGTTGAAGTTGTTACTCTACTCACAGTAGAAGGCCACCATGTGGTTTCTTTCATTCACAAGAACATTCTTTGCCGTTTCGGCATACCACATGACATCGTATCAGACAATGGAAGCCATTTCAAAAATGAGAGGATGAAAACCTTCTGTTTTAAATTCAAAATTTATCACAATTTCTCAGCTCCCTACTATCCTCAAGGGAATGGCCAAGCAGAAGCCACCAATAAGATTCTGATCCGCATTTTGGAAAGGACTGTGAGAACAGGTCGAGATTGGCATGAGAAAATTCATGATGCGCTTTGGGCATACCGAACCACCATTCGGACTCCAACCAATGCCACTCCTTCAGAACTTGTTTACGGAACTGAAGTAGTGTTACCTCTCCATGTCCAAAAGCCCGCTCTCAAATTTGCTTCCCTTATAGAATTGCCACTTGATCAGTATCAACAACAGAGATTGGTGTAACTTGATCTGCTGGATGAAAAAAGGCTCAAGGCAGCAGAGCATGCTCAAGCTTATCGACGGAGGATAGCTCGACACTATGCCAAGTCCGTCATTGAGAAAAAATTTTGAGTTAACGATTTGGTGCTCAGATCGACAGCTCATCTCAAGCATCGACCACGAGGCAAGTGGTCACCCAATTGGGAAGGCCCTTACGTGGTTAAGGAAGCACTTCCTCGTAATTCTTATCGTCTGATCAATGTAGATGGAGTGAAAATGTCAGATCCTGTCAATGCTTTGCATTTGAAGAAGTTTTATACCTGAAATGTTTATTTCAGTCTTTTGTATTATCCAAAGAGTCATTTCAATGAAATAATGATCTTCTATCGATCCTCACATTCTTCTTTATGATACTGGGGTATTTTATTTTTTATCTATAATCATCTTCCTTCATCATATGCAGGCATGATTAGACAAAATTCTTTTCTCAAATACTACCAATTTTCAAATGATCTTACAATCTGTAATGATTTCATTCATAGGGTTTATTTTCTCAATTTAATCAAATTTTCATCAAATTACTGTCAATGTTTGTCAAGTTTTAAACATTTTTCATCAAACTTATCTTTTATCCACCTTTATCTTTAAAAAATACCCCTTTTAGGTTAAGGGATAAACCTGATGCCTCCTTTCAATAAGGTATTTCTTCTATTATTTTCCCCCGTTCAGGATAAGGGGATAAATTCTGAAAGCAGACCACATACAGTTAAAATTATGATGGTCCATTAATTTTTCACAAAAGATCTTTTTGAAAATCGAGCTCATCTTCAAAACCCAGTCCTCGCATTGTTTATTTCTCAAACTTTTTAATCATATATTGAGCTCGTTTGGAAAATCCGATCCTCGCACCGGTAATTTCCTAAAATTCAATCTTCTGATCAAAGTCTTTCCTTCCACAAAATTCAAATTCTGACTTTAATTTCCCAAAATTTGATGTATTCCAAAAGATCCAGCATCTCGCTGGTCATGTATTTCCAAAAGATCCAGCATCTCGCTGGTCATGGTCATGTATTTTCAAAGGATCCAGCATCTCGCTGGTCATGTATTTCCAAAGGATCCAGCATCTTGTTCGTCGTATATTTCCAAAAGATCCAGCACCTCGCTGGTCATGTATTTCCAAAAGGACCCAGCATCTTGCTGGTCATGTGTTTCGAAAAGTCCCAGCTCACAAGTGTCCATGTTTTTCAGTCTGATGGCATCCAATCAACTTGATTCAGTCTTTCCTGAGGGTCACATCTCCTACAAGGTGCAACAAGGTCTTCCTGAACATCGAGTCCTCAGCATCGGATCCTTCGTTCCCAGTGGTATTATTCATGGCTGAAGAACTTTTCTCATATGTTTCCGGACCATTTGAGCGATTGTGGGTTAGAACTGGCATCTACGGTGGAAAAACAGACAGTCAACGACAATTTGATTCACGCACTAGCAAAGGGGTGGAACCCGAGTATTAGTACCTTCTGGTTTCCATGGGGGGAAATGACTTTGTTGATGAACGAATTCTCAGAGATTATGGGATTACCTGAACCAGCTGGTCAACCTGGAGATCCATTGGAGAAGCAATTTTTGATCAATGTCAAGGGTCTGGATCCCCGAGACACTTTAGCTCGCATGACAGGACACAAGTCTTGGCCATTGATCAAGGAGAATGGGAATGAGTATGTGAACCTGCTCAAAATCTATAGACAGTATGGGGTATTTGTGGAAGTCAGTTCCTTATCTCGAACAACTCGAGAAAGATTCCAACATGCGATGGTCTTATGCACTGTGGGATTAGCTCTCTTTTCAGATGGACAAAATTACATGGATATCAGGATAGTTCAACTTCTGCGAAGGTGGGGAAGTTGACAGACCAACCGCCTCTCTATAGCTATGGCCGCACTCGATTTTCTATACCAAGGGTTGACCCGTTTCACACTTGGAGAATCAATTCTAGTCAAAGGGTGCACCTATGCATTATAATCTTGGTTCCTTCGGCATGTGCCAGCCCGAGCTAATTCATTCAGATACAATGGTGAAAAGCTTCTTCCAGTTGCGCGATACCGATTCTTGATCGATAACCTTCAGGAGGAAGAGGTCGTTTGGGACTACTTTGATCGTCAGGAATCACCTCCCAGATATACTTATGCATACGGCAAGCACTTCAGGCTACTTGGCCCATTCTTCTGCGCATATTACCATCCAGAGCGTTGTGTCAGGCAGTTCTCTCAGAGACAAAAGCACATAGAAATTCATCTATTATCAGGGATCTTGCCAGAGTTTGATCTCACATCAGATCAGTGGTCCGGAGCATACCATTCTCCCAAACATGGCTGGGATTCTTTTGTTACTCTCACTATTTTTCCTGGTCCTCGAGTGTCCTCTGCTTATCAAGAGTGGTGAAAAATTGTCTATCCCCCTCCCCTTTGTCAAGTGTATTATTAATAAAATCATGTTTTTTCCTTCAATAAAATTCCTTTAATTTTCATCCTATCTTGGTTTGATGACCTCACCTAGGTAACAAGGCGTATTTTCAGTTGTTTATTTTGCAAATAATAGCAACGCAATTGTCGTAATCCCAGCGATGACTCAATCCCTAATAATGGGATACTCTTTCAATTGTC
Source organism: Nuphar pumila (assembly GCF_984573655.1). Classification (NCBI taxonomy): domain Eukaryota; kingdom Viridiplantae; phylum Streptophyta; class Magnoliopsida; order Nymphaeales; family Nymphaeaceae; genus Nuphar; species Nuphar pumila. The sequence goes on from NC_143265.1 coordinate 61,493,402, forward strand.
TACCAAAATTCTCAGCAAATATTTTCTTCCAATCAAAAGCCTAACCATCAATTTTGTCCTGCAGAGAACATTCGTGATATTTAAATGGTTCAGACAAGGTAAAAAAAAAAAAACTGCACCAGTCGAAGGCATGGCACATTCAGAAGATGAAATGGATTCCCCGCGTTCAAGCAGAAATCAAGGGTAGCAGGTTGAGGATGACATGGATCCTCAGATATATGTCATGTTCAAAAAGATGATGAGCAAGATGCTGGCAGAGCAAGCTGAAGCCAGTGCAAAGAAGACCCAAGTCAAGCAGAACGCAAAGGGTCGGGTAGTCAAAAGGGTTTTGAAGTTGTCTAAGAAGCTTATTCAGGATGCTGATACAACAGATGAAGAGAAATCAGTAGAGGACACTGATGAAGAATATGAAGCTCAACAAGCGTTTCAAAGATCCCCTCATAGACAAGGGATAACCTATAAATTGAAGAGTCAAGCAATGGATGATCCAGTCCAAGTGCAGTTGAAGAAAATGGCTGAGGTGATTAAAAATTTGCAAGACCGTGACAAGGGCAAGAAGGTCTTCGCGAGCAAAAACCTCTACGAAGGCATCACCCTCGTCAGAAATAATCAAGATTCAAAAAAGAAGATGAACTCCGCCTTCTTCATCAATGCCAACCGCGATGATTGCAAAGATAGCAAAGGCAATCATACAAGTCAGAAAGAGAAATCTTCAAAGCAGAGTGGAAAATTGAGTCAACAGAAAGAAAAGATAAAGCGGGACGACTGGGGTTACAATCGCCAGTTTACTCCTCTCGAGCAGTCTCTCGATGAAATCCTTGAATATATGTTGGCCAAAGAATTGGTAAAACTCCCGAAAGTCACAAATCCTTCCACAATCATGGGAAGATTTATGGACCAGTTCTGCAAATTTCGTCGGGCAGTAGGGCATGATACCGACCACTCTTTTGTCCAAGATTATATCGACAAAAAATTTCTTCGTTGAAAATGAGAAAGAATATTGGTCGACTATCTCGGCCAAGTCTCAACAGAAGTCAAGCAATCAGCAAAAAGTACAACATGACGGTCGGAACCAGGACCGCAAGATGGCCCCATTGGATCAAATACTCGAGAGTTTCCTGGAATACATGTGCACAAAAGATATGATTGGATCTCCAGAGGCTCACTTTACTCTTTCTGCCGATGATTGCAATCATGATAACTATTCAGAGGGATCTAAGGGCCAAAAAGGAAAGTTCTTCAACAATGATAAGCCTCTTCAATCTAGTCCTCAGCATAAAGAAAAAGGTCAAGAAAAGCCAAAGCATAAGGATTGGAGTACGGATCGAAAGTTCACCCCTCTGGATCAGACACTGGAGAGTGTTCTGGAATACATGCTCGCAAAAGATATGATCCGTTTACCTAAAGTAGCTGATCCCGCAATAGTCATGGGCAGATTCAAAGAAAAATTCTGTAAATTTCATCGGGCAGTAGGGCATGACACTGAGAATTGTTTCGTCTTGAAGAATATCATTCAAGATCGCATCGACAAGAATCTCCTTGTTGAAAATGAGGAAGATACCAGTTGACCATCTTGATCAAGTTTTCCAAGAAACTAATAATGTCAAGGCTATGTCATCTTTAATCATTTTGCTTTTGGTCATTTTAAAAGGATAATACAGTCTCAGTTTTCTTACCAACTTGTTATTTCTCTTCAATGATTAAATAAATTATCCATTTTCCTCATAAACTTGATGCCACCTTTTATTCTCCTTCTCTGGAAAATGTTCTTTTATGAGGAATGACCCTCTTCAGAGTCCCAGAATCAATCCAAAGTCAGAAAGCATTCTTCAAATATCAATTACTTATCCTTTCATCCAACTTCTCACTCCCCAGTTATACTGGGGCATTATTTTGAAAATTGTCTTCAAAACATCCTGTATGCAGCCAGGATCAAACAAATCTCTTATTTCGCATGCATGTGCATTCATTTACATCATTTTGCATTCATTTGCATCCATTTACATTCATTTGCATCAAATTCATTTTCCCTTCAGGTTAAGGGATAAACCTGAACTACCCATTCAGGGTAAGGGATAAACCCTGAGACCCCGACAATTGTCTAAGTCATCGTGAGAATGAAGATTGAAAATCTCTCATCATAATCAGTTGGGTAAATTTTCAAAAATCCATTGTTCGTGCTGGTAAGATTAAAAAAAAAAAAAAAACAGTGTTTGTGCTGGTAAATTTTCTAAATCCAGTGTTCGTGCTGGTAAATATTCAAAATCCAGTGTTCGTGCTCGTAATTCTTCCAAAAACAATATTCGTACTGATCCAGTACTTATACTGGTTCATTTCCAAAATCTGGTATTCACACATGTACGTCTTTCAAAATCCAATTGTTATTGGTCGGACTTTCAAAGTCCAATTTTTATTGGTCAAACTTTCTAAATCTGGTTTATTGGCTAATGTTTTCAAACCTAATCCATGCTGGTCTAGTTTTCCTTCGGGATTCGGGTTCCGACTCGAATTTCCTTTCCTCCTAACCGGTCTAGTTTTCCTTCGGGATTCGAGTTCAGACTCGAATTTTCTTTCCTCCTAACTGGTCTAGTTTTCCTTCAGGATTCGAGTTCCAACTCGAATTTTCTTTCTTTCTAATTAGTCTAGTTTTCCTTTGGGATTCGAGTTCCGACTCGAATTTCCTTTCCTTCTAACCGGTCTAGTTTTCCTTCGGGATTCAAGTTCCGACTCGAATTTTCTTTCCTTCTAATTAGTCTAGTTTTCCTTTGGGATTCGAGTTCCGACTCGAATTTCCTTTTCTTCTAACCGGTCTAGTTTTCCTTCGGGATTCGAGTTTCGACTCGAATTTTCTTTCCTTCTAATTAATCTAGTTTTCCTTCGGGATTCGAGTTCCGACTCGAGTTTCCTTTCCTTCTAATTAATCTACCTTTCCAACAGGATTTGAGTTTCGACTCGAATTTCTTTTCCTTCCAAATTGATCTATTTTTTTTTCAGGATTCGAGTTCCGACTCGGGTTTCTTTTCCTTCCAAATTTATCTACTTTTCCTTCAGGATTCGAGTTCTGACTCGAATTTCTTTTCCTTCCTCAATGGATCTAGTTTTCCTTCGAAGATTCGAGTTTCGACCCGAGTTTTTTTTTCCTTCTGAATTGGTCTAGAAAATTAGAGTTCTGACTCTAATTTTCTTCCAAATCTAATTCAAATGTCTAGAATCGGTCCAGAAGATTACAGTTCCGACTCGAGTTTTCTCCCAGATCCGATTTGTTTAGCTTTCCTTTAAAGGTTTGAACTTCTACTCAAACTATCCAGTAAATTGGTCTAGAAAATCCGAGTTTCGACCCAAATTCTCTTTCAAAATCTAATTCATCTAGTCTTTCCTTGAAGATTTGTATTCTGATTTGAACCTTCAGACTGAACTCAGTCTTACACCGGTCCGGTTAAATCCAATTTTCAAATTGGTCCCTTTTATGAAATCCTACCACGCCTTGGTTGCCTTATCAAATCTCGTATTGGTAATCTTTCTAAAAACCAGTGCTCGTACTGGTAGTCTTTTAAAGCCTAGTGCTCAAACTGATACGTTCTCAGTTGAACCAATTGCGGCCTTTGGGCCATCCAATCACCAATGTCGGCCCTCAGGCCATCCAATTACCACGTCGGCCCTCGGGCCACCCAATTTTCAAATTTTCAATTTCGACCTTCGGGTCACTCAATTTTCAATTTTGACCTTTGGGTCACTCAATTCCCAATTTCGACCTTCGGGTCAATCAATTTCCAAATTTCTGATTTCGACCTTCGGGTCAATCAATTTCCAATTTCCAATTTCCAATTTCCATTTTCCAATTTCTAATTTCCAATTTCCAATTTCCAATTTCCAATTTCCAATTTCCAATTTCCAATTTCCAATTTCCAATTTCCAATTTCCAATTTCCAATTTCCAATTTCCAATTTCCAATTTCCAATTTTCAATTTTCAATTTTCAATTTTCAATTTTCAATTTTCAATTTTTAATTTTCAATTTCCAATTTTCAATTTCTAAATTCAAAATTCCAATTTCCAAATTTCAAATTTCAAACTTCAAATTTCAAATTTTCAATTTCCAATTTCCAATTTCCAATTTCCAATTTCGACCCTTTTAGGTCACTCAATACCAATTTCAATCATTTCTCTTGCGAGAGACCCTTTTCACAGGGAGAGTTCGAGGGAGCTCATTCTTTTCGCATGCTATCCTTTGTTCACTTAGCCCCTTTTTAGGGAGAGTTTGAAGGGACTCGTGTCTTTGTGAACCGTTTGCAAAACAAATTTCCAATTTCATACAAGGAACCTTTAATTCAGGGAGAACTTTGACGGAAGTTCGCTTTCCTTGTATTCCCAATTTCATACTAGGCCATTTCATCATGAAGGACCCTCCTTTCAGGGAGAGTGTGATGGACTCACTTCTTTATGACCAATTCACCGACCTCACCATTACCGGCCCCCTTTCCATAAGAGAAGCCTAATGTTAGGAAGTTTTGACGAAAGCTTAATTTCTCTTCGAAAGTTCGTTTTGCAAACACCTCCTCTTCAGGGAAGAGAGGAGTAATTTCTATTTCCAATTTCTGAATCTTCTCCTTTGGGGAAAGGAGAAGAATTTTTTTGTCATGGATGCATTGCGTTGTGCTTCAAATGCTCGTTTTCCCAAAGGATTTCAAGAAAATTTTGTCAATTTGTCATTAAATATTTGTTGATTTCAAAATCTTTATTGCACAAAAACATTACCTCAGAATACCTTCAGTATTACTTCCGAAAGGACAAAGCTTTCGCGAAAAAGGATTCAAAATTCAGAATCTTTCTATTGGCCAACCAAAAGGATGAAGAATAAATCCTCGATATGGCCAGCAAAGAAAATTCAATGTTGTTGCAAAGCCATAAGTGATCGGTATTGATCGCAGTCAATGGCACATTTTTAAAGATCATTCTTGGCAAATAAAGCAGTCAAAATATCCTGGGTAATACAGAAAAATCCATTTCCATATCTCCTCAATCGCCTAAGCTGCAATTAAATATCTGCAAAAGGGATCTCTCAATTATCGTCAAGATGAAGACGAATTATGCGAGTTAGACCCCCGGGGCCAAAGAAGATTTGGATCATTTTCAAGATGACGGAGTTTGTGACGGATCCTTCCAGAGAAAGTCCAAAGCACTTTCGAAATGAAGGCAGATGCGATGAACCTCCTGACAAACCCTAAAAGATATTTAATTTCTGCTATCATCAAGCGATTTCCAACCAAAGATCCAATAACCGTCAATATAATTCCTGAGAGAAAAGAAGGATCGGAACATCTCTGAGATGAAGGAGTTTGTGACGTACCCTTCCCCCCCAAAAAAAGAGAGAGAGAGAGAAAAATCAGGACATCTCCAAAATGAAGGATAATGTAATCCCCCAAAACCCAAAAGAACTCTAATTCTGTCGAAAAAAAAGAAAGTGGGCAGAAAGAACATGAGAAAAGAATCCCAGGATATCAGACTGCCGAATCTGCAAAAGAATTCTCTTTAAATTTTGTGAAATTCTATTATCAATATTCTTTCACCAATTGCTTTCATAATATCAAGAATACTCTCTTTTCTGCTCATATCAAGGAAATTGATAGCTTCCTTGAAAGAAAGCCGATCGCAAGCAATTTGAATTCGAATCTTGATTCTACAGAGTTAAGCCCAGTCGGAGGTAATACTTCAGGTAGAAAAGAGGGAATATTTTCAAAACAATGTGCAGTATTTTCAATTATTTTGAATCAACAATAATTTTCAACTTTTTGACAATATTTTCTAGCTATCCTGGCGTGAAGCGAGAGCTTGAGGTTCATCTTTGGCGTATCCTGACATCAGTTGTTATCCCTTTTAGGACTTGATAACGGGAGTTTTCAAGATTCCTTCCCTTCTTTGGTAAAATCTGAGCCCCTGGGCTCTCAGATTCGCACACTTCCCTGTGTTCTCACTGTCCCACCATAGACAGTCCAATTTCGGCTTGAAGTTAAGCCACAAATCATTTTCTCGCAAAAGGTCATCAATTTCAAAAGTTATTTAATCTCAGCAATGAGGCGCCCAAAATCAAACCCCTTTTCAAGCTTTGGGGACCCCAATTTCATCCTTTTGCAAAACCCCAATCAGATTTATTGTGAAAAATCGAAGGTTCCATCACAGTCTCTTCTTTCGAGGATTTCGTTCATTTCTGCCCGATCAGGTTAAGGGTACAAACCTAAGCCTTATTTGATGAGGTATTTCATTTTCCACCCAATCAGGTTAAGGGTACAAACCTGAGCCTTATTTGATGATGTATTTCATTTTCCGCCCAATCAGGTTAAGGGTATAAATCTGAGTCTCATTTAATGAGGTATTTCATTTTTCGCCCAACCAGGTTAAGGGTATAAACCTGAGCCTTATTTGATGAGGTATTTCATTTTCTGCCCAATCAGGTTAAGGGTATAAACTTGAGCCTCATTTGATGAGGTATTTCATTTTCCGCCCAATCAAGTTAAGGGTATAAACCTGAGCCTCATTTGATGAGGTATTTCATTTTCTCCCCGATCAGGTTAAGGGTACAAACTTGAGCCTCATTCTGATGAGGTATTTCATTTCTCGTCCCATCCAGGTTAAGGGCTAAGCCTGAGCCTCATTTCGATGAGGTGAATCTTCTTCTTTATTCTCCGTTCCATATCCACCACCATCATTTGAATTAATTCTTTCACACCCAGCCAGATTTTTCTAACTGGGGCATTTTATAGTCCAAATTTGGTGTGTTTTTCTTTGCCACTAAGCTCGGCTGTCAATCGGCTTAGTAGCAAAGAGGGGCATCTGTAAACACCCCAAATTTTCACCCTCATCCAGTGTTTATATATTTCACGTGTCATTGCTTACAATTGCATGCATTCGAAATACCATTTCATTGCATTGCATAGCATTGCATGTCATTACATCTCATTTTCGAGATCCAACACTCCTGTTTTCAAAATATTTAATCCAGATTCGAGTTTTAAAACTTTTCTTTCAAAATTAATTCTAAAACCTGGGTTTTTAATCAACATTCTGTCAGTTGCCAACCCCCAGGACCTTATATTTTGAAATGTTTTTCTCAGAAAACAATCTAGATTTGTTTTAAACTCAATTTTCAACTGATTTCAATTCTCAGATGAGACCCATTTAGGTGGTGTCACTTCTGGATTCCTTTATTTATCAAAAATCTCAAAAAATTTAGAGTCCTAGTTGGGTCAGGACTCTGTATTTTCATCTTTTTGAATCTTTTTGAACCTTTTTAAAACACCATTCTGATTTTAAACCAGTTATGGTCATATCCCTTGTCCATTTCCTCCATTTTGGACAAAATCTTAGAGTCCTAGTTGGATCAGGACTCTTTTTCCAGAGTCCTAGTCGGATCAGAACTCTGCTTTTTATTACCTTTTCTACCTGTTTTGGAAAAAACCCTTTCAAAATCTTCCGTTTTGGCCAAAATCCCAGAGTCCTAGTTGGATTAGGACTCTTCTTCAAGAATCCCAGTTGGATTAAGACTCTTCTTCAGAGTTCCAGTCGGACTAGGACTCTGTCTTTTGTCACTATTTTTACCTGTTTTCAACCAAATCTTTCAAAATGAGTCAAAACTCAGAGTTTCAGTCAAAACAAGACTCTGTTTAGAGAGTCCTAATTGGATCAGGACTCTGATTCTGATTTCAATTTTGAGAGAATCTTTCAAAATTCTTTCCATCTATCAAAATTGTTATGCTTTTATCAAAGAATTTTAAAATTCTGAGGTTTTATCCCAGAGTCCTGATCAAATTAGGACTCTACCCCAGCGTCCTGATCGAATTAAAACTCTATCCAAAGTTGGTTTTTGCACTTCATTTTTACTGATTTTCAAAAGTTCTGTTTAAATTTCATCATTTGCTTATCAGAAAACCAAAAATTTTTAGAGTCCTAGTCGAATTAGGACCCTTCTTTAGAGTCCTAATCAGATCAGGACTCTGAACCAAAACTTCAATTTTATCCTATTTTCACTGGTTTTTCAAAATTCTCTCATTTGTTTTCTCAGAAAATCCAAAAATCTAAAAGTCCTAGTTCAATTAGAACTCTGTCCTCATAGTCTTAGTTGAATCAGAACTTTGTTTTATTTCAATATTTTTTATTGTTTTCATTGTTTTCACAAGTTCTTTCATCTGTTTTTTAGAAAATACCAAAAAAAAAATCTAGAGTTTCAGTCCGATCAGAACTTTGTCCCAGAGTCCTAATCCAGTCAGGAGTCACTTTTTACTTCCATTTTCATTTATTTCCATTTGTTTTTCAAAAATTAGGTCATTTTGTAGAGTCCAGTTAATTCAGGGCCCTATTTCAGAGTTCTGATTGAGTTAGGAGTCTAACCCTGATTGTATTTTCCGACTTGTTTCACTATTTTTTTGATAAAATCTTTCAAAAACTCCTTAATTTAGCTTTTAAAATCCAAAATCTCAGAGTCCTAAAATTTCACGACTCTAGCCCGGAGTTCCAGTTCGCCTGAGACTGTATTGTCAAAAATTCTGAATTTCAATTATTGATTTTAACCCCTTTTCAAAGCCATTTTCAGTATTTATTTCAAATTTTTAAAACCTGATGTGGGCCCACCCCGTTGGCACCGTATCCAAAGAAGTTCTGACTCAGTCAAGACTCTGTACCATTTCAAAACTTTCAATCTCAAAGTCTACTTTTGAATCTCTTGAAAAACCTCAAATGTTCAAGTTTTAAAATCGTTTTTGAAAATTCAAGTGGGGCCCACTCGGGGTGGCGCCACATTTGAAGAAGTCAAGGTTAGACTAGGGTTAGTCATTGTCCTAGTTAGGTTAGGGGTTTAGATGAGTCAAAAGCAATTTTAAAAATCCATTTTATTTAAGTTTTAAACCATTGGTTTTTAAAGGTTTTAAATTCAAGTTTTAAAAACCAAATGTGGGCCCATACTAGGTGGTGCCACATTTGGACTTTCTAGGGTTTAATTAGGTGTTAATTAGGGTTTAGTTAGAGTTTATTTAGGGTTAGGAAACCACAAAAAATTGTTTCCCTTAGTGGATTTATTAGAAAGAGTCCTAAAAAAAAAGAAAAACCTCTTAATTAACCCTAATTAAGGGACTTTTTGAAAACCTATAAAAGGGTGACTTCAAGAGGTCAAAGGGAGCTCTTTTCTCTCTTAAATTTTTATGGCTTCTCTCTCCTCTCCAGCACCTCCACCTTCCTCCATTGCAGATACAGCCCCAAGGTGAGTTATTTAATATTATTTTATTATTTTTTATTAGTTTTTTATGATTTTTCACTAGATTTCACCATGGAAACTCCCCTTTCATGGATTTAACCATGGATTCAACCTCAAGAACCTCAAGTTCAATTCAAGAAGATTATCTAACCCTATTCCATGCTGTTTTTCGTGATTCTAATCCATTAGAATTGTTTATTGCATTATTTTTTATATTCTTAACCAAGAAAACATGAGATTTATCCGATTAAATGGATTAAATCCATGGTTTCAAGGGTAAAAGCAATTCCAGCCATGGATTCCCTGTGTTTTATTTATTTTTTTAGCATATTAATGTTTATTACAAGTTCATCATCAAAATCAATTTTGTTTTGCTGTTTAGATAATTTTTATGGTTTTTTATGTTTAAATCATATTTTTTTTAGTGTTTCTTAGATTTTTGCATGTTTTAATTTCAGATCAGTAGAAAGCATCTTAGTTCGTATTGAAATACTCATTAAAAATTTCTGATTTTTTTATATATGATACAAGGATATGTCAGTAAACTACTGTAAAAAATTCAGATGTTTTGGGATTCGGAAACCTTGTTAATAAAATACAATGTCAAATCAGGATTGTTGTTGATTAAAATCATTGTTCAATTTCAAGCCTAACTTGCAGATGTGTTATTTCTCTCATCCGATATCCGATTTGAAATCTGTAAAGTGAAGTGGCTTCATGTTGATGTGAGATATTTATTGTGAAATTTTCATAATTTTTTTCCTCTTTTTGATATTTTTCCTTTGTCAGAAAATCAGATTCATCTTTTAAAACTCATTATGATTTATTAAAACCGTAATCCGACTTGTACTGATCATAGATCTCAAACCATAGATTCTATTCATGATCTGTAAAAATGGAAGTTCATTATTTTATTGTCTAATATTCACTTTTAAATTTTCAGAATTTTTTATGAAGGCTGTTTTTTATTTCTGTATTTATAACCGGAAGTACTTGTTCTAAGCAATTTTATATTCATTAAATTTTAGTCCAGATTGTCGGAAGGGTTTCTCCCTCATCGGAGATGATTTTTCCAATATGTAAATAGGAGATTCTCTGTTTTTATGTCTAGTTTACCTATGTGAAATTTCATAAATTTCTATGCTTGATTGACCCCTGATTCGGTTCTAACTCTGAAACTGGTCTGTGACCATGGGTAAAAATAGCTTATTTTAGGGTTTTAATGCAATTTTTGAATTGGATTAATGTCAAAAATATATTTTTATGATTCCAATTTGATTTTAGAGTGATAACAAGTGCAGGTGACAATTTTTATCAATTTTAGAATCCATTTGATGCATGAATCTATCAAATTGCAAAACAGGGTGCCCGCAAGATCCTGAAACATTGCTAAAATCATGATTTTCATGATATTTCTTGATTTTCGTGTATAAGTTCATGTTTTTAGGGTTTTTTCATGTTTAGAATCATGTTAGGATGTTTCATGTTTGATTTTATGTTTATTTCAATCATAAATTCCAAGTTTTTACCAAAATCTATTTCAAAAAACCATGATTTCAAGGCCATTGTCTTGCTATCAGAAGCATTTTAGTCATTTGACCTCAATTTCGAAATTTTAAACCCTAATTTTCATATTTTTAATCATGTTATGTCATATTTAGTTTAACGTATTTTCATTTGAATTCCAAAACCCCATTTTTACAAAATATCTTTCTGAAAACCCTGATTTCAAGGCCATAGTCTTGCTATCAGGGGTATTTTAGTCATTTTAACCCCAATTTCGAATTTTCAAATCTCATCTTTATTTTTTATTTAATTTTATTTCTTATTTTATTAAGTTTATATCAGGGAATCATGGAAAAAAGCTTATATCTAGCAAAATCCAGTAATTTCTAGATATTACTGGATAAACCTAGAAAAGTCAACATTTCTTCACTAACAAGTTTTCTAGTTTTGCAGGTATATTAAAGACTTTACTTTCCTTTAAATTCCTGTATTTAAATTCAATTAGTGATGTAAATTGTAATTAACTTTGGAATAAGAATTTCAATTTCTGCTTAGATTAGGATTTGCATTGCATATAGTTTTAAATTTTGATATAACTGCTATGTTTGTCATTCATGCATATTCTTTATAAATCCACCATGGTCTACACTAATGGCACGTGCACAAGCTCTTATGGAGTTGACAAACTCGGTGGAATTTGTATTTATGGCCATAGTCAGAATACAAATGAAACCCAGATTTGTGATCTTCGTATTAGCCACATTCAGCCTACACTCTTAGGCTAACTTCAAAATGCACTGCATTTCTCAAAAATACAAAAAGATTTTCTCAATTCCTCAAAATCAAATCTTTCAAATCCATATTCATTCATTTTATTCATTTGCAAATTCCAATTCTAATTCAGAGAAATCGATTTTCTCAAATTTTTCTAAATCTTAATCAAAAATCGATTTTCTCAAAACTCTAAGTTTTCAAATGATATTTCAAGTATTTTTCAAAGTTCAAAATTCTATTTTCCAAGTTATATATTCGATTTCAAAGTTTAAATTTAGAAAAATCAAGTTTTTCCAAAGTTATTTGAAATTCCTCAGAAATCGATTTTCCTAAAAATACTTGGATTCTTCAGAAATCGATTGTTATTTTCTCAGAAACATTCTATCAATCAAGATTCACGATTTTCAAAGGGTTCACTTTCCAAGTATTTTCCCAACTTTGAAGCAAACATCATGTTTTCAAATTTGCATTTTCAGAAAATTCATAGCACATGCCTGATTCTTTGTGCATTTAGGTAGTAGAACACGATTTCCACAATTTGAGCAAAGCTAAGCACACAATTGATCCTTGGTTCAATTACCCCTGGTAAAGGCGCCAGGAACAGTTGAACCTCGTACCAATAGGCGAGTCCCATTCTTCGGAATTATCCCGCATTTTAAAACAGAGGCGAGTTATTTTCAAAATCTTTTTCAAAGGTCGATTTGACTTGCAAAAGTAAAAAAAAATTGCGAAGATGACAAAATCCACACTGGATCCTTTTCAAAATTCATCATATTTTCTTTAAATATTTTCCTCTTTTATCAGAGTTTAGTCTAAAATTAATTCAATACATATATCAATGGCCATAGTCAGGATATATTGAGAATTAATTTCATTTTAAACTCTATAAATGCACCAAAATGTATTTTATTCTTCATTTGAATTTAGATATGATTATTATATAATACATTCAATAACCATAGTCAGGAGTGTATTATATCATCAATCTTGTTTACATTCATTTAAAGAATGAAACATGATTTTTCAAATCCAATTTCAAAATTATGTAAAATCATTCATCATTTAGGATAGAATTGCACCATATTTTCAAAAATTCTTTTTCAAAAACCCAAGTGATCTTGAATATCTTTCTTCAAGTTTCTATTTCAAATTCAATTCTATCTTATTTCAAGATTCAAAAATTCAATTTCAAAGTCCAATTTGACTTTGGAATTACAAAATCATTTTGTATTCAAAACTTCAAATTTCCAATTCAATTCAAAATTCAAAGTTTAGTTTAACTTTGAAGTTTCTGATTCATCTTCAAAATTCAAAAACAAGTTTATCTTCTTCAAAATTCAAAATCAAAGTTTGAGATTGATTCTGAATCCCAAAACTTGATTCTTCCTAAGTTTTGAATTTGATCTCGGTTTTCAAAACCCAGATCCATCTTCAAAAGTCCCATTTGGACTTTCAAAATCCAAATCCAAAGTTAGATCCCAATCCCAACTTGGATCCAGATTTCCAAATGCAATCTCTACTTTTGAATCTCAGACTCCAGATCCAATTCCCATTTAGGATTCTAGATCCAGAATTCAACTTCATCTTGGATCTCAGACTTCAGATCCAAAATCCATTTTAGGATCCAGAATCCAACTTCATCTTGGAGCTCAGATTTCAAATCCAAAATCTATTTTAGGATCCAGAATCCAGTTTCGTCTTGGATCTCAGACTTTAGATCTAAATTCCATTCTAGATTCAGAATACAACTTCATCTTGGATCTCAGACTTCAGATCCAAATTCCATTTGGGATCCAGAATTCAATTCCATCATTAGATCTCAGATTTCAGATGCAATTCCCATTTAAGATTCTAAATCCAGAAATCAATTTCATCTTGAATTTCAATTCTATTTAGGATCCAAACTTTGGATTCAAATTCCATCTTGAATTCCAGATTTCAAATCAAATTCTCTTCCCAATTCCGAATTTCAAATCCAATTCTATTTCATTCCAGATTTCAAGATCCCAGTTTATCTTGATTCCCAAAATTCCAAAAACCAAATTTTGTTCTCAATTCTATTTGGATTTCTCAAATCTCATTCTGATTACGAACTTCAAAGCTAGAATTCATTTCCATTTCAAACATACATCCAAGTTTAAAATTTTAATTCAAAGTCCATTTATGACTTTGAAACTTCCTTTCTTCTCCTTTTATCTCAACTTCAAAATCATTTCCTTTCAAAGTCCAGATTTTCCCAAGCTCTGATTATTTCAAAAACTTAGAACTTTAAATCTCAAGTTCTAAGTTAGAAACCATTTCTTCATTTTATTTACATTTCAGAAACACTTGGGCATTTCCAAATCATTTTTCAAAAAGAGCATACATCCTTGCATTGCACAAACATGATTCTTCGTGCATTTAGATTTAGAATAAATTCTTAGATAATTTTTTAGCAAAGCAAAAGGCATGAATTTGACCCTTGGTTCGATTACCCCTGGTAAAGACGCCAAGAACGGTCGAACCTCGTACCGACGAGCGAATCCTGTCTCCCAATTTTTCCCGCAAATATTTCGAAAATGGAGGCGAGTTATTTTCGTAAATATCTTCAAAATTAAGGTCAAGTGAGACCTCGCAAAAGAGTTCCTCTTTCTCTTCTTTCTTTTCTTTCTTCTTCTCTCTTCTTTTCTGTCTTTTATCTTCTCCCTTCAAAAAGGAGGAAATAAAGGTTAGAAAGGAACAAAGGTGGAAGAAAGAGAAATATTATGAGAGGAAAAATTTTGCGATGATCACACCCTAGTAATGGGATATTCTTCCAATTATCTACCAAATTCTCATCAAATATTTTCCCTATATTCATTTCTATCCTGAATCTTCATCATCAAAATTTAATCATTCATCACATTCTGCAGAGAGTATTGGTATTCCCAAGTGGTCTGGATCAGATAAGAAGACACCGCTATATCAAGTGCATCAGTGACTTTCAAAGCATCAAGCAAAAAGAGATGAATTCTCCAAGAACTGTTAAAGGACAGAGTCAGACTGAGGGGGATGGCATCGATCCCGTTGCATATCAAATGTTCAAGAAGATGCTGATCAAGATGACGTCTGAGCAAGTTGAAAACGATCTTGGAAAGGCTCCCCTCAAGGAAAAGACATTTGTCTCCTTCTCTCAGAATATCACTGGCAAGAACAACGAGCGATTCGACACGTTTCTGCTCGATATTTTATTCTCGCCGATGTCCTCTATCATCGTGGATTCAGTTCTGAATATTCCAGATGCCTAGACGAAGATGAAGCCAAAGAAGTCATGCGGGAGGTACACGAAGGCATTTGCGGTGGTCATGTCGGCTACCAAACTCTTATCAAGCAAATCATCCCAGCATGATATTATTGGAAGACTATGCAACAAGATTGCTACCATTTTGTGAAGAAGTGTGCTCTATGCCAGATACATGCTCCTTCTATTCATGCGCCAACAACATATTTGCAAACTGCCATCTCTCCATGGCTATTTTTTTATGTGGGACTTTGATGTTGTGGGCCCCATTACCCCTGCTTCAGACGGCTATAAATATTTTCTTACCGCATGTAAACACCCCAAATTTTCCTCCTCATTCAGTATTCATCCATTGCTTATCATTGCATGAATTCAGCATATCATTTCATTATATTGCATAGCATTGCATGTCATTACATCTCATTTTCGAGATCCAGCACTCCTGTTTTCAAAAACATTCAATCCAGATTCGAGTTTTAAAGCTCTTCTTTCAAAAATCAATTTCAAAACCTGGGTTTTATTCAATATTCTGTCATTTTCCAACCCCAGGACCTTGTATTTTGAAATATTTTCTCAGAAAACAATCTGGATTCACTTCAAATTCAAATCTCAATTGATTTCAATTCTCAGATGAGACCCATTTAAGTGGTTTCACTTCTGGCTTCCTTTATTTGTCAAATTTCTCAAAATTCGAGAATTTTAGTCCGATCAGGACTCTGTCTTAGAGTCCTGATCCAGTCAAAAGTCTGTTTCACTTCCCTTTTCAATCTTTTCCATCTGTTTTCAAAATTTAGGTTGTTTTATAGAGTCCAGTTAGTTCAGGACTCTATTTCAGAGTTCGGTCGAGTTAGGAGTCTAACCCTGACTGTGTTTTCTTACTCATTTCACCATTTTTTGATAAATTCTTTTAAAAATTCTTTCACTTGACTTTTAAAATCCAAAATCTCAGAGTCCTAAGAGTTTAGGACTCTAACTGGGAGTTCCAGTTCGCTTGAGACCCTATTCTCAAAAATCTTGAATTTTAAATATTGATTTTAACCCCTTTTCAAAGCTGTTTTTAGTGTTTATTTCAAAATTTTCAAAACTCGAGGTGGGCCCACTCAGTCGACACCATATCCAAAGGAGTTCTGACCTAGTTAGAACCCTATGTCATTTCAAAAATTTTAGTTTCAAAGTTTACTTTTGAAAATCTTTTGAAAACTTTCTCAATTTCAAGTTTTAAAATCATCTTTTTTTGAAAAACTCAAGTAGGGCCCACTCGGGGTGGCACCATATTCGAGTAAGTCAGGGCTAGACTAGGGTTAGTCAGTGTCTTGGTTAGTGTTAGGGGTTTAGAAGAGTGAAAAATCACTTTTTTAAAACTCATTTTGAAGTTTGGTTTCTAAAACTAATGTTTTAAAAGGTTTTTAAAGAGCTTTAAAAACCCAAATGTGAAAAATGCCAAGTGGCATCACATTTGGGGGATTTCTAGGATAGTCTAGGGGTTAATTAGACATTAGTTTAGATAATTTAGGCTAGGGGTAGGATAGTAACTACACCCCAAAAATCGCCCCCACCTTTAGAGTCCAAAATTTCCGAAATTCCAATTTTTTTTAACCTAAAAATTTTCTATAAAAAGGGGCTATAGGGGGGTCGATTTTTCCAGCTCTCTCATTGAGGTTTCTTGGAGCTTCTCTCTCTTCTCCAGCCCTTCCTCCATTGCTGCAACTCCAAGGTAATAATTTCTTCACTTTTTCATATTTTATTTAGTGTTTTTTAATGATTTAAACTTAGATTTAACCTTGGACACCCCTCCTTATGTGAATTCAACAAAGATTCAACCTCAAGAACCATCAAGAACGGTCCAAGAAGATGATCTAACTCTGTTTTTGTGTGTTTACATGGATTCTAATCCATTAGAATCGATTTTAGCATTATCTTTTGCATTATTAACCAATAAAACATGTGATTTACCCTTTTAATGGGTTAAATCCATGTCTTTAAAGGAAAAATCGAATTCCAGCCATTGATTACATGATTTTTATTTATTTATTGGTTTATTCATGTTTATTACACGTTTTCTAGCATATAAATAATTTTTATTTACTGTTTTATGGTTTATTTTATTGTTTTTCAATAGTTAATGCATGATTTCTTAAGTTTATTAGATTTCTGTGTGTTTTTTAGTTTAGAACAGAAAAGAGCATGCTGTTTCAGGTTGAAATATTTGCTGTTAATGGCTGATTTTTTTATATGTGATACATGAATATGTAAGTGAACTACTATAAAAAAATCAGATATTTTGAAATTCAGAAACCCTGTCAGAAAAATCGGACATCAAATCGGGTTTTTAAAGCTTTAAAATCGTGGTTAAAATCAAGAAGGTAACTTGCTGTTATGATATTTTTCTCATACTATATCTGATTTGAGATATGTAAAGTGACATAGATTCATATGGATTAGATCTATCTACTGTGAAATTTTGAGATTTTTTGATATCTGTTTAGTATTTTTCCTCTGTCAGAGAATCTGATTTTAAATTTAAAACTCATTAGGGTTTACCAAAACCCTAATCAGACTTGTGTTGTTCATAGATCCCAAACTACAGATCCGATTCATGATATGTAAAAAGTGAGTATTATTATCTTTATGTTTAATGTTCACTGCTAGAATTTCAGAAAGTTTTGATTACGTTTGCTATTTTTTTCTGTATTTGCAATCTGAAGTAGCCGTTTTAATCCCTGTTAAATTTGTTAGAGTTTAGTTCAGATTGCTGGAAGGATTTCTCCCTAACCGGAGATGCTTTTTCCAATATGTAAATTGGAAAATATCTGTTTTTCTTTCTAGTTTATCTCAGTAAAAACTCAGATGTTTTCATGGAGGATTGACCCCAGATTTGCGTCTAAATCTGAAACTGGTTGGTGAACTAGATCAAAAATAGCATATTTCTAGGGTTTAATGCAATTTTCGGATTAATTCAATGTCAAAAAATTATTTTTATAATTCCAATCCGATATTAGGGTTATAACAAGTGCAGGTACCAAATTTGATGAATTTTGGAATCCGATTGATGGCTGAATTAAGCAAGTTGCAAAACAGGGTACCCGAAGAATCCTGAAATATTGCCAAAATCACAGTTTTTGTGATATTCTTGGATTTTCGTGCATAAGCATGTATTTTTAGGGTTTAGTTATGTTTTAAATCATATTAGGGTGTTTCATATTTAATTTTGTGGTAATTTGATTTTATTTATCCCTTAAAACCCAAGTTTTTACAAAAATCTATTTCAAAAAACCCTGATTTCAAGGCCATAGTCTTGCTATCAGGGGCAATTTGGTCATTTGACCTCAATTTTGAAATCCCTAACCCTAATTTTCATACTTTTAATTATGTCACATCATATTTAGTTTGATTTGTTCTCATTTGAATTTCAAAACTTGCATTTTACCAAATATCTTTCTGAAAGACCCTAATTTCAAGGCCATAGTCTTGTTATTAGAGGCATTTTGGTCATTTTGACCCCAATTTCGAATTCTTAAATTTCATCTTTATTATTTTCTCAAATTTATTTCATATTTTATCATTTTAATTTAAGGGAATCATGGAAAAAGGCTTATATCTAGCAAAATCTAGCAATTTCCAGATATTGCTGGATAAATCTAGAAAAGCCAACATATCATCACTAACAAAGTTTTCTAGTTTTGCAGGTACATTGAAGATTTTCTTTTTCATGTATTTAAATTTCAATAGTGATGTAAATTAAATTAAATTTGGAATAAGAATTTAAATTTCAGCTTAGACTAGGATTGCATTGCATATAGTTTAATTCTGCAAATATTAAATGTCTGATGAATGTATCATTCATGCACATTTTATAAATTCACTATGGTCTACACGAATGGCACGTGCACTAGATCTTATGGAGTTAACAAACTTGGTGGAATTTGTATTTATAGCCATAGTCAGAATACGAATGATACCCAGATTTGTAATCTTCGTATTAGCCACATTCAGCCTACACTCTTAGGCTAACTTCAAAATGCACTGCATTTCTCAAAAATACAAAAAGGATTTTCTCAATTCCTTAAAAATCAAGTTCTTCAAATCCATATTCATTCAATTCATGCATTTATGAATTTCAATTTCAATTCAGAGAAATCAGTTTTCTCAAAATCTTCTAAGTCTTATTCAAAAATCGATTTTCTTAAAATATGGATTTGCCAATGATATTTCAAGTATTTCCTAAGTTCCAAATTCAATTTTCTAAGTTATATTTTCAATTTCAAAGTTTGAATTCAAAGAAATCAAGTCTTCCAAAGCTATTTCATATTTCTCAAAATCGATTTTCACAAAATCCTTATATTTCTTCAAAAATCAATTTTCACTTTCTCAAATACAGTTTCTCAATCATGATTCACGATTTTCAAAGAGTTTATTTTTCAAATATTTTCCAATCTTTGAAGCAAACATCATGTTTTCAAATATGCATTTTCAGAAAGTCATAGCACATGCCTGATTCTTTGTGCATTTAGGAATTAAAATATGGTTTAGACAAGTTAAACAGAGCAAAGCGGTAGATTGATCCTTGGTTCAATTACCCCTGGTAAAGGCGCCAGGAACAGTTGAACCTCGTACCGACAGGCGAGTCCCATTCTTCGGAATTATCCTGCATTTTAAAACGGAGGCGAGTTATTTTCAAAATCTTTTTCAAAGGTCAGTTTGACTCGCAAAAGTAAAAATTTTGCGATGATAACAGGTTTGACGATTGAGGTGGGACCTGTCTTCGCCTGATCAATCTAATGCTTTGCTTAGTTCAAATTGTCAAAATCGTGTTCCATGGAATGTCAACTTTTACTTTATAATATCATGTGAACCTAGGAGCCTAGACTTGAACCCAGCTGACATGGACTGCATGTAGACTAAGTATGGTTTGGTAGTACCATATTGAGGAGAATTATTCATGCTCACATAGACTTAGGTCTAATACAACTCTTCTCAATCTAGGTTTGATTGAAAACAGTGTTTGCTTCTTCAAATATTTCAAAATCTCTATCTCTTTAGGACTTAGAGCCCTCTGTTTTCTTGCATATGCTCAAATTTTTCAAAAACCACCCCACCTATATTGTCCCGGTCTTCACGTTGCTGGGCTCTCTTCGAGAACCATAGTTCAGGACAGAGCCTCACAACTGGGCCACCTATTTGGGTTAACACCCCCTACCACGTACCTAAGGGCCATAGGCTAAGGTATATCGGTAGGTGCTCAAGGATGTTGGAAAACTTGAACCTAGAACCGGAGAAATTGATTTTATGCCACGTACATTGAGCCTTGGCTTGAGTATATCGGCATAGCATGGTTGGACACAGTTGATCTGAACCTTAGAGTTAGGATTAAGGTCCTACAGCTACTTCAAAAATTTATGCATCTAGAGTCAGCTTTTAGGGAATGCTGTATGTGCATACTTGTTTGTGCAGGATGTGATTAAATGTGTTTTAGTCATTCCTTTTTATTTTTCATATTTTTCCAATTTTCTAAAATACTGGACGATTTCCAATCCATGTCCATGTACTGTCCATGTTTTAAACCCTGGACGATTTTCAAAATACTTTATTTTATGAAGTACTTCCTTATATTTCATTAAACCCTGGACGGTTTTCATAAAATTTCTCCATTTTCCTCAAAACTCCAGGTGATTTCCCATCTTTCCTGTCTTCTGGATCTCGAATTTCCTGCTTTATTTTTATCCTGCCTGCATTTTTTCTCAAATTTCCTGTATTCTCCCAAGCCTTATCCCAAGTTTTTCCATGTTTTCCAGTCTGATGGCATCTAGTCAACTCGATTCAGTTTTCCCTGAGGGTCACATCTCCTACGAGGTGCGACAAAGTCTTCCTGAACATCGAGTCCTCAGCACCGAATCCTTCTTTCCCCGGTGGTATTATTCATGGTTCAAAAATTTCTCTCGTATGTTTCCGGACCACTTGGACGATTGTGGGTTAGAACTAGCATCCGCAGTGGGAAAGCAGACAGTCAGCGACAATTTGATCCATGCACTAGCAGAACGGTGGAATCCGAGCACTTCTACTTTCTGGTTCCCATGGGGAGAAATGACGTTGCTGATAGATAAATTTTCAGAAATTATGGGATTACCCGAGCCAGCCGGTCAGCCTGGAGATCCGTTGGAAAAACAGTTCTTAATCAATGTGAAGGGTCTGGACCCTAAAGATGCTTTAGCTTGCATGACAGGACGCAAGTCTTGGCCTTTGATCGAAGAGGATGGAAATGAATATGTGAGCTTGATCGAGATCTATCGACAGTATGGGACATTTGTGGAAGTCAGTTCCTTATCCCGAACAGCTCGAGAAAGAATTCAGCATGTGATGGTTCTATGCATGGTGGGATTAACTTTCTTTCCTGATGGACGGAATTATATAGATATCAGAATAGTTCAGCTTCTAAGGAGATGGGGAAGTCGACAGACCAGCCGCCTCTCGATAGCCATGGCCGCACTCGCTTTTCTATACCGAGGGTTGACCCGTTTCACACTCGGAGAATCAATTCTAGTCGAAGGGTGTACCTATGCATTATAATCTTGGTTCCTCCGGCATGTGCCAGCCTGAGCCAACTCATTCAGATACAATGGTGAAAAGCTTCTTCCAGTTGCTCGATACCGGTTCTTGATCGATAACCTTCAGGAGGAAGAAGTCGTATGAGACTACTTTGATCGTCAGGAATCACCTCCAAGATATACTTATGCATATGGCAAGCGATTCAGGCTACTTGGCCCATTCTTCTGCGCATACTACCATCCAGAGCGGTGTGTCAGGCAAGTCTCTCAGAGACAGAAGCGCATAGAAATTCGCCTATTATTAGGGATCTTGCCAGAGTTCGATCTCAAATCGGATCAGTGGTCCGGAGCATACCATTTTGCCAGACATGGCTGAGATTCTTTTGTTATCCTTACTATTTTTCCTGGTCCTCGAGTGTCCTCTGATTATCAGGAGTGGTGGAAAATTGTCCGTCCCCCTCCCCTTTGTCAAGTGTATTATTAATAAAATCATGTCTTTTTCCCTTCAATAAAATTCTTTTAATTTACATCCTATCTTGGTTTGACGACCTCGCCTAGGTAACAAGGCATATTTCCAGTTGTTTATTTTGCAAAGAATGGCAACGCAATTGTCGTAACCCCAGCGACGACTCAATCCCTAGTAATGGGATAATTCTTTCAATTGTCTACCAAAATTCTCAGCAAATATTTTCCTCCAAATCTCTTTCAAGAGCCTAACCATCGGTTCTGCCTTGCAAAGAGCATCAATGACATTCAAGAGAGTATTCTTGACACTCAATGGTTCAGACAAGGTCCGGAAAGAAAACTGCATCAGTTGAAGGCGTCGCGTACTCAATCGCTTCATAAGAGGAAATGGACTCACCCCGAAGTCAGGGTCAGCAAGCAGAGGATGACGTGGATCCCTAGATGTACGTCATGTTCAAGAAAATGATGACCAAGATGCTGGCAGAGCAAGCTGAAGCCAGTGCTGAACAGACTCAGATCAAACAGAAGGATAGGGGCCACACGGCCAGGAATGTGAAAATCAGTAAAAAGCAGAATCGTCATGAGGAAATGACTGATGAGTCAGAATCAACAGATGATACTGACAAAGAGTATGAAAACAAGCAAGAATTCAAAAGGTCGACTCAGGGGCAGGGGTCGGCCTACAAATCCAAGAATCAGTCTGTTGACAACCCTACGCAGTCACAACTCAAAGATGTGATGAAGATGGTTAAGGATCTTCAAACTCGTGACAAGGGCAAAAGAGTCTTTACAAGTGAAGACTTCTATGATGGACTAGATGGGAATGATGATCTTGATAATCTCCTCAAGAAATTTATCAAGTTTCACGGTTCAAGTGATCCAAAAGCACATCTCGCCCTATTCTTCGTAGAATGTTCCAGGTTCAAGAGGAACAATCGTGCCTTATTTCTTTGCTTTCCTCGCAGTTTGGAAGGTGTCGCAGCAAAGTGGTACTCAAAGCACATTAATCCGATAGAACTGAAAGAATTCGACAAAGTGGTCAATTTATTTATTGAGCGCTTTCTATTCAATGCTGAAGCACTCCCGACTCTCACTCATCTCTGCAGTCTGAGGCAGAAGGAAAACGAGAAGGCCAGGGATTTCATTCATAGATGGAGATCCACTTGCAATAAGATGTGTGAGCCAATAGCAGAAAGACACGCACTATCTTTGATCCTGAGCAACTTCTCGCAACCCCTGAGGGGACTAATTTCTACATCTCCATCGAAGAGCTTCATAGAACTGACAGAATGAGCCGAATGGCTCGAGTTGAGTATGAAGAACGGATCTTATGAAGGTTTTATGTTTACAAAGAATAACAGTCAACAAGAATCAAAGAAGAAAGCCCATTTTACCTACTCTGCCAGTAACAGCAAGAATCAGAACAAAGGAAATTGAAAAAATCACAGTTACGCTTCAAGAGGGTCAAATCCCAACAAAAGTGATCCGAAAGGCAAGTCGATTATTCAATATGATAGGCAGCCACGGCAGACCCTCGAACAGAGATCAAGACCACAGGAAAAGCCGAAGCGGAAAGGATGGAGTTATAACCGCAAGTTTACTCCTCTAGACCAGTCCCTCGAGACAGTATTAGAATATATGCTCAGCAGTGATATGATTAAGCTTCCAAGGGTAGCTGACCCGCCAGTGGTTATGGGAAAAATGAAGGACAGATTCTGCAAGTTCCACCGAACTGTGGGACATGATACCGAGAACTGTTTCGTTCTCAAAAACATCATACAGGATTATATTGACAAAAATCTGTTGGTAGAAGGGGCTGAAGATGAGAAAATGGAGATTCTAAATCAGCCTTTCTTGCATCACTCAACAACAATGATATCCGATCATCCCTTTCAGCCACAAGATCATATCCAACCATGCCCTAGCAGCGATATCAAGGTACAACATCAGGTATTAGTGTTGCGTAAGGCCTAGTCCAGTTCTCAAAAGATGGACCTCATTTCAGCATTCAGTAAGCTGAAAGTTTTGAGAGAGCCCGCTGGAGTATCTCCAGAGGTAGCCAAAAGAATGCCCTGGTTACCCAAGAGCTTTGCCAAATCTATTTCGGAAAAAAGGAGAAAATCAGAAGAAAAGGTCGATACAGTGCAAAGACGAATCACTGCCCTCTCTAATATCCCTATCCTTGAGTTGGCACGTGCCTCTCCTAAGCATCAGCAAGTCCTGGACGATTTACTGCAAAAGGTCAAGCCAGGCACCACACCTGAAGACATGGCTCAGATCGTTAATCAGGACATGACCAATGCTCCCATAACCTTCTTAGATTTGGATCTACCAAAACCTCACGCATTTCATAACAATGCCCTGTACATTGTAGTGCGAACCCGGGGAATGACTGTTCCCCACGTGCTTGTAGATGGAGGCAGTAGCCTCAACATTTGTCCTGAAATGACTGCCAAGGCTCTGGGTATAAAAGAAGAAGAGTATACACCGGATCCGATCACTATTTATGGGTTCGATAATCATGGACAGACAACAAAGGGAAAGATCTTCTTGGAAATATTTATCAACTACTCTATTTATACAGTGCTTTTCCATGTCGTTAACGTGCTGCCAACGTATAATCTTCTACTGGGAAGAACATGGATTCATAATGCCAATGCCGTACCATCCACTCTGCATCAGTGCATCAAATGGTCTAAAGGTGGCATGATAACTACTGTTTTGGGGGAAGATCCTGAAGAGAGGCTATCTCAACCTATGATCCCTAGGCCAACTTATACTGCTGATATCCCCAGCATTAGGGAAAGTGAAGAGGTTGTTCTCAGTGAAAGCCTTGAAATGTTAAAGTTAGAAGCAACATCAGAGACGAACCACACAGCAACGATAGTCCAATGGCAAGGACCACATTTCTTTAAGATTGGAAGTCGTCTCGATTACAGTACTTTCAAGGACCACCCTCTTTTCCCACAGTTTGTTAGAACCAAGAAAGGGTTTGACCTGTTACTGAAGCATGGTTATCAGCCTTTCAAAGGATTGGGCAAGAACGAAGATGGCCGGCTAGAGCCAGTGGTCCCTGATCATCATCCATGCAGGGCAAGACTGAGATTCATGGGCAAAAGATCTCACGAAAATACTGTCTTCATTAAAGGGATCCATTAAAAATTTTCTACCATCTGTCTTTTCTATTTCATTCATTTGATTTCTGCAGTTTGCAGGGACAATGTCCCATTTCAGTTCATTTTAAATGTCTTTATTTCATTTCAAGTCTTCAATAAAGTTACCAATTTTCTCGTCTATCTGGATGTCATCTTTCTCTTATTCCTCTGCAATTTGTTTTCAAAATTCATTGTTCTTATCTTTTTTATTCCCATGCAATTTATGTCATAGTGAATGAACTTTTTCTAAAAGCTATTCCTTTTCAAAAATTCAGAATGTCTTCTCAATCGATAAAAAGATTAGTTATCAATCCTTCAATCCTATCAAAACCGGCAAAGATACATCGGGTCCGGGCAAGAGCAAAGGACAGTAAGGTCACAAAGCAGTCAGAAGAAATGGCAGAATTTGATTCGTCGCTTCCAGAGTTGCTAGAATTTGCAGCAATTCAGAAATAAGATGAACCATCGACCCTAGTCCAGGATGCGACTGAGGACATCAATATTGGTTCAGAAGATAGTCCGAAAATTCTCAAGATCGGCACCAGCCTAAGTACAGATGAGAAGGAAAGGCTCATTGACTTTCTCAAGCAGTACCAAGAAGTATTCGCATGGACTTATGAAGATATGCCAGGTTTAGATCCTAAATTGGTGTAACATCGGCTCGTTCTGAAGCCTGATGTAAAACCTGTTAAGCAGAAGTTAAAAAAAATGGATCCTCGAATCGAGCAACAGGTCAAGGAAGGACTTGAGGACTTGCTTAAAGCAGGATTCATTCGAGCAATAGATTATCCAGACTGGTTGGCGAATATCGTTGCAGTTCCAAGAAAAATGGCAAAGTGCGAATTTGTATTGACTTTCGCGATCTCAATAAAGCTACTCCGAAGGATGACTATCCACTCCCAAATATTGACCTCCTAGTTGATAGCACGGCTGGGCACACCATGTTCTCCTTCATGGGCGGATACTCCGGATATAATTAGATCAAGTTAGCCGCTCGTGACCAATCCAAAACATCCTTCACTACGCCATGGGGCACTTTCTGTTATACAGTCATGCCGTTTGGGCTCAAGAATGCTGAGGCAACCTATCAGCGTGCAATGGCTGTCATTTTCCATGATCAGATGCACAATACTATGGATGCATACGTTGATGACATCCTAGTCAAATTCAAAGAAGAAGAAGATCATATTGATGCTTTAAGTCAAGTCTTCAAGCGACTCATTCTTTACAAAATGAGACTCAATCCTCAGAAATGTGTCTTTGGGGTTGAATCAGCCAAATTGCTAGGCTTCTTGGTCAGCAAAAAGGGGATAGAAATGGATCCCGCTAAAGCAAAGGCCATCATTGACATGCCACCTCCAACTACTCTTAAGGAATTGCGTAGTCTTCAGGGACGTATGCAATCAATTCGGAGATTCATATCCAACCTTGCCATGAGATGTGAACCTTTCAATCACCTACTCATAAAAGGAGTGAAATTTGAATGGGGACCAGAGTGTCAACAATCGTTTGAACGTATCAAGAAATATCTTCTTAATCCGCCCGTTCTAAAGCCACCAAAATTGGGAAAGCCTCTCTTGCTATATGTTTCAGTTAACCAAGCCGCTTGTGGCGGATTCTTGGCACAATATGAGGAAGGCAGTTTGATTGAACATGCCATCTATTATGTAAGCAAGACTTTCATTGATTACGAGAAGAAATATTCTCAGATAGAGAAGACATGCCTAGCATTGGTATGGATGTGTCAGAAGTTGAGACATTACCTGTTAGCATCAGAAGTCAAGATTCTCTCAAAACTCAATCCTCTCAAGTATATTCTCGAACAACCATTTCTCAGTGGATGGATTGCTAAGTGGCAAGTCCTGTTAATGCAGTATGATCTGGGGTATGTTTCTCAGCAATCTATCAAAGGTCAAGCAATTGCAGACCAATTGGCAGACTTTTCTTTGGCAGAAGATGTTAAAATCGAGGATAGTTTTCCCGATGAACGGATCTGTAATGTTCAACAATCCCAAGTTTGGAATGTATTTTTCGATGGATCCAAGAACATGGCCGGCATAGGGGTCGGAATCTTGCTGATCACACCAGAGAAAGAGATGATCCCCTTTTCTCTGAAACTGGATTTTCAATGTACCCATAATATGGCTGAGTATGAAGCTTTAATACAAGGTATGAGAATTTTGCAAGACTTCAATGTTAAGAGGGTACACGCTTTCGGCAATTCATTGCTCGTCGTCAGCCAAGTCAAAGCTGAATGGCAGATAAAAGATTAGAAGTTGCTCCCTTACCAAAAGATCATTTTAGCCCTTATCAATAATTTTGATGAATTTCGACTTTTGCATATCAAAAGAGAGTTTAATCAAATAGCTGATGGTTTGGCCAGCTTGGGCTCCATTATGTCTTTCAGAAATGGAGAATCATGTCGCTCTTTTGAAATCAGTAGACTTGACCAACCTGCCTTCGTTCCGGTAATGCAAGTCAACTAGGCGGAACAGAAAAAGAAGCCTTGGTACCAAGATATTTAAAACTTTATTGAAACTGGTGAGCTTCCACCAGAACTATCAAAGAAGGAGCAAAAAGCAATTCAGCATATGTCCGCCCGCTATTTTATCCTGGCCAATGTTCTTTATCGTCGTGGGTTCAGTTTTGAGTATTCCAGGTGCTTAGACGAAGAAGAAGCCAAAGAAATCGTACGAGAAGCGCATGAAGGTATTTGCGGTGGTCATGTCGGCTACCAAACCCTTGTTAAACAAATCATTCGGGCATGATACTATTGGAGAACCATGCAGCAAGACTGCTATCGTTTTGTGAAGAAGTGCGTTCAGTGTCAGATGCACGCACCTTCCATTCATGCACCAGCCACGTACTTGCAATCAGTCGTGTCTCCATGGCCATTTTCTATGTGAGCCTTCGACGTCGTAGGACCCATCACTTCTTCAGCTTCCAATGGTCATAAATATTTTCTTGCCGCAACAGAGTATTTCACCAAATGGGTTGAAGCCGTCACTCTGCGTACAGTGGAAGGTCGACATGTAGTCTCGTTCATTCATAAGAACATTCTTTGTCGTTTCGGTATACCGCACGACATCGTGTCAGATAATGGTACTTATTTCAAGAATGAGAGAATGAAGATCTTTTGTTCAAAATTCAGAATTCATCATCATTTTTCAGCTCCTTATTATCCACAAGGAAATGGTCAGGCAGAAGCAACCAACAAGAGTTTGATTCACATCTTGGAAAGAACCATTGAGACGGGTCGTGATTGGCACGAGAAAATCCATGATGCACTTTGGGCATATCGAACTACCATTCGAACCCCAACCAATGCGACTCCTTCAGAACTTGTTTATGGGACTGAGGTGGTGTTACCTCTCCATGTTCAGAAGCCCGCCCTTAAGTTTGCATCTCTTTTAGAACTACCACTCGATCAGTATCAGCAACAGAGATTGGTATAATTGGATTTACTCGATGAGAAAAGACTCAAAGCAGCAGAGCACGCTCAGTCTTATCGTCAGAGGATAGCAAGACAATATGCCAAGTCAGTCATCGAAAGGAGATTCCAAGTTAATGACTTGGTCCTTAGATCAATGGCTTATCTCAAGCATTGCCCACGTGGCAAATGGTCACCAAACTGGGAAGGTCCCTACGTGGTGAAAGAAGTGTTGCCCCGTAATTCGTATCGTCTGATTAATGCAGATGGGGTAGAACTATCCGACCCCATTAATGCTCGACATTTGAAGAAATTCTATACCAAGAAAATCTCTATTCTATCTTTTGTATTCTTCAAAAATTCCCTTCAATAAATGATCAATTATTCTTTTATCAAAATATCCCTCTTCCCCCAGAATATACTAGGGCATTCTTGTTATAAAGTTGCCTTTTATTCAAAACAACCTGTGTGAAGGCAGGATCTAATAAATCTCTCATTTTGCACGCATGTGTACTCAGTTGCATCCTTTGCATTTGCATTCATCTGCATCCATTTTACATTAAGCCTTATTTCCCATTCAGGATAAGGGATAAATCCTGAGACCCTGTCAAGTCGTCCAAGTCATCGTCAATTGATGACCCTTCAAAATCCAGTGCTCGTACTGGTAATCTTTTAAAACCCAGTGCTCGTACTGGTAATCCTTTAAAACCCAGTGCTCGTACTGGTATTTTATTAAAATTTGGTCTTCATACTGGTCGCAACATAAATCTCATATTGGGGTTCAAACTCAATGTTAATCTTCAAATCTGCAAACCAAACAATCTGTATCAGACCCTTGGGTCGTTCCATTCTGTTAATCTGACATTCGGGTTGCCGATTTTGTTAGACCTTTAGTCATTCGTGTTATCAAGCAGTTCTTTGAGTTATCAAAATCTATCAAAATCAATCGTCAAGTACGTCTCTTGCGAGGGACCCTTTTTCCAGGGAGAGTTCGAGGGAGCTCGTTTCTTTTCGCATGTCTTTATTGTTCGTTCATTGAACCCCTTTTTCTAGGGAGAGTTTGAAGGGACTCGTGCTTCATGAACAGTTTGCAAAACAATCTTTATTGTCACACAAGGAACCCTTTTTCTAGGGAGAGTTTCGACGGAAGCTCGTCCTCCTTGTAACCCTAAATGTCTTTTGTTAGGCCACCCCCGTCGTCGAGGACCCTTTTTCCAGGGAGAGTGTGATGGACTCGTTCCTCTATGATATCCTTTCAACTTTTGTTAGCGGCCCCCTTTCCAATGAGAGAAGCCTATAAATAGGGAGTTTTGACGAAAACTTTATTTCTCTTCGAAAGTTCGTTTTGCAAACACCTCCTCTTTAGGGAAGAGAGAAGTATCTTTTTATTACCCGTTCAGGTAAGGGTCAAGCCTGAGTCTCTCCTTTGGGGAAAGGAGAGGAGAATCTAGCCACGGATGTGTCATTTAGATCTCAAGTGATTTCTTTCACCAAGGATTCCAAGAATATTTTGCCAATTTGTCATGAAAAATAGTTGTTGATCTCAAAATCTTTATTGCATAAAATTGTACCTTGAAATACCTTCACTATTACTTCCGAAAGGACAAAGCTTTCATGAAAAAGGATTCAAAGTTCAAAATCTTTCTATTGGCCAACCAAAAGGATGAAGAATATGGCCAGCAAAGAAAATTCTTTTAAAAATTCTTTCACTTGACTTTTAAAATCCAAAATCTCAGAGTCCTAAGAGTTCAGGACTCTAACTGGGAGTTCCAGTTCGCTTGAGACCCTATTCTCAAAAATCTTGAATTTTAAATATTGATTTTAACCCCTTTTCAAAGCTGTTTTTAGTGTTTATTTCAAAATTTTCAAAACTCGAGGTGGGCCCACTCAGTCAACACCATATCCAGAGGAGTTCTGACCCAGTTAGAACCCTATGTCATTTCAAAAATTTTAGTTTCAAAGTTTACTTTTGAAAATCTTTTGAAAACTTTCTCAATTTCAAGTTTTAAAATCATCTTTTTTTGAAAAACTCAAGTAGGGCCCACTCGGGGTGGCACCATATTCGAGTAAGTCAGGGCTAGACTAGGGTTAGTCAGTGTCTTGGTTAGTGTTAGGGGTTTAGAAGAGTGAAAAAACACTTTTTTAAAACTCATTTTGAAGTTTGGTTTCTAAAACTAATGTTTTAAAAGGTTTTTAAAGAGCTTTAAAAACCCAAATGTGAAAAATGCCAAGTGGCATCACATTTGGGGGATTTCTAGGATAGTCTAGGGGTTAATTAGACATTAGTTTAGATAATTTAGGCTAGGGGTAGGATAATAACTACACCCCAAAATGGCCCCCAGCTTTAGAGTCCAAAATTTCCAAAATTCCAATTTTTTTTAACCTAAAAATTTTCTATAAAAAGGGGCTATAGGGGGGTCGATTTTTCCAGCTCTCTCATTGAGGTTTCTTGGAGCTTCTCTCTCTTCTCCAGCCCTTCCTCCATTGCTGCAACTCCAAGGTAATAATTTCTTCACTTTTTCATATTTTATTTAGTGTTTTTTAATGATTTAAACTTAGATTTAACCTTGGACACCCCTCCTTATGTGGATTCAACAAAGATTCAACCTCAAGAACCATCAAGAACGGTGCAAGAAGATGATCTAACTCTGTTTTTGTGTGTTTACAGGGATTCTAATCCATTAGAATCGATTTTAGCATTATCTTTTGCATTATTAACTAATAAAACATGTGATTTACCCTTTTAATGGGTTAAATCCATGTCTTTAAAGGTAAAATCGAATTCCAGCCATTGATTCCCTGATTTTTATTTATTTATTGGTTTATTCATGTTTATTACACGTTTTCTAGCATAGAAATAATTTTTATTTACTGTTTTATGGTTTATTTTATTGTTTTTCAATAGTTAATTCATGATTTCTTAAGTTTATTAGATTTCTGTGTGTTTTTTAGTTTAGAACAGAAAAGAGCATGTTGTTTCGGGTTGAAATATTTGCTGTTAATGGCTGATTTGTTTATATGTGATACATGCATATGTAAATGAACTACTGTAAAAAAATCAGATATTTTGGGATTCGGGAACCCTGTCAGAAAAATCGGACATCAAATCGGGTTTTTAAAGCTTTAAAATCATGGTTAAAATCAAGAAGGTAACTTGCTGTTATGATATTTTTCTCATACTATATCCGATTTGAGATCTGTAAAGTGCCATGGATTCATATTGATTAGATCTATCTACTGTGAAATTGTGAGATTTTTTTATATCTGTTTAGTATTTTTCCTCTGTCAGAGAATCTGATTTTAAATTTAAAACTCATTAGGGTTTACCAAAACCCTAATCAGACTTGTGTTGTTCATAGATCCCAAACTACAGATTTGATTCATGATCTGTAAAAAGTGAGTATTATTATATTTATGTTTACTGTTCACTGCTAGAATTTTAGAAAGTTTTGATTAGATTTGCTATTTGTTTATGTATTTTCAATCTGAAGTAGCCGTTTTAATTCCTGTTAAATTTGTTAGAGTTTAGTTCAAATTGCTGGAAGGATTTGTCCCTAACCGAAGATGCTTTTTCCAATCTGTAAATTGGGAAATCTCTGTTTTTCTTCCCAGTTTATATTTGTAAAAACTCAGACATTTTCATGGAGTATTGACCCCTGATTCGGGTCTAACTCTGAAACTGGTTGGTGAACTAGATAAAAAATAACATATTTCTAGGGTTTAATGCAATTTTCGGATTAATTCAATGTCAAAAAATTATTTTTATAATTCCAATCCGATATTAGGGTTATAACAAGTGCAGGTACCAAATTTAATGAATTTTGGAATCCGATTGATGGCTGAATTAAGCAAGTTGCAAAACAGGGTACCCGAAGAATCCTGAAATACTGCCAAAATCACAGTTTTTGTGATATTCTTGGATTTTCGTGCATAAGCATGTATTTTTAGGGTTTAGTTATGATTTAAATCATATTAGGGTGTTTCATATTTAATTTTGTGGTTATTTGATTTTATTTAGCCCTTAAAACCCAAGTTCTTACCAAAATCTATTTCAAAAAACCCTGATTTCAAGGCCATAGTCTTGCTATCAGGGGCAATTTGGTCATTTGACCTCAATTTCGAAATACCTAACCCTAATTTTCATATTTTTAATCATGTCACATTATATTTAGTTTGGTTTGTTCTCATTTGAATTTCAAAACTTGCATTTTACCAAATATCTTTCTGAAAGACCCTAATTTCAAGGCCATAATCTTGTTATTAGGGGCATTTTGGTCATTTTGACCCCAATTTCGAATTCTTAAATTCCATCTTTATTATTTCCTCAATTTTATTTCATATTTTATCATTTTAATTTAAGGGTATCATGGAAAAAGGCTTATATCTAGCAAAATCCAGCAATTTCTAGATATTGCTGGATAAATCTAGAAAATCCAACATATCATCACTAACAAAGTTTTCTAGTTTTGCAGGTACATTGAAGATTTTCTTTTTCATGTATTTAAATTTCAATAGTGATGTAAATTAAATTAAATTTGGAATAAGAATTTAAATTTCAGCTTAGACTAGGATTGCATTGCATATAGTTTAATTCTGCAAATATTAAATGTTTGATGAATGTATCATTCATGCACATTTTATAAATTCACTATGGTCTACACGAATGGCACGTGCACTAGCTCTTATGGAGTTAACAAACTTGGTGGAATTTGTATTTATGGCCATAGTCAGAATACGAATGATACCCAGATTTGTAATCTTCGTATTAGCCACATTCAGCCTACACTCTTAGGCTAACTTCAAAATGCACTGCATTTCTCAAAAATACAAAAAGGATTTTCTCAATTCCTTAAAATCAAGTCTTTCAAATCCATATTCATTCAATTCATGCATTTATGAATTTCAATTTCAATTCAGAGAAATCAGTTTTCTCAAAATCTTCTAAGTCTTATTCAAAAATCGATTTTCTCAAAATATGGATTTGCCAATGATATTTCAAGTATTTCCCAAGTTCCAAATTCGATTTTCTAAGTTATATTTTCAATTTCAAAGTTTGAATTCAAAGAAATCAAGTCTTCCAAAGCTATTTCATATTTCTCAAAATCGATTTTCACAAAATCCTTTTATTTCTTCAAAAATCAATTTTCACTTTCTCAAATACAGTATCTCAATCATGATTCATGATTTTCAAAGAGTTTATTTTTCAAATATTTTCCAATCTTTGAAGCAAACATCATGTTTTCAAATATGCATTTTCAGAAATTCATAGCACATGCCTGATTCTTTGTGCATTTAGGAATTAGAATATGGTTTAGACAAGTTAAACAGAGCAAAGCGGTAGATTGATCCTTGGTTCAATTACCCCTGGTAAAGGCGCCAGGAACGGTTGAACCTCGTACCGACAGGCGAGTCCCATTCTTCGAAATTATCCTGCATTTTAAAACGGAGGCGAGTTATTTTCAAAATCTTTTTCAAAGGTCAGTTTGACTCGCAAAAGAAAAATTTTTGCGATGATAACACCGCAACAAAATATTTCACGAAATGGATCGAAGCTATCACTTTGCGTACAGTAGAAGGTTGACACATGGTCTCATTCATTCACAAGAATATCCTTTGTCATTTCGACATACCGCACGATATCGTGTCGGACAATGGCAGTCATTTCAAGAATGAGAGAATGAGGACATTCTGCTCAAAGTTCAAAATCCATCATCATTTCTCCGCTCTTTATTATCCTCAAGGGAATGGTCAGGCAGAGGCCACCAATAAAATTCTTATTAGAATCTTGGAGAGAACTTTGAAAACAGGTCGTGACTTGCATGAGAAGATCCATGATGCATTGTGAGCATACAAAACCATCATTCGAACTCCCACTAATGCTACTCTGTCAGAACTTGTCTACGAAACTGAAGTAGTATTGCATCTACATGTTCAGAAACCTGCCTTGAAGTTCGCATCACTACTAGAGTTACCGCTTGATCAGTATCAGTAGCAGCGACTGGTACAGCTTGATTTGCTCGATGAAAGAAGACTCAGAGCAGCAGAGCACGCTCAATCATATTGTCAGAGGATGGCCAGACAATATGCAAAATTTGTCATTGAAAAGGAAATTCTGAGTCAATGATCTAGTGCTCAGATCTGTGGCTTATCTCAAGCACCGCCCAGGTGGCAAATGGTCGCCGAATTGGGAAGGGCCCTATGTTGTCGAGGAAGTATTACCCCACAATTCATATCTGCTCATCAATGCCGATGGTGTGGAATGATCAGACCCCATCAATGCTCAATATTTGAAAATTTTCTATACTTAAATCCTCTATTCCATCCTTTGTAATTCCTTAATATATTTTCTTCAATAATGGTCAAATTCTTCTTTCCCAGTTACACTGGGGCATTATTTTGAAAATTGTCTTCAAAACGTCCTGTATGCAGGTAGGATCACACAAATCTCTCATTTTGCACGCATGTGCACCCATTTACATCATTTGCATTTGCATGCATTCATTCACATTTATCTGCATCAATTTGCATTTGCATCAAGTTTCCCCTTCAGGTTAAGGGATAAACCTGAGTTTCTCATTCAGGATAAAGGATAATCCTGAGATATCGACAAAATCGTCCAAAAGTCATCGCGAAGATGAAGATTGAAAAACTCCCATCGTGACCAACGAACACTTTTCAAAACATCAAATTTTTTTTTTTTAAGTTGACCTACGAGTCAAGTCCTTTATCAAAACCATTTTTTTCCATCTTGTCAAAATAAACCTTCGGGTTAAGCCTTTTCTAAACCCAGTTTAACACCTGGTCCTTCCAAACCCAGTTTAACACCTGGTCCTTCTAAACCCAGTTTAGCACCTGGTCCTTCCAAACCCAGTTTAGCACCTGGTCCTTCTAAACCCAGTTTAACACCTGGTCCTTTCAAACCCAGTTTAGCACCTGGTCCTTCTAAACCCAATTTAGCACCTGGTTCTTCTAAACCCAGTTTAGCACCTGGTCCTTCCAAACCCAGTTTAGCTCTTGGTCCTTCCAAACCCAGTTTAGCACCTGGTCCTTCTAAACCCAGTTTAGCACCTGGTCCTTTCAAACCCAGTTTAGCGCCTGGTCCTTCTAAACCCAGTCCAGCACCTGGTCCTTCCAAACCTGATTTAGCATCGGTCCTTCCTAAAGTCCAATCTTCGAATTGGTCCTTCTAAACCCAGTCTAGCACCTGGTCCTTCCAAACCCGATTTAGCATCGGTCCTTCCCAAAGTCCAATCTTCAAATTGGTCCTTCTAAACCCAGTCTAGCACCTGGTCCTTCCAAAACCCGATTTAGCATCGGTCCTTCCCAAAGTTCAATCTTTGAATTGGTCTTTCTAAACTCAGTTTAGCACCTGGTCCTTTCAAAACCTGATTTAACATTGGTCCTTCCCAAAAACCAATCATTGAAATGGTCCTTCCAAAAATCCAGTGTTCGTGCTGGTAATTTTTCAAAAAACCAGTGTTCGTGTTGGTAATTTTTCAAAAATCCAGTGTTCGTGCTGGTAAATTTCCAAAACCCACTGTTCGTGCTTGTAATTTTTCAAAAATTCAGTGTTCGTGCTGGTAATTTTTCAAAAAACCAGTGTTCGTGCTGGTAATTTTTCAAAAATCCAGTGTTTGTGCTGGTAAAATTTCAAAAACTCAGTGTTCGTGCTGGTAATTTTTCAAAAACCAGTGTTCGTGACGGTAATTTTCCAAAACCCATAATTCGTACTGGTAATTTTTCAAAACATAATGCTTGTACTGGTACATTTTTAAAATCCGATGTTCACACTGGTACACTTTAAAATTGAGTGTCCACATTGATCTAGTTTTCCTTCGAGATTCGAGATTCAAGTTCCGACTCGAATTTCCTTTCCTTCTAATTGGTCTAGTTTTCCTTCGGGATTCGAGTTCTGACTAGAATTTTCTTTCCTTCTAATTAGTCTAGTTTTCCTTCGGGATTCGAGTTTCGACTCGAACTTTCTTTCCTTCTAATCGGTCTAGTTTTCCTTCGGTATTCGATTTCCGACTCGAATTTTCTTTCCTTCTAGATAGTCTAGTTTTCCTTCGGGATTTGAGTTTTGACTCGAATTTCCTTTCCTTCTAACAGGTCTAGTTTTCCTTCGGGATTCGAGTTCCGACTCGAATTTTCTTTCCTTCTAATTAGTCTAGTTTTCCTTCGGGATTCAAGTTCTGACTCGAATTTCCTTTCCTTCTAACCGGTCTAGTTTTCCTTTGGGATTCGAGTTCCGACTCGAATTTCCTTTTCTTCTAATTGATCTACCTTTCCTTCAGGATTCGAGTTCCGACTCGAATTTCTTTTCCTTCCAAATCGATCTATTTTTCCTTCAGGATTCGAGTTCCGACTCGAGTTTCTTTTCCTTCCAAATTGATCTACTTTTTCTTCAGGATTCGAGTTCCGACTCGAATTTCTTTTCCTTCCACAATGGATCTAGTTTTCCTTCGAAGATTCGAGTTCCGACCCGAGTTTTCTTTTTCTTCTGAATTGGTCTAGAAAATTAGAGTTCCGACTCGAATTTTCTTCCAAATCCAATTCAAATGTTTAGAATCGGTCTAGAAAATTAGAGTTCTGACTTGAATTTTCTCTCAAATCCGATTTGTTTAGCTTTCCTTTAAAGGTTTGAACTCCTACTCAAACTTTTCTACAATTTAGTAATTGGTATAGAAGATCCAAGTTTCGACTCAAATTTTCTTTCAAAACCCAATTCATTTAGTTTTTCCTTGAAGATTTGAATTCCGATTCGAATCTTCCCTCAAAACCCAGTTTAGCACCTGGTTCATTCAAAGCTCACAAGTTGAATCCTTCTTTCTTAAACTGTGATCCTTAGGTTAAATCCCTATGGAATTGATAGTTCGTAGGTCGAACTCCTGCGGAACCGATGTGATCCCTAGGTTAAATCCCTATGGAATTGATAGTTCGTAGGTCGAACTCCTGCAGAACCGATGTGATCCTTAGGTTAAATTTCTATGGAATTGATAGTTTGTAGGTCAAACTCCTACATAACCAATATAATCCTTAGGTTAAATCCCTATGGAATTGATAGTTTGTAGGTCGAACTCTTGCAGAACCAATGTAATCCTTAGGTTAAATCCCTATGGAATTGATAGTTTGTAGGTCGAACCCCTGCGGAACCGATGTGATCCTTAGGTTAAATCCCTATGGAACCAATAGTTTGTAGGTTGAACCCTTGCTGAACCAGATCTTTAGGTTGAACTCCTACTGATCCGCGATCTCTAGGTTGAACTCCTACGGATCCACAGTCCTTAGGTTGAACCCCTTTAGGACCCTTTCTTTCAGTCGATCTTTAGGTTGAACCCCTACTGATCCGCGATCTTTAAGTTTAACTCCTACGGATCCACAGTCCTTAGGTTGAACCCCTTTAAGACCCTTTCCTTCAGTCGATCTTTAGGTTGAACCCCTACTGATCCGCGATCTTTAGGTTGAACTCCTACGAATCCGCAGTCCTTAGGTTGAACCCCTTTAGGACCCTTTCCTTCAGTCGGTCTTTGGGTTGAACCCCTACTGATCCGTGATCTTTAGGTTGAACTCTTACTGATCCACAGTCCTTAGTTCAAACTCCTTTTGGATTGGTATTTTTCAGAAATTTGATCTGTAGGTTGAAGTCCTCCTGATCCAATATTCTTTACAGTCCTTAGGTCGAACTCCTTTTGGATTGGTATTTTCAGATATGTGATTTGTAGGTTAAAGTCCTCCTGATCCACGTTCTTAGGCTGAGTCCCTATTGAACCCATGTCGTTCCCAGTGAACCAATATCGTTCTCAATTGAACCAGTGTCGTTCTTAGGCTGAATTTCTATTGAACCCATGTTGTTCCGAGTAAACTAATTTCCAATTTTGGCCTTCGGGTCAATCAATTTCAAAATTTCCAATTTCTAAATTCAAAATTCCAATATCCATATTTTCAATCTCCAAAATTCCAATTTCGACCTTTTTGGTCACTCAATACCAATTTCAGTCATTTACTCTTATGAGAGACCCTTTTTACAGGGAGAGTTCAAGGGAGCTCGTTCTTTTCGCATGCTATCCTTCGTTCACTTAGCCCCTTTTTAGGGAGAGTTAGAAGGGACTCGTGTCTTTGTGAACCGTTTGCAAAACAAAATTCCAATTTCATACAAGAACCCTTAGTTCAGGGAGAGCGTCGACGGAAGCTCACTTTCCTCGTAACCACAATTCCATACTAGGCCATTAAATCATGAAGGACCCTCTTTTCAGAGAGAGTGTGATGGACTCGTTCCTTCATGACCAATTCACCGACCTCACCCTTACTGGCCCCCTTTCCATAAGAGAAGCCTAATGTTAGGAAGTTTTGACGAAAGCTTAATTTCTCTTCAAAAGTTCATTGTGCAAACACCTCCTCTTTAGGGAAGAGAGGAGTAATATCTATTTCTCATTTCTGAATCTTCTCCTTTGGGGAAAGGAGAAGAATTTTTTTGTCATGGATGCGTTGAGTCGTGCTTCAAATGCTCGCTTCCATAAAGGATTTCAAGAAAATTTTGCCAATTTGTCATTAAATATTTGTTGATTTCAAAAATCTTTATTGCACAAAAACATTACATCAAAATACCTTCAGTATTACTTCCAAAAGGACAAAGCTTTCACGAAGAAAGATTCAAAATTCAAAATCTTTCTATTGGCCAACCAAAAGGATGAAGAATAAATCCTTGATATGGCTAGCAAAAGAAATTCAATGTTGTTGCACAGCCATAAGTGATCGGTATTGATTGCAGTCAATGGCACATTTTTAAAGATCATTCTTGGAAAATAAAGCAGTCGAAATATCCTGGGTGATACAGAAAAATCCGTTCAATTGCCATATCTCCACAATCATTTAAGTTGCAATTAAATATCTGCAAAAGGGATCTCTCAATTGTCGTCAAGTTGAAGACGAATTATGCGAGTTAGACCCCCGGGGCCAAAGAAGATTTGGATCATCTCCAAGATGAAGGAGTTTGTGACAGATCCTTCCAGGGAAAGTTCAGAGCACCGTCAAGATGAAGGCGACTGCGATGAGCCTCCCGAAAAACCCTAAAGGATATTTAATTTCTGCTACCATCAAGAGATTTCCAACCAAAGAGTCAATAACCGTCAATATAATCCCTGAGAGAAAAGAAGGATCGGAGCATCTCCAAGATGAAGGAGTTTGTGACGTACCCTTTCAAAAAAAAAAGAGAGAGAAAAGTCAGGACATCACCAAAATGAAGGATGATGTAATCCCCCCCCCCAAAAAAAAACCCCAAGAAAGCTCTAATTCTGCCAAAAAGAAAAAAAAAAGAGTGCAGAAAGATCATCATGAGAAAAGAATCTCAGGATATCAGACTGCCGAATCTGCCAAAGAATCCTCTTTAAATTTTGTGAAATTCTATTATCAATATTCTTTCACCAATTGCTTTCACAACATCAAGAATACTCTTTTTTCTGCTCATATCAAGGAAATAGATAGCCTCCTTGAAAGAAAGTCAATTGCAAGAAATTTGAATTCGAATCTTGATTCTACGGAGTTAAGCCCAATCGGAGGTAATACTTCAGGTAGAAAAGAGAGAATATTTTCAAAACAATGTGCATCACTTTCAATTATTTTGAATCAACAATAATTTTTCAACATTTTGACAATATTTTCTAGCTATCCTGACGTGAAGTAAGAGCTTGTGAACACCCCAAATTTTTCAAAAGTTTGTAAACATCCCCCTTTTGCCCTTTATCTTCATTTTCTGGGTAGTTGAGTCAGTTTTTAAATCTAAATTCCATTTTATTTCTCAAAGATTTATTGAAATTAAATTCATTTCATAGATCTGACTCAATTTCGGATCCGAATCCAGATAAAAGATCCAAATCTGAGTCTCGTTGTCCAAATTTTAAATTAAAATCATAGAAAATACCAAAAATAGTTTTTAAATAGCTCGGGCAGTCCATCCAACATCCGTTTGGATCCATCACGTTGTATTTCTCGATTCGAGTTTCAAAAACTCGAATATTTTCTCAAAACCAGGGTCAAAACCCATTTTTGGAAAACTTTCCCCAAAATAGCCTTGAAAACCTTCTTTTGTAAATATTTTTTTTTAAAAAATACAAAAAAAATTAGTTTAAATCCTCGTTTTCTCATAAATTTTAAAATTTCATTCAAAAAATGCCAAAAAAAAATGGAAAATACAAAGGAAAAAAAAAATATGTCTAAACAAAATTCGGTTTTTGAAAACCTCTTTCTAAAAAAACCTTTCTTTAAGAAAAACCCTTTTTAGAAAAAAAAAAATCCTGGTAAACGAGCCTTCCTCTCGAAAATTTATAAATTTGAAGGACCCCTTTTAAAACTT
Organism: Nuphar pumila; assembly: GCF_984573655.1. NCBI lineage: Eukaryota > Viridiplantae > Streptophyta > Magnoliopsida > Nymphaeales > Nymphaeaceae > Nuphar > Nuphar pumila. The sequence goes on from NC_143265.1 coordinate 61,534,122, forward strand.
TTTTTTAGGGTTTCAGTCTTTGTAAAAAAAATCGGATGGGGTTACGGCTTCTCCCCTCTCTTTCACCGAAACCTTCTCCATGGCCTCCATGAACCCTTCGATCGCCCGAGCTCCTCCTCCTTCGTTCATCACCAACGAACTCGCATGCAGCCGTCTCCCGAGCTCCTCCTCCTTCACGAAGCTTCCACCGAACACCCCCATGTGCGATCTCCTCTTCATCGCCCTCCGATCATCTCCCCTTCATCTCCACCCTCAAATCCCTAACCGCTTCTTCCACCCCCTTTTTTTCTATAAGATAGGCGCAAGAAGGGAATGATCCCCCATCCATTAACACCTGCATCGATTCCATCCGTCTTCCTCCCCTCTTCCTCGTTCCTTCTTCTCTTCCTCTTCAGCAAAAAGGGGGGGTCTCTTCTAAGGGTATTGAGGAACGCCAACAATCAATCCGACTCCTCCTTTTCGGTGCTCCTTCCCCAGAGTTCTTGCAACTACAATAGAGAATCCGTTACAATAGAAAAGAAGCCTCGGTTCCATCCTTCAGAATTCCAGCGGAATCGCAGTAAGTATCGATTCCCCTTCTAAAAGGTGTTTCCTCTTGCTCATAGCACTTTCTCCATGGAATTTTGTTTCCTATCTTTTTTTTTTCTTTCTTTCTTTCTCATTTTTTAGTTTACTGTTTATTACAAAGAGCATAATAGGTAGGGTCGGCTTGCAGATAGCAATGCCAATTCCCGTAATGCTACAGCAAATGGAAGGTATTCCAATATCGTTTTTTTTTTCTTTCTTTCTCTTACGATTTGTCATTGAATCTCAGTGGTTTCTACATATATGTATGTCGTGATTTCTATTTACATCCTATCTTCTCTTAGTTCTTCCTCTTTATTTTAGTTCTTATACCACATATGATTTTCGGTTTTCTTGCTTCTTTTTTTTTGTTTGTTTGTTATTTTAATTCTCATTTTTTTTTCTTTCTCTGTTGCTCTCAATTCCCTTTCTGACTTCTTTAGTGACTGTCGAGTTCTTGCTTATACCTCAATTTCCAACCTCCTTTTTTATGAAATTTGATCACCATCTGGATGTATACTTTGATACTCTGATCCCCTGGAATGATGCTAATTGTCCCAAGTGACACACCATAACTCCAAAACACAGGAAGCAACGCCAAAGAATGCTTCAAAAGCAATGGTTTTGTAGATCAAAAGTCCATATGAGCAGATGATTTCCTGCTGAAAGCAGTCCAAGGAAGGAAAACGATGTATGCCAATGTAGCAGTATCGTTGCTCGGCACGTGATATAATATCTTCACTCCATCCGATGCGTGTATTCCATTCATCAGATTATTGGGTTTAAGTTAGATGTTGGTGGTTTATCAGATATCCATCTGATCATGCTTACAGAAGGTATGGTTTAGTTGTTTAGTAGAATGGAGGTCTCATCCATACATTTCATTCTGTCATAGACCTTAGCCTACCTCCTGTTAAGGGACGTGAGAAGTCTGGTTTACGGTAAAAGATTTCAGAAATAACTACATGACTGAGTCCTGATCCAACTGATGAAATTTGTTCCCTAAATGAGTCACTTGCAGGTTTGGCTAAATCAAGGTGCTACTTGCTACAATGCTTCTACATGAATACACATTTCAGAAATGGGCTCCTCTCTCTAGAGCCAGATCTTTTGGAAGCCACAACCTGTCTTAGATCATATTTTTTTTTTTGCTTGTTTGCATAATCATATTTCAGTAACAAGGTTTTCATTGGTTCAGATCCTTTCGTTAAGGCATTGGAGCTTGACGGCGGATTACAGCAAGATCTTCGGGTGTTCCTTACCTTATTTCCTTACTGGAAAAATGCCTTCTTCCCTTAGATGTTCCAAAGACTAGTACAGGACTTGCCTCTAAAAGTTTATCTCACATTTCCCACAAAAAAAAATCGTTTAGTTTACAACAGTTTTCATCTTTCTGCTGCTGTATCCTCTGGTGGAGGTCCTGCTTCAATAAAAGGTTAGGCATCTCAATACCAATGGCTACCTACAGTCAATCAATTGTTTTGATCGTTGTGATTGAAAATCATTTGACTGGCTGAGTGTTTTAATAGATCAAGTGAATTGCTGGACTGCTTTAGGATTTTATCTGTTCATGGCTGATCATATACCTATGTTCATTAATTGAATATCGTGTTTGGTATTAACAGATAGCTGAGTTTCCCTGTGCTTACTCGTAAAATTGAATTGATGGGTCACTTTAGAATTTTATCTGTTCATTATGTCTACCTGTTAAATGGGGTACGTGTTCTAAGCAATTGAATGTGTGTGAAAACATCATGGATTCACTGTGTTAAATTGAGTGTTGATTTCATCCAAATGAATTAACTCCACTTTTGCTGAAGTAAATATGCTTGTCCCGAGTAAAGTATTTCTTGTGCTGTGTATTAAAAATTTTAGGTCATTACAGTGAGTTAAACATTGTGAGAATGAACTGTGAGACAGGGTTTGAGCATATTGTATATATGAGTGTGCTGAGTGAATAGCAAGGGTATTGAAATTTTATGTATGTGCTGATATATGCGTATTAGCATGTGCACATAGGTGCGTGTGGTGAACAAATATAGAGAATCATTTTAAATCTGTTATCATCATCACCCACACCTTCATTTTTTTTTTATCTCAACATTCAAGTTTCTTGCATCTTCCCAACATCCACTATCTATTGCTACACCTTTGTTCAGCCACTTGCATCTACCTCCATTAGCTGAATGTCGTCTCAGCTGCAAACCTTCAAATATATCTTCATTCCCCTGTAAGAATAAGCAATCTATACCTACAGCACACTTCCATCACATTGCCTTCACCTATACTCACATCATTGTACCACTGTTATATGTACCTCCTGCAACTTGCTGTCCACCACTCACTTACATGAGCATTTACCCATCGTGTTTCTTACATCAGTGTGTCCCTCTCCACTTATCATCATCGGCAGTAGTGCCTTTACTACATTGTTCATGATGCTCTCACAGCTTCTTAGTGCCAACGCATCTGCATGTTCCCAAAGCCTACCAAAATATCATCATCAATTCATGGCTAGCATGAGTCCACCAGGAATCAGACTGATTAATAGAGGCTGGAATAAAGAATCTCCGGTGTATTCCAACAATCTCCATCATCTGCAAAATTAGTTGGGAACCACCTTCAGAATCTAAAGTTGTTGGGAAATGTATGATAAAATGAGATGCTCAGATGCCCTGTGGATTCAAAATCAGGATTTTGGATTCGTTGAAAAGCTTATAAACTGCCAGACTTGAATCAAGTGCTCTGACGGTTCAAAATCAGTTTCCTTTTTAACACTCTGCTGCACTTGGTATTTCACGTTTCACTACTGCAATTCATTGAATCACTGCACTTTCATTATAACCCGCACACCATACATCATTCTACTTCCGCTTTTGCGTTAGCCCATTCACCATCACTGTACAACATGCTTACTGTAAAGATTTTTTGTTTTGTGTGTGTCTTCTTCATATCATGTATATAGGTTAGTATATATTGCATTTTATATCTTGCAATTCACCATTGTCATCCCATAACACCTCATATATATATATATATTCATCTTTTATTACACTTGTGATTACCAGATCATTACACACTAATGATCTTCACTTGCTTTGCCAAAATAACTCACTGATGCTGTCTTTTACAAACCATTATGTGGACACCATTTTGCTAGGTTCGACAATTGATATGAAAGTGGTCTGTTGTTACTTGACAGTCACACTAGGATCAGCCTAGCACTTGCCTCAAGTTGCATGCTCCTACATTGCTACAACTCCCACATACAAGAGCAACCATTCTGTTTTTCTCACTGTTAACAGCCCTTCCACAACAACACCTATATAGGCCAGGCACTCATTTGTCACAACAAGGAACATACATTCTGTTAACATAGAGCTGCACCTGTTATTTTGTTGTCATTAAACACCATCTGCTTCACTACTGCACGCCACTAGTTTACCTACAAACCACATTCACAGTTTGATTGCCCCACATGCAAATGGAGCTCCATATAATCACTCGTTGGAAGGTCTTTTTTTGTTTAGCATTTCTGAGAGGCAATATCCTTAGAAAAGATTGTTCAAGCCGCAGTCTTCTGGCTCTGCTTTACTGCTGTTAGGACAGTTGATGGCCATCATAGACTTTTGGCTGCCAGGTTCCCCACTCCATATATCTCCATAGGACTTCAGTCTCACAGTATTTTCGTTGCCCATCACCATCCCTGATGATGGTATGTGCCTTCATTTCATTACCATACACACCTACAGCAACTCCCCTAGTTGTTATGATATCTTGATTACCTCGGCAGCTTAGAAAACTGTTGTAAGCTATCTTCTAACCCCTCATCTGTCATGATAGTCCATGCATATTAGTTATTTACTGGGCTACAGCTTCACTTTGCTATTTATATATACACCATCATGCAGTATCATGCGTTCTCATAACATCTTCGTATACTTTTAGATCATTATACTCATATACACATTTCTCATATAACATAACCATAGTATTTCAAATTTTACTTGGCGTCTCTCATCATTACCCATATTCATGCAGTTTTGCTTTATGGTTAACTCTATCTTTTGCAGGGAATGTATAGAAAACATCATTTCTTCTTTGTGACTCAATATTGTAATAACTAGATTATAATGAAAAGTGTATATTTCCAGCTTTAAATAGAATGAATGAGCATATAAATATCATTTGTTGCATCATTTTCCTTCATTTCAAAGTTTCACAAATGGGAACACGAATGGCACGTGCACCATTTCGTAAGAGATAAATTAATCCTAAGTTGATGATTTACATCAATGGCCATAGTTAGGATGTAAACAAAACTTAGGATTTTTATCTTTTATAAAATAACATCGGATCCACACTGGGTCTTTTTCATCATATTTTCTTTAAATATTTTCCTCTTTTATCAGGGTTTAATTTAAAATTAATTCAATATATATACCAATGGCCATAGTCAGAGTATATTGAGAGTTAATTTCATTTTAAACTCTATAAAAGCACCAAAAATGTATTTTATTCTTTACTTGAATTTAGATATAGATTATTATATAATACATTCAATGACCATAGTCAAGGATGTATTATATCTTCAATCTTATTTTAAATTCATCTAAAGAATGGAATAGCTTTTCAAAATCCAATTTCAAATTCTTTAAATTCATTCATCATTTAGGATAGAATTGCATCATATTTCTGAATTTTCCTTTTTCAAAAAACTCCAAGTAATGTAAATATCTTCCTCAATCTATCTTCAATCCTTATCAAATCCGATTCATTCTTTCATTTTTCAAAATCTATTTCATTTTCAAATCTCAAAGTTCAATTTAACTTTGAGATTTCAAATTCATTTTATATTCCAATTCAAATCAGATTTCAAAATTCAAATTTGACTTTGAAATTCCAAATTCAGTTTATATTCGAAACTCCAAACAAACTCAAAGTTCAATCTAACTTTAAGATTTTTTTCCAAAATTCAAAGCTCCAAAACCAAAGTCTAATTTGACTTTGAAATTCATTCTCAAAATCAAGTCTGGAGCTCCAAATCCAAAGTTAGATCCAAATTACATCTCAGATTCCAGATTTTGGATCCAATTTCCATTTAGGATTCTAGAATCCATAATCCGACTTCACATTGGATCTTAGACTTCAGATCCAAATTCATCTTAGGATCCAGACTCCAACTCTACATTGGATCTCAACTTTCAGATCCAAAATCCATTCTAGGATCCAGAATCCAATTTCACTTTTGGATCTCAGACTTCAGATCCAATTTCATTTTTAGGATCCAAAATCCAATTCTACTTTGGATCTCAGATCCAATTCTCTCTTAGGGTCCAGAAGTCCAATTTCACCTTGGATCTCAGACTTCATATCCAAACTCCATCTTAGGATCCAGAGTCCAACTCTATATTTGGATCCAGAGTCCAACTCTATATTTGGATCTCAGATCCACTCCATTTCAGGATCCGGAATCCAATTCCAATTCTAGACTTCAATTCCATTTTCGGATCTAATCTGAATCTCTTAAATCCATTTTTATTCTTAAATACCATTTGATTTCCTCAGTCCATTCTAAATTCAAACTTCAAAATCTAAATTCAATTTCATCTCAAGTATTCATTTCCTTTTCTAAGTTCAAGTTCAGAATTCAAAGTCTATTTCCAACTTTGAACTTCATTTCCTTTTATCTCAAAACTTCAAATCACTCTTTCTCAAAATCAAGATTTATTTTTCCAAACTCTGATTTTACTTAGAATTTCTCTGATCTATCTCAAGTTCTTAGTTAGATTCAATCAATTCTTCACCCCTTTATCAAGTTCATCTCAGAATACTTGGAAATTTCTAAATCAAATTTTAAAAGAGCATATATCTTTGCATTGCACAAGTATGATTCTTTGTGTATTTTGAGTTAAAATAAATTCTTAGATTATATTTAGGCAAAGCAAAAGGCATAGATTCGATCCTTGGTTCGATTACCCCTGGTAAAGTCGCCAGGAACGGTCAAACCTCGTACCGATGAGCGAATCCCGTCTCTCCATTTTCCCGCAAATTTTCAAAACGGAGGCGAGTTATTTGCTAAATATTTTCAAATTAAGGTCAAGTGAGACCGCGCAAAATAGTTCATCTTCTCTCTCTCTTTCTTTCTTTTCTCTTCTCTCTTTCCTTTTCTTTCTTTTATTTTTCTCTCTTCAAAAAGGAGGAAAATAGAGGCTGGAAAAGGAAAAGAGAAGGAAGAGAGAGAAACCATAAAGAGAATAGAAAAAATTTTGCGATGATCACAGATTTGGCGACCGTGATGGGACCTCGTCTCCATCTGGTCGAATTATGCCTTTGCTTTGCTCTAATATTCTCTAAGTCTTTATTTTAACATGTGTCAGCTACATCTTCCATGCAAACCTTAGGAGCCTAGACTCTGTCCTAAGCTGACATCATTGCATATAGGATCTAAGAATGGTTTGGTAGGACCATATTGAGGAGATTATCCATGTTCACATTAGACTTAGGTCTTAAATACAACTCTCCTCAATTTTTAGGGATTGAATGCAAAACAATGTATGCAAGTGTATGCTTCTCTTTATTTAAATCTATCTCTTTAGGACTTGCATTAGAGCCTTCTGATTTTATTGCATGTTGATCATATTTTGAAAACATCCCTACCTATATTGTCCCGGTCTTCACGTTGCAGGGCTGTCTCACTGAACCATAGTTCGGGAGAGAGCCTCACAACTGGACCACTTATTCGGGTTCGCGCCCCCTACCACGTACCTAAGGGTCATAGTCCGAGGTATATCGGTAGGTGCTCAAGGATGTTGGGAAGCCCTTACCTTAGAACCGGAGAAATATCTTATATGCCACGTACTTCAAGCTTCGGCTTAAGTATATCGGCGTACCTTGATTGGAATCAGATGATCTAAATCTTAGAGTTAGGATTAAGATCCTATAAGCCATTTCAAATATTGCATATAGAGTCAGCCTTTAGGGAGTGCTGTGTGCGCATCCTTGTTTGTGCAGCTCTGATTGTACGATGTTTTTTTCTTATATTCTCCTGTGTATATAAAAAACTTCTTTAAAACCCTGGGTACACTATTCAAAATTTCCTCTATTTTCAAAAACCCCAGGTGCATATTTTTCCCTTTACCTATATTCTTTCCCCTTTTGTATGTCAAAACTTTTTTCAAATTCCCTGTTCTTTCCAAAATTTCCAGGATTGGTGTCTGTTCTCTTCTTTCATCAAAAGGTCTATCTGTGAGTCCTGCATTCTATCTAACTCTTTTTCTCTCCTGCCACAGTATCATTCCAATGGCATCCGAATCTCTTAATGCTATCTTTCCCTGGGATCATGTCTGTTACCAAATAAGGGATGGAACCCCAGATCATCGGGTCATTCAGTCTCGTACCTTCTTCCCTCGGTGGTACTATTCCTGGTTCACCGCCTTCTCGCGTATGTTCTCAGACCACTTGGATGATTGTGGATTGGAAATGGCATCGGCAGTTGGCAAGCGAATCATCAACGACAGTCTGATTCAAGCTGTGGCAGAGCGGTGGAATCCGCGTACCTGCACGTTCTGGTTTTCCTGGGGAGAAATGACTTTGCTAATGGATGAGTTCAGTAACATCATGGGATTGCCAGAGCCAGCTGGTCAGCCAGACAACCCAGTCGTGCAACAGTTCTTGATCAATGTCAAAGAGATAGATGTTCGAGAAGCATTGGCCAGAGCCACAGGGAGCAGATCCTGGCCTCTCACGGAGATCAATGGAAGTCAGTTCATTGATCTATTCGAACTCTATCACAAGTATGGGGCCTATGAAGAAGTCAATACCTTGTCCCGGGCAGCGAAAGAAAGAATCCAGCATGCCATGGTCCTATGCACAGTGGGACTAGCTTTCTTAAAAGATGGCCAGAATTTCATAAATATCAGAGTCGCCCAGCTCTTTCGAAGATGGGGAAGTAAGCAGACTCGTCAGCTTTCAGTCTCCATGGCTGCATTAGCCTTTCTCTACAGAGGTTTGGCTCGATTTGCTCTTGGGGAGACCGTTCTGGTAGAAGGGTGCACTTATGCCGTGCAGTCGTGGTTCCTACGACACGTTCCCTCGAAAGCCAGTTCTCTCAGATTCAGCAGTAAGCAGCCAAAGTTAGCCATTCAGTGCCGAGCTTTGATCGAGAAACTGCATCCGGAGGAGATCGTTTGGGATTTCTTCGACAGAAGAGAAACCGTTCCTCGATACACCTATGCTCGTGACAAGCGCTACAAATTGCTCGGCCCTTTCTTCCGCGTCGATTATCAGCCGGAGAGGTGTCTCCGACAGTTCTCGCAGTGGCAGATTCGTGTCAACACCCGCTTCCCGATGGGTCGCATGCCAGAGTTCGATCTACGGTCGGATCAGTGGTCTGGAGCATACCACATTGCCAAATACACTTGAAACTTTTTTATTCCTTTGTCTATATTTCCTGGTCCTAATGTATCATCAGAGTATCGAGAATGGTGGCAAACTGTCTGCCCACCTTCTCTTTGTATTTAAATTTTGTCATTAATGAGAATGCAAACTTTTTGTTCTGATAAAAAGCTTTTTATGGCCAAATCTTATTTTTGTTTCATATGGTTATGAATTCATCCCCAGTGATGAGGCCCATTTTATATATTCTTTCTTCGATTATCTCTCGTCATGATGGACGACCTCGCCTAGGTCATAAGACGCATTTTGTTGCCACAAAAGGGTGACACAATCATTGCAAAAATTTGTGATGACCCAATCCCTGGTGATAGGATAACTTATCTAAATTTTCTATCAATTCCTTCTTTCATGTCTTTTCCTCAAAAATCGCATTTTCAAAAATTCCTCTGAGCTCTAACTGTTCTTCTACTTCTTCAGAAATCATCTGGCATTGCCAAAAATGGTGTAAACCAGAGCTGGAAAAGAGACTGCTCCTCAGCACAGCGACAGTGAAGTTGAGGCCGCCAGCTCTCCTAAGTCAGTCAGGGGGCAGAATCAGAATCAGGCCGATGATATAGACCCCGCCATGTACAACCTGTTCAAAAGAATAATGACCAGAATGATGTCAGAACAGGCGGAGGCCAGTCAGAAGGAGGTTGCTCCGAAAAGCAAGCCAAAGAAGAAGGTTGTAAAGAAACCAGTCAGGATTGTTAGAAAGAAAGTACAGCCCGACACCACTTCTGAAGAAATAGAGTCAGTAGAAGAGGAATCAGAAGAGAAAGAGCAGTTTGTTTATCATCAGAATCCTCCACCGCAGTTTGTAAAGACCGCTGCAGAGCCCGAATCAATCAACAAACCCATTCCAGTTAAAGACCCGATGCAAGAGCAGATGAAAGAAATGAATCGGGCCATCAAAGATATCCAGGCCAAAAGCAAAGGCAAGCAGACCTACTCGGGCAAAGATTTTTATCATGGTCTGGACGGGGATGACAATCTACAAAATCTCCCCTGCAAGTTCCTTAAATTGGACGGAACAAGCAATCCTAAGGCTCATTTGGCCACCTTTTATGCCGAATGCGGCCGTTTTAGGAAAGACAATCAGGCGTTATTCATTTGCTTTCCTCGCAGCTTAGAAGGGGTAGCGGCCAGGTGGTATGCAGACCACATTAATCCTATCGAACTAAGAGAGTTCGATAAGGTCGTGAACTTGTTCATTGAGCGCTTCATGCTCAATGCCAAAGCCTCACCAACCCTCAATCATCTATACAATTTAAAACAGATGGAGAATGAGAAAGCCAACGAATTTATCCACCGGTGGAGAAGCACCTGTAATAGAATGAAGGTTCCCATCCCAGAGGAGCACGCCCTGCAAATTATTCTGAATAATTTCGCCCAGCCTCTGAGGAACCTCATTTCTACTTCGCCCGCCAAATCATTCATCAAACTAATTGAGAGAGCCGAATGGCTCGAGACTGGCTTAAACAACGGACTTTACGAAGAATATCCTTTTGTCAGAGGGAATCCTGACCAAAAGAAGAAGGCGCACGTCGCCTATGCTACAGAATTTTCAGACCAGGGCAGTGGGAGCTCCAACAACAAGAAAAGCAAGAAAAATCGCAACAAGAACTCAGGACACTCTAAGGTCGAAAGGACAAACTCTGCAGCCCAGAAGGGGAAATTTTTCAAGCAACAGCCTGCTCAGTCAGCACCTCAGCCAGAAGCAAAGCAGTCAGAAAAGCCGAAGCATGAGGGTTGGAGTTACGACCGAGGGTTCACAGCTCTGGAACAGTCCCGCGAAGACATCCTGGAATATATGATGTCGAAGGGAATGATAAAACTCCCCAAGGTAGCAGATCCTCCCGTTACTATGGGAAAATAGACGGATAAATTCTGCAAGTTTCACCGGACTGTAGGACATGACACAGAGCACTGTTTTGTCCTAAAGAACATCATCCAAGATTGCATTGACAAGAACCTGTTAATAGAGGATGAAGAAGAACAGCCAGAAATCTTGTCCAAACCATTTCCCAAGCATTCGGCTTCAGTCATCACAGAGTAAACATTTTCTCTGCAAGGTAGCATTCGACCATGTTCTAGCCAGGACATTCAGGATCAGCATCAGGTCCTCGTCCTCCGCCAAGCGCAGTCTTCCGCCAAGAGGGTGGATATCACTGCATTCTCCAAAAAACCAACTAAAACAATGGTAGAAATTGCCAAAATAATCCCCAGAATCCCGAAGCGCTTTATCAAGGCAGCTTCAAAGAAAAAAGAGGCTTCAGGGTCAGTTCAAAATCTGATTACTGCTTTATCCAACATTTCTATCTTGGACCTGACCCACGCTTCACCTGAGCATCAGTAAGTGTTAGAAGACCTGCTCAGAAAGATCAAGGTCAAGCCTAGCACCACTCCGCAGGATATGGCTCAGATCGTCAATAAAGCGATGACAAATGCACCAATCACCTTTTCGGATAAGGATCTGCCAAAACCTCATTCATTCCACAACAACGCACTTTACATAGTAGTGCGAACTAGGGGCATTGGTTGCACTTTTGGAATGATATTTTTAAACAATATTTTTCAATAAGAACATGGGAAAATCATCAACCAAAGATATAAAAACCGACTTTCCACCGAAGTGGCGAGTACGGGTCGAATCCACAGGGAACGGGAACATTCTGAATTAATTCTAAAATAACACTTTATTAATAAAAACAAAGTTTACAACTATGTCAATGTTTACAAGTTACATTAAATAATATTATAAACTATGAAAATAAAATGAAATCGGAGGCTAAGTCTTCTGCAGGTCTCCAGGGGCATTTCTGTCTTTTCACATCAAGTGCAGTTGCACATTATAATTGAATTACCCTTGTGAACCTGTTCTAACTCAACAACCTACACAAGAAGAACACAAAATCAGTAATTAAACCAAAAATTAATCTAAATTACATCTACAACTAATTTTATTTTTCTAAATTAAACTACAGTTAATTTAAATATCTAAAACTAAAATTATACTAAGTAAACTAATTAAACTAAATAACTCTAATTACTATAAATACTGTTAATACACTAACTACACTGCTAGAAAACAGTAAAACTACACGAAATCAGACAAATAGTTAAAAGACTGTTTTGTCCCTAAAGAAGGCAAAAATGGATTCTGATAGCTTTTCTCAAAACGACTGTTTTAGGGGTCAAACAAATTCCAAAATTCATCAAATAACTTCTATTCCGTAAAAGACAGATTCAAGGAACTGACACATTTTACAGAAGTGAAAAATACGTTCTGGATCTCCAGAACGAAGCGTTTCAAAATCAGGATAATTTGGGAAATCGCTGGACCCGAAATTTCAAAATCAGAAAAAGCTGTTTTCATAATACGCTTAAAAACCAGACCAAATCAACTCGGATCGAGCTGAAATTTGGTGTGCAGACAGTTAACACACCAATGTAGAGAATAGAAAAATAATATTCGGAAAACTCACGAAAAATCCACATGAACTAGCTAGTGCACGATCGGGTAAAAATTAGGGTTTTGGTTCAGTGCACTATTCATCCCTTTTAATCCACATTTGACATTTGGACATTGAATTACGTATAAAAACAGTCCTAACTGAACCTATCCTACTGTTAAACTACAGCAAACAATAACAATTAAACTAAGTTATAAATTCTGAGCAATACCATAACCTAAACTCACTAATACTCTAAATAAGATATCTAAATTAATCTACACTCTAATTGAACCTGATTTATAACATCTAATATCACTAACTAAATTAACTATCTATTCTATTATTAATTCTAACTTACGGTTAGTCTAACTAGCTAAAATTACTTACTAACTAAATTAAACAATAACTATCTAACCTAAATGACAAATCTAACTAAATCTAACATAATCTAACTAACATGATTACCTAATGAACTAATTAATCTAATGTTAATTCTAACTTAATGACACAACTACTAATCTACGGTTACACTAACTAGGGTTAGATTCTAACTAGTAACTAGGGTTTAACTAACTACGGTCGGCTACTTAAGGTTAGGGGCAGTTTAGGATAGGACTTTGATTACACGCCACCTTAGGGTCACTAACTCATCTAACTAAGGTAGGGTCGGCTAGGATTTAGTAAGGGGTACGGTTGTGGTTAGTAGGCTGAACTAGGGTTTGACTACCTAGGGTTAAGTATTAACTATGGTTAGTTAGGGTCGGTTATGATAACTAAGGTCGGTTAAGGTTTAGAATAGGGGGTCGGTTTAGGGTTAGAAGGGTGTAACTAGGACTCGGTTCAACTAACTAACTAGGTTAGTTACATTGGTTAAACTAGGATTGGTCGACTAAGGCATTTGGGTTCTAACTAAGGGTAGGGTTAGTAATTAACTATGGTTAGTTAGGGTAACTAATTACCTACAATTAATAATTAATAAATTAAATTAACTACATAGGTTATACACTAACTAGGGTTAGTAGGTGGCGGTTTTAAGAGATGGGGCTTTACATTACACGCCACCCTAAAATCATTAATTACCCTAATAACTAAATGTTATTTCCTAAAACACTAATGTAAATCTAATTTAAATCCTAACTTAAATGTAACCTAAGACTAGAAACTACCTAAATAAGTATACACGAATTTAGAAAATCTACTTTAATGCTACATTACTAATTTAATTAACACCTAATTAATGCTAATTCAAATAACGAAAATGGTAAAGAGGGCTAATGAAGTTGATACACACGATTTTGGTAGGGGCCAACTTCTCTCATTATTGCCTTAATTGCTCTTAGGGAAAGACTCATCTTCAAAAACCGTCCAGCTATTTAAATCCACACGTTTTTCCATATTTGCATTAAAAGCTATTGAACCCCTTTTTGAAAACCTTCCCAACTTACACCACACGATTTTGGCTAACTCTTTTGAGAATTAAGCATTAAATCCTCTTTTTGAAATTCTTTCCCAAAGCATCCCACATGATTTTTGGGGTTGGCTTTAAATGAGTATTTGGAGTTTCAAAACTTCCCAAAAATCGTGTAAATGCTTTTGGAAGGACCTTTGGAATTCCAAAGGATTTCCAAAAGTCGTGTAACCCTTATTAAAAGACCCTTTAGAATTCCAAAGAGTTTCCAACTTGGAAAATGAGAAGGCATTAATGGTTGGGTTGGAAAAGATAACCTCATTAAGTGCTCTCCACGAATTTGGGGGTTGCTTTAAATAAAAATTGGAATTTCAAATCATGCTCCAAAAGTCGTGTAGACACTTTTAGAAGATCCTTTGGAATTCCCAAGGTTTTCCAAAAAAATGTGTACATGCTTTTTAAAGAGTCCTTGGAATTCCAAAGGTTTCCTCTTTGAAAACGAGAAGTCATTTATGACGTTGTTGGGAATTAGGGCTTTCCTCTTAATTGCAATTCACGATTTTAGAGGGATTGGTCTTCTACCAAAAACGGATTTCCATTGAAAGACCACATTGCCCTTAACGAAAATATACATTATTTACATTCCTAGGCTAAAATAAAATTAATCTACTAACTTACTATCTATATAAATTATTCTAAGGGTATGCATAAGAAATCACAAATTTGGAAAGTCTCTATTGAATTAACACTACACTAAGAAAAACGAAATTCTATACTAATGTTAATTTAGCTAAAACGAAAATTAAAGATTATAATTATTCTAAAGAACACATACCTAAACTACTTATCAAACACAATAACAATCATCTATAAGCTACTATCTACAGAAATTTTAAGCAACACACGAATTGAACAAACCTAATATGCAATCTACATTAAGCTAGCAACATAGAAACTACAAACTAAGGATTCTAAGCAAAACCGAATTATACTATCTTACATATGATACAACTAAACTATTAAAACTAAAAACATGAAGAAATGAACAAAATACTATGCTGGACATGAAAATAAAAACTGAAAAACGAATTCTACACAACCCTACAACTCGACTAGCACCAAAAACACAAAACAAAAATTCATACTAAACACCATACACGATTTAAAATCTATGAAAAACCTAAACAATAATGAACAAATTGACATGAACATAACAAAGAAAAGAACTACAGAAAATGCTACAAACTGCTGGACGTTCTACCTAAAAAACAGAAAAACAAAAATCGATACTTACTTTTATCAAAATCTAAAAACGTCAAAAACAAGAACTAACCTATACACGGTTTCTAATATATTAGGTTCAACTAAAACGAAGTACATGAGGATAGGAACTACTGAAAGAACGCAAACACTAAAGAAAATCCATTTCTAAGCACACACACACCCAAAAAGACATAAAAACTCCCAATCGTTGGGTTAAAAACATTATTTTCACTAACACAAAACCTAAACACACTACGTGTTGGTTTTTGCACGAACAAAAGCTACACTAAGGCTGACGAAAATACAGAAAACACAGCACACCTAACTCACACACATGATAGGTTTTAGCTAGAAGAGAAGATAGAAGAAGACCTACCTCTTGGGCCGATCCGAAGAATGGGGGGATGAAGAGAAGAGCGGACTTTGCTTGACTCCATGCCACGAGGAACCTCGTTGATGCTGTCTAACATATCTTTGCTGTACTTTTGCAGGGATCCACAGGTGGTGGTGTTCCGGGAAGAGGAAGAAAAAGAAGAAGTGGTGAAGATGCGTAGAGGGTCGTACGGGGGTAAAGACGACCGGCCATGGAGAAGTAGACTGCACCCCTACCACGGCTAGAACACTCCAATGCTGCAAATACCTGCAAAAGACAACCTCAATGATTAGTTTCAGCAGGGGGAGAAGAAAGACAAGATGTGAAAAGAAAAGAATGGAAGAAGAGGGTGGCGTCTCCATTGAAGATGGCCTCCATGGATGAGGAAGAAGGTGGATGAGAGGGGCGGCTAGGGAGAAGGTGGATGAGTTAGAATCGTGCCCCTAGGGCACGAAAATCAAGACAAAGACAAACTGGAATGGGCGCCCCCTCTCCCTTTTGACGTTTTGGCTACTTTGGGTTTATTTTCAAAAACAGGTTTAAAATAAAAATATTTGCTGGGCGCCTCTTTCTGCAGGGGGTTTTTAGAAAATGTTTTTACAAAACTTAAGTGGGCTGGATTTAGGTTAAATCCATGTAATTTGGTCCAGATCCAAAGTCCAAATGGGCGTCTGGATCCAAATCTCTCAAATCGGATTCGATATTTGACCCGTTACACTGTAAATGCCATAATTCCTTCAAATTAACTCCGATTTTGATGAAATTCGAACCAGAGCTCCCTAACATCATTATGCACCTAAGTGTATGCTTTAAACCTATAGATGATGCATTTATGCAGTGAAATTGTATTAATAAAACGTGATATTTATGCATCATCAAATACCCCTATGCTAGAATAATTGCTAGTCCCTAGCAATACACTCTAACATGCAATAAAAATATGGACTACCCAATAATCATGAAAGCTCTTATTAAATAAAAAATACTGAAGAAATAAAAACTAACTCACTTTCGTAGGAATCACGGTTGTATTTAGCTTATGCAACAAGCCCGTTAAACCCCTGGGTTACCCCAATGGACGAGTAAGGTCTCGTGAGGGTTTGCAGAGATGCTACCCACAAACATCAAAATCATGCATGAATAATTTTTTCAGAATTAATAGGCAATTAAGAACTTATTGTAAACAAATATTTCATGTAATCTACATTTTCAAAACAAATTCAGAAATTTCTATGCCACCATAGTAAAAATCATTTTTCTTTCCCTTCTCTAAACTTATAATTATTTATGAATTTTCTCAGAAAATCAAGTACTATCATGTTTTACTCATTTATCCTCACCTGTATATTTTCTGCACAGTAATTCATTAATTATTCATAAGCATTGAATTTCTCTCCTTAAGCTCATTCTTTTTCTTTTTGATATTCTATTTTTCACTCTTTTTCATTCTTCTAAATTGAGCACTATTTCGAATATCAAGTCTCATGACCCGTGTAGCGAGCTTTAGGTCAGTGACTCCCAAGTTGACCGTACTTTAGGGCACTAGATACAAAGTATCCATCGGACTTAATTGCTCGAGTCACTAAACCTTCAATTCTAATAGTTACGTATAGTTTTCCTCTCATCACGTGCAATGTCTCTATCTCTTAGGCTTTTTATGCAATCCATGTAACAAGTTTTCAAATCGATGACTCCTAAACTAGCTGGTTTTAGGGCACCAGGTGTAAAACACCCTTCAGATTCTACTTACTCGAACTACAAAGGCCACAGATATCAACTGGATAAGAGAATGATCTCCTTCGTTATCCATTTCGTAAGAGACTCAAACATTTCAACTCGTGTCTGAGTTCTACTACTTGGATTCACGAAGAAATCAACAACTAAACGTAGCTCTATACTATTAAGCTCATTTTTCAAAAAACATAATCCAATTGCTCATTTTTCTCATAAAACACACTGTGCATACTTATACTTAAGTGAATCAAAACTTTCTAACATATCAAATACTATCTTTTCTTTTCTATTTCATAAACAACTACTCTATTTAAATCGGATAAGAAAAAAAAAATTTACATGGGGCTTATACATTTCTAAATTGTCAGATCATGGAGAAATACAATCATAAATGTTACAAATTGTTCTTAAAAGAGCTACTTTTTATGAGTTTAAAGCAAACAAACATAAAGAAAATTTTTTAAAATTTGTGCATCTAAATCATCCCCCCATGCTTGAATGACACTGTCCCTAGTGGCATACAGAATAATGCAATCATGCAATGCAGATGCACACTACAGAACAATAAAATGAATAAGGAGAAAGGATTGATACAACCTGGTATGCTCGATCCTCTGGAGTTGTCGATTGACTGGACTCTGCACTACCACTATGCATGTACAAATGCATAGTTTTCTGCTTATCTGGTCAATGGTCTACTCTTGAAGACATCTTCATATCCGATTTACTTGAACTCACACATTGATGGATCGGGTGTTCATACATGTAAACAATGAAATTCAGATGAAATCAAAATAAAATTTAGAATAAAATACATGAATACTAACTACTTTATTATAATGTACATATGATACATCATACACTATAGTTACTAACATAAGAACACTAATACATAAAACGACTAGACTATGTCAGAATAATATATCAATGCAATTAGTAAACCTAAATCTAGGTCTAAATCAGCAAAACAATGAACTATGTTAAACTAAACTAATTAATCTATGAAATAAAAGCATCTACTCTAAATCAGAGAGTTAAGCCACTAAACTATGTTAAACTATGTTAAAACTATTTAATTAATCTATGCAATCTATGTTAACAATGTTAAACTAAGTTAATTACTCTATGAAATAAAAGATAAGCTATTCTAAATCAGAAAATCAGTAAATACAGGAATTCACACTATTTTATCTAAGACTCAGTTGTTTAATATATCATTGAAGCATGGAATTCAGTGAATCTTTAAGAAAAACGGCAAATGAACCCTATATTTTTCTAACAATGTTAATTCTACAAACTAAAACAATTAAATAAACTAAACTAAACTAAACACATATATTAATAAAATGATATCTCAAAAATATTCAGAATAAATCACCGTTCCCCGGCAACGGCGCCAAAATTTGGTTGCACTTTTGGAATGATATTTTTAAACAATATTTTTCAATAAGAACATGGGAAAATCATCAACCAAAGATATAAAAACCGACTTTCCACCGAAGTGCCGAGTACGGGTCGAATCCACAGGGAACGGGAACATTCTGAATTAATTCTAAAATAACACTTTATTAATAAAAACAAAGTTTACAACTATGTCAATGTTTACAAGTTACATTAAATAATATTATAAACTATGAAAATAAAATGAAATCGGAGGCTAAGTCTTCTGCAGGTCTCCAGGGGCATTTCTGTCTTTTCACATCAAGTGCAGTTGCACATTATAATTGAATTACCCTTGTGAACCTGTTCTAACTCAACAACCTACACAAGAAGAACACAAAATCAGTAATTAAACCAAAAATTAATCTAAATTACATCTACAACTAATTTTATTTTTCTAAATTAAACTACAGTTAATTTAAATATCTAAAACTAAAATTATACTAACTAAGTAAACTAATTAAACTAAATAACTCTAATTACTATAAATACTGTTAATACACTAACTACACTGCTAGAAAACAGTAAAACTACACGAAATCAGACAAATAGTTAAAAGACTGTTTTGTCCCTAAAGAAGGCAAAAATGGATTCTGATAGCTTTTCTCAAAACGACTGTTTGAGGGGTCAAACGAATTCCAAAATTCGTCAAATAACTTCTATTCTGTAAAAGACAGATTCAAGGAACTGACACATTTTACAGAAGTGAAAAATACGTTCTGGATCTCCAGAACGAAGCGTTTCAAAATCAGGATAATTTGGGAAATTGCTGGACCCGAAATTTCAAAATCAGAAAAAGCTGTTTTCATAATACGCTTAAAAACCAGACCAAATCAACTCGGATCGAGCTGAAATTTGGTCTGCAGACAGTTAACACACCAATGTAGAGAATAGAAAAATAATATTCAGAAAACTCACGAAAAATCCACATGAACTAGCTAGTGCACGATTGGGTAAAAATTAGGGTTTTGGTTCAGTGCACTATTCATCCCTTTTAATCCACATTTGACATTTGGACATTGAATTACGTATAAAAACAGTCCTAACTGAACCTATCCTACTGTTAAACTACAGCAAACAATAACAATTAAACTAAGTTATAAATTCTGAGCAATACCATAACCTAAACTCACTAATACTCTAAATAAGATATCTAAATTAATCTACACTCTAATTGAACCTGATTTATAACATCTAATATCACTAACTAAATTAACTATCTATTCTATTATTGATTCTAACTTACGGTTAGTCTAACTAGCTAAAATTACTTACTAACTAAATTAAACACTAACTATCTAACCTAAATGACAAATCTAACTAAATCTAACATAATCTAACTAACATGATTACCTAATGAACTAATTAATCTAATGTTAATTCTAACTTAATGACACAACTACTAATCTATGGTTACACTAACTAGGGTTAGATTCTAACTAGTAACTAGGGTTTAACTAACTACGGTCGGCTACTTAAGGTTAGGGGCAGTTTAGGATAGGACTTTGATTACACGCCACCTTAGGGTCACTAACTCATCTAACTAAGGTAGGGTCGGCTAGGATTTAGTAAGGGGTACGGTTGTGGTTAGTAGGCTGAACTAGGGTTTGACTACCTAGGGTTAAGTATTAACTATGGTTAGTTAGGGTCGGTTATGATAACTAAGGTCGGTTAAGGTTTAGAATAGGGGGTCGGTTTAGGGTTAGAAGGGTGTAACTAGGACTCGGTTCAACTAACTAACTAGGTTAGTTACATTGGTTAAACTAGGATTGGTCGACTAAGGCATTTGGGTTCTAACTAAGGGTAGGGTTAGTAATTAACTATGGTTAGTTAGGGTAACTAATTACCTACAATTAATAATTAATAAATTAAATTAACTACATAGGTTATACACTAACTAGGGTTAGTAGGTGGCGGTTTTAAGAGATGGGGCTTTACATTACACGCCACCCTAAAATCATTAATTACCCTAATAACTAAATGTTATTTCCTAAAACACTAATGTAAATCTAATTTAAATCCTAACTTAAATGTAACCTAAGACTAGAAACTACCTAAATAAGTATACACGAATTTAGAAAATCTACTTTAATGCTACATTACTAATTTAATTAACACCTAATTAATGCTAATTCAAATAACAAAAATGGTAAAGAGGGCTAATGAATTTGAGACACACGATTTTGGTAGGGGCCAACTTCTCTCATTATTGCCTTAATTGCTCTTAGGGAAAGACTCATCTTCAAAAACCGTCCAGCTATTTAAATCCACATGTTTTTCCATATTTGCATTAAAAGCTATTGAACCCCTTTTTGAAAACCTTCCCAACTTACACCACACGATTTTGGCTAACTCTTTTGAGAATTAAGCATTAAATCCTCTTTTTGAAATTCTTTCCCAAAGCATCCCACACGATTTTTGGGGTTGGCTTTAAATGAGTATTTGGAGTTTCAAAACTTCCCAAAAATCGTGTAAATGCTTTTGGAAGGACCTTTGGAATTCCAAAGGATTTCCAAAAGTCGTGTAACCCTTATTAAAAGACCCTTTAGAATTCCAAAGAGTTTCCAACTTGGAAAATGAGAAGGCATTAATGGTTGGGTTGGAAAAGATAACCTCATTAAGTGCTCTCCACGAATTTGGGGGTTGCTTTAAATAAAAATTGGAATTTCAAATCATGCTCCCAAAGTCGTGTAGACACTTTTAGAAGATCCTTTGGAATTCCCAAGGTTTTCCAAAAAAATGTGTACATGCTTTTTAAAGAGTCCTTGGAATTCCAAAGGTTTCCTCTTTGAAAACGAGAAGTCATTTATGACGTTGTTGGGAATTACGGCTTTCCTCTTAATTGCAATTCACGATTTTAGAGGGATTGGTCTTCTACCAAAAACGGATTTCCATTGAAAGACCACATTGCCCTTAACGAAAATATACATTATTTACATTCCTAGGCTAAAATAAAATTAATCTACTAACTTACTATCTATATAAATTATTCTAAGGGTATGCATAAGAAATCACAAATTTGGAAAGTCTCTATTGAATTAACACTACACTAAGAAAAACGAAATTCTATACTAATGTTAATTTAGCTAAAACGAAAATTAAAGATTATAATTATTCTAAAGAACACATACCTAAACTACTTATCAAACACAATAACAATCATCTATAAGCTACTATCTACAGAAATTTTAAGCAACACACGAATTGAACAAACCTAATATGCAATCTACATTAAGCTAGCAACATAGAAACTACAAACTAAGGATTCTAAGCAAAACCGAATTATACTATCTTACATATGATACAACTAAACTATTAAAACTAAAAACATGAAGAAATGAACAAAATACTATGCTGGACATGAAAATAAAAACTGAAAAACGAATTCTACACAACCCTACAACTCGACTAGCACCAAAAACACAAAACAAAAATTCATACTAAACACCATACACGATTTAAAATCTATGAAAAACCTAAACAATAATGAACAAATTGACATGAACATAACAAAGAAAAGAACTACAGAAAATGCTACAAACTGCTGGACGTTCTACCTAAAAAACAGAAAAACAAAAATCGGTACTTACTTTTATCAAAATCTAAAAACGTCAAAAACAAGAACTAACCTATACACGGTTTCTAATATATTAGGTTCAACTAAAACGAAGTACATGAGGATAGGAACTACTGAAAGAACGCAAACACTAAAGAAAATCCATTTCTAAGCACACACACACACCCAAAAAGACATAAAAACTCCCAATCGTTGGGTTAAAAACATTATTTTCACTAACACAAAACCTAAACACACTACGTGCTGGTTTTTGCACGAACAAAAGCTACACTAAGGCTGACGAAAATACAGAAAACACAGCACACCTAACTCACACACATGATAGGTTTTAGCTAGAAGAGAAGATAGAAGAAGACCTACCTCTTGGGCCGATCCGAAGAATGGGGGGATGAAGAGAAGAGCGGACTTTGCTTGACTCCATGCCACGAGGAACCTCGTTGATGCTGTCTAACATCTCTTTGCTGTACTTTTGCAGGGATCCACAGGTGGTGGTGT
Organism: Nuphar pumila; assembly: GCF_984573655.1. Lineage (NCBI taxonomy): Eukaryota > Viridiplantae > Streptophyta > Magnoliopsida > Nymphaeales > Nymphaeaceae > Nuphar > Nuphar pumila. The sequence continues at coordinate 61,556,870 of NC_143265.1, forward strand.
TCCGGGAAGAGGAAGAAAAAGAAGAAGTGGTGAAGATGCGTAGAGGGCCGTACGGGGGTAAAGACGACCGGCCATGGAGAAGTAGACTGCACCCCTACCACGGCTAGAACACTCAAATGCTGCAAACACCTGCAAAAGACAACCTCAATGATTAGTTTCAGCAGGGGGAGAAGAAAGACAAGATGTGAAAAGAAAAGAATGGAAGAAGAGGGTGGCGTCTCCATTGAAGATGGCCTCCATGGATGAGGAAGAAGGTGGATGAGAGGGGCGGCTAGGGAGAAGGTGGACGAGTTAGAATCGTGCCCCTAGGGCACGAAAATCAAGACAAAGACAAACTGGAATGGGCGCCCCCTCTCCCTTTTGACGTTTTGGCTACTTTGGGTTTATTTTCAAAAACAGGTTTAAAATAAAAATATTTGCTGGGCGCCTCTTTCTGCAGGGGGTTTTTAGAAAATGTTTTTACAAAACTTAAGTGGGCTGGATTTAGGTTAAATCCATGTAATTTGGTCCAGATTCAAAGTCCAAATGGGCGTCTGGATCCAAATCTCTCAAATCGGAATCGATATTTGACCCGTTACACTGTAAATGCCATAATTCCTTCAAATTAACTCCGATTTTGATGAAATTTGAACCAGAGCTCCCTAACATCATTATGCACCTAAGTGTATGCTTTAAACCTATAAAAGATGCATTTATGCAGTGAAATTGTATTAATAAAACGTGATATTTATGCATCATCAGGCATGGCAGTCCCTCATGTGCTCGTTGATGGGGGCAGCAGCCTCAATATCTGTCCGGAGATGACAGCCAAGGCATTGGGCTTAAAAGAAGAGGAATATACCCCAGATCTGATCAGGATCTACGGTTTTGAACCATGGGCAGACAGCCAAGGGAAAGATATTTCTCAAAATCTTCATCAACTATTCGGTGCATACTGTACTTTTCCACGTGGTCAATGTGCCGCCCATGTACAATTTGTTGCTTGGACGCACTTGGATTCACAATGCCAATGTTGTTCCATCAACCTTGCACCAATGCATCAATTGTTTGAAGGGAGGCATGATCACTACGGTCCTAGGAGAGGACCCGAAAGAGCGACTCCCACAGCCAATGATCCCCCGTCCTACTTTCACTGCCGACATCCCGAGCATCAGGGAAGTGGACGAGATCAATCTAAGTGAAAGCCTGGATATGCTGAAATTGAAAGAAGTTCAGCCGACAGAAAGCGTAACGGCAGTAACCCAGTGGCAAGGACCCCATTTCTTCAAGTTAGGTGGGCGCCTCGACTGCACCTCCTTTCGGGATCATCCTCTTTTTCCTCAGTTCTCAAAAGCAAAGAAAGGATTTGACCTTCTAATGATGCACGGTTATCAGCCCTTCAGGGGCCTGGGCAGAAATGAAGACGACATTCTGGAGCCAATCATCCCCGCTCAGCATATCACCAGTACCGGCTTAGGCTTCACGGGTCAGTTATCCGGCAAGCACACTATCTTCGTCAAGGGAGCCCAGTGATGAAGACAATGCCAGTGTTTTCTGTTTTCCTTCGTTATGTCATCTTGTAAGGGCAAGATCCGCCCCAGTTTCTTTCTTTTCTTCAACAATCACTTGTAAATGTCAAAAGTTTGCTTAATCAATAAAAAGTTTGTTTTCTCTATTCATCTTGGTGCACACGAATCCTTTGCTCATATCCTTGTCTATATTGTCATTTTTTTTGTCTCTGTACAAAAGGCTGTTTTCAAATATCTTTCTTCCTTTTCTCAAAAACCTTCTTTACGCTTTCAGGATTGCCAGAATCATGACTCCTAAATCACTCAAAAAGCTCTTTATCAATACCAATCTTTCTCAAAACAAATCCAAACCGACCAGAATCTGCAAGGCAAAGGCAGGGACAGAAGTCAGCAGAATGACAGAGTAGATGGAAGAGTTGGCAGATTTCGACTCAGCGATTCAAGATTTGCCAGAATTCGCTAGTATTCAGAAGCAGGACGAACCATCACCATTGGTTCAAGATCCGACGGAGGATGTCAACATCGGTTCGGAAGATGATCCGAAAATCCTCAAAATTGGTTCCAGTATGAATTCGGATGAGAAGGAAAGGCTCATCCATTTTCTCAAAAAGCATCAGGAAGTCTTTGCTTGGACTTACAAGGATATGTCAGGCTTAGACTCCAAGTTAGTCGAGCATCGCCTTGTATTAAAGCCAGATTGCAAGCCAATGAAGCAGAAACTCAGAAAAATGGATCCTCGGGTGGCACCGCAAGTCAAAGAAGGACTTGAAGAATTGTTAAAAGCAGGATTCATCCGGACCATTGAATATTCAGACTGGTTGGCAAACATTGTGGCAGTTCCCAAAAAGAATGGCAAAGTCCGGATTTGTATTGATTTCAGAGATCTAAACAAAGCAACCCCGAAGGATGATTACCCACTCCCCAACATCGATCTTCTGATCGATAGCACGGCAGGCTATGCCATGTTCTCCTTTATGGACGGATATTCAGGCTATAATCAGATCAAATTGGCCGCTCGTGACCAATCCAAAACTTCCTTTACCACTCCTTGGGGTACCTTTTGCTATACAGTCATGCCGTTTGGACTCAAGAATGCTGGGGCAACCTATCAGAGAGCAATGGCAGTTATCTTTCATGACCAGATGCACAAGAACATGGATGCCTATGTGGATGACATCCTGGTCAAATCAAAAGAAGGAGAAGATCATCTTGATGCTCTCGGCCAAGTCTTCGAAAGACTTATTCTCTACAAGCTGAGACTCAATCCACAAAAATGCGTCTTTGGGGTAGAGTCAGGCAAGCTGCTTGGCTACATGATCAAGCAAGAAAGGCATAGAAGTAGATCCCGCCAAGGCAAAGGCGATCATTGATATGCCGTCTCCCACTAATCTTAAAGAGGTGAGAAGCCTTCAAGGCCGCATTCAGTCAATTCGACGCTTCATCTCCAATTTGGCCATGAGATGTGAGCCCTTCAATCACTTGCTGAGAAAAGAAGTGAAGTTTGAGTGGGGACCAGAATGTCAGCTCTCATTTGAGCGCATCAAGTAGTATCTTCTCAACCCACTAGTTCTGAAGCCACCAGAACTTGGAAAGCCGCTTCTCTTGTAAATTTCCGTCAACCATAATGCTTGTGGCGGATTTCTTGCACAGTACGAGGAAGGCAGCCGAATAGAGAATGTCATCTACTACATCAGCAAGACTTTCATCGATTATGAGAAGAGATATTCTCAGATGGAAAAGACATGTCTAGCCTTAGTGTGGATGTGTCAGAAGCTGAGACATTATCTGATGGCCTCAGAGATCAAAATTCTGTCAAGACTTAACCCTCTCAAGTACATCCTTGAGCAGCCTTTCCTTACTGGACGGATTGCAAAATGGCAAGTCCTACTAATGCAGTACGATTTGGAATATGTTTCTCAGAAGTCAGTCAAAGGTCAATCCATCGCAGATCAGTTGGCAAATTTCCCATTAACAGAAGAGATCAAAGCGGAAGATAATTTCCCTGATGATCGCATTTGCAGTGTTGTAAACACCCCAAATTTTCACTCACCTTCTTGACATCGCCCTCAATCATCATATTTCAGTTCTTCAGAAGCAATGAAGGGCAAAATGGTTATTTTCCAAGATTGAACCTTGCAGAAAGTCCTAAATTTCATTCTTGAGCTTCAGAATTTCTATATTTAGGTTCAGAGACATCTTCAAATTGCAAAATTTCAGAATCCTTTTTCTAGACAAAAAGCTAGAATTTCCAAGTTTGTGCTCAAAGTGACATTTCATAGAACATGTCTTTGCATAGCATTGCATCATTTCACTGCATAGCATGTCAGTTTGAGATCCAGAACTCCTGATTGTCCATCCAGATTTGATTTTTAAACTTTTTCAAATTGATTTTTAAAACCCTGGGTATTCAAAATTACCAAATTTTCCCATTTTACCCCCAGGACTTTGAATTACAAAAATTTTCTCAAGAAAAACAATCTGGATATTTGAATATTGATTTTAAAGATTTTATCTCAAAACTTTTTGCAAAAGATTTTAAATCTCTTTACAAATTTTTTTACATTTATCCATATTTTTGCCCTGAAAACCCAATTTTTCCAAATTCTTAAAAAACAAATAATGTTTTATCTCGTATCTTCAAATAAATAGAGCGGGACCCGCCTTTGAACTAGCATCATACTCAGACTCTTAGGTTAGTTGTTTATTCTCAAGCGGAACCCACCCGAAGTTCATACCAATTTGCAAATTTTTCTTTTTAAAATTCTTATTTATTTATTTAATTTTTTTTAGTGGGCCCACACACATGTGGCACCCCAATTGAAAATAAAAGATTTTACAAAACAAAATAAAGCTTTATTTTCAAAAGGATTTTAAAAGTGGATTGAGGTGGCATTTCCATAAAAGCCTCTCATTTATTTCCTTTTTATTTATTTGTTTATATAAATTTTTTTTTTAAGGAGGCAGCCTTAAATGGCACAGCCGAATTTCCCTAAAGAAACAAATCTAATTTTGCCAAAAACTTAGGGAAATGAAGCCAAAGTTTAAAAAAAAAAAAGATGCGCCTCTCTTGAAACGGCTGTTTAAAAAAAAATTCAAAAAAAAATAACTATAACGGAACCTCATGAATGGGGGAAGTGCTGCATTTTTTTTTTTGAGAAGGGAAAGTTTTTTTTAAAAAAAGGGACAGAGGATTCACGAAGAGGAGGATGGAAATCTGGTTTTCTTTTGGGTTTTGTAGGAGAGGGCTCTGAATCGTGAGGTTGCCCAACATCATCCTTCTTTAGCCAAGCCGCAGCAAGTGGCTCCATCACCATTGAAACAAACCCAGCAAGTGGCTGCATCTCCTTCAGCCCAGCCAGCAGGAAGCCCAGCGTGAAGCCGCGTTTCCGCCTCTCCATTTCAGCCCATCCGACGATCCAATACCTTCCCCCGTAAACTCAGCTCAGCGACAAAACAAATCCAGCGTGTTCACATTCAGCCCAGCCCGCTGCCATCTTCTCTCAACGAAACATTCAGGGAGTTCAATCTAGTTGGGAGCAAAAACAAACAAATAAACAAACAGAGGAAGGACCTTTCCTACATAATCTGTATTCGCCCAAGGTGAGGGTCATTCTCTCTTTGTTTCCCTTCAGATCAGTTTCTTATTTTATTTCCTTGTTGTTCTGAGTATTCGATTCCTTAAATTTTCGGTTTTCTTTATAGATGTCATTGTTTTCCCACTGTCATCAACGCAGTATATGCATTATCAATCTGCAGAAAGCAGTATTAATAAGCATCATGCGATAAAAATTTCAACTCCTTTGCTGGCTACATCCTCTTCATCATTTTTTTTTTCTTTTTCCTTTTACCCCTTTATCGGTAGCTCTGTTTTTCATTCATCGGTTATTTAACAGCAGGGTGCTACATCTCTGCATATTTTAGTTAAACTTGAGGTGTTTCCTGATCTCATAAAATATCCCAGCATCATCATTCATATCCCCTTCAGTTGGCTATTGAGTACCATCGATCTGTCCATTCAGGTTTTCCTGCCCCTCTTTCCTTTGATTCGTATCTATTCGATTGTTGAGTTGAAGATTTTTTTTTCTTTCTTTTTTTCTGTTTGATTCATCATGATTTTACTGTGTTTTCCATTCGCTATAGGACATTTTGTTCTGCAAAATTTTATTTCTTGTGCTGTCATACTGTGTGCAGTTTTTCAAGTTCTAATTGTTAAACGATTTCCTGTTTTTACATCATTCCTTGTTTTATGTCCTTAGTTATTTCACATTCCAGTTTTGAAAGTAATTTCCTGTTTTTCAGTCTTTCATTTCCAGATTTGCATTTCTTGATTGTTTCAAGTCATTTTCTGTTGTTGTAATACTAAATTCCCTGGTTGTTGTTAATCTGAATTTCCTGTCTTTATTTCCAAATTTCCTGTTTGCTTCCATTTTGATTTTCTGATAGCTCCAATATTTTAATTTCTGTTTTACATTGCAATTATTTTCCAGATTAACATTGATTTTCCTGTAATTCTGATTTTGTCAATTCTTTGCTTTTTATTTTTTTTTCTGTGTTCATTTACTTTCGCAGTATCATGTATTGAATTTCCTCAGTTTTGAAATGTTTGATTTCCCGTTAATTGTCATTTTCTAATTACATGTTTACTTTCTGTCATGCAATTGATTTCTTTGTTCAAGGTTCATTTGGTTGGTCTGTATTTAGTTTTCTGCATACCGCTTTTTGGATTCATCTGCCTCTGAAATTTTATTGCTGCGTGTCCTTTCTATCGTTGGTATTTTCATACTTTTTTTTTAGTTGTTCTACACCCCTTTCACAATATCCTTGAAACAGCCCATTATCCCACAGTGCATTTCCTGCACATTACGTAGGTGTTGTATTTACTATCTTCTGCAGGTATGCAGTCTAGAAAATCGACTATGTTCATGAACGGATATATCCATATCCGTTCATGATCTTTATGCCAACTTTTGCACGCTTCTTTATTGATATATAGAGAAGCTCCACACCCGATTTTATTAAGAAATATGTTGTAATTTGGTAACTGCGGCTGTGTAAAATCGCCTACAGAAACTGTGTATATCTGTTGTTTTCTGATTCTACCCATTATGTAGAATTTCCATGAACATGTATATTTTCTCACTATATGTATATATATATCTATATATATATATATCTATATATATATGTATATCTATGTATATCTACCTATATGTATACGTATATATGTATACGTATATATGCATATATATATATATATATATACCTATATATGTACTTATCTTTACATAGGACCCCTTTTATGTGCACTTATTTCTATATATTAGTATCCATGTATCTATTTTTTTTTTTATAAATACCTCTTCATTGTTACATGTCATTTAGCACCAATTTTAGCATTTTGATATAGATATATGTATATCTCTTCGTTGTATATATTATATATATATACCAATTTCCTTGGTTATCTGGTACTAACTCTCATTTTGCAGGAAAATTTGGAGGAGGCTGATTCTTTTTCATTATGTATTTTTATTTCATTTTGACTCACGTCAGAGATGTAACAACAAAATGTAAACTTTGGAATAATATTTACTTTTACCGCTTAGATTAGGAGGCATCTCATATAGTTTGCTTTCGGCAATATCCTGATTATATGATGCATACATCTCAATCTTTCAAAATTCACCGTGGATGAACACGAATGGCACGTGCACCAACTCTTAGAGAGTTGATGAACTCGGTGGAGTCTATATTTACGGCCCTAGTCGGAATATGGACGAAACCCAGATCCATCATCTCTCTACCAGTCACATTGAGCCTACACTCTTAGGCTATCTTGAAAATGCACCTCATATTTCCAATGTTTTCAAAATATTGTGAATTAACTCAAATAAACCCTGAATATATTCATGACCACAGTCAGAATATGTGAAGGATTTACTTTGGCTTAATCCACATTTTTCCAACAAATTTTTCAGAAAATCTTTTCAAACTGCATTCATTCATTCAAATCATCTGCATCACTTGTTTTCTCATGATTTTCTCAAGAGATTTTCACTTCATGGAATCGATTTCTCAAGAAACTATGATGATATTCGGAGTTGGATTTCCCAAATCAAAGTTTTCCTGGGATTTTCCTTAAAAAGTTATTTTCTTAAGATTCATTTTCAAAAGGAATTTTCATCTTTCTCAAGAATCAAAAATCGATTTTCAGATATTTCAAAGATAAAATTCTCAGAATTTCAATTTCCTAAGTTCTAAATTTCCTTCTTCAAATGAATTTTCCTATAAATTTTCTATCCTTTTCTTAAGAAAATTCTCAAAGTCCGAGTTTTCCCAACAAGTGCTTTCCTTTTTAAATGTTCATCTTTTCTCAAGAATTCCTTCCATTTTCCCGAGATTCTCATTTCTTCATGGTTTCCCAAGTCTTTCTAAACTTTCTTAAAATTTTCCTGAGATTCTTATTTCCTCATGGTTTTCCAAGTCTTTCTAAACTTTCTTAAAATTTTCCTGAGATTCTTATTTCCTCATGGTTTTCCAAGTCTTTCTAAGCTTTCTTAAAATTTTCCTGAGATTCTCATTTCTTCATGGTTTTCTAATTCTTTATAAACTTTCTCAAGATTTTCTTGAGATTCTCATCTCTTCAAGATTTTCTAAGTCTTTATAAACTTTCTCAAGATTTTCAAACCTTCTTCGTCTGAGTTTTCCTGAGAGATTGATTTCCATCTTTTCCTGAGAAATGCTTTTCAACTCCAAATATTTTCTAAGCATACATCACATTTTCCAACTTACATTTTACAAAACTTCATAGCACATGCCTGAATTCTCTGTGCATTTAGGATAGAACACAATTTTGATAATTTCACTAAGTCAAGCACAATTTTGGTCCTTGGTTCGATTACCCCTGTTAAAGGCGGCAGGAACGGTCGAACCTCGTACCGACAGGTCGAGCCCCATCTTATGGATTTTCCCGTAATTTTCAAAACGGAGGCGAGTATTTTAAAACAATTTCCAAAATCCGGTCAAGTTTGAATCGCGAAAGCATTTCCCTCTCTCTTCCGCAAGGAAGGGAAGACGGGAAAAATTTTGCGACGATAACAAGTGTTCAGGAATCCTCGATTTGGACTCTATTCTTTGATGGAGCCCGAAACATGACTGGTATAGGAATTGGGATCTTGTTGATCATTCCTGAAAAGGAGATGTTCCCTTATTCCCTCAAACTCGACTTCCAATGTACTCATAACATGGCCGAGTATGAAGCTCTAATACAAGGCCTCAAGATTTTGCAAGACTTTGATGTCAAGAGAGTACACGCCTTCGGCGACTCATTACTTGTTGTCAGTCAAGTTAATGCTGAATGGCAAGTCAAGGATTCAAAGTTGATCCCTTATCAAAAGATTGCCTTAGCTCTCATAGGCAACTTTGAAGAGTTTCAGCTCAACCATGTCAAGAGAGAATACAATCACATAGCCGATGGCCTAGCCTGCTTAGGCTCTATTTTGTCTTTTAAAGATAGTGAATCCTGTCGTTCCTTCGAGATCGGCAGACTTGATCAACCTGCCTACATTCCAGTTGAGCAAGTGAGTCAAGTCACTCAGAAAGAGAAGCCATGGTACCAAGACATCAAAAACTTCATTGAAACTGGTAAATTTCCAGCGGAAATGCCAAGAAAGAAGCAACACGCGATTCAGCGCATGTCAGCCCGTTATTTTATCTTTGCCAATGTTCTCTACCGACGGGGGTTCAGTTCTGAGTACGCCAGATGCTTAGATAAAGATGAAGCCATGGAAATTGTCCAAGAAGCACACGAAGGAATTTGTGGCGGTCACGTCGGCTACCAAACACTCGTCAAGCAAATTATCCGGGCGGGATATTATTGGAAAACCATGCAGCAGGATTGCCATAAATTCGTAAGGAAGTGCGTCAAATGTCAAATGCACGCACCTTCTATTCTTGCGCCAGCCGCATACTTGCAATCCGTGGTCTCTCCTTGGCCCTTTTCAATGTGGGTTTTTGATGTAGTCGGTCCGATCACTCCTTCGGCTTCTAATGGCCACCGATATTTCCTCGCAGCTACAGAATACTTCACCAAATGGGTCGAAGTTGTCACTCTACGAACAGTAGAAGGCCGACATGTGGTTTCGTTTATCCATAAAAATCTTCTTTGCCGCTTCGGCGTCCCACATGATATTGTGTCAGACAATGGCAGCCATTTCAAGAATGAGAAGATGAAGACTTTCTGCTCGAAGTTCGGGATTCATCACCACTTCTCAGCTCCCTTCTATCCTCAAGGGAATGGTCAGGCTGAGGCCACCAACAAGATTTTGATCCGCATTCTGGAAAGAACAGTGGAGACAGGCCGTGATTGGCACGAGAAGATGCATGATGCACTTTGGGCATACCGAACTACCATTTGGACCCCGACCAATGCTACTCCTTCAGAGCTCATCTACGGGACCGAGGTGGTGTTACCCCTCCACGTTCAGAAGCCTGCATTCAAGTTTGCATCGCTCATCGAGCTTCCGCTTGATCAGTATCAGCAACAGAGGTTGGTACAGCTTGATCTATTAGATAAGAAAAGGCTCAAGGCAGCGGAACACGCTCAGGCCTATCGTCAAAGGATAGCTCGGCACTACGCCAAATCGGTCATTGAGAGAAGATTTCGAGTCAATGATCTTGTGCTCAGATCAACAGCTCATCTCAAGCATCGGCCGAAGGGCAAGTGGTCACCCAATTGGGAAGGCTCTTATGTGGTTAAGGAAGCGCTGTCTCGCAATTCCCATCGTCTGATCAACGCAGATGGAGTGGAACTGCCCGATCTTATTAATGCTTTACATTTGAAAAGATTTTACACTTAAATTGTTCATCATAGCCTTTTGTACTCCTCAAAAGTCTTTTCAAATAAAGCAATATTCTTCTGTTAAATTCTCACATTCTTCCCCCTGATACTGGGGCATTTTATTTTGATCTATACTTATCTTCCTTCATCATAATGCAGGCAGGATCAGACAAATCCTTTTCTAAAAATCTTACCAACTCTTTGATAACTTGATTATCGTTATTAAATTGCGTTCATTTCATTTTTCTTTTAACTAATCAAATTTTATTGTCAATTTTATCAATTTGTCAGAATTTCGTTAAGTTCTATCAAATTTTACTAAAATTTTATTTCTTTATCTTTAAAACCCCTTCAGGTTAAGGGATAAACCTGATGCCTCTTTTCAATGAGGTATTCTTTTTATTTTTCCCCTCAGGTTAAGGGAAAAACCTGACCCTCGTTGTCCGAGGTGTTCCCATCCAGGATAAGGGATAATCCTGATACCCCTCATAGGAGCACCGCTGCTACCCGTGAAAATTCTTCTTCAAAATAAATTTTCAATAAATTTCTTTAAATTTTTCTCCATTTATTCTTCTTCAGGTTAAGGGATAAACCTGAATTATTTCCTATAAATTCTTCAAATCACCTAAAAATTTTGTTCTATACTCTCTCAGGATAGAGGAAAATACTGAAGTCATCATAAATAAATTCTGGTCTTAGGCCACCTTGGGTCAAGGATCCTGAATAAATCTCTCATCTTCATCATCAAAATCTATTCATGCTTTTGTCGATCCTTCGAGTTCCGACTTCCGGGTTGGAATCGTTTCCTTCCCATCTGAGTTTCGACTCAAGATTTCGTTTTTCCATTATCTCTCTTAAAAAAAAAAAATGGGTTCTGACTCAGATTTTCCTTTTTGTATATTCTTATTTTTGAAGTCTCAAGTTCCGACTTGAACTTCCTTTTGAATCCAATGCTCGTATTGGACAAATCATTGTTTTGAGAATTCGAGTTTTTCCAAACTCAATTCTCACTCATTTAAAAACCGGGTTCCGACTCGGATTTTCCTTTTTGTATATTCTTATTTTTGAAGTCTCAAGTTCCGACTTGAACTTCCTTTTGAATCCAATGCTCGTGTTGGACAAATCATTGTTTTGAGAATTCGAGTTTTTCCAAACTCAATTCTCACTCATTTAAAAACCGGGTTCCGACTCGGATTTTCCTTTTTGTATATTCTTATTTTTGAAGTCTCAAGTTCCGACTTGAACTTCCTTTTGAATCCAATGCTCGTGTTGGACAAATCATTGTTTTGAGAATTCGAGTTTTTCAAACTCAATTTTCACTCATTTAAAAACCGGGTTCCGACTCGGATTTTCCTTTTTGTATATTCTTATTTTTGAAGTCTCAAGTTCCGACTTGAACTTCCTTTTGAATCCAATGCTCGTGTTGGACAAATCGATTTGTGTCAAGAATTCAAGTTTTCAAACTCAATTCTCACTCATTTCTTAAACCAAGTCCTGACTGGGATTTCACTTTTGTATATCCTCATTTTCTCGAAGTTCCAATTTGAATTTCCCCTGTCAGTCTAATGCTCACTTGTGGAGCAGAGTTCTCCTTGAACTTCCCTTTCAGGTTAAGGGACAAAACCTGAATTTCCCCTTCAGGATAAGGGATAATCCTGAAACACCGGCAATCATTCTCGCTTAATTCTCAAGTATCTTCGAATGTCGGTCTCATTTTTCAAATCCTCCTTTTGAAAAACCCAGTGCTCATACTGGTATGCATTTCGAAAACCCAGTGCTCGTACTGGTGTGCATTTTTCGAAAACCCAGCGCTCGTACTGGGGCATTTTTTTTGAAATCCAGTGCTGGTACATCTAGCGCTCGTGTTAGTTGTTTGGCTGACTGATCAGTTAGCCCTCCAGGTTCAGTCTTTGCACTAACCATTCATCAAAACTCAAGCTCTAAATTCTCAATTTCGACCTTCGGGTCATCACTTTATCAAAAAAAAAAATCAATCGTCTTTTCTTGCGAAGGACCCTCTTTAGGGAGAGTTCGAGGGAGCTCGTTCTTTTCGCATGCAGCCATCTTTCGTTCGCAAGAACCCTCTTCCAGGGAGAGTTTGAAGGGACTCATTTTCTTCGCGAACAGTTTGCAAAACAACAACCAACTTTACACAAAAGAACCCCTTTTCCAGGGAGAGCTTCGACGGAAGCTTGTTTCTTTTTGTGGCCCCCATTTTTCTCATCTTTGGCCAACCCCTTCATAGAGGACCCTCTTCTAGGGAGAGTGTGATGGACTCGTTCCTCTGTGACACTTTCTTAACTTTGTTTTTCAGCCGCCTTTCCATAAGTGAAGCCTAGAGATAGGGAGTTTTGACGAAAACTTAATTTCTCTTCGAAAGTTCCGTTTTCCAAACACCTTCTTCCAGGGAAGAGAGGAGTATTTCCAACTTCCCATTCAGGTAAGGGCTTAAGTCTGAGTCTCTCTTTTTGGGAAAAAAGAGAGGAGAATTTTGTCACAGACGTGTCGATTCGATATCGAGCAATTTCTTTCATCAAGGATTTCTAGAATACATTGCCAATTTGCTATCAAAAGTCATTTGTTGGTCTCAAAGCTTTCATCGCACAAAGAATTATCTCAAACTACCGTTAGTATCATCTTCAAAAGAGCAAGACTTTGGAGAAATGAGAACAAAATTCAAGCTTTTTTTTGTTGGTCAACCAAGAGGATGAAGAAAAATCTTCGATATGACCAGCAAAGGAAAAATTCAATGATGTTGAAAAGCCATAAATGAGTTGATATTGATCATAGCTATGACATATTCCTAAAGATCATTCTTCTGGCAGTAAGACAGTGGAAATATCCTGGGCAGTAAAAAGAACCTACCCAATCCATATCTCCTCAGTCATCCAAGCTAAGCTGCAATCAAATATCCGCAAAAAGGATCTCTCAATTGTCGTCAAGATGAAGGCGAATTAAGCGAGTAGACCCTCAGGGCCAAAGAAGATTCGAAACATCTTCAAGATGACGGAGTTTGTGACGGATCCTTCCAAGGAAAGTTCAGATCACCGTCGAGATGAAGGTGGATGCGGTGAACCTACCAACAAACCCTAAAAGATATTTGATTTCTGCTATCATCCAGAGATTTCAACCCAATGAACCTATATCATCAAGCATAATTCCTGAGAAAGAAAAAGAAGGATCGGAGCATCTCCAAGATGAAGGAGTTTGTGACATACCCTTCCTCGGAAAAGAGAGAAAAGTCAGGACATCTCCAAAATAAAGGATGATGTAAAAGCCCAAGAAAATTCCATGATTCAAAAGAGTGCAAAAAAAAAAAAAAAGATCATCATGGGAAACGCCCAGGATATCAAACTGCCCGAAGTTGCCAGAAACCATCTTTATCTATGTGAAATTCTTTTATCAATATCTTTTCACTCAATTGCTTTTATGAGGCTAAGAATATTTCCTCTCCTTTTCATATCAAGGAAATTGATGTCCTCCTTAAAGAAGCTCAACAGTAACAAAATTGAGTTTGATTCTTGATTCTACAGAGTTAGCCCTTTTTTAAGCTAGTACTCTAGGTAGAAAGAGATGATACTTTCATGCATAATTCAATCATTTTTAGATCAACTACAAGTTTTTGGCATCTTATTGGCAATATTTCCTAGTTTTCCTAAAAGGAAGTGTGAACTTGATGTTCGTTTTGACATATCCTGACGTCATCCCTCCTTAGGACTGAAAAGTCCTTTTCCTTCCGTCTGATCTGAGCGCTCTCAGATTTGCACACTTCTCTGTATTTCCCCACTGTCTCACCATAGATAGTTCCCGCTCAGGATAAGGGTTAAACCTGAATTTTTTGCAAAAGGCCTGTTATTGTCAAAAGCTATTTTCAGTCTCAGCAATGAGACGCCCAAGAACAACCCCTTTGCAAGCTTTAGGGACCCCCATTTTCATCCTTTTGCAAACCCCTCTTGGACTTGTTGTGCAAAGTCTAGAGGTCCCATCACAGTTTTTCTCGCTCTTCGAGGATTCTGTATGGTCGTCCCTTTTAGGATAAGGGTTAAGCCTGAACCTTGTGCTTCGAGGTATTTTCCTTTTTCGAGTTTGGGTTAAACCTGAGTCCCGTTTCGACGAGGTGTTTTCCTCCAGTCCCATCATGGTTTCCTCCCACCGAGGAATCCATGCTCTGTATATCCATCCAGGAAGGGATCATGCTAGAGTTTCATCTCATGAGGCATTTCTCTCAGAAATGTCCCATCGAAATCCACTCATATTCCTTTCCCCATCCCAATTATCTCGATATATCTTCGTCCCATCCAGGTTAAGGGCTAAACCCGACTCATTCCAAAAGATTGATCTCGCCTCGCCCATGTGACTTGATCAAAATCCTTCACCATTTTCGGGACCTTCACTCAAAGTCCCATCACGATTTTCTCATTTCTATCTATTCAGTCATATCATTTTCGAGGATTTCGTCCCCCAGAGCCATTTAGGATGAGGCTTTAAGCCTGAAAAGCCTTAAATCTTCCTAACCCAGTTCAGATCTGCTGACTGGAGCATTTTTAAAATTTGGAGTGTTATCTTTGTCACTAAGCTCGGTTTCTTACCGGCTTAGTAGCAAAGAGGGGCATTTGTGAACACCCCAATTTTTTCAAAAGTTTGTAAACATCCCCCTTTTGCCCTTTATCTTCATTTTCTGGGTAGTTGAGTCAGTTTTTAAATCTAAATTCCATTTTATTTCTCAAAGATTTATTGAAATTAAATTCATTTCATAGATCTGACTCAATTTCGGATCCGGATCCAGATAAAAGATCCAAATCTGAGTCTCGTTGTCCAAATTTTAAATTAAAATTACAGAAAATACCAAAAATAGTTTTTAAATAGCTCGGACAGTCCATCCAACATCCGTTTGGATCCATCACGTTGTATTTCTCGATTCGAGTTTCAAAAACTCGAATATTTTCTCAAAACCAAAATCAAAACCCATTTTTGAAAAACTTTCCCCAAAATAGCCTTGAAAACCTTCTTTTGTAAATATTTTTTTTTTAAAAAATACAAAAAAATTTAGTTTAAATCCTCGTTTTCTCGTAAATTTTAAAATTTCATTCAAAAAATGCCAAAAAAAAATGGAAAATACAAAGGAAAAAAAATATATATGTCAAAACAAAATTCGGTTTTTGAAAACCTCTTTCTAAAAAAACCTTTCTTTAAGAAAAACCCTTTTTAGAAAAAAAAAAATCCTCGTAAACGAGCCTTCCTCTCGAAAATTTATAAATTTGAAGGACCCCTTTTAAAACTTTTTTTTAGGGTTTCAGTCTTTGTAAAAAAAATCGGATGGGGTTACGGCTTCTCCCCTCTCTTTCACCGAAACCTTCTCCATGGCCTCCATGAACCCTTCGATCGCCCGAGCTCCTCCTCCTTCGTTTATCACCAACGAACTCGCATGCAACCGTCTCCCGAGCTCCTCCTCCTTCACGAAGCTTCCACCAAACACCCCCATGTGCGATCTCTTCTTCATCGCCCTCCGATTATCTCCCCTTCATCTCCACCCTCAAATCCCTAACCGCTTCTTCCACCCCCTTTTTTTTCTATAAGATAGGCGCAAGAAGGGAATGATCCCCCATCCATTAACACCTGCATCGATTCCATCCGTCTTCCTCCCCTCTTCCTCGTTCCTTCTTCTCTTCCTCTTCAGCAAAAGGGGGGGGGGGTCTCTTCTAACGGTATTGAGGAACGCCAACAATCAATCCGACTCCTCCTTTTCGGTGCTCCTTCCCCAGAGTTCTTGCAACTACAATAGAGAATCCGTTACAATAGAGGAGAAGCCTCGGTTCCATCCTTCAGAATTCCAGCGGAATCGCAGTAAGTATCGATTCCCCTTCTAAAAGGTGTTTCCTCTTGCTCATAGCGCTTTCTCCATGGAATTTCGTTTCCTATCTTTCTTTCTTTCTTTTTTCTTTCTTTCTTTCTCATTTTTTAGTTTACTGTTTATTACAAAGAGCATAATAGGTAGGGTTGGCTTGCAGATAGCAATGCCAATTCCCCTAATGCTACAGCAAATGGAAGGTATTCCAATATCGTTTTTTTTTTCTTTCTTTCTCTTACGATTTGTCATTGAATCTCAGTGGTTTCTACATATATGTATGTCGTGATTTCTATTTACATCCTATCTTCTCTTAGTTCTTCCTCTTTATTTTAGTTCTTATACCACATATGATTTTCGGTTTTCTTGCTTCTTCTTTTTTGTTTGTTTGTTATTTTAATTCTCATTTTTTTTTTCTCTGTTGCTCTCAATTCCCTTTCTGACTTCTTTAGTGACCGTCGAGTTCTTGCTTATACCTCAATTTCCAACCTCCCTTTTTATGAAATTTGATCACCATCTGGATGTATACTTTGATACTCTGATCCCCCGGAATGATGCCAATTGTCCCAAGCGACACACCATAACTCCAAAACACAGGAAGCAACGCCAAAGAATGCTTCAAAAGCAATGGTTTTGTAGATCAAAAGTCCATATTAGCAGATGATTTCCTGCTGAAAGCAGTCCAAGGAAGGACAACGATGTATGCCAATGTAGCAGTATCGTTGCTCGGCACGTGATATAATATCTTCACTCCATCCGATGCGTGTATTCCATTCATCAGATTATTGGGTTTAAGTTAGATGTTGGTGGTTTATCAGATATCCATCTGATCATGCTTACAGAAGGTATGGTTTAGTTGTTTAGTAGAATGGAGGTCTCATCCATACATTTCATTCTGTCATAGACCTTAGCCTACCTCCTGTTAAGGGACGTGAGAAGTCTGGTTTATGGTAGAAGATTTCAGAAATAACTACTTGACTGAGTCCTGATCCAACTGATGAAATTCGTTCCCTAAATGAGTCACTTGCAGGTTTGGCTAAATCAAGGTGCTACTTGCTACAATGCTTCTACATGAATACACATTTCAGAAATGGGCTCCTCTCTCTAGAGCCAGATCTTTTGGAAGCCACAACCTGTCTTAGATCATTTTTTTTTTTGCTTGTTTGCATAATCATATTTCAGTAACAAGGTTTTCATTGGTTCAGATCCTTTCATTAAGGCATTGGAGCTTGACGGCGGATTACAGCAAGATCTTCGGGTGTTCCTTACCTTATTTCCTTACTGGAATAATGCCTTCTTCCCTTAGATGTTCCGAAGACTAGTACAGGACTTGCCTCTAAAAGTTTATCTCACATTTCCCACAAAAAAAAATCATTTAGTTTACAACAATTTTCATCTTTCTGCTGCTGTATCCTCTGGTGGAGGTCCTGCTTCAATAAAAGGTTAGGCATCTCAATACCAATGGCTACCTACAGTCAATCAATTGTTTTGATCATTGTGATTGAAAATCATTTGACTGGCTGAGTGTTTTAATAGATCAAGTTAATTGCTGGACTGCTTTAGGATTTTATCTGTTCATGGCTGATCATATACCTATGTTCATTAATTGAATATCGTGTTTGGTATTAACAGATAGCTGAGTTTCCCTGTGCTTACTCGTAAAATTGAATTGATGGGTCACTTTAGAATTTTATCTGTTCATTATGTCTACCTGTTAAATGGGGTACGTGTTCTAAGCAATTGAATGTGTGTGAAAACATCATGGATTCACTGTGTTAAATTGAGTGTTGATTTCATCCAAATGAATTAACTCCACTTTTGCTGAAGTAAATATGCTTGTCCCGAGTAAAGTATTTCTTGTGCTGTGTATTAAAAATTTTAGGTCATTACAGTGAGTTAAACATTGTGAGAATGAACTGTGAGACAGGGTTTGAGCATATTGTATATATGAGTGTGCTGAGTGAATAGCAAGGGTATTGAAATTTTATGTATGTGCTGATATATGCGTATTAGCATGTGCACATAGGTGCGTGTGGTGAACAAATATATATAAAATCATTTTGCATCTGTTATCATCATCACCCACACCTTCATTTTTTTTTATCTCAACATTTAAGTTTCTTGCATCTTCCCAACATCCACTATCTATTGCTACACCTTTGTTCAGCCACTTGCATCTACCTCCATTAGCTGAATGTCATCTCAGCTGCAAACCTTCAAATATATCTTCATTCCCCTGTTAGAATAAGCAATCTATACCTACAGCACACTTCCATCACATTGCCTTCACCTATACTCACATCATTGTACCACTGTTATATGTACCTCCTGCAACTTGCTGTCCACCACTCACTTATATGAGCATTTACCCATCGTGTTTCTTACATCAGTGTGTCCCTCTCCACTTATCATCATCGTCAGTAGTGCCTTTACTACACTGTTCATGATGCTCTCACAACATCTTAGTGCCAACGCATCTGCATGTTCCCAAAGCCTACCAAAATATCATCATCAATTCATGGCTAGCATGAGTCCACCAGGAATCAGACTGATTAATAGAGGCTGGAATAAAGAATCTCCGGTGTATTCCAACAATCTCCATCATCTGCAAAATTAGTTGGGAACCACCTTCAGAGTCTAAAGTTGTTGGGAAATGTATGATAAAATGAGATGCTCAGATGCCCTGTGGATTCAAAATCAGGATTTCGGATTCGTTGAAAAGCTTATAAACTGCCAGACTTGAATCAAGTGCTCTGACGGTTCAAAATCAGTTTCCTTTTTAGCACTCTGCTGCACTTGGTATTTCACGTTTCACTACTGCAATTCATTGAATCACTGCACTTTCATTATAACCCGCACACCATACATCATTCTACTTCCGCTTTTGCGTCAGCCCATTCACCATCACTGTACAACATGCTTACTGTAAAGATTTTTTGTTTTGTGTGTGTCTTCTTCATATCCTGTATATAGGTTAGTATATATTGCATTTTATATCTTGCAATTCACCATTGTCATCCCATAACACCTCATATATATATATATATATATATATATATATATATATATTCATCTTTTATTACACTTGTGATTACCAGATCATTACACACTAATGATCTTCACTTGCTTTGCCAAAATAACTCACTGATGCTGTCTTTTACAAACCATTATGTGGACACCATTTTGCTAGGTTCGACAATTGATATGAAAGTGGTCTGTTGTTACTTGACAGTCACACTAGGATCAGCCTAGCACTTGCCTCCAGTTGCATGCTCCCACATTGCTACAGCTCCCACATACAAGAGCAACCATTCTGTTTTTCTCATTATTAACAGCCCTTCCACAGCAACACCTATATAGGCCAGGAACTCATTTGTCACATCAAGGAACATACATTCTGTTAACATAGAGCTGCACCTGTTATTTTGTTATCATTAAACACCATCTGCTTCACTACTGCACGCCACTAGTTTACCTACAAACCACATTCACAGTTTGATTGCCCCACATGCAAATGGAGCTCCATATAATCACTCGTTGGAAGGTCTTTTTTTGTTTAGCATTTCTGAGAGGCAATATCCTTAGAAAAGATTGTTCAAGCCGCAGTCTTCTGGCTCTGCTTTACTGCTGTTAGGACAGTTGATGGCCATCACAGACTTTTGGCTGCCAGGTTCCCCACTCCATATATCTCCATAGGACTTCAGTCTCACAGTATTTTCGTTGCCCATCACCATCCCTGATGATGGTATGTGCCTTCATTTCATTACCATACACACCTACAACAACTCCCCTAGTTGTTATGATATCTTGATTACCCCGGCAGCTTAGAAAACTGTTGTAAGCTATCTTCTAACCCCTCATCTGTCATGATAGTCCATGCATATTAGTTATTTACTGGGCTGCAACTTCACTTTGCTATTTATATATACACCATCATGCAGTATCATGCGTTCTCATAACATCTTCGTATACTTTTAGATCATTATACTCATATACACATTTCTCATATAACATAACCATAGTATTTCAAATTTTACTTGGCGTCTCTCATCATTACCCATATTCATGCAGTTTTGCTTTATGGTTAACTCTATCTTTTGCAGGGAATGTATAGAAAACATCATTTCTTCTTTGTGACTCAATATTGTAATAACTAGATTATAATGAAAAGTGTATATTTCCAGCTTTAGATAGAATGAATGAGCATATAAATATCATTTGTTGCATCATTTTCCTTCATTTCAAAGTTTCACAAATGGGAACACGAATGGCACGTGCACCATTTCGTAAGAGATAAATTAATCCTAAGTTGATGATTTACATCAATGGCCATAGTCAGGATGTAAACAAAACTTAGGATTTTTATCTTTTAGAAAATAACATCGGATCCACACTGGGTGTTTTTCATCATATTTTCTTTAAATATTTTCCTCTTTGATCAAGGTTTAATTTAAAATTAATTCAATATATATACCAATGGCCATAGTCAGGGTATATTGAGAGTTAATTTCATTTTAAACTCTATAAAAGCACCAAAAATGTATTTTATTCTTTACTTGAATTTAGATATAGATTATTATATAATACATTCAATGACCATAGTCAAGGATGTATTATATCTTCAATCTTATTTTAAATTCATCTAAAGAATGGAATAGCTTTTTAAAATCCAATTTCAAATTCTTTAAATTCATTCATCATTTAGGATAGAATTGCATCATATTTCTGAAATTTCCTTTTTCAAAAAACTCCAAGTAATGTAAATATCTTCCTCAATCTATCTTCAATCCTTATCAAATCCGATTCATTCTTTCATTTTTCAAAATCTATTTCATTTTCAAATCTCAAAGTTCAATTTAACTTTGAGATTTCAAATTCATTTTATATTCCAATTCAAATCAGATTTCAAAATTCAAATTTGACTTTGAAATTCCAAATTCAGTTTATATTCGAAACTCCAAACAAACTCAAAGTTCAATCTAACTTTAAGATTTTTTTCCAAAATTCAAAGCTCCAAAACCAAAGTCTAATTTGACTTTGAAATTCATTCTCAAAATCAAGTCTGGAGCTCCAAATCCAAAGTTAGATCCAAATTACATCTCGGATTTCAGATTTTGGATCCAATTTCCATTTAGGATTCTAGAATCCATAATCCGACTTCACATTGGATCTTAGACTTCATATCCAAATCCATCTTAGGATCCAGACTCCAACTCTACATTGGATCTCAACTTTCAGATCCAAAATCTATTCTAAGATCCAGAATCCAATTTCACTTTTGGATCTCAGACTTCAGATCCAATTCCATTTTTAGGATCCAAAATCCAATTCTACTTTGGATCTCAGATCCAATTCTCTCTTAGGGTCCAGAAGTCCAATTTCACCTTGGATCTCAGACTTCATATCCAAACTCCATCTTAGGATCCAGAGTCCAACTCTATATTTGGATCTCAGATCCACTCCATTTTAGGATCCGGAATCCAATTCCAATTCTAGACTTCAATTCCATTTTCGGATCTAATCTGAATCTCTTAAATCCATTTTTATTCTTAAATACCATTTGATTTCCTCAGTCCATTCTAAATTCAAACTTCAAAATCTAAATTCAATTCCATCTCAAGTATTTATTTCCTTTTCTAAGTTCAAGTTCAGAATTCAAAGTCTATTTCCGACTTTGAACTTCATTTCCTTTTATCTCAAAACTTCAAATCACTCTTTCTCAAAATCAAGATTTATTTTTCCAAACTCTGATTTTACTTAGAATTTCTCTGATCTATCTCAAGTTCTTAGTTAGATTCAATCAATTCTTCACCCCTTTATCAAGTTCATCTCAGAATACTTGGAAATTTCTAAATCAAATTTCAAAAGAGCATACATCTTTGCATTGCACAAGTATGATTCTTTGTGCATTTAAAGTTAGAATAAATTCTTAGATTATATTTAGGCAAAGTAAAAGGCATAGATTCGATCCTTGGTTCGATTACCCCTGGTAAAGGCGCCAGGAACGGTCAAACCTCGTACCGACGAGCGAATCTCATCTCTCTATTTTCCCACAAATTTTCAAAACGGAGGCGAGTTTTTTGCTAAATATTTTCAAATTAAGGTCAAGTGAGACCGCGCAAAATAGTTCCTCTTCTCTCTCTCTTTCTTTCTTTTCTCTTCTCTGTTTCCTTTTCTTTCTTTTATTTTTCTCCCTTCAAAAAGGAGGAAAATAGAGGCTGGAAAAGGAAAAGAGAAGGAAGAGAGAGAAACCATAAAGAGAATAGGAAAAATTTTGCGATGATCACAGAGATTGAGGTTCATCTTTGGTGCATCTTGACATCAGTTGTTATCCCTTTTAAGACTTGATAACGGGAGTTTTCAAGATTCCTTCCCTTCTTTGGTATAATTTGAGCGCCTGGGTTCTTAGATTCGCACACTTCCATGTGTCCCCACTGTCCCACCATAGACAGTCCAATTTCGGCTTGAGGTTAATTCACTAATCATTTCTTCGTAAAAGGGACCCCAATTTCATCCTTTTGCAAAACCCCTATCGGATTCATTGTGCGGAGATCTGAAGGTTCCATCATGGTTTCTTCCTTCGAGGATTCCATTCATTTTCCGCCCAATCAAGATAAGGGTACAAACCTGAGCCTCCTTTGATGAGGTATTTTATTTCCCGATCAGGTTAAGGGTTAAACCTGAGCCTCATTTTGATGAGGTATTTCATCTCTCGGTCAGGTTAAGGGTCAAAGCTGAGCTTTGTTTCTATACGAGGTATTTTCCATCCCATCCAGGTTAAGGGTAAAACTTGAATCTCACTTTTTTTGAAGTAAAGTTTTCTTCTTTGTTCTCCACTTCATATCTACCATTCTCGTCAGGGCTAATCTTCATAACCAGTCAGATCCTTCTAACTGGGGCATTTTTATAGCCCAAATTTGGTGTGTTTTTCTTTGCCACTAAGCTCGTCTTCAAGCTGGCTTAGTAGCAAAGAGGGGCATCTGTAAACACCCCAAATTTTCATCATCCATTCTCAAACAATCCTCCTCGTGTAGTACCAACCTTGTTAGGTCAGTATAGGAGTCAAATCCTGAGTCAATTTCAGAAAATCACTATTTTACCAACTTTCATTAGGAAAATTACCATTTTACCCCTAGGTCATCCCGGACCCCAGTCAGTCAGAGTCAACAAAGCTCGTTAGTCAGTTCAGAACATTTAGAATATCAGTCATTTCAAGCTCATTTGAGCTCATAGTGAGAAGGCCATTTTCATTTCTGACCATTCTTGCCAAAATGGGATCATTTCTTCAGGAATGAGCTCATTTCTCACTCAAATCCAAGTCAATTGTCTCCAAATCAGACATTCACAGTCAGTCATGTTTTTCTGAGTCTAGCCTGAGCTCACCAGAAGTTCAAGCACTCCAGTTTCAGTTCAAAACCATTTCCAAGTGTCCAGGAGCCCATTTTAGTCCATTTTAGCTCTTTCAGCTGAAATTGAGCTGAGTTCAGTCAATTGAGCTAGTGTTCGAGCTTCAATTTTAGTTCATCTCAGTATTACTGACCTTTGTTCTAGCTCAAACTCAGCTCAAATTCATAATTTACTTCACTCCAGTGACCATTCCGTACCATTTCTCTAGAAATGGCAGTATTTCTTAAAAATTTAGTCGGAGAGTCCAGTTGAGTCAGTATCTTGTCAGTCCAGTTGAGTTCTGAAACTCTAGAATCCAGCTCAATCCAACTCATTTTAGTTCATTTCAGCTCAAACTCTGATTTTCAGTGTCACTCTGGCCTGATAGAGCCCGAAAACCATTTCTTGAATCATTTTGCAAATTTTGTCAATTTCAACACCTTTTGAACTAGTACAACTGCCAATCGGGGTCTAATATCCAAAATTCTTCATTCAGGGTCTGCATCTCGCATAGCATTTCATATCATTTCTCAGCATTTCATAACATTTCATCACATTTCATTTCATTTTCGAAGTCCAGAACTCCAGTTTTATAAATTTCAATCTAGATTGAGTTTTAAAAGTTTTCAGAAATCAATTTCAAACCCTGGGTTTCCAAAATTGACATTTTTACCTTCAGGATTCTAAATTTGGAAATATTTTCTCGAGAAAAACAATCTGGATTTATTTCAAACTCAAATTTTCAAAATCTATGCTGGATTTGCTTCGCAATGAGGTATTGAACTTCAAAATCCGAGCTCGTTTCAAAAACTGCCAAAAATAGCTCGTTTCATCTGAAAACTTTCTGAAAAGACTATTTTACCCCTCTAATCTTCAAAATGAATTTCAAAATTGAAATTTGGACCCGCTCTGAGATGGCCCATTCATTTACATTTCTATTTTATTAAAAAAAAGATGTTTCTTTTTATTTGCTTGTTTTTGTTTTTGTTTTTATTGATTTTTATTTATTTATTTTATTTTAGAGAGGTGGGACCCACAAGGTGGTCGCCCAAACCTCCAGTCCCTCTATTTCTTCTTTCCTTTTCTTCCTTCCTCTCCTTTCTTCTCCTTTCTTCTCCTTCCTTCTTTTTATTCTTTTTCTTTCTTTTCTTCCTTCTTTCTTTCTTTTTCTCTTTTCCTTTTCTTCCCTTTCTTTCCTTCCCTTTCTTTCCTTCTTCCCTTCCTTCCTTCCTTCCTTTCCCTCTTGCCCAGCCATTGACGTAAAGGTCTTTCTCCCTTTCCTTCCCTAATTAAAACTAAAACTTAGGGAAAGATGAGATCTTCCCTAAGTTAAAAAAACCAAGAAAACAAACTAACTGCTGGTCCTTTTCTTCAACAACTCACGTCTTTCATTGAACCCATCTCACGCATCTCTCTCTCTCCCTTGAACTCCCTCTTTCTCTCCCCTTTGCTTCTACAACCACAATACCTCTCCCCTTGGCTGCAACTTCCAGCCATTGAAGCTCCTTGCTGCATCTTCATCCAGCCACCACAGCACCTACCAGCCAACAGCCATCCACGCCCAGCACTTGCAGCCGGCTTCCCCTTTGAAGCCTCCACGCCCAGCACTTGCAGCCGACTTCTCCTTCAACCTCCACGCCCAGCAGCAGCCAGCAGCTTCTCCTTCTACCTCAAGACGCCACAGCCTCCTCTTCAATAACTCCAGTCGACACCACAACTCCAACTAAAAAAAGAGGTTGCTGTCGCCCCTCCAAGTCCATGCCTGTGAACACCCCAAATTTTTCAAAATCTTATAAATATTCCCTTTTTGCCCCTGATTCCATTTTCTGAGTATTT
This sequence comes from Nuphar pumila, assembly GCF_984573655.1. Lineage (NCBI taxonomy): Eukaryota > Viridiplantae > Streptophyta > Magnoliopsida > Nymphaeales > Nymphaeaceae > Nuphar > Nuphar pumila. Next base: position 61,582,284 of record NC_143265.1, read on the forward strand.
GAGTCACTTTTAAATCTAAATTCCATTTTATTTCTCAAAATTTTACTGAAATTAAATTCGTTTTATATATCTGACTTGATTTCGGATCCGGATCCGATATCAGAATCCAAATATGAGCTTTGTCACCCAATTTTTAAATCAAATTCTCAGAATTACCAAAATAACCTTTTGAAAGGCTCAGACAGTTCGTCCGGTATCCGTTTGGATCCATCGCATTATATTCCCCAATTCGAGGTTCAAAACTCAAACATTTTTTTTCTCAAAACCTGGATCCAAGCCCATTTTCTGAAGAAAATTCTGAAAGATAACCTTGAACATTAAAAAAAAAACCTTCTCTTATAAATATTTTTGAAAATTTTGGAAAAATTAGTTTAAATTCCTTAGTTTTTAGAGTTTTATTCCAAAAATAAAAAAAAATATAGAAAATGCCAAAAAAAAAGCGAAAAAATGCAAGAAAAACAAACCTGTTTTGTTAAAACCCTCTCTTGAAACCCCTTTTATGAAAAAATTCTTTTAAGGGAGCCCCCTCTTTGGAATTTGAGGAAAATTGCAACGGCCATCTCCCATTCGCATCCTCCATCGCCCTCTCTCCCGCTTGGTGGCCCTCCATCTCCAACGATCCCCCATTTCTGAAGCTTCTTCCTCCTTTATAAAAAGAGGAACGAAGGGAATCAGCGGAGCCCATCCACAATTCGCCTCCCCGTCATCTTCCTCTCGATCTCCTCTTTCCCCTCTCCTGATCTTCTTCACCTTCTTCTTCTTCTCCCCCCTCTCTCCTTCTCCCAGTCGACTGAAGAAAGAGGTCGACCCTACCTGGTAGCAGTAGATCGAAGTTAGACTCTCCTTCTCGCAATTGAAGCAGGCCACGGGAGCCGACCTCACCTTACAGCGACCTACAGTAGTCACCACTTCCTTCTCTCTCGTTTCATCAAACTCACGGTGAGTACTCCCTCCTCTCTATGTGATTTCTGTTTTTCTTTGATTTTTCTCGTTTTGTCCCAATGAAAGCACACCCTGTAAATCTGATTTGTATATAACAAACCAGTTTACTCAGTGCAATAGTAATGGAATTTGTGTTCCTACACTTTGATCTTCCTTTCCTTTTTTTTATGATTCCTTTTGATTTTCATTTTTATTTTATTTTATTTATCTGTCGATCTTGATTTCCTGCTTAAAGTTATCATTTCCCCATTTCCATCTCTCATTTTATATCATGATCGATTCATGTATCCCTACTGCGGTCACCATTTAAATTTACAATGAATTGAGTTTGCAATTAATAGCTCTAGCATTAGATCTGTGCTTTGGAGCCTACGTTTAAATCCAGTGAGAAGTGGTATGTAGTCTTCAAGTTCATTTCAGGGCATCGATTAGGAACCTTTACACAGCTTATTTATTGATGTGAGCATACCATGCTCAAAATCATTTTACATCTTGTATCTTCCACCCCACCATGCATTTCGTTGTGTTCCAGCATTTTTTTTTTCGATCTCAGTTGGTCTTTCCTATCCCATGATATCTGTCCAAATCAGTGGGTCATCACGATCATCAGCACCAATGGATGATCAGAGCTCTTTAGGGAAGCGTTGAGGTCATCGGAGGACCCTGTTCAGCAGATCGGTGTTAGATTGATTTCTCATCCCCCCCCTTTTTTATTTTTCTTCCCAATGTTACATGTTGTCCTTAGTCGTAAGTCACTCTTATCATTCTTATTGGACGATCTATTGAAACATCTTGCGTGCTTGCTTTAGGCATGGATCAAGGGAACTACTGCCTGTCAAATGTTGAGGGGATATTATATGCAAATAAGGCATTTCAATGAGCATGTCTTTTATGATTTTCCAGTCTTACTGAAGGTTTTATCTTGCTAAAGATGTAAAAGGGGTTTTAAAGTGGTTTGACTTTTGGAATGCATATTTTTAAAAGATAATTTCTCAATGAAAACAAGGGAAAATCGTCAACCAAAGATATAAAAACCGACTTTCCACAGAAATGGCGAGTACGGGTCAAATCCAAAGGGAACGGGATATATTCTGAGGTAATTCTAAAATAACAATTTATTAACAGAACAAAGTTTACAACTATGTCAATATTACAATTTGAATCAAATAATAATCTAAAAAAAATAGGAAAATGCACTAAAGCAGGAAGCTAAGGCTTCTGCAGATCTCCAGGGGCAAAATTGTCTTTTCACCACATGTGCAGTTGCATTTCATATCTGAAATACACCTGTAAACTTGTTCTAACTTATCAACCTACAACAATGAAAACACAAAATCAGTAAACAAATAAAAAATAAATCTAAATTGCAAACTACAATTACTGTTAAATTACTTCTGAAATTAAACTACACTAAACAAACACAGAAACCTAAAAATACATTATTTAACTAAACTAACTAAGCAAAACAACTCTAATTAGTCTAACTAACTCTAATTCACTAACTACAAGCTAAAAAAATAGTAAAAACTACGTTAAATCAGACAATTAAATAAATGACTATTTTGTCCCTAAATAATGCAAAAGTGGACTTTGATAGCTTTTCACAAACAGACTGTTTGACAGATCAAACGAATTCTAAAGTGCACTAAATCACTTCTGTTCTGTAACTAACAGATCCAAGAAGATGGCAGTTTTTACATATTTGAAAAATACAATTTGGATCTCCAGATATAAGCATTTCAAAATCAGGATAATTCTGGAAGTCGCTGGACCCGAAATTGAAAAACCCGAAAAAGTTGTTTTCATAAAACGCTTAAAAACTAGACCAAATCAACTCGAAATGAGCTGAAATTTGGTCTGCAGACAATGAACACACGGATGTGAAGAATGAAAAAAAAAACATAAAACTTCAAAAATATCCACATAAAATGATGAGTGCACGACATGATAAAAATCAGATTTGAAATTCAGTGCACTATTCATTTGTGCAAATCCACAATCACATTAAAACATTAACTAACACTGAAAAACAGTCCTAAACTAATCTTAATCTACTATTAAACTACAGAAAATAACAACAACTAAATTACTTACCTAAACATCGAAATAAATGAAGCACAAGATGTTAAATCTAATCTAACTAACATTCTAAGATTGATTTACCCCAACTCAAGATATCATTCTAATTAGACTACCTATCTAACTTAAACTAACGAATTCTAATCTATTCTATCTAATGTATTCTATCTAACATCACTACTAACTAACTAACTAAACTATTGTTAATTCTAAACTTAATTAAATCAAATATTAACCTAATAATAATATGACTAGGGTTAGCCACTAACTAATGTAACTAGGGTTGAACTATCTAACTAAGTTAGGGGTACGGTTAGAAATAACTAGGATTGGTTAGGGTTAAATAACTATCTAAGGGTTACCTAGGGGTACGGTCAACTATCTATAGTTAATAACTAACTACGGTTAACTATTAACTAGGGTTAAGTAGGATTACTAATGTTAGTTAGCAGCTAGAGTTAAGAACTAACTAAGGTTAGATACCAACTATTGTTAGGGTTAACTAGAGTTAGACTAACTACATAAGATTAGTCGACTAAGGTTGGATACTAACTAGGGTTAGGGTTAACTAGAGTTAGTTAGAGGTACGGTTAGGGTTAACTAATTATCTAAAGGTTAATCTAACTAGGACTAGCTACTAACTATGGTTAGTTAGGGTGGCGACATAGAATAGGACTTTGACTAGGGTCCACGCCATCCTAAGTTAAATAACTAAGCTAAATAAGTTAAAAACTAACTAGATTAAACACCTAACAATTAAGACTCTAAACTAAAATCGGTAATTGAAATAATAAACCTAAAACCTAATCTAATCACTTTAACACTAAATAGAATGCAATCTAATATTATTACTTAACTAAATAGTAATACACAATTTCTCTAATCTAAACTATTACTATATTTACTAAATTAATTAATATCCAATTAATGCTAAATCAAACTAGGCAAGTAGTAAATAGGGCTCTAAAGATGAGAATCCACGAATTTGGTAGGGGCCACCTCCTTACCTTAATAGCTCATTCGGAAGAGTTTTAATTTATAAAACCGTCCAGCCTATTGGGACCCACACGTTTTCAATCATTTTTCTTAAAAGCAATAGACTCTTTTGAAAACCTTTCCTAAAACACAATACACGTTTTTGGTTGGCCTTAAAAGTAAATTTAACATGTCAACTCTTGCCAAAATCGTGTAAACAAGTTTTAGAAACTCTTTTGAAGTTCAAATGGGTTTCCACCTTTTAAAATGTAACTCCTTTGCAAATTGGCTGGATAACATTTATTAAAAACTTTCCTTCAATGAGATTCATGAATTTGGATATGTTGGTCTTCTACCAAAAAATGTTTCTTCAACTACAAAGACCATAGTGCCCTTAACTAAAATACATGATTAACTACACAACTAATTTAAACTAAGGTTAAGCTAGCTAAAATTAGTCTATACACACATAATCAAAAGGATATACAGGAGAACAAAAAGTAATTGGAACAACCTAAATTAATGACTACAGAAAAAACGAATCAGCTAATTAAATTATAAAGGGACTAACCGAATTCTAATAAATCTAGCCATACTAATCACGGAATTACATCTATTCTCAAATGCATCAGACCTAACAAGCTAATATAGACATAATTTAATTCAAACTACCATAAAGCAAGACACTACAATGATCTATAAAACAGTAGCAACTAAGTTAAATTTTACTAACATCATATTATGAATAAAAACAATCTAATTTACACTATACTAAGACAAAATTGACTCTGAACTGTTAGACTATGAAATACCAAAATACTCTAAATAATATGTTGTACATGAAAGAAAGAATAGAAAAACACATTCTAACATTTTACTCTATAATAAACTAATCAAACTACAACCGAAATTGCATCAAAACTAAATTGAATACATGGCTAAACACACCTAAATCTACACAGCGAACAACTTAATTTAATTTAATCTATCAAACTAATGTATCAATAGAAAACACTACAACTGAATGGAATTAAAATACTATTTTATATAAATCAAAATAACTCGATCTGCACAATGACACATTAAATCCAACAAGAACTAAAAATGAAATCAAACGTACACCTCTACTCGACATAATATTCTTTCATCGACACAACTTAGACATAAATATCACTGGAAATTAAGAGGAAACATGCAGGTATGAACCAGAAAATCAAATCACACGCCTACACCCAAAAACACTAAAAATGTCCAACGTTGGATTGAAAATCACGAGGAAATAGAAGGGACAACATCTAACAGACCTCTACATGCTGGTTTATGCACGAAACCTCTACACTAAGGCTGACGAAAAACAGAAAATATGCAGCACATAACTCACGCACAAATTGGGTTTTATCTAGAAGCAGTGGATGAGAAAATCTAACCTCCAGGGCGATCTGACGACTGAGAGGAAGGAAAGAGCGGACTTTGCTATGCTTTCGCACCATGAAGGACCTCGTTGATGCTGTCTAACATCTCTTTGCTGCCATCTTTGCAGGGATCCACAGGTGGTGGTGCTTCGGGGTTCAGGGTCGGCCGGCCATGGAGGAGCGGGACCTCTACCATGACGGATACACTTCAGCTGCAGCTGCAAAGAAACAATCTCAATGATTAGTTCCAGCAGGGAGAGAAGAAGGGCATGGGGTGGAAAAGAAAGAATGGAAGAAGAAGAATGGCATCTCCATTGAAGGTGGACTTCATGGATGAGGAAGAAGATGGGTGAGAGGGGCGGCTGGGTAGAATGTGGGTTGGAGCAAGAGTCGTGCCCCTAGGGCACGAAAATCAAAGCAAAGACAGGTTCTCAAAGGGTGTCACTTCCTATTTAAACACTGGGCCTCTTTTTCATATTTTTCCAAAACAAAGATTAAAAACAAAATAATGTTTGGGCACCTCATTTAGTAGGGGATTTTTAGAAAATAAATTATGAAAACGTGAATGGCTGGAGCTGGGATGGATCTTGCTTCATTTTGGTCCAGATCCAAAGTTCAAATGGACGATTGGATCCTGAATATCCGATTCAACTCCGAGGTTTGACCTGCAACACTGTAAATGCAATCATTTCCTCAATTTAAGCCTGATTTCAATGAAATTCGAACCATAGCTCTATAACATCATTATGCACCTAAGCGTGGACCTTAAACCTATAGATGATGTATTTATGCAGTGAAAATGTGTTAAGAAAATGTAATATTTATGCATCATCAAATACCCCCATGCTAGAATAATTGCTAGTCCCTAGCAATATACTCTACCCTCGCAATGAAGATATGGACTACCCAATAACATGAAAGCTCTTATTAAATACAAAAAAAAAACTAACTCACTTTTGTAGGAATCACGGTTGCATTTAGCACATGCAACAAGTCCTTTAAACCCCTGGGTTACCCCAGTGGACGAGTAAGGTCTCGTGAGGGTTTGCAGAGATGCTACTCACAAACATCAATGTCATGTGTGAATGATTTTTCAGAAATACTAGGCAATTAAGAACTCGTTGTAAACAAATATTTCATGTAATCTACATTCTCAAAACAAATTCAGAATTTTCATGCCACCATAGTAAAAATCTTTTTCTTTCACTTTTCTAAAATTGTAATTATTTATGAATTTTCTCAGAAAGTCAAGTATTATCATGTTATTACTCATTTATCCTCACCTGTATATTTTCTGCACAGTAATTCACAATTATTCTTAAGCAATGAAAATTTTCTCCTTAAGCTCATTCTTTTTCTTTTGATTTTCAATTTTTCACTCTTTTTCCATTTTTCTAATTTGAGCACTAATTCGAATATCCAGTTTTGTGACCCATGTAGCGAGCTTTGGGTCAGTGACTCCCAGGCCAGATGACCTTAGGGCACCAGATACAGAGTATCCCTCGGACTTAATTGCTCGAGTCACTAAACCTTCTATTCTAATAGTTTACATATAGTCTTCCTCTCATCATGTGCAATGTCTCTATCTCTTAGGCTTTCTATGCAGTCCATGTAACAAGCTTTCGAATCGGTGGCTCCCAAACCAAATGGCTTTAGGGCACAAGGTGTAAAACACCCTTCAGATTCTACTTACTCGAACCATAAAGGCCACAGATATCGACTAGACAAGAAGATGATATCCTTCGTTATCCTTTTCGTCAAGAGACTCAAACACTTCATCTTGTGTCTGAGTTCCACTACTAGGACTCACAAAGACATCAACAACTAAACATAGCTCTATTCTATAAAGCTCATTTTTCAAAAACATCTTTCAATTGCTTACTTTTCCACAAAACATATTGTGCATACTTATACTAAAGTGATTCAAAACTTTCTAACAATCAACTACTATCTTTTCTTTAAACTATTTCATAAACAACTACTTTATTTAGATCAGATTAGAGAAAAAAAAATTACATGGGGCTTGCAAATTGCTAAATTGTCAGATTATGCAGATAAACATTCATATCTGTTACAAACTTATTCTTAAAGACCTATTTTTATGAGTTTTAAGCTATCAGACATAAAAAAAAATTAAAAAATTTGTGCATCTAAACCATCCCTCCATGCTTGAATTATACTGTCCCTAGTGGCATACAAAAGATGCAATCATGCAATGCAGATGCACACTACAGAACAATAAAATAAATCAGGAGAAAGGATAGATACAACCTGGTATGCTCGAGCCTCTGAAGTTGTTGATTGACTGGACTTTGCACCACCACTATGCATATACAAATGCATAGTTTTCTGCTCATCTGGTCAATGTTCTACTTCTGAAGGCATTCTCCATGTCGAGTTACTTGAACTCATACCTTGATGGATCAGATGTTCATGCATGTCAATAATGAAATTCCATATGAAATCAAAACAAAATTTAGAACAAAACACATGAACAACTAACTACTTTATTTCTAATATACATATGATACATAAAAAAGAACAAATGAACAAACTACAAGTTCTAACATCTAAATCAGCAGCTAACCTATGTTAGAATTACTCTATGAAATTCAATCTACATCTAAATTAGCAAGTTAACTAACTACTCTATTTTAAGCTATGTTAAAACAATCTAATTACTCTATAAAAAAAAAAACATTTCTAATCTAAATCACAAAATCAGTAAATACAAGAAAACACTACTATATTCTCTAAGACTCACCTGTCTAATTGATCATTGAATCATGAAATTCAGTGAATCCTAGGAAAAACAACAAGTGAACCCTATATTTTCTAACTATGTTAATTTTACAAACTAAAACAAATAAAACAACTACTAAACACATATTAATAAACTGAAATCTCAGAAATAATCAGAATATAATCGCCGTTCCCCAGAAATGGTGCCAAAATTTTGGTTTGACTTTTGGAATGGGTATTTTTAAAAGATATTTTTAATGAAAACAAGGGAAAATCGTCAACCAAAGATATAAAAACCGACTTTCCACAGAAGTGGCGAGTACGGGTCGAATCCACAGGGAACGGGATATATTCTGAGGTAATTCTAAAATAACAATTTATTAACAGAACAAAGTTTACAACTATGTCAATATTACAATTTGAATCAAATAACAATCTAAAAAAAAAACAGGAAAATGCACTAAAGCAAGAAGCTAAGTCTTCTACAGATCTCTAGGGGCAAAATTGTCTTTTCACCATATGTTCAGTTGCACTTCATATCTGAAATACACCTGTAAACCTGTTCTAACTTATTAATCTACAACAATGAAAACACAAAGTCAGTAAACAAATAAAAATTAAATCTAAATTGCAAACTACAATTACTGCTAAATTACTTCTGAAATTAAACTACATTAAACAACCACAGAAACCTAAAAATACATTATTTAACTAAACTAACTAAGCAAAACAACTCTAATTAGTCTAACTAACTCTAATTCACTAACTACAAGCTAAAAAAATAGTAAAAGCTACGTTAAATCAGACAATTAAATAAATGACTATTTTGTCCCTAAATAATGCAAAAGTGGACACTGACAGCTTTTCACAAACAGACTGTTTGATAGGTTAAACGAATTCCAAAGTGCACCAAATCACTTCTGTTCTGTAACTGACAAATCCAAGAAGATGACAGTCTTTACAGATTTGAAAAATACGTTCTGGATCTCCAGATATAAGCGTTTCAAAATCAGGATAATTCTGGAAATCGCTGGACCCGAAATTGAAAAACCCGAAAAAGCTGTTTTCACAAAACGCTTAGAAACCAGACCAAATCAACTTGAAATGAGCTGAAATTTGGTCTTCAGACAATGAACACATGGATGTGGAGAATGGAAAAAAAAAATCAGAAAACTTCAAAAATATCTACATAAAATGATGAGTGCACGACATGATAAAAATCAGATTTGAAATTCAGTGCACTATTCATTTGTGCAAATCCACAATCACATTAAAACATTAACTAACACTGCAAAACAGTCCTAAACTAATCCTAATCTACTATTACACTACAGAAAATAACAACAACTAAATTACTTACCTAAACATCGAAATAAATGAAGCACAAGATGTTAAATCTAATCTAACTAACATTCTAAGATTAATTTACCCTAACTTAAGATATCATTCTAATTAGACTACCTATCTAACTTAAACTAACAAATTCTAATCTATTCTATCTAACATCACTACTAACTAACTAACTAAACTATTGTTAATTCTAAACTTAATTAAATCAAATATTAACCTAATAATAATATGACTAGGGTTAGCCACTAACTAATGTAACTAGGGTTGAACTATCTAACTAAGTTAGGGGTACGGTTAGAAATAACTAGGATCGGTTAGGGCTAAATAACTATCTAAGGGTTACCTAGGGGTACGGTCAACTATCTATAGTTAATAACTAACTACGGTTAGCTATTAACTAGGGTTAAGTAGGATTACTAATGTTAGTTAGTAGCTAGAGTTAAGAACTAACTAAGGTTAGATACCAACTATTGTTAGGGTTAACTAGAGTTAGACTAACTACATAAGATTAGTCAACTAAGGTTGGATACTAACTAGGGTTATGGTTAACTAGAGTTAGTTAGAGGTACGGTTAGGGTTAACTAATTATCTAAAGGTTAATCTAACTAGGACTAGCTACTAACTATGGTTAGTTAGGATGGCGACATAGAATAGGGATTTGACTAGGGTCCACGCCATCCTAAGTTAAATAACTAAGCTAACTAAGTTAAAAACTAACTAGATTAAACACCTAACAATTAAGACTCTACACTAAAATCGGTAATTGAAATAATAAACCTAAAACCTAATCTAATCACTTTAACACTAAATAGAATGCAATCTAATATTATTACTTAACTAAATAGTAATACACAATTTCTCTAATCTAAACTATTACTATATTTACTAAATTAAATAATATCCAATTAATGCTAAATCAAACTAGGCAAGTAGTAAATAGGGCTCTAGAGATGAGAATCCACGAATTCGGTAGGGGCCACCTCCTTACCTTAAAAGCTCATTTGGAAGAATTTCAATTTATAAAACCGTCCAGCCTATTGGGACCCACACGTTTTCAATCATTTTCCTTAAAAGCAATAGACTCTTTTGAAAACCTTTCCTAAAACACAATACACGTTTTTAGTTGGCCTTAAAAGTAAATTAAACATGTCAACTCTTGCCAAAATCGTGTAAACAAGTTTTAGAAACTCTTTTGAAGTTCAAATGGGTTTCCACTTTTTAAAATGTAACTCCTTTGCAAATTGGCTGGATAACATTTATTAAAAACTTTCCTTCAATGAGATTCACGAATTTGGATATGTTGGTCTTCTACCAAAAAACGTTTCTTCAACTACAAAGACCATAGTGCCCTTAATTAAAATACATGATTAACTACACAATTAACTGTGATCATCGCAAAAATTTTCTCTCGTAATGTTCTCTCTCTTCCTTCTCTTTTCCTTTTTCTAACCTCTATTTTCCTCCTTTTTGAAGGGAGAAAAATAAAAGACAGAAAGAAAGAGAGAAGAAAAAAGAAAAGAAGAGAGAAGAGGAACTCTTTTGCGGGGTCTCACTTGACCTTAATTTTGAAAATATTTGAGAAAATAACTCACCTTTGTTTTGAAATATTTGCAGGAAAACTGGGAGACGGGATCCGCTCGTTGGTACGAGGTTCGACCGTTCCTGGCACCTTTACCATAGGTAATTGAACCAAGGGTCAAATTCATGCCTTTTGCTTTGCTAAGAAATTATCTAAAAATTTATTCTAAGTCTTAGATGCACAAAGAATCATGCTTGTTCAATGCAAAAGATGTATGCTCTCTTTTGAAAATGATTTGAAAATTTCCCAAGTGTTTCTGAGATGAATCTGATAATGGAGTGAAGAAATGGTTTCTAACTTAGAACTTAAGATTTAAAGTTCTAAGTTTTCAAAATAATCAGAGCTTGGAAAAATAGATCTGGATCTTTAAGAGAAATGATTTTGAAGCTGAGATAAAGGAGAAGGAAGGAAACTTCAGAGTCATAAATGGACTTTGAATTTAGAATAAAGATGAAATGGAATTGAATTCTAACTTTTAAAGTTTGAAATCAGAATGAAACGTGGGAAATCTAAATAGAATTTGAGAAATAGAATTGATTTGAAAGTTGGAATTCAAGGTGGAATTTGAATCCAAAGTCTGGATTCTAAATAGAGTCCAAAGTTTGAATTTTGGATTTTAGAACCCGAAAATAGGAATTGGATTTGAACTCTAGGATCCAAGATGAAATTGGGTTCTGAATTTTTAAACATAATTGGATCTGAGGTCTGAGATCCAAAGTAGAATTGGTTCTTGATCCTAACATGGATTTGGATCTGAAGTCTGAGATCCAAAATAGAATTGGGTTCTGTATCCTAAAATGGATTTTGGATCTGAAATCTGAGATCTAATGTAGAATTGAGATCTAGATCCTAAGTGGAATTTGGATCTGTGATCTGAGATCCTGATGTAGAATGGGGATCTGGATCCTAAGTGGAATTTGGATCTGTGATCTAAGATCCGATGTAGAATGGGGATCTGGATCCTAAGTGGAATTTTGGATCTGAAGTCTGAGATCCAAGGTGAAGTTGGATTCATACTTGGAAATATGGATCCAAGTTGAGATTAGGATCTAACTTTGGTTTTTGTAATTCTGAAAAGTCTAAATAGGACCTTTGAAGATGGATCTGGGTTTTTGAAAACCCAGTTTTGAATTTAAAACTTTAGGAAGATTTAGGTTTTTTGAGATTCAAAATCAATCTCAAACTGTGATTGAAGATGAGAAGATGAACTTGATTTTGATTTTGAGAATGAATCAGAAACTTCAAAGTTAAGTTTGAACTTTGAAAAATTGAATTGGAATTTTGAATACAAAAATGATTTTGAAATTCCAAAGTCAAATTGGACTTTGAAATTGAGATAGAATCGAAATTTTGAAAATAGAAATTTGAAGAAAGATGTTCAAAATCACTTGGGATTTTAAAATGAATTTTTGAAAAATATGATGCAATTCTATCTTAAATGATGAAATGAATTTAAAGAATTTGAATTTGGAATTTGAAAAGCTATTCCATTCTTTAAATGAATTAAAAATGAGGTTGAAGACATAATACATCCCTGACTATGGTCATTGAATGTATTATATAATAACTACATTTAAATTCAAGTGAAGAATAAAGTACATTTTGGTGCTTTTATAGAATTTAAAATGATATTAACTCTCAATATATCCTAACTATGGCCATTGGTATATATATTGAATTAATTTTAAGTTAAATTCTGATAAAAGAGGAAAATACTTAAAGAAAATATGATGAATTTTGAAAAGGAGATCCAGTGTGGATCCAGTGTTATTTTATAAAAGATAAAAATCCTAAGTTTTGTTTACATTCTGACTATGGTCATTCATGTAAATCATCAACTTAGGATTTAGTTACCTCTTACGAAATGATGCACGTGCCATTCGTGTTGCCATTTGTGAGAATTTGAGAAATAAAAGAAAAAAAATACATGAAAACAAGCACTTTATGATATTTACAATGCTCATTCATTCTAATCTAATGCTCGAAATATAAAGAATTCTAATTATGATCTAATTTATTACAAGGTTTAATTTTGAAAATACAACCCCCAGGAAATGACATTCTTCCATATATTCCCTGCAAAACAACTGGTTAGTATAAAAAGAGATGAAAAATTTGCACATATCATACAGATGTTAATGTTAACATGCTCATGTGTCAAGATATACATGATGGAAAGATGAGAAATGATATATATACATATGTATATATGGGGGTATATGTATATACATGTATGACATATATATATCGAGTATATTTTTATAAATCTGATTCTAACAAATGCTGCAAATATCTGCCTTCATTCCAGCTACAGCTAGTTGGCTGCAATTGGGGCCTTCCCTGATGAGATGCTAAGGTTTAAACAGGGTATCTCATACCCAGGTAATGCATACATCAACCTTATTCCCATACCATTCCCAACTTCCCTAGTGAATCAAAAAGACTGATATCAACAGCCGATACATCTTGAATAACATTTGCTGGAACCATGTCTAGAACTTTGAGTTTTACCTCCTGTTCATATAGTGATCCCAATTCTGCTGCTTAATCAATGACCATGTGCTGGGATGTGCTGAGAGATGGAGATAGTGGGTTTAGGTAAAGAAAATCAAAACGGACTTGCAATACATCATGTGGCTTAAGGCTTTCAAGACCAAAAAGAAATGTCACAAATGGGTAGGAACACACCTGTTTACCATATATGAGAACTTCTCATATCAGGATTCAAAAGCAGAATCCTCGTAATTCTGATTCATTGATTCCAAATCACATAGGTGCAACATGCTGCTAACTCTTCAAGATAATTTTAATACCTAGATGACTCACTCAGTTACTGTCAATCAACATGGCTAAGAACTGAAGATGGTTACCATAACCAAACATATTATAACTATAGACAGGCCTAGAACTGAAGATACACGGTTTCCTTTAGTACCATTAAGTAATCCTATGATGGGACAGTTCAAGCAAAATCAGATATTTTAGATTTATCACTTTCCCTAGACTTTACACCTAATGAAACTTCAAAAGAAAAAGAAGCCTTTTCTGCTATATTAATTAGAAGTGTCCTGGACAAGCACTAAAAAAAAAAAGAGAACATATCCTAACTAAACCTCCAAGGGACGGAACTTCTAGAAAAAACCAACACAGAAAATAAATAATGAACAATGTAAATATTTCAAGCTAAACCTGCAGTTTATTTCACTCACATTTGATATTGATCAAAATGAACAGACTTTTGATATATCTAATACCAATTATTTAAATGGCTACTGTACAAATATATTCCTTCAAAAATCCTATTGTATGAATTCAGAATTTGACTAACCTGTTCTTGATGACATCCTTTTTTTTTTTTTACACTGGGCATAAACCAATGAGAGCTATCTGAGCATTTTCTGAATTATTCAACTAACTTACCAGCACTCTCTGTCATTCGAACTTGTACAAGCGATGATGTTTATACCCTTGTTCACAGGGGATAAAGACTGCAAATCACATTCGATAGCCAGATCTTGAGGTTGGATACATGCTAGTGCTTACAAAAAAAAAAAAAAACGGGGCCAGGCAAAACATAAGCAATGCTTATTTCATATATAGACAAATGATCCATGGAACATGTGGATCCAGGAAATTGCATCTGTAAAAAAAATATGGTAATGACACACTAAAGTAATGGTAATAAATATGTCATACCTGTTCAACTGTAAAAGAATATTATAATAGCACACTAAAAAAAAGTCACAGCCTTACCTTATCAAAGCCTTTCAGCAACAGGTAGGTTTTATTCTTTAAGTAATAGCACCACCCACCAAGTTACAAAACGTATAGCTGAGTAATGTTCACCTGCTAACCAATCTCTAAGCAAATCCATCAATTGCAGATTTCCTGAAACTAGCATTTAAGCTTTTCTGTGCAGAAGCTTCCTTCCCTGCTATCAACCCATCTCTGTAACCAATTGTATGGAATTGGTTTTGCTTCCTGGAACAACAACCCACATGCTTAAAAAAAAGTATCCTTCCTTCATTGCTTGACAAGCAAAACAAAATTTACACAGAAGACAACGTCGATATCTCCTTCTTTTCACTATATAACCTGCAACATTCAATCATCCCAAGTGCTTCCTCAGGAGATCTCAGAAAAGGAGTTAGCTTTAATCTAGGTAAAAACTTATCAATAATGTCACCATTATGTCACCCAACAGGTGATTTCAGTGAATTCTTAATAGAAAAAGACATTAGATGACCATCTGCAAATGAATGGCATCTAAACACTGTCTTCCAATGCATATTACAAAGATGCCGAATAGTGATTTGAATAGCCTGCTGTAAATACCTCTTTAGCCCAATAGCCAACTGCAAAGGGGTTTTTCACAATTTTCTAGGATCCATTGTTTTGAACATTTCAAACTTAAGAGATCAATGACGAATTCTAATGAATGCTGAAGAAAAGGCATGAAGCATGGTCAGTGATGATAGAGGCTATGTACAGGGGGGGGGATGGTGATTGATGCCCTGCTGCAAGACTTGATAAAATTGGATCTTAAAACAGAGGGATAACAAAAACGATGCTACGGCCATAAAACTGAAGATAAAACCAGATAAACCAAACATGGGGAATGCCATGAACAATTATCATCGAATGAGTAAAATAAAAGAAAAGAAAAAAAAAAAAGCAAAGAGACAGAGGTAATTTCATAGATGATGCTGTAATGCAGGTAACAAAGATGATCGAGAAATATATATAGATGAAACATAGCTAATCTAACGCATAATGCAGTAATTTTAAACAAGAATGCAGCAGATAACACGAATGGTCTATGTTGACAAGCAATATACCCAACAATTTCTAATGAACAAATACACAAATGGCGATCTAAAGCAGGATGCAAAGGGCCCTGAAATTTTTTTTGATTATAAGACCCACGTTACCTTTGTTCCCCATCTGATCTTTCCATAACTACTCAACAGTGCATCTGAAGTCGTGCAGGAAGTGAGATGATAAACCAAACAATAGAAGACATCATATGCCACGAAAACGTGATGAAGCCAGGGGTAGTTACATGGGAAAATTTCTGCAAGCCATGACATATAAATGCAATCAGAAAAGTAATGAGCACAAAGTATATAATATTTAAAACATAAGGCAGAGTTAGATGACCAGCTGCAGGTGAATGGTACCCAGTCATAAGAAAATGCAATGAGGATCGAATATGAACAAAATCATGAGATGTAAAAAAAAAAATTGTAACAAGACTGTAGAGAATGTACAGAAGATGCAGATGATGAAAATGCAAGAAATACAATACAGAAAATTATGATGTCGATGATGCTTTTAGACAAATAAAAAAAAAATGGCACGAACAAAAGTAAACCGAACAGAAATTCAAAAATAAACCACAGGAAAAGAAGGAATTGTCGAATTTACTCCATTGATGTCGCACAGATGTAGGTCGATATTGTCACCAGCAAATCGATCCTACATGGTGCTTTAATAATAATAAAAAGAAAAAGAAAATTAAGAAGAACAGAAGAAATGGGGTACTTACCGTGGCTATTACTGGAGGTCAAATTTCCTTTGCTCGATCCGGGGGGATCCGAGAGAAAGAACAGAAAATTAGAAGTAGAGGCTTCGATCGAAGAAGGAGCAATGGATTCTAGGTGCTGCTGTAATGTGGTGAACGGCCTTCCTCTTTAATCGGCTGAGAGATAGTCAGGATAAGAGAAGATAGAAGGGGAAGAAGAGGAAGAGAAGAATGCGTGAAGCGACGAAGGAGTGGGGGTGAGAGTCGGTTCCTGAAGAAGAGAGTGATGCGGAGGTGAGGAGTTATCGAGAAGAAGAAGATGGAGGGGTAGAAGACGATCCATTAATGGGGCTTCTTGCATGCCCTTTTAAGGAGGAAGAGAAGGTTCAGGAATGGGGTTTGTTAGAGATGAGCGGAGGAGGAAAAAGGGAGGGTGATCAGCGAAGCAGAGGGAAGGAGGAGAGAATGGAGGGTGATCAGTGTATCTGTTGGAGATGGGCGGCGACGGAGAGAGGGTGCGCCATGGTGAGAGTGAAGAGAGAATGGAGGGGGGGCGGCTATCTTTCCCCCTTCTTCCTTACGAAAGAAAACCCTAAAAGAGGGTTTTTGCGGAGAGCCCCTCTAATTTTCGATATTTTGCAAAGAGGGGGCTCCTGAGGCTTTTAGCAAAATTTTTTTTAAGAGGTTCAAAATCATTTGCTTTTTCTCGTAGTTTTCCTATTTTTTTTGGTTTTTGTGTTATTTTTCATTTTTTTTGTATTTTTAGAATAAAATCCTAAAGTTTGAGAGAAAACATAGATTAAAACTATTTTTTTTGTGTTTTTGCAAAAAATATTTACAAAAGGGGAATTTTTCTGAGGATTTAAAAAGCTATTTTAAGAAAATTTCTTCAGAAATGGGTTTTGATTCAGATTTTGAGGAAATATGGATTTAAAGTACTGGATTCAGATCCGGAATTAATTTTGAATATACCAATATGAAATTTAATTCAGAAAATCTGAAGAATGACTGAAATTTAGTTTTGAAATTGCTTTGATTTTCTCAGAAGACGGGGTTGGGGGCAAAAGGGTTATTTTACAAAATTTTGAAAAATTTGGGGTGTTCACAGATGCCCCTCTTTGCTACTAAGCCGGTTGAAAGCCGAGCTTAGTGGCAAAGACTACACTCCAAATTTTGAAAATGCCCCAGTCAGTATGTCTGAACTGGGTGTGGAAGGATTATTTTGAAAACATTGCTTCTTAGGCTTAAAACCTTATCCTGAATGGTTTTGGGGAGACAAAATCCTCAGAAATGATATGATTGAGTAGAGAATGAGGAAGTCATGATGGGACTTTGAATGGAAATTCTGAAATGGTGGGAAATGAGAATTTTGATAAAGTCTCATGGGTGAGACGAGATACTCTTTTTGGAATGATTCAGGTTTAGCCCTTAACCTGGATGGGACGAAGATATGTCAAGATGAATTTAGATGAGGAAAGGAATATATGAGAACTTTAATGAGACATTTTTGGAGAATGTCTCGTGAAATGAAGCTCAAGTAGGATCCTACCTTGGATGGATATACAAAGCATGGATTCCTTGATGGGAAGAGCCATGATGGGATTGGAAGGAAACATCTCGTTAGAACGAGGAATCTTGTTAGAACGAGGAATCTTGTTAGAACGAGGAATCTCGTTGGAACGAGTCTCAGGTTTAACCCAAGCCTGAAAGGAAAATACCTCGCAAAGCGAGGTTCTGGGTTAACTCTTAGTCTGAATAGGAAATCTACCATACGAGTTTCTCAAATGGAGAAACCATAATGGGACCTTCGGAGTTTGGACGAACAAATCCGAAAGGGGTTATTGCGAAAGGAGAAATATAGGGTTCCCTAAAGCTTTGAAAAGGGGAAGAAATGGGGCGTCTCATTGCTGAGACTGAAATAGCTTTTGAAATCAAATGATCTTTCGCAGAAGGTTCAGGTTTGACCCTTATCCTGAGTGGGAGAAATCTACCATACAGGTTTCTCAAAATGGAGAAAGCACGATGGGACCTTCGAAATTTGGACAAACAAATCCGAAAGGGATTTTTACGAAAGGAGAAATATAAGGTTCCCTAAAGCTTTTGAAAAGGGGGAAAAAATGGGGCGTCTCATTGCTGAGACTGAAATAGCTTTTGAAATCAAATGATCTTTCGCAAGAAATTTTAGGTTTTGACCCTTATCCTGAGTGGGTCGTCCATACGGAATTCTTCAAATGAGAAAACTGTGATGGGACAGGAAGAGATACTTCTTTCAGAGGCAACTCTTTTGGGAAATATAAACAACCCTAGGTTGCATCAAAATGGATATTGAATGTTTATTTTATTCTTGGAATAGCTAGAAAATTTTACCAATAAGATAAAATCGTAGTAGATTCAAACGCTTGGAAATGTGCACGTATGTGCAAAGATATTCCATCTTTTACCTAGAGTATTTCCTCCAATGAGGTTAACTCCTTGGTTTTAAGAGTCAAATTTCAAAAATTTAGCGTTGATGATTTTCTTCAAGGAAGCTATCCATTTCCCTGATATGAGAATAGAAGAAATATTCTTAACTTCATAAAAGCAAGTAATGAAGAGACATTGATAAAGAATTTTGCATGAGGAAATATGACTTCTGGCAACTTTGGCAGTTTGATATCTCGGTGTTTTCCCATGATGATGTTTTTGCACTCTTTTTGAGTCATTGAGCTTTTCGGGCTTTTATATCATCCTTCATTTGGATCCTGACTTTTCTCTCTTTTTTCAGGGAAGGGTACGTCACAAACTCCTTCATCTTGGAGATGCTCTGATCCTTCTTTTTCTCAGAGATGATACATGATATTGGCTCAAAAGGTCTTTAGATGATAGCAGAAATCAAATATCTTTTAGGGTTTGTCGGTAGGTTCATCACACTCGCCTTTATCTTGACGGTGATCTGAACTTTCCCTGGAAGGATCCGTCACAAACTCCGTCATCTTGGAGCTGCTTCCAATCTTCTTTGGCCCCGGGGGTCTACTCGCTTAATTCGCCTTCATCTTGACGACAATTGAGAGATCCCTTTTGCAGATATTTGATTGCAACTTTAAAATGAATGTGAAGATATGGATTGAGTGGATTCTTTTTATAGCTCAAGATATTTCCACTACCTGATTGCCAGAAAGTCATTTTCAAACATGCACCATAGCCAAGATCAATATCAATTCGCTTCTGGCTTTTCAACATCATCGAAGATTTCTTTCATTGATCATATCGAGGACATTTCTTACATCCTTTTGGTTGATCAACAGGAAAAGATTTGAATTTTACCTCTTTTTCACAAAAAGTTTCACATTTTTAGAAGGAAATACTGGAGGTAATCTGAGAAAATTCTTTTTGTGTAGTCAGATTTTTAGAATCAACAAATGCTTTTAGCAAATTGGCAAAGTTTTCATGAATTCTTTGTGAAATAATCACTCAATATAGATTTTGACGAGACCTTGAGTTGCAATCTTTGATTTTGAAAATACATGACCAGCAAAAAGTTGAAACCTTTGAAATACATGACCAGCAGGAGCTGGAACGTTTGAAATACATGACCAACGAGTGTTGGATCTTTTGGAAATACCTGACCAGCAAAAGCTGGAACGTTTGAAATACCTGACCAGCAAAAGGCTGGGACGTTTGAAATACATGCCCAACGAGTGTTGGATCTTTTGAAATACCTGACCAGCAAAAGCTGGAACGTTTGAAATACCTGACCAGCAAGAAGCTGGAACGTTTGAAATACATGACCAACGAGTGTTGGATCTTTTTGGAAATACCTGACCAGCAAAAGGATGGAACGTTTGAAATACCTGACCAACAAAAGACTGGGACATTTGAAATACATGCCCAACGAGTGTTGGATCTTTTGAAATACCTGACCAGCAAAAGCTGGAACGTTTGAAATACCTGACCAGCAAGAAGCTGGAACGTTTAAAATACATTACCAACAAGTGTTGGATCTTTTTTGAAATACTTGACCAGCAAAAGTTGGGACGTTTGAAATACCTGACCAGCAAGAAGCTGGAACGTTTGAAATACATGCCCAACGAGTGTTGGATCTTTTGAAATACATGACCAACGAGTGTTGGATCTTTTGGAAATACTTGACCAGCAAAAGGCTGGGACATTTGAAATACATGCCCAACGAGTGTTGGATCTTTTGAAATACCTGACCAGCAAAAGCTAGAACGTTTGAAATACCTGACCAGCAAGAAGCTAGAACGTTTGAAATACATGACCAACGAGTGTTGGATCTTTTTGGAAATACCTGACCAGCAAAAAGCTGGAACGTTTCGAGATATATGACCAACGAGTGTTGGATCTTTTTGAAATACATCAAATTTTGAGAGATTTAAATCAGAACTTAAATTTTGTAAAAGGAAAGAATTTGATCAGAACACTGAATTTAGAAGGTTACCGGTGCGAGAACCGGATTTTCCAAATGAGCTCAACATATGATTGAAAATTTTGAGAAATAACCAGTGCGAGGACTGGGTTGTGAAGATGAGCTAGGAAAGTAAAATTTGATGAGAGATTCTGAATTTAATGGACCATCACATCCTAACTGCATGTGGTCTGTTTTCAGGATTTATCCCCTTATCCTGAACTGTGAAGGAAGGAAAGAAATACCTCGTCAGCAGGAGGCATCAGGTTTATCCCTTATCCTGAAAGGGCAGAGAAAAAACCCGAGTTGGGACTCGGATAAAAGATAAAGAGAAACCCGAGTTTTGAAAAACTCGAATTTCTAAAGAAATGATTGATTTCCAATGCGAGGGTTGGATTCAAAATGAAATCCTGGTCGGAACTCAGAACTTCGAACGAAAAATAATAGAGGAAAAACCCGAGTTGGAACTCGGATTTCTAAAGAAATGATTGATTTCCAATGCGAGGATTGGATTCAAAAGGAAGTCTTGGTCGGAACACAGAAAAAAAAATAATAGAGGAAAAACCCGAGTTGGAACTCGGATTTCTAAAGAAATGATTGATTTTCAATACGAGGATTGGATTCAAAAGGAAGTCCTTGTCGGAACACAGAACTTCGAACGAAAAAAAATAATAGAGGAAAAACCCGAGCTAGAACTCGGATTTCTAAAGAAATGATTGATTTCTAATGCGAGGATTGGATTCAAAAGGAAGTCCTGGTCGGAACACAGAACTTCGAACCAAAAAATAATAGAGGAAAAACCCAAGCTGAAACTCGGATTTCTAAAGAAATGATTGATTTCCAATGCGATGATTGGATTCAAAAGGAAGTCTTGGTCAGAACACAGAACTTCGAACAAAAAATAATAGAGGAAAAACCCGAGCTGGAACTCGGATTTCTAAAGAAATGATTGATTTCCAATGTGAGGATTGGATTCAAAAGGAAGTCCTGGTCGGAACTCAGAACTTCGAACGAAAAATAATAGAGGAAAAATCTGAGCTGGAACTCGGATTTCTAAAGAAATGATTGATTTCCAATGCGATGATTGGATTCAAAAGGAAGTCTTGGTCAGAACACAGAACTTCGAACAAAAAATAATAGAGGAAAAACCCGAGCTGGAACTCGGATTTCTAAAGAAATGATTGATTTCCAATGTGAGGATTGGATTCAAAAGGAAGTCCTGGTCGGAACTCAGAACTTCGAACGAAAAATAATAGAGGAAAAACCCGAGCTGGAACTCGGATTTCTAAAGAAATGATTGATTTCCAATGCGAGGATTGGATTCAAAAGGAAGTCCTCATCGTTACTCAGAACATCGAACGAAAAATAATAGAGGAAAAACCCGAGTTGGAACTCGGATTTCTAAAGAAATGATGGATTTCCAATGCGAGGATTGGATTCAAAAGGAAGTCCTGGTCGGAACTCAGAACTTCAAATGAAAGAATAAAGGGAGAAGCCCGAGTGGAGACTCGGGTTTTTGACAGAAAATTTTTTAATCAAAAGATTGAGTTTTGAAAATTTGCCAGTGCGAGGACCGGACCTGGGATTGAGAATGACCGTTTTAGAGGACTGAATTTATTTGCATGTGATCTGATTGCCCCCTTATCTTGACTGGGGAGAAAATAAAATTTGAGAAGAACAGACGAAAAAAGATAAAGATTGATGGAATAATTGACAAAAGAGAAGAATCAGGGAATTATCTTTGTAAAAAAATCCTCACAGGTAGCATTGTTGCTCCTATGAGGGGTTTCAGGATTATCCCTTATCCTGAATGGGAAAGGAATAAAATTTAGGCAAAAGTTGATGAAAAGCTTTTGATAAAGAATTGGAAGAATTAAAATTTAATTAAAAAATAAAAATTGATAAAATTGGATAAAGAAAAGGATTTAGCAGAGATTAATGCAGCCTTAAAAGAGAAAGACATTCAGGACTATCCCTTATCCTGAAGAAAGAAGGACCTCGTAGGATGAGGTTTCAGGTTTTATCCTTTATCCTGAAAAGGGGGGAAAAAAAAGAAAAAGAAGGAAAAAGAAATACCTCATGGGAAAGAGGCATCAGGTTTATCCCTTAACCTGAAAGGGTATTTTTGAAATAAGAATCAAGAAGAATTAATAAAATGAATAAAAATTGATAAAACTGATAAAGATGGATAAACAAAAGGTTGATAAAAGTTGAGAAAAAGAGTTTTGATCCTTCCTGCATGTGGGATCTTAAAAATGAGAGAAGAAGATGAGAAAATCATTTTTTTTGGAAAGAAAGATTAACCGCGAGAGCTAATCTTTGAAAGGGGATCATTCATGAGAGATCATCATGAGGGTTAATTTTTTTTTGAAGCAATGATTTAAAAACCAATTTTTAGAAAATATGATCAACACGAGGGTTAATATTTAAATGCAATGATTCGAAATCAAATTTTTAGAAAATATGATCAACGCAAGGGTTGATCTTTGAATGCAATGGTTTGAAACCAAATTTTTGGAAAATATGATCAACACTAGGGTTGATGTTATGAAATCCATTTTTGGAAAATGAGATCAACACAAGGGTTGATCTTTGAATGCAATGGTTCGAAACCAATTTTTAGAAAATATGATCAACACAAGGGTTGATCTTTGAATATAATGATTCGAAGTCAATTTTTTTGGAAAATATGAGCAATAATTCGAAATCAATTTTCAGAAAATATGATCAACACAAGGGTTTGATCTTTGAATGCAATGGTTCAAAAAAAAAATTTGGAAAATATGATCAACACTAGGGTTGATGTTATGAAATCCATTTTTGGAAAATGAGATCAACACAAGGGTTGATCTTTGAATGCAACGGTTCGAAACCAATTTTTAGAAAATATGATCAATACAAGGGTTGATCTTTGAATATAATGATTCGAAGTCAATTTTTTTGGAAAATATGATCAACACAAGGGTTGATCTTTGAAATGTAATAATTCGAAATCAATTTTCAGAAAATATGATCAACACAAGGGTTGATCTTTGAAATGCAATGATTCGAAATCAATTTATAGAAAAATATGATCAACACAAGGGTTGATCTTTGAATGTAATGAAATCAAACCTCTATTTTCTCTCATAATGTTCTCTCTCTTCCTTCTCTTTTCCTTTTTCTAACCTCTATTTTCCTCCTTTTTGAAGGGAGAAAAATAAAACACAGAAAGAAAGAGAGAAGAGAAAAGAAAAGAAGAGAGAAGAGGAACTCTTTTGCGGGGTCTCACTTGACCTTAATTTTGAAAATATTTGAGAAAATAACTCACCTCCGTTTTGAAATATTTGCGGGAAAACTGGGAGACGGGATCCGCTCGTCGGTACGAGGTTCGACCGTTTCTGGCACCTTTACCAGGGGTAATCGAACCAAGGGTCGAATTCATGCATTTTGCTTTGCTAAGAAATTATCTAAAAATTTATTCTAAGTCTTAGATGCACAAAGAATCATGCTTGTGCAATGCAAAAGATGTATGCTCTCTTTTGAAAATGATTTGAAAATTTCCCAAGTGTTTCTGAGATGAATCTGATAATGGAGTGAAGAAATAGTTTCTAACTTAGAACTTAAGATTTAAAGTTCTAAGTTTTCAAAATAATCAGAGCTTGGAAAAATAGATCTGGATCTTTAAGAGAAATGATTTTGAAGCTGAGATAAAGGAGAAGGAAGGAAACTTCAGAGTCATAAATGGACTTTGAATTTAGAATAAAGATGAAATGAAATTGAATTCTAACTTTTAAAGTTTGAAATCAGAATGAAACGTGGGAAATCTAAATAGAATTTGAGAAATAGAATTGATTTGAAAGTTGAAATTCAAGGTGGAATTTGAATCCAAAGTCTGGATTCTAAATAGAGTCCAAAGTTTGAATTTTGGATTTTAGAACCCGAAAATAGGATTTGGATTTGAACTCTAGGATCCAAGATGAAATTGGGTTCTGAATTTTTAAATGGAATTGGATCTGAAGTCTGAGATCCAAAGTAGAATTGGTTCTGGATCCTAACATGGATTCGGATCTGAAGTCTGAGATCCGAAATAGAATTGGGTTCTGGATCCTAAAATGAATTTTGGATCTGAAATCTGAGATCCAATGTAGAATTGAGATCTAGATCCTAAGTGGAATTTGGATCTGTGATATGAGATCCTGATGTAGAATGGGGATCTGGATCCTAAGTGGAATGTGGATCTGTGATGTAAGATCCGATGTAGAATGGGGATCTGGATCCTAAGTGGAATTTTGGATCTGAAGTCTGAGATCCAAGGTGAAGTTGGATTCATACTTGGAAATATGGATCCAAGTTGAGATTAGGATCTAACTTTGGTTTTTGTAATTCTGAAAAGTCTAAATAGGACCTTTGAAGACGGATCTGGGTTTTTGAAAACCCAGTTTTGAATTTAAAACTTTAGGAAGATTTAGGTTTTTTGAGATTCAAAATCAATCTCAAACTGTGATTGAAGATGAGAAGATGAACTTGATTTTTATTTTGAAAATGAATCAGAAACTTCAAAGTTAAGTTTGAACTTTGAAAAATTGAATTGGAATTTTGAATACAAAAATGATTTTGAAATTCCAAAGTCAAATTGGACTTTGAAATTGAGATAGAATCGGAATTTTGAAAATAGAAATTTGAAGAAAGATGTTCAAAATCACTTGTGATTTTAAAATGAATTTTTGAAAAATATGATGCAATTCTATCTTAAATGATGAAATGAATTTAAAGAATTTGAATTTGGAATTTGAAAAGCTATTCCATTTTTTAAATGAATTAAAAATGAGGTTGAAGACATAATACATACCTGACTATGGTCATTGAATGTATTATATAATAACTACATTTAAATTCAAGTGAAGAATAAAATATATTTTGGTGCTTTTATAGAATTTAAAATGAAATTAACTCTCAATATACCCTGACTATGGCCATTGGTATATATATTGAATTAATTTTAAGTTAAATTCTGATAAAAGAGGAAAATACTTAAAGAAAATATGATGAATTTTGAAAAGGAGATCCAGTGTGGATCCAGTGTTATTTTATAAAAGATAAAAATCCTAAGTTTTGTTTACATCCTGACTATGGTCATTGATGTAAATCATCAACTTAGGATTTAGTTACCTCTTACGAAATGATGCACGTGCCATTCGTGTTGCCATTTGTGAGAATTTGAGAAATAAAAGAAAAAAAAATACATGAAAACAAGCACTTTATGATATTTACAATGCTCATTCATTCTAATCTAATGCTCGAAATTTAAAGAATTCTAATTATGATCTAATTTATTACAAGGTTTAATTTTGAAAATACAACCCCCAGGAAATGACATTCTTCCATATATTCCCTGCAAAACAACTGGTTAGTATAAAAAGAGAAGAAAAATTTGCACATATCATACAGATGTTAATGTTAACGTGCTCATGTGCCAAGATATACATGATGGAAAGATGAGAAATGATATATATATATATCTTTGTATATACATATGTATATATGGGGGTATATGTATATACATGTATGACATATATATATATATATATATATATATATATATATATATATATATATATATATATATATATCGAGTATATTTTTATAAATCTGATTCTGACAAATGTTGCATATATCTGCCTTCATTCCAGCTACAACTAGTTGGCTGCAATTGGGGCCTTCCCTGATGAGATGCTAAGGTTTAAACAGGGTATCTCATACCCAGGTAATGCATACATCAACCTTATTCCCGTACCATTCCCAACTTCCCTAGTGAATCGAAAAGACTGATATCAACAGCCGATACATCTTGAATAACATTTGCTGGAACCATGTCTAGAACTTTGAGTTTTACCTCCTGTTCATATAGTGATCCCAATTCTGCTGCTTAACCAATGACCATGTGCTGGGATGTGCTGAGAGATGGAGATAGTGGGTTTAGGTAAAGAAAATCAAAACGGACTTGCAATACATCATGTGGCTTAAGGCTTTCAAGACCAAAAAGAAATGTCACAAATGGGTAGGAACACGCCTGTTTACCATATATGAGAACTTCTCATATCAGGATTCAAAAGCGGAATCCTCGTAATTCTGATTCATTGATTCCAAATCACATAGGTGCAACATGCTGCTAACTCTTCAAGATAATTTTAATACCTAGATGACTCACTCGGTTACTGTCAATGAACATGGCTAAGAACTGAAGATGGTTACCATAACCAAACATATTATAACTATAGACAGGCCTAGAACTGAAGATACATGGTTTCCTTTAGCACCATTAAGTAATCCTATGATGGGACAGTTCAAGCAAAATCAGATATTTTAGATTTATCACTTTCCCCAGACTTTACACCTAATGAAACTTCAAAAGAAAAAGAAGCCTTTTCTGCTATATTAATTAGAAGTGTCCTGGACAAGCACTAAAAAAAAAAAGAGAACATATCCTAACTAAACCTCCAAGGGACGGAACTTCTAGAAAAAGCTAGCACAGAAAATAAATAATGAACAATGTAAATATTTCAAGCTAAACCTGCACTTTATTTCACTCACATTTGATATTGATCAAAATGAACAGACTTTTGATATATCTAATACCAATTATTTAAATGGCTGTTGTACAAATATATTCCTTCAAAAATCCTACTGTATGAATTCAGAATTTGACTAGCCTGTTCTTGATGACATCCTTTTTTTTTTTTACACTGAGCTTAAACCAATGAGAGCTATCTGAACATTTTCTGAATTATTCAACTAACTTACCAGCACTCTCTGTCATTCGAACTTGTACAAGCGATCATGTTTATACCCTAGTCCACAGGGGATAAAGACTGCAAATCACATTCGATAGCCAGATCTTGAGGTTGGATACATGCTAGTGCTTAAAAAAAAAAAAACGGGGCCAGGCAAAACATAAGCAATGCTTATTTCATATATAGACAAATGATCCATGGAACATGTGGATCCAGGAAATTGCATCTGTAAAAAAAATATGGTAATGACACACTAAAGTAATGGTAATAAATATGTCATACCTGTTCAACTGTAAAAGAATATTATAATAGCACACTAAAAAAAAGTCACAGCCTTACCTTATCAAAGCCTTTCAGCAACAGGTAGGTTTTATTCTTTAAGTAATAGCACCACCCACCAAGTTACAAAACGTATAGCTGAGTAATGTTCACCTGCTAACCAATCTCTAAGCAAATCCATCAATTGCAGATTTCCTGAAACTAGCATTTAAGCTTTTTTGTGCAGAAGCTTCCTTCCCTGCTATCAACCCATCTCTCTAACCAGTTGTATGGAATTGGTTTTGCTTCCTGGAACAACAACCCACATGCTTAAAAAAAAGTATCCTTCCTTCATTGATTGACAAGCAAAACAAAATTTACACAGAAGACAACGTCGATATCGCCTTCTTTTCACTGTATAACCTGCAACATTCAATCATCCCAAGTGCTTCCTCAGGAGATCTCAGAAAAGGAGTTAGCTTTAATCTAGGTAAAAACTTATCAATAATGTCACCATTATGTCACCCAACAGGTGATTTCAGTGAATTCTTAATAGAAAAAGACATTAGATGACCATCTGCAAATGAATGGCATCTAAACACTGTCTTCCAATGCATATTACAAAGATGCCGAATAGTGATTTGAATAGCCTGCTGTAAATACCTCTTTAGCCCAATAGCCAACTGCAAAGGGGTTTTTCACAATTTTCTAGGATCCATTGTTTTGAACATTTCAAACTTAAGAGATCAATGACGAATTCTAATGAATGCTGAAGAAAAGGCATGAAGCATGGTCAGTGATGATAGAGGCTATGTACAGGGGGGGGGATGGTGATTGATGCCCTGCTGCAAGACTTGATAAAATTGGATCTTAAAACAGAGGGATAACAAAAACGATGCTATGGCCATAAAACTGAAGATAAAACCAGATAAACCAAACATGGGGAATGCCATGAACAATTATCATCGAATGAGTAAAATAAAAGAAAAGAAAAAAAGAAAAGCAAAGAGACAGAGGTAATTTCATAGATGATGCTGTAATGCAGGTAACAAAGATGATCGAGAAATATATATAGATGAAACATAGCTGATCTAACGCATAATGCAGTAATTTTAAACAAGAATGCAGCAGATAACACGAATGGTCTATGTTGACAAGCAATATACCCAACGATTTCTAATGAACAAATACACAAATGGCGATCTAAAGCAGGATGCAAAGGGCCCTAAAATTTTTTTTGATTATAAGACCCACGTTACCTTTGTTCCCCATCTGATCTTTCCATAACTACTCAACAGTGCATCTGAAGTCGTCCAGGAAGTGAGATGATAAACCAAACAATAGAAGACATCATATGCCACGAAAACGTGATGAAGCCAGGGGTAGTTACATGGGAAAATTTCTGCAAGCCATGACATATAAATGCAATCAGAAAAGTAATGAGCACAAAGTATATAATATTTAAAACATAAGGCAGAGTTAGATGACCAGCTGCAGGTGAATGGTACCCAGTCATAAGAAAATGCAATGAGGATCGGATATGAACAAAATCATGAGATGTAAAAAAAAAAAAAATTGTAACAAGACTGTAGAGAATGTACAGAAGATGCAGATGATGAAAATGCAAGAAATACAATACAGAAAATTATGATGTCGATGATGCTTTTAGACAAATAAAAAAAAAATGGCACGAACAAAAGTAAACCGAACAGAAATTCAAAAATAAACCACAGGAAAAGAAGGAATTGTCGGATTTACTCCATTGATGTCGCACCGATGTAGGTCGATATTGTCACCAGCAAATCGATCCTACATGGTGCTTTAATAATAATAAAAAGAAAAAGAAAATTAAGAAGAACAGAAGAAATAAGGTACTTACCGTGGCTATTACTGGAGGTCAAATTTCCTTTGCTCGATCCGGGGGGATCCGAGAGAAAGAACAGAAAATTAGAAGTAGAGGCTTTGATCGAAGAAGGAGCAATGGATTCTAGGTGCTGCTGTAATGTGGTGAACGGCCTTCCTCTTTAATCGGCTGAGAGATAGTCAGGATAAGAGAAGATAGAAGGGGAAGAAGAGGAAAGAGGAAGAGAAGAATGCGTGAAGCGACGAAGGAGTGGGGGTGAGAGCCGGTTCCTGAAGAAGAGAGTGATGCGGAGGTGAGGAGTTATCGAGAAGAAGAAGATGGAGGGGTAGAAGACGATCCATTAATGGGGCTTCTTGCATGCCCTTTTAAGGAGGAAGAGAAGGTTCAGGAATGGGGTTTGTTAGAGATGAGCGGAGGAGGAAAAAGGGAGGGTGATCGGCGAAGCAGAGGGAAGGAGGAGAGAATGGAGGGTGATCAGTGTATCTGTTGGAGATGGGCGGCGACGGAGAGAGGGTGCGCCATGGTGAGAGTGAAGACAGAACGGAGGGGGGGCGGCTATCTTTCCCCCTTCTTCCTTACGAAGGAAAACCCTAAAAGAGGGTTTTTGCGGAGGAGACCCTCTAATTTTCGATATTTTGCAAAGAGGGGGCAACTGAGGCTTTTAGCAAAATTGTTTTTAAGAGGTTCAAAATCATTTGCTTTTTCTCGTAGTTTTCCCAATTTTTTTGGTTTTTGTGTTATTTTTCAATTTTTTTGTATTTTTAGAATAAAATCCTAAAGTTTGTGAGAAAACAAAGATTAAAACTATTTTTTTTGTGTTTTTGCAAAAAATATTTACAAAAGGGGAATTTTTCTGAGGATTTAAAAAGCTATTTTAAGAAAATTTCTTCAAAAATGGGTTTTGATCCGGATTTTGAGGAAATATGGATTTAAAGTACTGGATTCGGATCCAGAATTAATTTTGAATATACCAATATGGAATTTAATTCAGAAAATCTGAAGAATGACTGAAATTTAGCTTTGAAATTGCTTTGATTTTCTCAGAAGACGGGGTTGGGGGCAAAAGGGTCATTTTACAAAATTTTGAAAAATTTGGGGTGTTCACACTAATTTAAACTATGGTTAAGCTGGCTAAAATTAGTCTATACACACATAATCAAAAGGATATACAGGAGAACAAAAAGTAATTGGAACAACCTAAATTAATGACTACAGAAAAAACGAATCAGCTAATTAAATTGTAAAGGGACTAACCGAATTCTAATAAATCTAGCTATACTAATCACGGAATTACATCTATTCTCAAATGCATCAGACCTAACAAGCTAATATAGACATAATTTAATTCAAACTACCATAAAGCAAGACACTACAACGATCTATAAAACACTGGCAACTAAGTTAAATTTTACTAACATCATATTATGAATAAAAACAATCTAATTTACACTATACTAAGACAAAATTGACTCTGAACTGTTAGACTATGAAATACCAAAATACTCTAAATAATATGTTGTACATGAAAGAAAGAATAGAAAAACATATTCTAACATTTTACTCTATAATAAACTAATTAAACTACAACCAAAATTGCATCGAAACTAAATTAAATACATGGCTAAACGCACCTAAATCTACACAGCAAACAACTTAATTTAATTTAATCTATCAAACTAATGTATCAACAGAAAACGCTACAACTGAATGGAATTAAAATACTATTTTATATAAATCAAAATAACTCGATCTGCACAATGACACATTAAATCCAACAAGAACTAAAAATGAAATCAAACGTACACCTCTACTCAACATAATATTCTTTCATCAACACAACTTAGACCTAAATATCACTGGAAATTAAGAGGAAACACGCAGGTATGAACCAGAAAATCAAATCGCACGCCTACACCCAAAAACACTAAAAACATCCAACGTTGGATTGAAAATTATGAGGAAATAGAAGGGACAACATCTAAAAGACCTCTACGTGCAGGTTTATGCACGAAACCTCTACACTAAGGCTGACGAAAAACAGAAAATATGTGTAAACACCCCAAATTTTTACCCTCATTCAGTGTTTACATTTCATGTGTCACTGCATGTCATTGCATGCATTCGGCATACCATTTCATTGCATTGCATCTCATTTTTGAGATCCAGCACTCCTGTTTTTAAACTATTCAATCCAGATTCAAGTTTTTAAAACTTTCTTTCAAAATCAATTTTAAAACCTGGGTTTTTAATCAACATTCTATCATTTGCCAACCCCTAAGACCTTATATTTTGAAATGTTTTTCTCAGAAAACAATCTGGATTCATTTTAAACTCAATTTTCGACTGATTTCAATTCTCAGATGAGACCCATTTAGGTGGTGTCACTTCTGGATGCCTTCATTTATCAAATTTCTCAAAAATTTCATAGTCCTAGTTGGATCAGGACTATATTTTTATCTTTTTATCTTTTTATCTTTTTAAAACTCCATTTTGATTTTAAACTGGTTAGGGTCATATCCCTTATCCATTTCCTCCATTTTGGCCAAAATCTTAGAGTCCTAGTTGGATCAGGACTCTTTTTCTAGAGTCCCAGTCGGATCAGAACTCTACTTTTTACTACCTTTTCTACCTATTTTGGAAAAAACCTTTCAAAATCTTCTGTTTTGGCCCAAATCCCAGAGTCCTAGTTGGATTAGGACTCTTCTTCAAGAATCCCAGTCGAATTAGGACTCTTCTTCAGAGTTCCAATCGGACTAGGACTCTGTCTTTTGTCACTATTTTTACCTGTTTTTTACCAAATCTTTCAAAATGAGTCAAAACTCAGAGTTTCAGTCAAAACAGGACTCTGTTCAAAGAGTCCTAGTTGGATCAGGACTCTGATCCTGATTTCAATTTTGAGAGAATCTTTCAAAATTCTTTCCATCTATCAAAACTGTTGTACTTTTATCGAAGAATTTCAAAATTCTGAGGTTTTATCCCAGAGTCCTGATCAAATCAGGACTCTACTCCAGAGTCCTGATCGAATTAGGACTCTATCCAAAGTTGGTTTTCGCACTTCATTTTCACTGGTTTTCAAAAGCTTTGCTTAAATTTCATCATTTGTTTATCAAAAAACCAAAAAATTTCAGAGTCCTAGTCGAATTAGGACTCTTCTTTAGAGTCCTAATTAGATCAGGACTCTGAACCAAAAACTCTAATTTTATCCCGTTTTTAACTATTTTCCAAAATTCTCTCATTTATTTTCTCAGAAAATCCAAAAATCTGAGAGTCCTAGTTCAATTAGGACTCTGTCCCCAGAGTCTCAGTTGAATCAGAACTTTGTTTTATTTCAATATTTGTTATTGTTTTCACCGTTTTTACAAGTTCTTTCATCTATTTTTCAGAAAATACCAAAAAATCTAGAGTTTCAGTCCGATCAGGATTCTGTCTCAGATCCTAATCTAGTCAGGAGTCTGTTTTGAAGTTTGTTTTTACTTCCATTTTCATTCATTTTCATTTGTTTTTCAAAATTTAGGTCATTTTGCACAGTCCAGTTAATCCAGGACTCTATTTCAGAGTTCTGATCGAGTTAGTAGTCTAACCCTGACTGTATTTTCCGACTTGTTTCACCATTTTTGATAAAATCTTTTCAAAAACTCCTTCATTTGGCCTTTAAAACCCAAAATCTCAGAGTCCTAAAAATCCAGAACTCTAACCCGAAGTTTCATTTTGCTTGAGACTCTAGTTTCAAAATTCTGAATTTCAATTATTGATTTTAAACCCTTTTTCGAAGCTATTTTCAGTGTTTATTTCAAAATTTTCAAAACCTGATGTAGGCCCACTCAGTTGGCACCATATCCAGACGAGTTCTGACCCAGTTGGAACTCTATGCCATTTCAAAACTTTTAATTTCAAGCTTTAAAATCGTTTTTGAAAATTCAAATGGGGCCCACTCAAGGTGGCGCCACATTTGAAAAAGTCAGGGTTAGAGTAGGATTAGTCAGTGTCTTGGTTAGTTTTAGAAAGTTATAAGGGTCAAAGTTCCTTTTGAAAATTCATTTGAAAATTTAGTTTTAAACCATTGTTTTTAAAGGTTTTTAAAACTTTAAAAACCAAATATGGAATAACGCCAAGTGGCGCCACATTTGAGGGTCTTTAGGTTTAGTTAGGACTTCAATTAGGTGTTAATTAGGTTAATTAGATTAATTAGGTTAGGGGTATAATAGTAACTCCACCCAAAAATCGCCCCTCTTGAGAAATCCAAAATTTTCAAAACTCTTTATTTTAAAACTTGATTTTTTTTAGTATAAATACGGGCAATAGGGGGTCGACCTCCACACTCTCTCTCTTTTGAAATTCTTAAAGCTTCTCTCTCCTCTTCAGCCCTTCCTCCATTGCTTGAACTCCAAGGTAATTGTCTTCTTTAATTTTTTTTAGTTTTTATTTAATGTTTTTCCTGTTTTAAATGAGATTTAGTCATTGGCTTCATCCCCTTCATGAATTCAACCTCAAGAACCTCAAGAACGGTTCAAGAAGATGATCTAACCCTGTTTTAATGTTTTTTCAGGGATTCTAATCCATTAGAATCGATTGTAGTATCGTTTTTCATGTTCTTAACCATGAAAACATGTGATTTATCCGTTAAATGGGTCAAATCCATGATTTTTAAGGTAAAATCAAATTCCAGCCATGGATTCCCTGTGTTGTATTTATTTCTTTGCTTATTCATGTATATTACACGTTCTTCAGCATAGAAATCAATTTTATTTTACTGTTTTGGTATTTTTTTATTGTTTTCATTGATTAATGCATGCTTTATTAGGTTTTATTAAATTTCTGTGTGTTTTAAGCTTAGATCAGTAAAGAGCATGTTATTTCGTATTGAAGTACTCACTGTAAATTTCTGATTTTTTTATATGTGATACACAAATATGTCAGTGAACTATTGTAAAAAAATAAGATGTTTTGGGATTCGGGAACTCTGTTAAAAAAATAAAATATTAAACCATGATTTTTAATCGTTTAGAATCATTATTGAAATTCATAGGTAACTTGCAGTTGTGCTATTTCTCTCATCCGATATTCGATTCAAGATCCGTAAAGTGCAGTGGTTTCATATTGATGTGAACTATTTACTGTGAAGTTTTGATAATTTTTTGCCTCTGTTTGGTATTTTTCCTTTGTCAGAAAATCAGATTTAATATTTAAAACTCGTTAGTGTTTACCAAAACCCTAATCGGAATTGTAATGATCATAGATCTCAAACCGTAGATTCGATTCATAATTTGTCAAAAAAGGAAGTTCATTATTTTTGTATCTACGGTTCACTTCTGAAATTTCAGAAATTTTTGATGAAGATTACTATTTGTTTCTGTATTTTCAACCGGAAGTACCTGTTTTAACCAATGTTAGATTCATTACATTTTAGTCCAGATTGCCGGGAGGGTTTCTCCATAACCAAAGATGATTTTTCCGATATGTAAAAAGGAGATTCTCTGTATTTATGTCTAGTTTACCTCTGTAAAATTTCAAAATTTTATATGGTGGATTGATCCCTGATTCAGGTCTAACATTGAACTGGTCTGTGACCATGGGTAAAAATAGCTTATTTTAGGGTTTTAATGCTATTTTTGAATTGGAATAATGTCAAAAATATATTTTTATGATTCCAATATGCTTTTAGGGTTATAACAAGTACAGGTGTCGATTTTTATGAATTTTGGAATCCATTTGATGCTTGAATAAATCAAATTACAAAACAGGGTGCCTGCAGGATCCCGAAACACTGCCAAAATCGTGATATTTGTGATATTTCTTGATTTTCGTGTATAAGCTCACAATTTTAGGGTTTGTTTATGTTTAGAATCATATTAGGATGTTTCATGTTTGATTTTATGTTTATTTCAATCATAAATCCCAAGTGTTTACCAAAATCTATTTCAGAAAACCTTGATTTCAAGGCCATAGTCTTGCTATCAGAGACATTTTGGTCATTTGACCTAAATTTCGAAATTCTAAACTCTAATTTTCATGTTTTTAATCATGTCATATCATATTTAGTTTAATTTATCCTCATTTGAATTTCAAAAGTTGTATTTTATAAAATATTCTTCTGAAAACCCTGATTTCAAGGCCATAGTCTTGCTATCAGGGGTATTTTGGTCATTTTGACCCCAACTTCGAATTTTCAAATCTCATATTTATTATTTATTTAGTTTTATGTCATATTTTATTAAGTTTATATCAGAGAATCAAGGAAAAAGGCTTATATCTAGCAAAGTCCAGTAATTTCTAGATATTACTGGATAAATCTAGAAAAGCCAACATTTCTTCACTAACAAGTTTTCTAGTTTTGCAGGGATATTGAAGACTTTACTTTCCTTTAAATTATTGTATTTAAATTCAATTAGTGATGTAAATTAAATGTAAACTTTGGAATAAGAATTTCAATTTCTGCTTAGATTAGGATTTGCATTGCATATAGTTTTTAATTTTGATATATAACTGCAATGTATGCCAATTCATGCATATTCTTTCAAAATCCACTATGGTCTACACAAATGGCACGTGCACAAGCTCTTATGGAGTTGACAAACTCGGTGGAATTTGTATTTATGGCCATAGTCAGAATACGAATGAGACCCAAATTTGTAATCTTCGTATTAGCCACATTCATCCTACACTCTTAGGCTAACTTCAAAATGCACTGCATTTCTTAAAACTCAAAAGGATTTTCTCAATTCCTTAAAGAAATATCTTTCAAATCCATATTCATTCATTCCATTCAATTTGCAAATTCCAATTCCAATTCCAATTCAGAGAAATCGATTTTCTCAAAATTTTTCAAGTCTTATTCAAAATCGATTTTCTCAAAATTCTGAGCTTTCAAAAGATATTTCAAGTATTTATCAAGTTCAAAATTCGATTTTCCAAGTTATATCTTCAATTTCAAAGTTTGAATTCAGAAAAATCAAGTTTTTCTAAAGTTTAAAATTCAAACTTTTCTCAGAATAATCCAAGTTTTCCCAGAATTGATTTTCACAGAACATCAAGGCTTCCTCAGAAATCGATTTTCATTTTCCTCAGAAACATTCTCTCACAAAGCTCACGATTTTCCAAATGACATCTTTTCCAAGAATTTTCCAAGTATTTCAAATCTTCGAAGCAAATATCATGTTTTAAAATATGCATTTTCTGAAATTCATAGCACATGCCTGATTCTTTGTGCATTTAGGAAATAGAACACAATTTAGACAACTTGAGCAAAGCTAAGCACACTTTTGATCCTTGGTTCAATTACCCTTGGTAAAGGCGCCAGGAACGGTTGAACCTCGTACCGACAGGCGAATCCAATTCTTCGGAATTATCCCGCATTTTAAAACGGAGGTGAGTTTTTTTCAAAGGTCAGTTTGACTTGCAAAAGTAAAAATTTTACGATGATAACAGGTTTGGCGACCGTGATGGGACCTTTCTTCACCTGATCAATTGTGTGCTTAACTTAGTTCAAATTGTCAAAATCGTGTTCCATGGAATGTCAGCTTTTATTTTATGATATCATGTGAAACTAGGAGCCTAGACTTGAACCCAGCTGACATGGATTGCATATAGACTAGGCATGGTTTGGTAGGACTATATTGAGGAGAATTATTCATGCTCACATAGACTTAGGTCTAATACAACACTCCTCAATCTAGGAATTATATGAAAACAATGTTTGCTTCTTCAAATATTTCAAAATCTCTATCTCTTTAGGTCTTAGAGCCCTCTATTTGCTTGCATGTGCTCATGTTTTCAAAAACCACCCCACCTATCTTTACCCGGTCTTCACGTTGCTGGGCTCTCTTCCAGAACCATAGTTCAGGACAAAGCCTCACAACTGGGCCACCTATTTGGGTGAAAACCCCCTGCCACGTACCAAGGGCCATAGTCCAACGTATATCGGCAGACGCTCAAGGATGTTGGAAAACTTGAACCTAGAACCGGAGAAATTGATTTTATGCCATGTACATCGAGCCTTGGCTTGAGTATATCGGCATAACATGATTGGACACAGATGATCTGAGCCTTAGAGTTAGGATTAAGATCCTAAAGCTATTTCAAAACTGGTGCATCTAGAGTCAGCTTTTAGAGAATGCTGTATGTGCATACTTGTTTGTACATGATGTGATTGAATGTTAGTTTCTTTTATTCCATTTTATTACATTTACCAGAAGTTTTCTAAAATACTGGACGATTTTCAAAAAATCCCCAATTTTTCCCATCTGTTTCCATATACTAGCTAAAAATTCTATTTTATTCAAACCCTGGACGATTTTTCAAATTCTTTTTTATTTTTCTTCAAAACTCCAGGTGATTTTCCATCCTTCCTTCCTTCTGGATCTCGAATTTCCTGCTTTATTTTCATCTTGCCTGTAATTTTTCAAAATCCTTGTATTTTCCCAAGTCTTATCCCAATTTTTCATGTTTTCCAGTCTGATGGCATCCAGTCAACTTGATTCGGTCTTTCCTAAGAGTCACATCTCCTACGAGGTGCGACAAGGTCTTCCTGAACATCGAGTCCTCAGCACCGGATTCTTCCTTCCCCGGTGGTATTATTCATGGCTTAAGAACTTCTCTTGTATGTTTCTGGACCATTTGGACGATTGTGGATTGGAACTGGCATCCGCAATGGGAAAGCATACAGTCAACGGCAATTTGATCCACGCACTGGCAGAGGGGTGGAATCCAAGCACTAGTACCTTCTGGTTCCCATGGGGAGAGATGACTTTATTAATGGACGAATTCTCGGAGATTATGGGATTACCTGAACCAGCTGGTCAACCTGGAGATCCATTGGAGAAACAGTTCTTAATTAATGTCAAGGGTCTGGATCTCCGAGACGCTTTAGCTCGCATGACAGGACGCAAGTCTTGGCCATTGATCGAGGAGAATTGAAATGAATATGTGAACCTGCTCAAAATCTACAGACAGTATGGGGCATTTGTGGAAGTCAGCTCCTTATCTCAAACAGCTCGAGAAAGAATCCAACATGCGATGGTCTTATGCACTGTGGGATTAGCTCTCTTTCCAGATGGACGGAATTACATGGATATCAGGATAGTTCAACTTCTGCGAAGGTGGGGAAGTCGACAGACATGTCACCTCTCCATAGCCATGGCCGCACTCGCTTTTCTGTACCGAGGGTTGACCCGTTTCACACTCGGAGAATCAATTCTAGTCGAAGGGTGCACCTATGCATTGCAATCTTGGTTTCTCCAACATGTGCCAGCTCGAGCCAGTTCATTTAGATACAATGGTGAAAAGCTTCTGCTAGTTGCGCGATACCGATTCTTGATCGATAACCTTCAAGAGGAAGAAGTCGTATGGGACTACTTTGATCATCAGGAATCACCTCCTAGATATACTTATGCATACGACAAGTGGTTCAGGCTACTTGGCCCATTCTTATGCGCATACTACCATCCAGAGCGGTGTGTCAGACAGTTCTTTCAGAGACAGAAGCGCATAGAAATTCGTCTACTATCAGGGATCTTGCCAGAGTTCGATCTCACATCAGATCAGTGGTTCGAAGCATACCATTCTGTCAGATATGGCTGGGATTCTTTTGTTACTCTTACTATTTTTCCTGGTCCTCGAGTGTCCTCTGATTATCAGGAGTGGTGGAAAATTGTATGTCCCCCTCCCCTTTGTCAAGTATATTATTAATAAAATCATGTTTTTCCTTCAATAAAATTCTTTTAATTTTCATCCCATCTTGGTTTGACGACCTCGCCTAGGTAATAAGACATATTTTTCAGTTGTTTATTTTCTTTACAAAGGAATGACAACATAATTGTCGTAATCCCAGTGACGACTCAATCCCTAGTAATGGGATACTCTTTCAATTGTCTACCAAAATTCTCAGCAAATATTTTCTTCCAATCAAAAGCCTAACCATCAATTTTGCCCTGCAGAGAGCATTCGTGACATTCAATGGTTCAGACAAGGTCAGGAAAGAAAACTGCACCGGTCGAAGGCATGGCACATTCAACAGCTTCAGAAGAAGAGATGGGTTCCCCGCATTCCGGCAGAAATCAAGGGCAACAGGTTGAGGATGACATTGATCCTCAAATGTATGCTATGTTTAAAAAGATGATGACCAAAATGCTGGCAGAGCAAGCTGAAGCCAGTGCATAGCAAACCCAAGGTAAGCAAAAGGCCAGGCAATGAAGGAAGCCTCGAAGGCAACCAAGAAGCCCATTCAATATACTGATGCGACCAATGAAGAAGAATCAGCGAAAGATTCAGATGAAGAGTTTGAGACTCATCAGACATTCCGGAAATCAACACAAGGGCAGAGGTCGGCCCATAAATTCAAAGAGCAATCCGTCAATGATTCTGACCAGCCGCAGCTCAAAGAGGTGGTTAGAATGGTTCGAGATCTGCAGGCCCGTGATAAGGGCAAGAAGGTATTCACCAGCGAAGATTTCTAGGACGGTTTGGAGGGAGACGACAATCTGGATAATCTCCCTAAGAAATTCATTAAATTCGATGGTTCTGGTGACCCTAAGGCTCATCTCGCCATGTTCTTCGCTGAATGCTCCAGATTCAAGCGAGATAACTAGGCACTTTTCCTTTGCTTCCCTCGCAGTTTGGAGGAAACAACAGCTAAATGGTACTCCAAGCATGTCAGCCCGATCGAACTGAAAGAATTTGACAAGGTGGTAAACATGTTCATTGAGCGATTCCTCTTTAATGCTGAGGCACTTCCCACCCTCAGTCATCTTTGTGGTCTTAGGCAGAGAGAAAATGAAAAGGCCAGAGATTTTATTCATCGCTGGAGGTCAGCTTGCAATAAGATGAGAGACCACATATTAGAGGGGCATGCTTTGTCCTTAATTCTGAGTAATTTCTCACAGCCTCTGAAAGGCCTCATCTCCACCGCACCATCCAGAACATTTATTGAGTTAACAGAGCAAGCCGAGTGGCTCGAGTTAAGTATGGAAAATGATTTTTACGAGGGCTTCACTTTTGCTAAGAACAACAGTCAGAATGAATCAAAGAAGAAGAATCATTTCACTCACTCTGCCAGAAATGATAAATGGAATTATCGCAAGGGGCAGAACGAAGATTTCTGTTATGGGGCAGGAGGTTCAAACAAGAATGATCAGAAAGGGAAGTCGATCCCGCAATTCAACAAGCCGCTTCAGTTAGAGCAGGGACCGAAACCCCGGGAGAAAGTAAAACATGAAGGATGGAGCTATGATAGGAAGTTCACTCCACTAGACCAATCACTCGAGACTGTGCTCGAATATATGTTGACCAAAGAGATGGTCAAATTACCTAGGCTAGTTGATCCCCCTGTTTCCATGGGAAAATTCAAGGACCAATTTTGTAAATTTCACAGAACAGTGGGGCATAATACTGAGAACTGCTTCATTCTCAAGAATATTGTTCAGGATCTCATTGACAAGAATCTTCTGGTAGAGGGTGTCGAAGATGAAAATATGGAAATTTTGAAGAAACTGTTCTCTCATCACTCTACAACGGTCATTTCTGAGCAACCTTTTCAACCACAGGAGCATATCAGGCCATGCTCTAAAAAAGATATGCAAGCCCAGCATCAGGTCCTTGTACTGCAGCAGGCTCAATCCAAAGCTCAGAAGATGGATCTTATCTCAGCCTTTGGAAAAATGAAAATATCTGCCAAGCCCGCCGGGGTATCTCCCGATGTAGCTAAAAGAATGTCGTGGTTCCCCAAACATTTCATTAAGCCTGCCCCAGAGAAGAGCGAGACATATGCACAAAAGTCGATTACAGCATTATCCAATGTCTCAATTTTGGATTTAGCTCAAGCTTCCGCCAAACACCAGCAGGTATTGAATGATTTGTTACGGAAAATCAAAGTGAAACCGAGCATAACTCCTGAAGACATGGCCCAGATAGTCAATCAGGCCATGACAAATGCTCCAGTTACTTTTTCAGACAGAGATCTTCCGAAGCCGCATGTATTTCACAACAATGCTCTATATGTTGTGGTTCGAACCAGAGAGATGACAGTTCCCCATGTGTTGATAGATGGAGGCAGCAACCTCAATATATGCCCGAAAGTGACAGCTAAAGCTTTGGGCATCAAAGAGGAGGAATACATCCCGGACCCTATCACCATTTATGGGTTCGATAATCATGGCCAGACCGCAAAAGGAAAAATCTTCCTAGAGATTTTCATTGACTACTCAGTCCATTCAGTTCTCTTTCATGTAGTCAATGTGCCGCCAACATTCAATCTATTGTTGGGACGACCTTGGATCCATAACACGACCGCAGTGCCATCTACTCTTCATCAGTGTATTAAGTGGTCAAAGGGTGGAATGATCACAACAATTTTGGGAGAAGATCCGGAGCAGAGGCTAGCACAGCCCATGGTCCCCAGGCCCACTTTCACTACTGATATCCCTAGCATTAGGGGTATCGAAGAAGTCAGTTTTAAAGAAGACTCAGGAATATTGCAGATGATAGAACAACCACAGCATACAGTGGCTATGACTCGATGGAGAGGCCCATAGTTCTTCAAAATTGGAGGACAAATTGACTACAACACATTTAAAGATCATCCGTTGTTCTCTCAGTTTATGAAGGCAAAAAGGGGATTCGATTTATTAATGAAACATGGTTATCAGCCTTTTCAAGGCCTAGGCAAAAATGGAGATGGTCGTCTCGAGCCTGTAGTTCCTCAGCACTATCCTAAGGGACCCAGATTGGGTTTCACTGGTAGAAGATCTCAGAAGGGCACTGTTTTTGTCAAGGGGACACATTAAAAGAATCTGCTTGTCTTTTCATTTCTATTCTTTTGTCGGGATGATATCCCATTTCATTTTCATCATTATCATTTGATCAATTCAATCTTTCAATAAAGTTGCAAATTTCCTTTATCTGTCTAGATGCCACTTAACTCTTTATTTCTCATTATCAAATCTTCGCAAAATTGCCATTATTTTGCTCTTTTACTTTTCCAATTATTCTCTCAATAAAAGCAATTTGTTTTATGATGGGCGATTTCCTGAATCAATTTATTCTTCGATTTTCAAAATGTCTTCCCGGTCTATCAAGAAGCTCGTCCTTAATCCAAAGGCCTTTTTGAAGCCAGCAGTGATTCATCAAGTTAAAATAAGAGCAGAATGCAGTCAGACTACAAAGCAGTCAGAAGAACCTATAGAGTTTGATTCAGCTCTTCAAGAACTACCGGAATTTACATCAGTTCGGAAACAAGATGAGCCATCATCCTTGGATCAAGACCCGACTGAGGATATCAATATCGGATCAGAAGATGATCCTAAAATTCTCAAGATTGGTAGCAGTTTGAGTCCGGAAGAGAAAGAAAGGCTCATAAATTTTCTCAAGCAACATGAAGAAGTGTTTGCATGGACGTATAAAGATATGCTAGGTCTGGATACCAAATTGGTTGAGCATCGCCTCATTTTAAAGCCAGATGTCAAGCCAGTTAAGCAAAATCTAAGAAAAATGGATCCCCGAGTGGAGCAACAAGTTAAAGAAGGCCTGGAAGACCTACTCAAGGTAAGGTTCATTCGAACCATTGACTACCCAGACTGGCTAGCAAATATTGTCGCCGTCCTTAAAAAGAATGGTAAAGTTCGAATATGCATCAACTTTAGAGATCTCAATAAAGCGACTCCTAAGGATGATTATCCACTTTCTAATATTGATCTTTTGATTGATAGCACGACGGGTCACGCTATGTTCTCTTTTATGGACGGAT
This sequence comes from Nuphar pumila, assembly GCF_984573655.1. NCBI lineage: Eukaryota > Viridiplantae > Streptophyta > Magnoliopsida > Nymphaeales > Nymphaeaceae > Nuphar > Nuphar pumila. The sequence goes on from NC_143265.1 coordinate 61,625,922, forward strand.
ATTCCAGATATAATCAGATCAAGTTGGCCGCTCGTGATTAGTCCAAGACATCTTTCACTACTCCTTGGGGCACTTTTTGTTATATAGTCATGCCATTTGGGCTTAAAAATGCTGGAGCCACCTATCAGCGTGCTATGGCCGTCATTTTCCACGATCAGATGCACAGAATAATGGATGCATATGTTGACGACATTTTAGTAAAATCCAAAGAAGAAGATCACATCGAAGCTCTCAATCATGTATTCAAGCGGCTCATTCTTTACAAGCTAAGACTCAATCCACAAAAATGTGTTTTTGGAGTTGAATCTGACAAGTTGTTAGGTTTTCTAGTCAGCAAAAAGGGGATAGAAGTGGATCCCTCTAAGGCCAAAGTCATCATTAACATGCCGCCCCCGACTAATCTCAAAGAATTGCGTAGCCTTCAAGGACACATGCAATCAATCCGACGATTTATTTCCAATTTGGCCATGAGATGTGAGCCTTTTAATCATTTGCTCAGAAAAGGAGTGAAGTTCGAATGAGGACCAGAGTGTCAGCAATCGTTCGAACGCATCAAGAAATATCTTCTCAATCCTCCTGTTTTAAAGCCACTAGAATTAGGGAAACCCCTACTGCTCTACATTTCAGTTAATCAAGTTGCTTGCGGCGGATTCTTGGCACAATATGAAGAAGGCAGTCTGATAGAGCATGCCATTTACTATGTGAGCAAAACCTTTATTGATTATGAGAAGAAATACTATCAGATAGAGAAGACATGTCTAGCTCTGGTTTGGATGTGTTAGAAATTGAGACATTATCTGTTGGCGTCTGAAGTCAAGATTTTATCCAAATTAAATCCTCTTAAGTACATTCTCGAGCAACCATTTCTTAGCGGACGAATTGCCAAATGGCAAGTCCTACTAATGCAGTATGATCTAGAATATGCCTCACAGCAATCCATCAAATGACAAGCAACTGCAGATCAATTGGCAGTTTTTCCTCTAGGAGAGGATGTTAAAGCCGAGAATGATTTCCCCGATGAGCGGATCTGCAATATTCAACAATCCCCAATTTGGAATTTATTCTTTGACGGTTCAAAGAATATGGCAGGCATAAGAATTAGGATTCTACTAATCACACCATACAAGGAGATAATCCCCTTTTCTCTTAAACTGGATTTTCAGTGCACTCACAATATGGCCGAGTATGAAGCCTTGATATAGGGTCTGAAAATTCTACAGGACTTCAATGTCAAAAGAGTGCATGCTTATGACGATTCTTTGCTCGTCGTCAATCAAGTCCTAGCCGAATGGCAAGTGAAGGATCAGAAATTACTTCCTTATCAGAAGATTGTCTCAGCTCTTGCCAGCAATTTTGAAGAATTCTAACTTTTCCATATCAAGAGAGATTTCAATCAAGTTGCAGATAGTTTGGCCAATCTGGGATCCATCATGTCTTTCAAGAGCGGAGAATCTTGTCGCTCCTTTGACATTGGCAGACTTGATCAACTTGCTGTCGTCCCAGTAGAGCAGATAAACCAGACTGAGCAAAAGAAAAAGCCCTGGTATCATGACATCAAAAATTTCATTGAAACTGGCAAATTTCCTTAGGAACTCTCAAAGAAAGAACAATGAGCAATTCAGCACATGTCTGCTCGATATTTTATTCTCGCCGATGTTCTTTATCGTCGTGGATTCAGTTCTGAATATTCCAGATGTTTGGACAAAGAAGAAGCCAAAGAAGTTGTGCAAGAAGCACATGAAGGCATTTGCGGTGGTCATGTTGGCTACCAAACTCTTGTCAAACAAATCATCCGAGCAGGATATTACTGGAGGACCATGCAACAAGATTGTTATCGTTTTGTGAAAAAGTGTGTTCAATGCCAGATGCATGCACCTTCCATTCATGCGCCAGCGACATACTTGCAATCTGTCATCTCGCCATGACCATTTTCCATGTGGGCTTTTGATGTCGTAGGCCCCATTACTCCTGCTGCTTCAAATGGTCACAAATATTTTCTTGCCGCAACAAAATATTTACTAAATGGGTATAAGCAGTTACCCTACGCACAGTAGAAGGTCGACATGTGGTCTCGTTCATTCATAAGAATATCCTGTGCCGTTTTGGTATACCGCATGATATTGTGTCAGACAATGGCAGTCATTTCAAGAATGAGAGAATGAGGACATTCTGCACAAAGTTCAGAATTCATCATCATTTCTTCGCTCCTTATTATCCTCAAGGGAATGGTCAAGCAGAGGCCACCAATAAGATTCTGATTCGAATCCTGGAGCGAACTTTGGAAACAGGTCGTGACTGGCATGAGAAGATTCATGATGCATTGTGGGCATATCGAACCACCATTCGAACCCCGACCAATGCAACCCCTTCAGAACTTGTTTATGGGACCGAGGTGGTTGTAAGACCCACAATTTTTTAGAAAATATCTGAATAAATTCATGAGGCATTTACCGGTAAAAATATCATTTTTTCTCAGAATGTGAAACGAATCAATTCCTGCGAGCCAGTTATACTTAGGATATTCGTCGAATCGCGAATATATGCTCAAACACTCTGGAAGCCATAACTTTCTATCTGAACAAAATCAAAGGATTCATGCAAGCCAACTTTCTTAGTTGCATCAATACAAAGATAATGGCCTACTCAGAATTTTTCAGAAAAAAAATGTCAAAAACTCGACTTTTTTGCGGGACCCACGGAAATATTGGTGAGACCCACAGAAATATTTCTCAGAAAAACATTCTATAATATTTTAGAATGTTCCAGCACCTTCCAGGGCCTTCTAGAGCCTTCCAGCATGTTTCAGCACCTTCCATGGAAGGGATTTCTGAAAAGCCAAGGGGTAAAAGTGAAACTTGGGGCCCAAGTTTCACTTCTTATAAATAGAGGATCCCCCCTCTCTCTAAAAATCGCCAAACCCCTTCTCTCTCCTCCTCTTTCTCTCTCTAGAACCTCCCCTACCTAGCCCAGTAGGTCTGAGCCTACCTGACTTAGCCTGAGCCTGCCTGATCTGGTCTTAGCCTGCCTGACCTGGTCCTAACCCACCTAACCTAGGTCTGAACCAACTTGACCTAAGTCCAAACCCAGTTGACTTGACTTGAACCTGGTTTGGTTCAAAGTCAAAGTCCAAGTCCTTTTTCGTCTGAAGTTTGAAGTTGATCCTTTTCGAAGTCGAGCCTCGTTCGAAGCATAGAAGCAAACTGGAGTCGTTTCTTCCACGATTTGAAGTAAGTTCGCTTCGTTGATCCATCTCTCTCAAGTATTTGATTGTTTGTATATAGCATATACTTTCTAAAGTAGTATCTTGCTTTAGTTCTTGATTGAGCCCTTTTTGGACACTTCGGTGTTCACCCGCTCGTCTCGTAACTATCGTCGGATATATATGTTCAAATACGCGGTATATGTGTTCTTCAAAATAGTATTTTGCTTTAGTTCTTGGTTGAGCCCTTCAAAACACTTCGGTGTTCACCCGCTCGCCTCGTAACTATCGTTGGATGCGGATCTAGGTGTATATCTGCTGATTCTGCCGACGCATCCTATATCGCACAAGCTATGTAATTTACCTTTTGTCGTCGCGTTGTATGATGCCAAGGCTTCTGTTTTCTGCACTTCCGATTAATGCACTTCCGATTATGCATTTACTTACGCCGTCGTGTTGAATGACACCAAGGCTCTTGCTTTCTGCAAATATATATGTAGAATATTTCGTTCAGTTAAATACCCCGAACAATAGTATATGCATTTCTTTACGCCGCCACTGTATAAAGCACATGCTTATGCTTATACTGCTTATATGGCGTGTAAATGAGCGTTTAAATGGAGATCAACTCCAAATCGCCAATGCGATTCCCTGACCGCTCCTCGTTCAAGATTCTGCTTCACGAATGAAGCCCCTATTGGAAAGGCTTCGCTTTTTGGAAAAATGCTCTTTACGTAAAGACTAAGTCAATTACGTATGGCCTGGCTATGGCCCAGGGTTCCTGCAACCTTGATGGATGCAAAGTACGCACAACGGTGCATATCCATTTCCCGAATTAAGCGTAGCGATTTCCTACCAAAGAGGGGAGATGCCGCTGAAATGGATAAAAGAAACACACACTTTCTCCGTAAAAGAGAGGAAGTGCTGCTGAAAATTCTGAAGAAGCTAAGAATAGCTCAGAAAGAACGTAGCAGGATACTCTGACATATAGCAGAGTGCTACCCAGCTCATGGTTTGCCTTCTACAACGTAGAAGGGTTCGTCGCACCGCTGCCGATAGAGGAGGGGAGGTGCTGACAAAATGGTTGGCAGAAGAGCTGCCGGAACCAGTTGAATGGCATGATAATGTTCGTTGATGGAATGATGCCAGAACGGCTCGTATCCTTGTGCCTGCAAGGGTACCTTACTCGTAAGGGCCGCTGAGCCAGAGTAGAGGTTGCGTCTTGACTATGTTTGGACTCGTTGCGTAAAAATACGCTGAGCAGCCGATCTATTTAGATCGAGTCATAAGCATGCTCATTGAGAACGGTTACACAACCAGACTCGTAAGGGCCGAAGAGCCAGAGTGTGTTGTTTCCACCCAAAAGAGGTGTGATGCTCGCGGTGGCCGTAGTGCCAAAAGCGGTATTCTGCATGCATATGAATAAGACTTAATGTCGCACATACCCCGCGGTTGAAAATCGTGTTTGGGTACCCCCTCAGTAATGACTGTGTTGGGGCGGACTGAATGGGTTCGGGTACATACTCCCGTAGTGCTAAGGCACGGGCTGCCTAAATGGCATGCAGATTCTGTCCAAGTAATTGTAAGACTGACAAACCCCTTCAGAAATTATGCTTACTGTGGAATGACAGTGATGGTACAGCCTTGAGTGACACGTATTTTACTTTGGACCTGATAGAGTCCATGATAGCCTCAGTCACTGATGGGTTTTGGGGTCGTGGTTATCCTTAAGATCTAAGGATTGAACCCAACTACTGCAAGTAAAGGATGCATCCGAATATGGGCCTAGTAGGGTTCTCCCAGTTGAAACACACTGCCCTACTATGGATAGGGTCAACAGGCCTATGGGGTATCTAAAATACATAGAATAATCAACCCCCAGATCATCGCGTTGATGCCCGAACAATGCTTCGCTCGCGTACCAAGGGTGGAAGAGGTTAATTATCGAAACAATGCATTAGCTTAGGTTCAGCGATGTTTGAATGTATGAGTGGATGACGTTGTTGAGTCAGTCCTGCATAACCTTTGTGCAGGTGTCATGTTTGCTATACGACTAGACCGACTGGGCAAAGACCCGTGTTGTATCTGCATGACTAAGCGAAGCTCGAGGAGCTGTCCTTAGATACGTGGGATACGGATGTGCCAAGTATGAAGACTTGAGCTAGACATCCCTTCGAGACCCAGAAGAGGTCATGGCTAAGTCCTGGAGACTTAAGCGGTTATCCAAATCACAGCCCTGAAAAGGCTTGCTCTAAGTCATGAAGACTTGAGTGGATGTTCAACTCATAGCCCTATAGAGGCTCTTGCGATATACGCTCAGTCTTGGAGGCCCGAGTGTCGTTGTTACGCATTGCGATCCTGAGTGGTCATTATTTGTACTTGAGTTGAATGGATGTATGACTGCATGCTTACCAGACCATCAGTGGTTTTGACCCCGTTTTATGGGGATTTCAGGTATTGGACCTGCGTTGCGATATGTGGAGCAAGGCGACATCGTGTTCCAGGGTTTTTCTAGACAGAGTGGTACTGCTTCCTTTTATTGAACCCATGTTGCTTATTCAAGCAGTGATGTTGTAATAACCATGTGGTTTATGATAAAATGGAGCATTCGGTGGTCAATAAGTGGCTTAGCCACATACCTGCAACGTGCTCGGAGTTTTTTAAAACTGACGACTCATTATCGTCTGATTCCGCTGCTAAAAGCTTTTCTAAGTTCCGCTGCAAAGAAAAAAAAAAAGAAATTCATGAAAAATTTAACTTAGCTTTGTTTTGGAAATCCGGGCCGTTATAGAATTGGTATCAGAGCATGTGTCTGAGAAACCTGGTTCGAGATCCGCCATGTTCACGATATCGCACTGTAAGTATATTTTATACTTTCGTTCTGATCTGGGTGCATGTTTGTATAGATGGCAACTCATGACTCGCTTGGATACTGCTATCGTTGCAAGGTCATGCACGATGAGTGGATATGCCCATATGAAGTCCAAGACTGCCAATACTGTGGCAAAGATGGGCATTCCGCCGACGAATGCCAAAGGAAATATTTCACCGATATAGGTCGGCGGGCATCAAAGGGTCTCAAGGATGAGACTTCGCGTGTCAGTGGACCGCATCACTCTAGTGTTGGGAGCAACCATACCCCCACATCTTCTGATGAATTACTAAGGCTGAGGGATTTTGATTTGAACTTCCCTGCGGAGGTCTATCACTCGCCAAGCTACCATCCGGCATCACATATGCCGAGCTTAAATGGTAGGAACGAAAGAGAGGATTCCTTCTGTTCGCCGATCATTATTTCAGACTCCCAGAGTCTTGATCTTGCTGACTGGGAGAGTGGACTGACTTCCCTCATGTATCCCCAATATTCGCTTGAGAGTGCGGAAGTGCCGCCCAAGCCAAAGCTAGTAGTGCCTGCACCATGGCCATGTGGCAATAGATGGACCTTTTTGAGTTCATCTTCATCAAAGAAATCCAGGTCTTAAAGAGACTGGTGATGTTTTGGAGTCTGTAGACTCATGTATATAGTTTCTAAATGCCTAAAGTCTGTCAGTATGGCATAACGTTTTATTTAAGGCGATGCTTGTGTAAATGTGATGTATATTAAGTAAATAAAGCTTTTACTTCCTCATATACATCAAGAAACTAAAAACAAGTGCTTGTGTGTGCATAGATAAATGGCTCCTACGACGAGGAGAACCATGCCAAGCGAGAAGTCCCATACGCAAGGATTCCTGTTAGAGACACTCAACAACCTGGTTACAGCCATCCGTGAAACGAGGTCAGAACCAGTCGCACCACAAAACGAGCATATAGGAGGAGTGACTTATGAGAAGTTCCTCAAGCTTGATCCGCCAGTTTTCATTGATAGAGCCGATCCAGATCTCGCAGAGAGTTGGATCGAAGAGACAGAACGTGCCTTCTCGGTACTGGGAGTACCAGAAGAGAAGAAGACCAACTTTGACACGTATCGGTTAAAAGACAATGCACGGAAGTGGTGGGATACCACTAAACTTATCCAATTCTCACAAGTCGAAGTCATTCCTTGGACTGACTTTCGGAGGACTTTTATGGATAACTACTTCTCGTTGCATTCCAGAAACAAGAAAAAGATGGAGTTTCTGGAGTTGGAACAGGGCAGTATGAGTCTAATGGACTATACCACCAAATTTCAGAATCTAGAGCATTACTGCTCTCGATTGTTCGAAACAGACCAAGAAAGGGCTGACAAATATGTGAATGGTCTGCGCGAAGGGCTGCGATCGAGAGTGGTAACAAGCATGCCTTTGACTTTTCAGGCTGCAGTGGCAGCAACTTCAAAAATCCAAGAGGATTGGGCGCGATCTAAAGTGATCGTAGCAAAGAAGCCCATAGTGAATGATGGGAATCGTAAAAGGACGTTCCCAAGTGGCCAGGGTTCACGACAACCCTTTCAAAAGAAGAAGTTTCAAGGAGGGAACAACACTCAACAAGTCGTAAGGCCAAGACAGAACACAACTTCGAATGGTCAGCAGTCCAACTTCAGCTGCCCAAGGTGTCATGTGAACCACCCCGGAAAGCCATGTCCTCGTAACATTGGTGGTTGCTTGTATTGTGGCAAGATGGGCCACTTTATAAGGGATTGCGCCAAGAAGACTGCAGATGAACAGAAGAGTAATGCCGGATCTGCCGGACCCTCTCGACCAGCACCACAACGTTCTCAGTTTCAACGACCTCCACCTAGAATAGAACAAAGGCCTGCTGCAGGTCGTGTATATGCTGTAACGACTGAACAAGTAAAAAATAGTGACCTGATTGAAGGCACCGTACCTGTTAATGGACATGCAGCTTACGTCTTGTTTGATTGTGGTGCTACTCATACGTTTATCTCCGACGATTTCACCGAACAACTCCACGCCTCGGTGCAACCGGTTGATAAAATGATTGAAGTGTATAACCCGTTGGGATCACGCACCAAATGTATCCGGTGTGTGAAAAATTTGGATATTGAGATAGCAGGGCAACACTTGCCTACTGACGCCATCCTGATTGATATGATACAGTACGATGTCATTCTGGGAATGAATTGGTTGGCTCAAAATAATGCCAAGATTCTGTGCCGAGAGGGCAGAGTAATTCTATCTCGACCCGGATTGCCTAAAATGGAATACCGGTTATCCAAACCAGTTCCATAAAAAAGGCTCATATCAGCACTTAAGGTACAAAAATACCTTAGGAAGGGATGTGTGGCCTTCCTGTTGAGTCTCTCGGTGGAAAGATCCAACGAACAACCCCTTGAGAGTTTGGAAGTGGTGCGGGAGTTTCCCGATGTATTTTCTGAAGAATTGTCAGGACTTCCGCCACTTCGTGAGGTTAAATTTGGAATTCAATCCTTACCTGGAACAACGTCGATATCTAAAGCTCTGTATCGAATGGCGCCTGCTGAACTCAATGAGTTGAAGTGTCAGTTGGAAGAACTGATGGAACAAGGGTTCATCCGTCTGAGTGTATCACCGTGGGGAGCCCCAGTGCTGTTTGTAAAGAAGAAAGATTGATCCCTTCAGTTATGCATCGATTATCGGATGCTTAACCAGGCAACTGTTAAAAATAAGTACCCATTGCCTCGAATTGAGGACTTATTCGATCAGCTCAGAACAGCGAGAGTATTCTCCAAGATCGACCTCAGGTCAGGGTACCATCAGCTTAGAGTTAAAGAAGAGGATATACCTAAGACTGCCTTTAGAACGAGATATGGCCATTATGAGTTCGTAGTAATGCCCTTCGGACTTACTAATGCGCCTGCTGCCTTTATGGATCTAATGAACCGGATATTCAGACCATATTTGGATAGCTTTGTCATCGTCTTTATTGATGACATTCTCGTATATTCTGAGAATAAGGAACAACACGTGGAGCACTTGAGAATCGTCTTGAAAACCCTTCAAGATAATTAGCTTTATGCCAAGTTTTTAAAATGTGAATTCTGGCTAGATAAAGTGATGTTCCTTGGCCATGTGATCTCGAAAGATGAAATCGCAGTAGATCTTGCGAAGGTGGAAGCTGTGATGGACTGGAAGCAGCCAGAAAATATCACTGAGGTCCGTAGCTTCCTTGGACTTGCCGGATATTATCGGAAGTTCATACAAAACTTCTCTCGAATCGTCATACCGATGACGAATTTGTTGAAAAAGGGAGTCAAGTTCGAATGGACTGACCAGTGTAAGGAGTGCTTTGAGGTTCTCAAACAGAGGCTTACCACTGCCCCTGTCCTTACCTTACCTTCTGGTTAAGGAGGCTTCGTGGCTTATCAAGATGCCTCGGGAACATGTCTAGGTTGTGTGTTGATGCAGCATGGCAAAGTAATCGCCTATGCGTCATGACAGTTGAGAGTCCATGAGAAAAACTATCCAACCCACAATCTTGAACTTTCCACGGTAGTGTTCGCACTTAAAATCTGGCGACACTACCTGTATGGAGAGAAATTTGAGGTCATGTCGGACCATAAAAGCCTAAAATACCTCTTTTCTCAAAAAGAACTCAATATGCAGCAACGGCGATGGCTGAAATTCCTCAAAGACTATGAATTCACGCTTTCCTATCACCCTGGAAAGGCGAATGTCGTAGCAGATGCCCTTAGTCGCAAGACTGTTGGCACTCTGGCCAGCCTCACCAGACAATGGAAGCTGATGGAGGATTTCGTCAGTTGGAAGTCATTCCTGGCTGATCCAGGAAAGATTCGATTGTCATGCCTGACGATCCATATAGAGATCCTCGATCGCATAGTAGCCGAACAGTTCAAAGACCCCCAGTACTTGGAATTAAAAGCTCATGCTGAAAATGATGATACTTTCTTCCATTTAAAAGAAGATGGAGGAATATGGATGGAAGAAAGGATTTGGGTTCCAAATAACCCTGAGCTGAGAAAAGAAGTACTCCAGGAGGCTCATAGTAGCAAGTACACTATCCACCCTGGAGGGACAAAAATGTTTCGGGACTTACAGAGAAAGTACTGGTGGAGGGGTATGAAACGTGATGTGACTACGTTTGTCTCAAAGTGTTTGATCTGTCAGCAAGTCAAAATCGAGCATCAACGACCTGGTGGAAAGATGCAACGGATCAAGATTCCGGAATGGAAATGGGAAGGCATTACGATGGATTTCATCGTTGGATTGCCTCGATCCAAGAGACAACATGACTCAATATAGGTGATCGTGGACAGACTCACCAAGTCTGCTCACTTCCTGCCAATCAACACCAGATATTCAACTGAACGATTGGCGGAAATCTATATTCGGGAAATCGTCAGACTCCATGGAGTGCCGATTTCGATCATATCTGATCGTGACCCGAAGTTCACTTCTCACTTTTGGGAGCAGCTTCAGAGAGCCCTCGGGACGAAACTCAAGTTCAGTACAGCATTCCATCCCCAAACAGATGGGCAATCACAACGAACCATATAGACTCTTGAGGATATGCTAAGAGCCTGTATGCTGGAGTGGAAAGGTGATTGGGATTCCCACCTAGCGTTGGCTGAGTTTCCTTATAATAATAGCCACCACGCTAGCATTGGGATGGTATCGTATGAAGCCTTGTACGGGCGACCCTGTCGATCACCAATCCATTGGGGTGAAGTGGGTGAGCGAACCTTGGACTTGCCCATTGTGTTGCAGCACTACACTGAGCAGGTCCACATGATCATAAAGAAGCTACTGACTGCTCAGAGCCGACAGAAGAGGTACGCAGATCAACGACGTAGGGAGCTCACTTTTGCGGTTGGAGATAAGGTTTTTATCAAAGTCTCTCCAACCAAAAGTTTTTTCCGTTTTGGAAAGAAGGGGAAGCTCAGCTGTAAACACCCCAAATTTTCACTCACTTCTTGACATTGCCCTCAATCGGCACATTTCAGTTCTCCGGAAGCAATAAAGGGCAATATAGTCATTTTCCAAGATTGAACCTTGCAGAAAGTCCTAAATTTCACTCTTGAGCCTCAAAATTTCTATATTTAGGTTCAGAGACATCTTCAAATTGCAAAATTTCAAAATCCTCTTTCTAGACAAAAAGCTAGAATTTCCAAGTCCAAGCTCAGAGTGATATTTCATAGAACATGTCTTTGCATAGCATTGCATCATTTCACTGCACAACATGTCATTTTGAGATTCAGAACTCATGATTTTCCAAATTGTCAATCCAGATTTGATTTTTAAACTTTTCAAAATTGATTTTTAAAACCCTGGGATTTCAAAATTGCCAATCTTTCCCATTTTACCCCCAGGACTTTGAATTACAAAAATTTTCTCAAGAAAATAATCTGGATATTTGGATATTGATTTTAAAGATTTTATCTCAAAACTTTTTGCAAAAGATTTTAAATCCCTTTACAATTTTTTTTTTTTTACATTTATCCATATTTTTTTCCCTAAAAACCCAATTTTTCCAAATTCTTGAAAAACAAATAATGTTTTATCTCGTATCTTCAAAAAAAAAAAAAAAAAAATGGAGCGGGACCCGCCTTCGAACTAGCACCATACTCGGATTCCCAGGTAAGTATCTTATTCTCAAGTGGGACCCACTCGGAGGTCATACCAATTTGCAAAATTTTCTTTTTAAAATTCTTATTTATTTATTTATTTTTTTAGTGGGCCCACACACATGTGGCACCCCACTTGAAAATAAAAGATTTACAAAACAAAATAAAGCTTTATTTTCAAAAAGGATTTTAAAAGTGGATTGAGGTGGCATTTCCATAAAAGCCTCTCATTTATTTCCTTTTTATTTTTTATTTATTTTGTTTTAATAAATTTTTTTTAGAAAGAAGCAGCCTTAATGGCACAGCCGAATTTCCCTAAGGAAAATTTTTTATTTTTACCTAAAACTTAGGGAAATAAAACCAAAATTTGAAAAAAATCAAAAGATGCGCCCTTTTGAAAACGGTAGCATTGAAGTCCAATTTGAAAAAATTTTCAAAAAAATGGTAACGGACCTGCGTTTCTTTTGGAGGGGCTGAAAGTTTTAAAGAGTAGCCATTAGCCGATTGAGGGAGGGGGGAAGAGGAGGTTTTCATGGGTTTTGGATTAAAGGGAGCATTCACCAAAGGGGGAAGCCTGGCCGATTAATGTTTTTTTCTGTTTTGCAGGTGGGAGTTCTCAGCGTGGAGCCCCTTTCACCTCCAACAGCAGTTGAGGATTACCTTCTTCAGTCCAACCATAGCCTTCAGCTAACCCACGGTTGCTGCCCCTTTCCTTCAACCCACCAGCAAGCAAGAAACCCAACGTTTGCACCTACCACAGCCCAGCCAATGTTTTTTTCCACCTTCCTTCCAGCCACAGCACAGCCAAAGCCAACGTTTCCTTCCACCTTCCTTCCAGCCACAGCACAGCCAAACCCAACGTTTCCTGCATCCTCCTTCATTCCAGCCGCAAGACCTCTATCAGCTGCTACCCACCTTCCTTCAGCCCAGCCGTAGGTCATACAACAGGAAGCTCCACCTCCAACGGCTACCATCCTTCCTCAAACCATCCAGCAGGATGCTGAACGTGTCTATCCCCAATTCAGCCCATTGAAGATCCAGCCAACTGCCATCCTTCTTTATCCCAACCACCAAGCTTTCTATGGTTCCTGCATCCTTCTTTAACCCCAACTGCAACTTTCCACACCCCTGTCAGCTGGAAACCCTTTGAAAAATCTGCAATTTCTGTTCCCTTTTGCCTTCAAGCCAGCCCTCACCCGCAGTAAAATCACCCCTCTTTCAGCCCAGCCAGCAGAGTTCCAGTTGCTGCTGCCCAGTTCTTCTCCAGCCCAGCCGTAGCAGAGGACATCCAGCTGCTGTCATTCACCCTTCAACCCACCAACATAGTTCCAGCAGCAACCGCTTCAGCTCACCAGCAGGAAGCCCATTTGCAGTCCACAAGCAGCATGAACTTCATCATTTGATTGATGAAACTTTGTTTAGCGTGAGGGTAAAATTCTGTTTTATGAAGTTAGGGCTGAAACTTCATCATTTTATTTATGAAATTTTGTTGAGCTTGATGTTCCATTCCTTGTTTTATGAAGTTATGGCTGGAACTTCATCACTTGATGTTACAATTTCTGTTGTATGAAGCTATGGGCTGGAACATCATTTGATTTATGAGCTTCATGTTCAAAAATTTTGTTTTATGAAGTTAGGGCTAAAACTTCATCATTTTATTTATGAAATTTTGTTGAGCTTGATGTTCAATTCCTTGTTTTATGAAGTTATGGCTGGAACTTTATCACTTGATGTTACAATTTCTGTTGTATGAAGCTATGGGCTGGAACATCATTTGATTTATGAGCTTCATGTTCAAAAATTCTGTTTTATGAAGTTAGGGCTGAAACTTCATCATTTTATTTACGAAATTTTGTTGAGCTTGATGTTCAATTCCTTGTTTTATGAAGTTATGGCTGGAACTTCATCACTTGATGTTACAATTTCTGTTGTATGAAGCTTTGGGCTGGAACATCATTTGATTTATGAGCTTCATGTTCAAAAATTTTGTTTTATGAAGTTAGGGCTGAAACTTCATCATTTTATTTATGAAATTTTGTTGAGCTTGATGTTCAATTCCTTGTTTTATGAAGTTATGGCTGGAACTTCATCACTTGATGTTACAATTTCTGTTGTATGAAGCTATGGGCTGGAACATCATTTGATTTATGAGCCTCATGTTCAAAAATTCTGTTTTATGAAGTTAGGGCTGAAACTTCATCATTTGATTTATGAAATTTTGTTGAGCTTGATGTTCAAATCCTTGTTTTATGAAGTTATGGCTGGAACTTCATCACTTGATGTTACAATTTCTGTTGTATGGAGCTATGGGCTGGAACATCATTTGATTTATGAGCTTCATATTCAAAAATTCTGTTTTATGAAGTTATGACTGGAACTTCATCATTTGATTTATGAGCTAGATGTTAAAATTCTTGTTTTATGAAGTTATGGCTGGAACTTCATCATTTGATGCTACAATTTCTGTTTTATGAAGCTATGGCTGGAACATCACCCTTGGTTTTATGAAATTTTGCTTAGCGTAGTGCTAAATTCTTGTTTTCTATATCACTCCATTTGCAGCACCAATTATACACATTATTTCATCATTTTTCACGACATTTTCACCTATTCATCATGTTTTTCATATCATTTTCATGATATCCTTGAAATAGCCCATGATGCTTCCACAACCCATTTCCCGCACATATTCATTTTCTGCTGCAAGTGTGCAGTCTTGATATTTGGCCATATTCATGAACGGATATCTCTATATCCAATCGTGATCTCCCAACTAATTTTTGCACGCTTCTTTATTGATATATAGAGAAGCTCTATACCCATTTTTGTTGAAATATATCTTGCAATTTAGGAAATACGGCTATGTAAAGTTACCTACAGAAACTGCGTATATCCATATTTTCTAATTTTACCCATTTTGTAGAATTTCCATTAGTGCATATATTTTCTCATTTTATTTCTATATATATATGTATATCTATATATATTTACCTATATGTATACGTATATATGTACATATATATACATAGATATATACTGATATATATATATATATATATATATATATATATATCTTCATATGCTCTTATTTCCATGTATAAACATCCATATATTTTCTCATATAGTTACACTTCCATCGTTACATGACATTTAACACCTATTCTAGCATTTTGATACATATATATATGTCTCTTCGTTGTATATATTATATATATATGTCCATTTCCTTGTTTATTTTGTACTAACTCTCATTTTACAGGAAAATCTAGAAGATGCAGATTCCTTGGATCCATTTCAATTTTATTTTACTTTATGTTATGCAATGTAACAATCCAATGTAAACCTTGGAATAAGATTTACTTTTACTGCTTAGATTAGGCCGCATCTCATATAGTTTGATTTCAGTAATATCCTGATTATATGATGCATATATCTCAATTTTCCAAATTCACCGTAGATGAACACGAATGGCACGTGCACCAACTCTTAGAGAGTTGATGAACTCGGTGGAGTCCATATTTACGGCCCTAGTCGGAATATGGACGAGACCCAGATCCATCATCTCTCTACCAGTCACATTGAGCCTACACTCTTAGGCTATCTTGAAAATGCACCTCATATTTCCAATGTTTTCCAAATATTGTGAATTAACTCAAATAAACCCTTAATATATTCATGGCCACAGTCAGAATATATGAAGGATTTACTTTGGCTTAATCCACATTTTTCCAATAAAATTTTCAGAAATCTTTTCAAAAGTGCATTCATTCATTCACATCATCTGCATCATTTGTTTTCCTCATGATTTTCTCAAAAGATTTTCACTTCATGGAATCGATTTTCTCAAGAAACTATGATGATATTCGGAGTTGGATTTCCCAAATCAAATGTTTTCCTGTGATTTTCCTTAAAAAGTTATTTCCTTAAGATTCTTTTCAAAGGAATTTCTCATTTTCTAAAGAATCCAAGTTGATTTTCAGATATTGCAAAAAAAAAAAAAACCAGATTCTCAGGATTTCAATTTCCTAAGTTCTGAATTTACTTCTCCAATGAATCTTTCCTATAAATTTTCTATCCTTTTCTTAAGAAAATTCTCAAAATCCAAGTTTTCCTGATAAGTGTTTTTCTTTTCAAATGATCATCTTTTCTCAAGAATTCCTTCATTTTCCTGAGATTCTTATTTTCCTCATGGTTTTCCAAGTCTTTCTAAACTTTCTTAAAATTTTCCTGATATTCTTATTTCCTCATGGTTTTCCAAGTCTTTTCTAAGCTTTTTCAAAATTTTCCTGAGATTCTCATTTCTTCATGGTTTTCCAAGTCTTTCTAAACTTTCTTAAAATTTTCCTGAGATTCTTATTTCCTCATGGTTTTCCAAGTCTTTCTAAGCTTTTCTCAAAATTATCCTGAGATTCTCATTTTTCTAAGTCTTTATAAACTTTCTCAAAATTTTCCTGAGATTCTCATTTCTTCATGATTTTCAAATCTGATAAACTTTCTCAAGATTTTCTCGAGAGTCTCACCTCTTCATAATTTTCAAAGTCTTTATAAACTTTCTCAATATTTTCCCGAGATTCTCACTTCTTCAAGATTTTCCAACTCTTTATAAATTTTCTCTAGATTTCAAACCTTCTTCGTCTGAGTTTTTCCTGAGAGATTGATTTCCATCCTTTTCCTGAGAAATACTTTTCAACTTCAAATATTTTCTAAGCATACATCATATTTTCCAATTTACATTTTTCAAAATTCTCATAGCACATGCCTGAATTCTCTGTGCATTTAGGATAGAACACGATTTCGGTAATTTCACTAAGTCAAGCATAATTTTGGTCCTTGGTTCGATTACCCCTGTTAAAGGCGGCAGGAACGGTCGAACCTCGTACCGACAGGTCGAGCCCCATCCCATGGATTTTCCCGCAATTTTCAAAACGGAGGCGAGTATTTCAAAACAATTTCCAAAATCCGGTCAAGTTTGAATCGCGAAAGCATTTCCCTCTCTCTTCCGCAAGGAAGGGAAGACGGAGAAAAATTTTGCGACGATAACAGGTTTGGCGACCGTGATGGGACCTGTCCTTGTCTGATTAAAATTGTGCTTGACTTAGTTCAATTATCAAAATTATGTTCACAAAATGTCAGCTTTTACTTTCAATATCATGTGAGCCTAGGAGTCTAGATTTTGACCTAGCTGACACTGATTGCATATAGACTAGGCATGGTTTGGTAGGACCAGATTGAGGAGATATTTTCATGTTCACATAGACTTAGGTCTAAACACAACTCTCCTCAATTTAGGATCTGAATGCAAACAATGTATGCTTCTTCAAAGTTTTCAAAATCTATCTCTCTAGGACTTAGAGCCCTCTATTTCTTGCATGTGATCATTTTTCAAAACCCCAATTACCTATCATTACCCGGTCTTCACGTTGCTGGGCTCTCTTCCAGAACCCCAGTTCGGGACAGAGCCTCACAACTGGGCCAATTATTTGGGTTAACACCCCCCTACCACGTACCGCGGGCCACAGTCCGAAGTATATCGGTAGGCGCTCAAGGATGTTGGAAAACCTTACCTTAGAACCGGAGTTGAAATTATATGCCACGTACCTCGAACTTCGATTCGAGTATATCGGCATAACTGGATTGGACAAAGATGATCTGGACCTAGAGTTAGGATTAAGGTCCTACAGCTGTTTTCAAATTGATGCATTTAGAGTCAGCCTCTTAGGGAGTGCTGTATGTGCATAAATGTTTGTGCAGAATGTGATTGTTCGTATTTTACCTCTATTTTCTTACATTTTTCCAAAAATATTTTCAAATATTCATATTTTCACCTTTTCCTTTATTTTCTCAAACCCTGGAAGATTTCCTCAAATATCCCATTTCTTTCAAAACTCCAGGTGATTTTTCATTCTTCCGTTCCACTGGATCTCGAATTTCCAGCTGCATTTATATCCTGCCTGCAATTTTCAAAAATCATATGTTTTCTCTCATTGGATTTTCAATCCTTTTATCTATTTGCAAAATTCTTCACCTTATTTTCCTCGTGCATACCTTGATTTTTGCGGTGGAAATTGTTTACCCACATGCCTTCTCATTATTCTAAATCCGTTTGCGGATTGTTTTTTTCTTCCAAGAGATATCTCTTTCCTTCAAAAATGGTATTTTCCTCGTGGTTGACGACCTCGCCTAGGTAACAAGGCACATTTTTCATTGTTTATTTGCCTTGCAAAAGGATGACAATACAATTGTCGTAATCCTTACGACGACTCAATCCATAGTAATGGGATACTCTTCCAATGGTCTACCATATTTTCCTCAATATTTTTCTCCAAAAATCCAAAAAATTTTCCTCAAAATTTGATCTCGTCTTTGCCCTGCAGAGAGCCTTCTTTAAATTTTATTCCCTCTTCCCAGTTACACTGGGGCATCTTTTGAAATTTTGTTTTCAAACATTCTGTATGCAGGCAGGATAAACCAATCTCTCATTTGGCATGTATATACACCCACTTGCATTAATTTTGCATTCATTTCATGGGCATTTTCATTTCATTTTGCATTAAATCTGCATCCATTTCCTTCCCCTTCAGGTTAAGGGATAAACCTGAATCATTTTCCATAATTCTTCAATTTCGACCTCCGGGTCATCCAATCTCCAATTTTCAAACTACCAAAATTCTCAATTTTGACCGCCAAGTCATCCAATTTCCATTCCCCGTTCAGGATAAGGGGATAATCCTGAAACCATTCACAGAAGCAATCCAACTCTCTATAATGGTCCTTGTTCTTCATTGAACTGATATTGTTCCCAGTGAACTGATAGTCGTTCTTCATTGAACTGATAGTGTTCCCAAGTGAACTGATAGTGTTCCAAGCGAACTGATAGTCGTTCTTCATTGAACTGATAGTGTTCCAAGCAAATGGATAGTCGTTCTTCATCGAACTGATAGTGTTCCAAGCGAACTGATAGTCGTTCTTCATTGAACTGATAGTGTTCCAAGCGAACTGATAGTCGTTCTTCATCGAACTGATAGTGTTCCAAATGAACTGATAGTCGTTCTTTAGTGAACTGATAGTGTTCCCAAGTGAACTGATAGTCGTTCTTCATTGAACTGATAGTGTTCCAAGTGAACTGATAGTCGTTCTTTACCGAACTGATAGTGTTCCAAGCAAACTGATAGTCGTTCTTCATTGAACTGATATCATACTCAACGATAGTCGTTCTTCACCGAACTGATAGTGTTCCCAAGTGAACTGATAGTCGTTCTTCATCGAACTGATAGTGTTCCCAAGTGAACTGATAGTCGTTCTTCACTGAACTGATAGTGTTCCCAAGTGAACTGATAGTCGTTCTTCATCGAACTGATAGTGTTTCAAGTGAACTGATAGTCGTTCTTCATTGAACTGATAGTGTTCCAAGTGAACTGATAGTCGTTCTTTACCGAACTGATAGTGTTCCAAGCAAACTGATAGTCGTTCTTCATTGAACTGATATCATACTCAGCGATAGTCGTTCTTCACCGAACTGATAGTGTTCCAAGTGAACTGATAGTGTTCCCAAGTGAACTGATAGTCGTTCTTCATCGAACTGATAGTGTTCCCAAGTGAACTGATAGTCGTTCTTCACTGAACTGATAGTGTTCCCAAGTGAACTGATAGTCGTTCTTCATCGAACTGATAGTGTTTCAAGTGAACTGATAAGTCGTTCTTCATCGAACTGATAGTGTTCCAAATAAACCTATGGTGGTTCTTCATTGAACTGATACTATTCCCAACGATGGTTGTTCTTAATTGAACTGATATTGTTCTCAGTAAACCGATGGTCGTTCTTAATCGAACTGATTTTGTTCCCAGTAAACTGATAATCGCCTCTTTGGGGAAAGGAGAGGATAATTTTCGTCACGGATGTGTGGAGCCGGACCTCAAATGCTCTCTTTCACCCAGGATTTCGAGAAAACTTTGTCAATTTGTCAATCAAATTATTTGTTGATTTCAGAATCTTTATTACATGAATCTTTACCTCAGTTCACCTTTACCATTATTTCCAAAAGAGTGAAGCTTTTTGCGAAAAGAGATTCAAAATTCAAATTCTTTCCATTGGCCAACTAAAAGGACGAAGGATAAATCCTCGATATGGCCAGAAAAGAAGATTCAATGTTATTGCAAAGCCATAGATGATTGATACTGATCGTAGTCAATGGCACATCTTTAAAGATTATTCTTGTAAAACGAGGCAGTGGAAATATCCTGAGCGCTAGAAAAGAGAGCATTTACCCAAGCCCTGTCTCCTCAGAATCACCTAAGCTGCAATTAAATATCCGCAAAAGAGATCTCTCACTTGTCGTCAAGATGAAGGCGAATTAAGCGAGTAGACCTCCGGGGCCAAAGAAGATTCGAAACATCTCCAAGATGACGGAGTTTGTGACAGATCCTTCCAGGGAAAGTCCAAAGCACTGTCGAGATGAAGGCAGATGCGATGAACCTCCCGACAATCCCTAAAAGATATTTAATTTCAGCTATCATCCAAAGATCTCTAACCCAAGAGCCAATATCGTCAAAGAAGGATCGAAACATCTCCAAGTTGAAGGAGTTTGCGACGTACCCTTCCAAAAAAAAAAAGAGAGAGAGAGGAAAAAGAAAGAGAGAAAAGTCAGAACATCTCCAAAATGAAGGAGAATGCAGCAAAAAACTCAAGAGAGCCAAAAGAGTGTAGAAAGATTATCATGAGAGAAGCCCTCAAGATATCAAACTGCCAGATCTATCAAGAATCTTCTTTAAACTTGTGAAATTCTATTATCAATACTCTTTCATCAATTGCTTTCATAATATTGAATTCTCACTTTCCTGTTCATATCAAGGAAATTGATAGCTTCCTTGAAGAAGGTCAATTGCAAGCAATTTGGATTTCAAGTCTCGATTCTACGAAGTGAACCTTGTTTGGAGGTAATGCTTTAGGTAGAAAATAAGGAATATCTTTGCAACAATGTGGAACATTTTCAAAAACTTTGAATCAACAATAGAATTCTCAATATTTTGACAACATTTTCTAGCTATCCTGACGTGAAGTGAGAGCTTGATATCCGTCTTTGATACATCCTGACACCAATTTTAAATCCCTCCTAAGGATTTGATTCCTTCCCTTCTTTGAGAGCATGAACTCTCAGATTTGCACACTTTCCTATGTCCCCACTGTCCCACCATAGACAGCCCCATTTCGGTTAGAGGTCGAACCAACAATCATTTCCCGCAAGAGGCAATTTCAAAAGCTGATTTTAGTCTCAACAATGAGACGTCTAAGATCAACCCCTTTTCAAGCTTTAGGGACCCCATTTTCCTTCCTTTTGCAAAAACCCTGTTGGATTTATTGTGCAAAATCCAAAGGTTCCATCATACCAATTCATTTTCCACCCGATCAGGATAAGGGTATAAACCTGAGCCTCATTCAAGGAGGTATTCCATTTTCCACCCGATCAGGATAAGGGTATAAACCTGAACCTCATTCAAGGAGGTATTCCATTTTCCGCCCGATCAGGATAAGGGTATAAATCTGAGCCTCCTTCAAAGAGGTATTCTATTTTCCGCCCGATCAGGATAAGGGTATAAACCTGAGCCTCCTTCAAAGAGGTATTCTATTTTTCACTCGATCAGGATAAGGGTATAAACCTGAGCCTCATTCAAGGAGGTATTCCATTTTCTGCCTGATCAAGATAAGGGTACAAACCTGAATCTCATTTTAATGAGATAATTTCATTCCCCCAATCAGGTCAAGGGTTAAAACCTGAGCTTCGTTCCATGCGAGGTATTTCTGTCCCATCCAGATTAAGGGCAAAAACCTGAACTTCGCTCTCTCAGAGCAAATCTATTTTCTCTTTATTCTCCATTTCATATCTATCATTTTCCTCGGGCTTAATTTCCTCATACCCAGTCAGATCCTTCAAACTGGGGCATTTTTTTATATATAGCCCAAATTTGGTGTGTTTTCTTTGCCACTAAGCTCGACCCTAAGCCGGCTTAGTAGCAAAGAGGGGCATCTGTAAACACCCCAAATTTTCACTCACTTCTTGACATTGCCCTCAATCGGCACATTTCAGTTCTCCGGAAGCAATAAAGGGCAAAATAGTCATTTTCCAAGATTGAACCTTGCAGAAAGTCCTAAATTTCACTCTTGAGCCTCAAAATTTCTATATTTAGGTTCAGAGACATCTTCAAATTGCAAAATTTCAAAATCCTCTTTCTAGACAAAAAGCTAGAATTTCCAAGTCCAAGCTCAGAGTGATATTTCATAGAACATGTCTTTGCATAGCATTGCATCATTTCACTGCACAACATGTCATTTTGAGATTCAGAACTCATGATTTTCCAAATTGTCAATCCAGATTTGATTTTTAAACTTTTCAAAATTGATTTTTAAAACCCTGGGATTTCAAAATTGCCAATCTTTCCCATTTTACCCCCAGGACTTTGAATTACAAAAATTTTCTCAAGAAAATATTCTGGATATTTGGATATTGATTTTAAAGATTTTATCTCAAAACTTTTTGCAAAAGATTTTAAATCCCTTTACAATTTTTTTTTTTTTTACATTTATCCATATTTTTTTCCCTAAAAACCCAATTTTTCCAAATTCTTGAAAAACAAATAATGTTTTATCTCGTATCTTCAAAAAAAAAAAAAAAAAAAATGGAGCGGGACCCGCCTTCGAACTAGCACCATACTCGGATTCCCAGGTAAGTATCTTATTCTCAAGTGGGACCCACTCGGAGGTCATACCAATTTGCAAAATTTTCTTTTTAAAATTCTTATTTATTTATTTATTTTTTTAGTGGGCCCACACACATGTGGCACCCCACTTGAAAATAAAAGATTTACAAAACAAAATAAAGCTTTATTTTCAAAAAGGATTTTAAAAGTGGATTGAGGTGGCATTTCCATAAAAGTCTCTCATTTATTTCCTTTTTATTTTTTATTTATTTTGTTTTAATAAATTTTTTTTAGAAAGAAGCAGCCTTAATGGCACAGCCGAATTTCCCTAAGGAAAATTTTTTATTTTTACCTAAAACTTAGGGAAATAAAACCAAAATTTGAAAAAAATCAAAAGATGCGCCCTTTTGAAAATGGTAGCATTGAAGTCCAATTTGAAAAAATTTTCAAAAAAATGGTAACGGACCTGCGTTTCTTTTGGAGGGGCTGAAAGTTTTAAAGAGTAGCCATTAGCCGATTGAGGGAGGGGGGAAGAGGAGGTTTTCATGGGTTTTGGATTAAAGGGAGCATTCACCAAAGGGGGAAGCCTGGCCGATTAATGTTTTTTTCTGTTTTGCAGGTGGGAGTTCTCAGCGTGGAGCCCCTTTCACCTCCAACAGCAGTTGAGGATTACCTTCTTCAGTCCAACCATAGCCTTCAGCTAACCCACGGTTGCTGCCCCTTTCCTTCAACCCACCAGCAAGCAAGAAACCCAACGTTTGCACCTACCACAGCCCAGCCAATGTTTCCTTCCACCTTCCTTCCAGCCACAGCACAGCCAAAGCCAACGTTTCCTTCCACCTTCCTTCCAGCCACAACACAGCCAAACCCAACGTTTCCTGCATCCTCCTTCATTCCAGCCGCAAGACCTCTATCAGCTGCTACCCACCTTCCTTCAGCCCAGCCGTAGGTCATACAACAGGAAGCTCCACCTCCAACGGCTACCATCCTTCCTCAAACCATCCAGCAGGATGCTGAACGTGTCTATCCCCAATTCAGCCCATTGAAGATCCAGCCAACTGCCATCCTTCTTTATCCCAACCACCAAGCTTTCTACGGTTCCTGCATCCTTCTTTAACCCCAACTGCAACTTTCCACACCCCTGTCAGCTGGAAACCCTTTGAAAAATCTGCAATTTCTGTTCCCTTTTGCCTTCAAGCCAGCCCTCACCCGCAGTAAAATCACCCCTCTTTCAGCCCAGCCAGCAGAGTTCCAGTTGCTGCTGCCCAGTTCTTCTCCAGCCCAGCCGTAGCAGAGGACATCCAGCTGCTGTCATTCACCCTTCAACCCACCAACATAGTTCCAGCAGCAACCGCTTCAGCTCACCAGCAGGAAGCCCATTTGCAGTCCACAAGCAGCATGAACTTCATCATTTGATTGATGAAACTTTGTTTAGCGTGAGGGTAAAATTCTGTTTTATGAAGTTAGGGCTGAAACTTCATCATTTTATTTATGAAATTTTGTTGAGCTTGATGTTCAATTCCTTGTTTTATGAAGTTATGGCTGGAACTTCATCACTTGATGTTACAATTTCTGTTGTATGAAGCTATGGGCTGGAACATCATTTGATTTATGAGCTTCATGTTCAAAAATTTTGTTTTATGAAGTTAGGGCTAAAACTTCATCATTTTATTTATGAAATTTTGTTGAGCTTGATGTTCAATTCCTTGTTTTATGAAGTTATGGCTGGAACTTTATCACTTGATGTTACAATTTCTGTTGTATGAAGCTATGGGCTGGAACATCATTTGATTTATGAGCTTCATGTTCAAAAATTCTATTTTATGAAGTTAGGGCTGAAACTTCATCATTTTATTTACGAAATTTTGTTGAGCTTGATGTTCAATTCCTTGTTTTATGAAGTTATGGCTGGAACTTCATCACTTGATGTTACAATTTCTGTTGTATGAAGCTTTGGGCTGGAACATCATTTGATTTATGAGCTTCATGTTCAAAAATTTTGTTTTATGAAGTTAGGGCTGAAATTTCATCATTTTATTTATGAAATTTTGTTGAGCTTGATGTTCAATTCCTTGTTTTATGAAGTTATGGCTGGAACTTCATCACTTGATGTTACAATTTCTGTTGTATGAAGCTATGGGCTGGAACATCATTTGATTTATGAGCCTCATGTTCAAAAATTCTGTTTTATGAAGTTAGGGCTGAAACTTCATCATTTGATTTATGAAATTTTGTTGAGCTTGATGTTCAAATCCTTGTTTTATGAAGTTATGGCTGGAACTTCATCACTTGATGTTACAATTTCTGTTGTATGGAGCTATGGGCTGGAACATCATTTGATTTATGAGCTTCATATTCAAAAATTCTGTTTTATGAAGTTATGACTGGAACTTCATCATTTGATTTATGAGCTAGATGTTAAAATTCTTGTTTTATGAAGTTATGGCTGGAACTTCATCATTTGATGCTACAATTTCTGTTTTATGAAGCTATGGCTGGAACATCACCCTTGGTTTTATGAAATTTTGCTTAGCGTAGTGCTAAATTCTTGTTTTCTATATCACTCCATTTGCAGCACCAATTATACACATTATTTCATCATTTTTCACGACATTTTCACCTATTCATCATGCTTTTCATATCATTTTCATGATATCCTTGAAATAGCCCATGATGCTTCCACAACCCATTTCCCGCACATATTCATTTTCTGCTGCAAGTGTGCAGTCTTGATATTTGGCCATATTCATGAACGGATATCTCTATATCCAATCGTGATCTCCCAACCAATTTTTGCACGCTTCTTTATTGATATATAGAGAAGCTCTATACCCATTTTTGTTGAAATATATCTTGCAATTTAGGAAATACGGCTATGTAAAGTTACCTACAGAAACTGCGTATATCCATATTTTCTAATTTTACCCATTTTGTAGAATTTCCATTAGTGCATATATTTTCTCATTTTATTTCTATATATATATGTATATCTATATATATTTACCTATATGTATACGTATATATGTATATATATATACATAGATATATACTGATATATATATATATATATATATATATATATATATATATCTTCATATGCTCTTATTTCCATGTATAAACATCCATATATTTTCTCATATAGTTACACTTCCATCGTTACATGACATTTAACACCTATTCTAGCATTTTGATACATATATATATGTCTCTTCGTTGTATATATTATATATATATGTCCATTTCCTTGTTTATTTTGTACTAACTCTCATTTTACAGGAAAATCTAGAAGATGCAGATTCCTTGGATCCATTTCAATTTTATTTTACTTTATGTTATGCAATGTAACAATCCAATGTAAACCTTGGAATAAGATTTACTTTTACTGCTTAGATTAGGCCGCATCTCATATAGTTTGATTTCAGTAATATCCTGATTATATGATGCATATATCTCAATTTTCCAAATTCACCGTAGATGAACACGAATGGCACGTGCACCAACTCTTAGAGAGTTGATGAACTCGGTGGAGTCCATATTTACGGCCCTAGTCGGAATATGGACGAGACCCAGATCCATCATCTCTCTACCAGTCACATTGAGCCTACACTCTTAGGCTATCTTGAAAATGCACCTCATATTTCCAATGTTTTCCAAATATTGTGAATTAACTCAAATAAACCCTTAATATATTCATGGCCACAGTCAGAATATATGAAGGATTTACTTTGGCTTAATCCACATTTTTCCAATAAAATTTTCAGAAATCTTTTCAAAAGTGCATTCATTCATTCACATCATCTGCATCATTTGTTTTCCTCATGATTTTCTCAAAAGATTTTCACTTCATGGAATCGATTTTCTCAAGAAACTATGATGATATTCGGAGTTGGATTTCCCAAATCAAATGTTTTCCTGTGATTTTCCTTAAAAAGTTATTTCCTTAAGATTCTTTTCAAAGGAATTTCTCATTTTCTAAAGAATCCAAGTTGATTTTCAGATATTGCAAAAAAAAAAAAAACCAGATTCTCAGGATTTCAATTTCCTAAGTTCTGAATTTACTTCTCCAATGAATCTTTCCTATAAATTTTCTATCCTTTTCTTAAGAAAATTCTCAAAATCCAAGTTTTCCTGATAAGTGTTTTTCTTTTCAAATGATCATCTTTTCTCAAGAATTCCTTCATTTTCCTGAGATTCTTATTTTCCTCATGGTTTTCCAAGTCTTTCTAAACTTTCTTAAAATTTTCCTGATATTCTTATTTCCTCATGGTTTTCCAAGTCTTTTCTAAGCTTTTTCAAAATTTTCCTGAGATTCTCATTTCTTCATGGTTTTCCAAGTCTTTCTAAACTTTCTTAAAATTTTCCTGAGATTCTTATTTCCTCATGGTTTTCCAAGTCTTTCTAAGCTTTTCTCAAAATTATCCTGAGATTCTCATTTTTCTAAGTCTTTATAAACTTTCTCAAAATTTTCCTGAGATTCTCATTTCTTCATGATTTTCAAATCTGATAAACTTTCTCAAGATTTTCTCGAGAGTCTCACCTCTTCATAATTTTCAAAGTCTTTATAAACTTTCTCAATATTTTCCCGAGATTCTCACTTCTTCAAGATTTTCCAACTCTTTATAAATTTTCTCTAGATTTCAAACCTTCTTCGTCTGAGTTTTTCCTGAGAGATTGATTTCCATCCTTTTCCTGAGAAATACTTTTCAACTTCAAATATTTTCTAAGCATACATCATATTTTCCAATTTACATTTTTCAAAATTCTCATAGCACATGCCTGAATTCTCTGTGCATTTAGGATAGAACACGATTTCGGTAATTTCACTAAGTCAAGCATAATTTTGGTCCTTGGTTCGATTACCCCTGTTAAAGGCGGCAGGAACGGTCGAACCTCGTACCGACAGGTCGAGCCCCATCCCATGGATTTTCCCGCAATTTTCAAAACGGAGGCGAGTATTTCAAAACAATTTCCAAAATCCGGTCAAGTTTGAATCGCGAAAGCATTTCCCTCTCTCTTCCGCAAGGAAGGGAAGACGGAGAAAAATTTTGCGACGATAACATCAGCCCCAGATTCGTTGGTCCCTTCGAAGTTTTGAGCTGAATCAGAGAGACTGCCTACCGTGTAGCATTGCCACCGCAATACGCGCAAATACATGATGTATTTCACGTATCAATGCTTAAGAAGTACGTTCATGATCCTTCTCACGTCATTCAACATGAAGATATTGACATTCGAGAAGATATGATGGTGGAAGAAAGGCCAGTAGAGATCATGGACCGCCGGGAGCAACTGCTAAGGACGAAGGTCATTTCACTTGTTAAAGTGAGGTGGCAGCATCATGGAATCGATGATTGCACTTGGAAGCCCGAATCGGATATGCGGGATAAGTATCCTGAACTCTTCACTTTGTACTCTTAGCTGAATTTCGCGGACGAAATTCCTTTAAGGGGGTAATGATGTAAGACCCACAATTTTTCAGAAAATATCTGAATAAATTCTTGAGGCATTTACCGATAAAAATGACTTTTTTCTCAGAATGCGAAACGAATCAATTCCTGCGAGCCAGTTATACTTAGGATATTCGTCGAATCGCGAATATATGCTCAAACACTCTGGAAGCCATAACTTCCTATCTGAACGAAATCAAAGGATTCCTGTGAGCCAACTTTCTTAGTTGCATCAATACGAAGATAATGGCCTACTCAGAATTTTTTGGAAAAAAATGTTGAAAACTCGACTTTTTTGTGGGACCCACGGAAATATTGGTGGGACCCACAGAAATATTTCTCAGAAAAACATTCTAGAATATTCTAGAATGTTCCAGCACCTTCTAGGGCCTTCCAGCATGTTCCAACACCTTCCATGGAAGGGATTTCTGAAAAGCCAAGGGGTAAAAGGGTAAAAGTGAAACTTGGGGCCCAAGTTTCACTTCTTATAAATAGAGGAGCCCCCCTCTCTCTAAAAATTGCCAAACCCCTTCTCTCTCCTTCTCTTTCTCTCTCTAGAACCTCCCCTACCTAGCCCAGTAGGTCTGAGCCTACCTGACTTAGCCTGAGCCTGCCTGATCTGGTCTTAGCTTGCCTGACCTGATCCTAACCCACCTGACCTAGGTCTGAACCTACTTGACCAACGTCCAAACCCAGTTGACTTGACTTGAACCTGGTTTGGTTCAAAGTCAAAGTCCAAGTCCTTTTTCGTCCGAAGTTCGAAGTTGATCCTTTTCGAAGCCGAGTCTCGTTTGAAGCATCGAACCGGAGTTGTTTCTTCCACGATTTGAAGTAAGTTCGCTTCAATGATCCATCTCTCTCAAGTATTTGATTGTTTCTATATAGCATATACTTTCTAAAGTAGTATCTTGCTTTAGTTCTTGATTGAGCCCTTTTTGGACACTTCGATGTTCACCCGCTCGTCTCGTAACTATCGTCGGATATATATGTTCAAATACGCGGTATATGCGTTCTTCAAAATGGTATCTCGCTTTAGTTCTTGGTTGAGCCCTTCAAAACACTTTGGTGTTCACCTGCTCGTCTCGTAACTATCGTTGGATGCGGATCTAGGTGTATATCTGCTGATTTTGCCGACGCATCCTATATCGCACAGGCTATGTAATTTACCTTTGTGTAAACACCCCAAATTTTTACTCCCATCCAGTGCTTACATTTCATATGTCATTACAGATCATTGCATATCATTGCATGTATTTTGTATATCATTCCATCGCATTGCATGTCATTGCATCTCATTTTCGAGATCCAGCACTCCTATTTCAAAACATTCAATCCAGATTTGAATTTTAAAGCTTTTCTTTCGAAATCAATTTCAAAACCTGGGTTTTTATTCAATACTCTGTCATTTTCCAACCCCAGGACTTTATATTTCGAAATATTTTCTCAAGGAAACAATCTGGATTCATTTCAAATTCAAATTTTAATCGATTTCAATTCACAGATGAGACTCATTGAGGTGGTGTCGCTTCTGAATTCCTCTATTCATCAAATTTCTCAGATTTTTGAAAGTTTCAGTCCGATCAGGACTCTGTCTCAGAGTCCTAATCCGGTCAGGAGTCTATTTTGAAGTCTGTTTTACTTCCATTTTCAATCTTTTCTGTTTGTTTTCAAAATTTAGGTCATTTTACAGAGTCCAGTTAGTTCAGAACTCCATTTTGGAGTTCGGTCGAGTTAGGAGTCTAACCCTGACTGTGTTTTCTGACTTATTTCATCATTTCTTGATAAAATCTTTCAAAAATTTTTACATTTGAATTCTAAAATTTAAAATCTCAGAGTCCCAAGAGTTCAAGACTCTAACTCGGAGTTCCAGTTCGCTTGAGACCCTGTTTTCAAAAATCTTGAAGTTCAAGTATCGATTTTAACCCCTTTTCAATGCCATTTTTAGTGTTTATTTCAAAATTTCCAAAACTCGATGTGGGTCCACTCAGTTGGCACCATATCCAGAGGAATTCTAATTCAGTTAGAACCTTATGCCATTTCAAAAATTCTAATTTTAAGATTGTCTTTGAAAATCCTTTTGAAAACTCCTTCAATTTCAAGTTTTAAAATCATCTTTTTGTAAAAACTCAAGTAGGGCCGACTCGGGGTGGCGCCATATTCGAGTCAGTCAGGGCTAGACTAGGGTTAGTTAATGTCTTGGTTAATGTTAGAGGTTTAAAAGAGTTAAAATTTATTTTGAAAAACTCATTTTGAAAGTTAGTTTTTAAAACTAGTGTTTTTAAAGGTGTTTTAAAACTCAAATGTTAAAAATGCCAAGTGGCATTACATTTGGGGATTTTTTAGGAGAGTCTAGGGGTTAATTAGGTATTAAATAGGATAATTTAGGCTAGGGGTAGGATAGTAACTACACCCCAAAATCGCCCCCCCTTTAGAGTCCAAAATTTCCAAAATTTCCATTTTTTTAAAAACCTAAAAAAATTCTATAAAAAGGGGATATAGGGGAGACAAATTTTCCAGCCACCTCCTATTGGATTCTTGGAGCTTCTCTCTCCTCTCCAGCCTTTTTCCATTGCTGCAATTCCAAGGTAAATAATTTCTTCAATTTTTAATATTTTATTTAGTGTTTTTAATGATTTAAACCTAGATCTAGGCTTGGACACCCCTCCTTATGAAGATCCAACCATGGTTTCACCTCAAGAACCATCAAGAATCAGCAAGAACGATCCAAGAAGGTGATCTAACCCTGTTTTGGATGATTTACAGGGATTTTAATCCATTAGAATTGATTTTAATATGATTCTTTACATTATTAACCAATAAAGTATATGATTTACCCCTTTTAATGGGTTAAATCTATGTTTTAAAGGTGATATCAAGTTCCAGCCATTGATTCCCTATTTTTATTTTATTTTCATGGTTTATTCATGTTTGTTTTACGTTCTATAGCATAGAAATAATTTTTATTTACTGTTTTATGGTTTATTTTATTGATTTACATTAGTTAATGCATGGTTTTTCAAGTTTCTTAAATTTCTGTGTGTTTTAGGTTTAGAACAGTAAAGATAATGTTATTTCGGATTGAAGTACTCATTGTTTATTTCTGATTTTTTTATATGTGATGCATGCATGAGTTATTGAGTTACTGTAGAAAAATCAAAGGTTTTGGATCTCGAGAACCCTGTCAAAAAAAAAAAGACATCAAATCGGGTTTTTAAAGCTTTAAAATCGTGGTTAAAATCAATAAGGTGACTTAATGTTATGATATTTCTCTCATCTTATATCCGATTTTAGATCTGTAAAGTGAAATGGATTCACATTGAGTAGATCTGTCTGCTGTGAAATTTTCGGATTTTTTTATTACTGTTTATATTTTTCCCCTTTCAGAGAATCTGTTTTTAAATTTAAAACTCGTTAGGGTTTACCAAAACCCTAATCAGACTTGTGTTAGTCATAAATCCCAAACCACAGATCCGATTCATGATCTGTAAAAAGTGAGTATTGTTATTTTTCTGTCTACTGTTCACCACTAAAATTTCAGAGATTTTTTTTTAGGATTTTTATTTATGTCTGTATTTTCAATCTGAAGTATCCGTTTTAATCCCTGTTAAAAGTGATATATTTTAGCTCAGATTGCCGGAAGGGTTTCTCCCTAACCGGAGATGATTTTTCCGATCTGTAAATTGGGAAATCTCTGTTTTTCTTCTTAGTTAGTCTCTGTAAAATTTCATAAATTTTCATGGAGATTTGATCCCTGGTTCAGGTCTTGGACTGAGACTGGTTGGTGAATTAGGTCAAAAATAGCATATTTTTAGGGTTTAATGCAATTTTCGGATTAATTTAATGTCAAAAAATTATTTTTATAATTCCAATTTGACATTAGGGTTATAAAAAGTGCAGGTATCAATTTTATGGATTTTGGAATCCATTTGATGGCTGAATTAAGCAAATTGCAAAACCGGGTTCCTGAAAGATCCAAAAACACTGTTAAAATCATATTTTTTGTGATATTATTGGATTTTCGTGCATAATCATATAGTTTTAGGGTTTTATTATGTTCATAAGCATCTTAGGATACTTAAGGTTTAATTTTGTAGTTATTTGATTTCATTTAGGTCATAAAACCCAAATTTTTACCAAAAATCTATTTCTAAAAACCATGATTTCAAGGCCATAGTCTTGCTATCGGGGGCAATTTGGTCATTTGACCTAAATTTCGAAACCCTAACCCTAATTTCATATTTTTAGTCATGTCATAGCATATTTGGTTTGAGTTTATTCCATTCAAATTTCAAAACTTGCATTTTATCAAAATATCTTTCTAAAAACCCTAATTTCAAGGCCATAGTCTTGTTATTAGGGGTATTTTGGTCATTTTGACCCCAATTTCGAAATTTCATATCTTATCTTCCTTATTTATTCAATTTTATTTCATATTTTATCATTTTTATTTAAGGGAATCATGGCAAAAAGTCTTATATCTAGCAAAATCCAACAATTTCCTGATATTGTTGGATAAATCTAGAAAAGCCAACATATTTTCATTAACCAAGTTCTCTAGTTTTGCAGGTACATTGAAGACTTTATTTTTCATGTATTTAAATTTCAATAGTGATGTAAACTAAATTAAACTTTGGAATAAGAATTTACATTTCCTGCTTAGCTTAGGCTGCATTGCATATAGTTTATTTTTTTTAAATAATGTTAATGTGTGATGGATGATGTTTCATGCATATTCAAACTCACTATGGTCTACACGAATGGCACATGCACTAGCTTCTATGAAGTTTATAAACTTGGTGGAATTTGTATTTATGGCCATAGTCAGAATATGAATGATACTTAGATTTATGATCTTCACATTAGCCACATTCAGCCTACACTCTTAGGCTAACTTCAAAATTGCACTGCATTTCTCAAAAATACAAAAAGATTTTCTCAATTCATCAAATCCATATTCATTCATTTCATGCATTTGCCAATTCCAATTCAAATCTCAATTCAAAGAAGTTCATTTTCTCAAAATCCCCTAAGTCTTATAGCAAAATCGATTTTCCCAAAAGCATTGAATTTCAAAGAATATTTCAAGTGTTTTTCAAGTTCATAAACTCAATTTTCCAAGTTATGCAGTCAATTTCAAAGTTTGAAGTTAGAGAAATCAAAATCTTTCTAAGTCTTATTCAAAAATCGATTTTCTCAAAATATGGATTTGCCAAAGAATATTTCAAGTATTTCCCAAGTTCCAAATTCAAATTTTCTAAGTCAGAATTTCAATTTCAAAGTTTGAATTCAGAGAAACCGAGTTTCTCAGAATCGATTTTCACCAAATGTCAAGGATTCCTCAAAATCGATTTTTGCTTTCCTCAGAAATATTTTTCAAGTCCTAATTCACGATTTTCCATGTGATATCATTTCCGAGATTTACATTTTCTAAATATTTCAATCATTCAAAGCAAACATCATGTTTTCAAATGTGCATTTTCTGAAAATTCATAGCACATGCCTGATTCTTTGTGCATTTAGAAATTAGAATATGATTTAGATAAGTTGAACAAAGCAAAGCATTTGATTGATCCTTGGTTCAATTACCCCTGTTAAAGGTGGCAGGAATGGTTGAACCTCGTACCGACAGGCGAGTCCCATTCTTCGGAATTATCCCGCATTTTAAAAACGGTGGCGAGTTATTTTCAAAATCTTTTTCAAAGGTCAGTTTGATTTGCAAAAGTAAAAATTTTGCGATGACAACAGGTTTGGCGACCGTGATGGGACCTGTCTTCGCCTGATCAATCTAATGCTCTGCTTAGTTCAAATTATCAAAATCGTGTTCCATGGAATGTCAGCTTTTACTTTATAATATCATGTGAACCTAGGAGCCTAGACTTGAACCCAGCTAACATGGAATGCATATAGACTAGGTATGGTTTGGTAGGACCATATTGAGGAGGAAATTTTCATGCTCACATAGACTTAGGTCTAATACAACCCTCCTCAATCTAGGCTTGATTAAAAACAATGATTGCTTCTTCAAATTTTTTCAAAATCTCTATCTCTTTAGGTTTTAGAGCCTTCTGATTTTCTTGCATGTGCTCATATTTCAAAAATCACCCTACCTATATTGTCTCGTTCTTCACGTTGCTGGGCTCTCTTCCAGAACCATAGTTCGGGACAGAGCCTCACAACTGGGCCACCTATTTGGGTGAAAACCCCCCTGCCATGTACCAAGGGCCATAGTCCAATGTATATCGGCAGGTGCTCAAGGATGTTGGAAAACTTGAACCTAGAACCGGAGGAATTGATTTTATGCCACGTACATCAAGCCTTGGCTTGAGTATATAGGCATAACTGGATTGGATACAGATGATCTGAGCCTTAGAGTTAGGATTAAGGTCCTACAGCCATTTCAAAATTTGTGCATCTAGAGTCAGCTTTTAGGGAATGTTGTTTGTGCATACTTGTTTATGCAGAATTTGATTGAATGTGTTATTTCCTTTTTATTTTCCATATTTTCTCCAATTTTCTAAAATACTGGACGATTTTCTCAAAATTCCTCAATCTATGTCCATGTACTGTCCATGTTTTAAACCTTGAATGGTTTTCCAAATACTTCATTTTCTATTTATTTCTTCATATTTCATCAAACCCTGGACGATATTTCAAATTTTCCTTAATTTCCTTCAAAACTCCAGGTGATTTCTCATCTTTCCTATCTTCTGGATCTCGAATTTCCTACTTTATTTTTATCCTGCCTGCATTTTCCTCAAATTTCCTGTATTTTTCCAAGTCTTATTCCAATCTCCATGTCTTCCAGTCCGATGGCATCCAGTCAGCTTGATTCAGTCTTCCCTGAGGGTCACATCTCCTACGAGGTGCGACAAAGTCTTCCCGAACATCGAGTCCTCAGCACCGGATCCTTCTTTCCCCGGTGGTACTATTCATGGTTCAAGAACTTCTCTCGTATGTTTTCGGACCATCTGGACAAGTGTGGATCGGAACTGGCGTCCGCAGTGGGAAAGCAGACAGTCAACGGCAACTTGATCCATGCACTAGCAGAGCGGTGGAATCCGAGCACTTCTACCTTCTGGTTCCCGTGGGGAGAGATGACAATACTGATGGATGAATTTTCAGAGATTATGGGATTGCCCGAGCCAGCCGGTCAGCCTGAAGATCCATTGGAGAAACAGTTTTTGATTAATGTCAAGGGTCTGGACCCTAAAGATGCCTTAGCTCGCATGACAGGACGCAAGTCTTGGCCTCTAATTAAAGAAGATGGAAATGAATATGTGGACCTGCTCGAAATCTACAGACAGTATGGGACATTTGTGGAAGTCAGCTCGTTGTCCAAGATAACTCGAGAGAGAATTCAGCACGCGATGATTATGTGCACGGTGGGATTAGCTTTCTTTTCCGATGGACAGAATTACATGGATATCAAAATTGTTCAACTTCTGCGAAGGTGGGGGAGTCGACAGACCAGCCGCCTCTCGATAGCCATGGCCGCACTCGCCTTTCTATACCGAGGGTTGACTCGTTTCGCACTCGGAGAATCAATTCTAGTCGAAGGGTGCACCTATGCCTTGCAGTCTTGGTTCCTCCGGCATGTGCCGGCCCGAGCCAGTTCATTCAGATACAATGGAGAGAAGCTTCTTCCAGTTGCGCGATATCGGTTCCTGATCGACAACCTTCAGGAGGAAGAAGTCGTATGGGACTACTTTGATCGTCAGGAATCACCTCCCAGATATACTTATGCTTACGGCAAGCGGTTCAGACTACTTGGCCCGTTCTTCTGCGCATACTATCATCCAGAGCGGTGCGTCAGGCAGTTCTCTCAGAGGCAGAAGCACATAGAGATTCGTCCACTATCAGGGGTCTTTCCAGAATTCGATCTCACATCAGATCAATGGTCCGGAGCATACCATTCTGCCAGACATGGCTGGGATTCCTTTGTTACTCTTACTATTTTTCCTGGCCCTCGAGTGTCATCTGATTATCCGGAGTGGTGGAAAATTGTCTGTCCCCCTCCCCTCTGTCAAGTATATTATTGATAAAATCATGTTTTTCCCCTCAATAAAATTCCTTTATTTTACATTTCACTTTGATTTGACGACCTTGCCTAGGTAACAAGGCATATTTCCAGTTGTTTATTTTGCAAAGAATAGCAACGCAACTGTCGTAATCCCAGCGACGACTCAATCCCTAGTAATGGGATATTATTTCAATTGTCTACCAAAATTCTCAATAAATATTTTCCTCCAAACCAAATTTCCTTCAGAAGCCTAACCATCAGTTCTATCTTGCAGAGAGCATCAGCAACATTAAAAAAGAACACTCGTGACATTCAATGGTCCCTAAAAGGACCGGATTGGGCTTTAATGGCCGAAGATCTCAGAAAGACACTATTTTCATTAAGGGAACGCATTAGAAGAATTCATTTGTCTTTTCTTTTCTATTCTTTTGTCGGGATGATATCCCATTTCATTCTCATCATTGTCATTTTGATTAATTCTATCTTTCAATAAAGTTGTCAGTTTCCTTTGTCTATCTTGGTGCCATTTGTCTCTTTACTTCTCAATATTAAATCTTCACAAAATTGAAATCATTTTGCTCTTTCATCTTTCCAATTACTTTCAATAATTTATTTCATGATGAGCAATTTCCCTAAATCAATTTATCCTCCAATTTTCAGAATGTCTTTCCGATCTATCAAGAAGCTCGTCTTTAATCCAAAAGCTTGTTCGAAATCAGCAATAATTCATCAGGTCAGAATAAGAACAGAATGCAGTCAGACTGCAAAGCAGTCAGAAGAATCCGCAGAGTTCGATTCAGCTCTTCAAGAACTGCCAGAATTTACATCGGTTCAGAAGCAAGATGAGCCATCATCCTTAGTTCAAGATCCGACTGAGGATATCAATATCGGATCAGAAGACGATCCTAGAATTCTCAAGATTGGCAGTGGTTTGAGTCCAGGAGAGAAAGAAAGGCTCACTAATTTCCTCAAGCAGCATGAAGAAGTATTCGCATGGACCTATGAGGATATGCCAGGTTTAGATCCGAAATTGGTGGAACATCGCCTCGTTTTGAAGCCTGAGGCGAAACCAGTCAAGCAGAAGTTGAGAAAAATGGATCCTCGAATCGAGCAACAGGTCAAGGAAGGACTTGAGGATCTGCTTAAAGCAGGATTCATTCGAGCAATTGATTACCCGGATTGGTTGGCGAATATCGTAGCAGTTCCTAAGAAGAATGGTAAAGTGCGAATTTGTATCGACTTCCGTGATCTCAATAAAGCCACTCCGAAGGATGACTATCCGCTCCCGAATATTGATCTTTTAGCACGGCTGGGCATGCCATGTTCTCCTTCATGGACGGATACTCCAGATATAATCAAATCAAATTGGCCGCTCGTGACCAATCCAAAACATCCTTCACTACGCCATGGGGCACCTTCTGTTATACAGTCATGCCTTTTGGGCTTAAGAATGTTGGAGCCACTTATCAGCGCGCTATGGCCGTTATTTTTCACGATCAGATGCACAAGACTATGGATGCATATGTCAATGATATTCTGGTGAAATCCAAAGAAGAGGAAGATCACATCGAAGCTCTTAATCAAGTCTTCAAGCGACTCATTCTTTACAAGCTAAGACTCAATCCACAAAAATGTGTCTTTGGAGTCAAATCAAGCAAGTTGCTAGGCTTCTTGGTCAGCAAGAAGGGGATAAAAATGGATCCCGCTAAGGCCAAAGCTATCATTGGCATGCCGCCTCCGACTAATCTCAAAGAATTGCGTAGCCTTCAAGGACGCATGCAATCAATTCGGCGATTCATTTCTAATTTGGCCATGAGATGTGAGCCTTTCAATCATTTGCTCAGAAAAGGAGTGAGGTTCGAATGGGGACCAGAGTGTCAGCAGTCGTTCGAACGCATCAAGAAATATCTTCTCAATCCTCCTGTTTTAAAGCCGCCAGAATTAGGGAAACCCCTATTGCTATATATTTCAGTTAATCAAGTTGCTTGCGGCGGATTCTTGGCGCAATACGAAGAAGGCAGCTTGATAGAACATGCCATTTACTATGTGAGCAAGACCTTTATTGATTATGAGAAGAAATACTCTCAGATAGAGAAGACATGCCTAGCTCTGGTATTGATGTGTCAGAAATTAAGACATTATCTATTGGCGTCTGAAGTCAAGATTCTATCTAAATTAAACCCTCTCAAGTACATTCTTGAACAACCATTTCTCAGCGGACGAATCGCCAAATGGCAAGTCCTATTAATGCAATACGACCTGGAATATGTCTCTCAGCAATTTATCAAAGGCCAAGCAATTGCAGACCAATTAGCAGATTTTCTCCTAGCAGAGGATGTTAAAGCTGAGGATGATTTCCCCGATGAGCGGATCTGCAATATTCAACAATCCCCAATTTGGAATTTATTCTTCGACGGTTCCAAGAATATGGCAGGCATAGGAATCGAAATTCTGCTAATCACACCAGAGAAGGAGATGATTCCCTTTTCTCTCAAACTGGATTTTCAGTGCACTCACAATATGGCCGAGTATGAAGCTTTGATACAAGGTCTGAAAATTCTACAGGACTTCAATGTCAAAAGAGTACATGCTTATGGCGATTCTTTGTTAATCGTCAATCAAGTTCTGGCCGAATGGCAAGTGAAAGATCAGAAATTACTTCCTTACTAGAAGATTGTCTCAGCTCTGGCCAACAAATTTGAAGAATTCCAACTTTTCCATATCAAGAGAGATTTCAATCAAGTTGCAGACAGTTTAGCTAATCTGGGATCCATCATGTCTTTCAGAAGTGAAGAATCTTGTCGCTCATTTGAAATTGGCAGACTTGATCAACCCGCTTTCGTCCCAATAGAGCAGATAAACCAGGCTGAGCAGAAGAAGAAGCCTTGGTATCATGATATCAAGAATTTCATTAAAACTGGCGAATTTCCTCCAGAATTATCAAAGAGAGAGCAGCGAGCAATTCAACGCATGTCTGCTCGATATTTTATTCTTGCCGACGTCCTTTATCATCGTGGATTCAGTTCTGAGTATTCCAGATGTTTGGACGAAGAAGAAGCCAAAGAAGTTGTGCAAGAAGCACATGAAGGCATTTGCGGTGGTCATGTTGGCTATCAGGCTCTCGTCAAACAAATCATCCGAGCAGGATATTATTGGAGAACTATGCAACAAGATTGCTATCGTTTTTAAAGAAGTGCGTTCAATGTCAGATGCATGTGCCTTTCATTCATGCGCCGGTGACATACTTGCAATCTGTCGTCTCGCCATGGCCATTTTCCATGTGGGCTTTCGATGTTGTAGGCCCCATCACTCCTTCAGCCTCCAATGGTCATAAATATTTTCTTGCCGCAACAGAATATTTTACTAAATGGGTAGAAGCAGTCACTCTACGCACAGTAGAAGGTCGACACGTGGTTTCTTTCATCCATAAGAATATCCTTTGCCATTTCGGTATACCGCATGATATTATGTCGGATAATGGCAGTCATTTCAAGAATGCGAGAATGAGGACATTCTGCTCAAAGTTCAAAATTCATCATCATTTTTTCGCTCCTTATTATCCTCAAGGGAATGGTCAGGCAGAGGCCACCAACAAGATTCTGATTCGAATCCTGGAGCGAACTTTAGAAACGGGCCGTGACTGGCATGAAAAGATTCATGATGCATTATGGGCATACAGAACCACCATTCGAACTCCAACGAATGCTACTCTGTCAGAACTTGTCTACGGAACTGAAGTAGTACTGCCTCTACATGTTCAGAAACCTGCTCTGAAATTTGCATCACTTCTAGAATTACCTCCTAATCAGTATCAGCAACAACGACTGGTACAACTTGATTTGCTCGATGAAAGAAGGCTCAGAGCAGCAAAGCATGCTCAATCTTATCGCCAGAGGATAGCCCGACAATATGCAAAATCTGTCATTGAGAGAAAATTTTGGGTCAATGATCTAGTGCTCAGATCAACAGCTTATCTCAGGCACCGCCCGGGTGGCAAATGGTCGCCAAATTGGGAAGGTCCTTATGTTGTCAAAGAGGCACTACCTCGCAATTCATATCGGCTCATCAATGCTGATGGAATAGAATTACCAGATCCCATCAATGCTCGACATTTGAAAAAATTCTATACTTGAACAATTTCCTATTCTTTGTAATTCTTCCAAATTTTCTTCAATAATGATCAAAATTCTTTTTCCCAGTTACACTGGGGCATTTTTAAATTTTTTTTTTTATCTACAAATATCTTGTATGCAGGCAGGATAAACAAATCTCTCATTTCACGCACTTGTGCATTCATGTGCATCAATTTGCATTCATTTGCATTCAATCGCATTAATAACGATCGGGTCAGTATTGAGATTTCAACTATCAATCCCATCACAATTCCTAACGATTCAAGATTGAAAGACAATCACCAAAACTGAACCAAAATCTAGTATCCAAACTGGTATATTTTTAAACCGGTATGCATACCGGTGTCCTTTCAAAATCAAGCACTCGTGTTAGTGTTCCACTGAATGGTCATGTCAGTCGACCTCTTGAGTTCAGTCCTCGTGCTGATCACTCATCCAATTCCCAAATTCCCAATTTCCAATTTCCAAATATCAATTTCCAATTTCCAAAATTCCCAATTTCTAATTTCCAATTTCCAATTTCCAAATTCCAAAATTCCAAAATTCTAATTTCCAAATATCAATTTCCAAAATTCCCAATTTCTAATTTCCAATTTCCAAATTCCAAAAGTCCCAATTTCTAATTTCCAATTTCCAAATTCCCAAATTCCCAATTTCTAGTTTCCAACTTCCGAATATCAATTTCCAATTTCCAAATTTCCAATTTCCAATTTCCAATTATCAATTTCCAAATTTCCGATTTCCAATTTCCAATTTCCAATTATCAATTTCCAAATTTCCAATTTCTAATTTCCAATTTCCAATTATCAATTTCCAAATTTCCAATTTCCAATTATCAATTTCCAAATTTCCAATTTCCAATTTCCAATTTCCAATTTCCAATTATCAATTTCCAAATTTCCAATTTCCAATTTCCAATTTCTAATTATCAATTTTCCAATTTCCAATTTCCAATTTCCAATTTCCAATTTCCAATTTCCAATTTCCAATTTCCAATTTCCAATTATCAATTTCCAAATTTCCAATTTCCAATTTCCAATTTCCAATTTCCAATTTCCAATTTCCAATTTCCAATTTCCAATTTCAAATATCAAATTTCAAAATTCCAATTTCCAAATTTCAACCTTTTGGTCACCCAATACCCAATTCCAAAAAAATTTCTCTTGCGAGAGACCCTTTGTATAGGGAGAGTTCGAGGGAGCTCGCTCTTTTCGCATGCTATCCAATTCGTTCACTTAGCCCCTGTTCAGGGAGAGTTTGAAGGGACTCGTGTCTTTGTGAACCGTTTGCAAAACAAAATTCCAAATTTCACACAAGGAACCCTTTTTATAGGGAGAGACTCGACGGAGACTCGCTTTCCTTGTGGCCCCATAATTTCAGATTAGGCCATTTCATCATGAAGAACCCTCTTTTCAGGGAGAGTGTGATGAACTCGTTCCTTCATGACCAATTTACCAACCTCACCAATTCCGGCCCCCTTTCCATAAGAGAAGCCTAATGTTAGGAAGTTTTGATGAAAGCTTAATTTCTCTTCGAAAGTTCATTTTGCAAACACCTCCTCTTCAGGGAAGAGAGGAGTAATTTCTAATTCCAATTTCTGA
This sequence comes from Nuphar pumila, assembly GCF_984573655.1. Lineage (NCBI taxonomy): Eukaryota > Viridiplantae > Streptophyta > Magnoliopsida > Nymphaeales > Nymphaeaceae > Nuphar > Nuphar pumila. The sequence continues at coordinate 61,667,517 of NC_143265.1, forward strand.
ATCTTCTCCTTTGGGGAAAGGAGAAGAGAATTTCTGTCATGGATCTGTTGCGTTGCGCTTCAAATGCTCGCTTTCACAAAAGGATTTCAAGAAAATTTTGCCGATTTGTCGTCGAATATTTGTTGATTTCAAAAATCTTTATTGCACAAAACTATTACCTCAGAATACCCTCAGTATTACTTCCGAAAGGACAAAGCTTTCGCGAAAAAGGATTCAAAATTTAAAATCTTTTCATTGGCCAACCAAAAGGATGAAGAATAAATCCGCGATATGGCTAGTAAAGAAAATTCAATGTTGTTGCAAAGCCTTGAGTGATTGATATTGATCGCAGTCAATGGCACACTCTTAAAGATCATTCTTGAAAAATGAAGCAGTCGAAATATCCTGGGTGATACAAAAAAAAATCTACTCAATCTCCATATCTCCTCAATCACCCAAGCTGCAATTAAATATCTGCAAAAGGGATCTCTCAACTGTCGTCAAGATGAAGGCGAATTAGACGAGTCGACCCCCGGGGCCAAAGAAGATTTGGATCATCTCCAAGATGACGGAGTTTGTGACGGATCCTTCCAGGGAGAGTTCAGATCATCGTCAAGATGAAGGCGAGTGTGATGATCCTACCAACAAACCCTAAAAGATATTTAATTCCAGCTATCATCAAGAGATTTCCTACCAAAGAGCCAATAATCATCATGATAACCCCTGAGAGAAAAGAAGGATCAGAACATCTTTGAGATGAAGGAGTTTGTGACGTACCCTTCCAAAAAAAAGAAAGAGAGACAAGTCAGGACATCTCCAAAATGAAGGATGATGTAATTCCCGAAAAATCCAAGAGAGCTCCAATCTGCTAAAAAGAGAGTGCAGAAAGATCATCATGAGAAAAGAATCCCAAGATATCAGACTGCCAAATTTATCAAGAATTTCCTTTAATTTTGTGAAATTCTTTTATCAATATTCTTTCACCAATAGCTCTCGCAATATCAAGAATATTTTCTTTCCCGTCCATATCAAGGAAATTGATAGCTTCCTTGAAAGAAAGCCAATCGCAAGCAATTTGAATTCGAATCTTGATTCTACGGAGTTAAGCTCAGTCGGAGGTAATACTTCAGGTAGAAAAGAGAGAATACTTTCAAAACAATGTGCATCACTTTCAATTATTTTGAATCAACAATAATTTTCAACATTTTGACAATATTTTCTAGCTATCCTGGCGTGAGGCGAGAGCTTGAGGTTCATCTTTGGCGCATCCTGACATCAGTTGTTATCCCTTTTAGGACTTGATAACGGGAGTTTTCAAGATTCCTTCCCTTCTTTGGTATAATCTGAGCGCACGGGCTCTCAGATTCGCACACTTCCCTGTGTCCCCATTGTCCCACCATAGACAGTCCAATTTCGGCTTGAGGTTAAGCCACCAATTTCAGCAAAAGGCAATTTCAAAAGTTAATTAGTCTCAGCAATGAGGCACCCAAAATCAATCCCTTTTCAAACTTTAGGGACCCCAATTTCCTTCCTTTTGCAAAACCCCTATCGGATTCATTGTGCGGAAATCTGAAGGTTCCATCACAGTCTCTTCTTTCGAGGATTCTGTCCATTTTCATTGCCCAATCAGGTTAAGGGTATAAACTTGAGCCTCCTTTGATGAGGTATTCCATTTTATTCCCAATCAGGTCAAGGGTACAAACCTGAGCCTCACATGATGAGGTATTTCATTTCCCAATCAAGTTAAAGGTTAAACCTGAGCTTCGTTCCATACGAGGTATTTCCCGTCCCATCCAGGTTAAGGGCAAAATCTGAATCTCATTTCTTTTTGAAGTAAAATTTTCTCCTTATTTTCCATTTCATATCTACCATCATCATTTGAATTAATTCTTTCATACCCAGTCAGATTCATCTAACTGGGGCAATTTTATAATTCAAATTTGGTATGTTTTCTTTGCCACTAAGCTCGGCTTTCAACCAGCTTAGCAGCAAAGAGGGGCATCTGTAAACACCCCAAATTTTCACTCTCATCCAGTGCTTACATTTCATATGTCATTACAGATCATTGCATATCATTGCATGTATTCTGTATATCATTCCATCGCATTGCATAGCATTGCATGTCATTGCATCTCATTTTCGAGATCCAGCACTCCTATTTCAAAACATTCAATCCAGATTTGAATTTTAAAGCTTTTCTTTCGAAATCAATTTCAAAACCTGGGTTTTTATTCAATACCCTGTCATTTTCCAACCCCAGGACTTTATATTTCGAAATATTTTCTCAAGGAAACAATCTGGATTCATTTCAAATTCAAATTTTAATCGATTTCAATTCACAGATGAGACTCATTGAGGTGGTGTCGCTTCTGAATTCCTCTATTCATCAAATTTCTCAGATTTTTGAAAGTTTCAGTCCGATCAGGACTCTGTCTCAGAGTCCTAATCCGGTCAGGAGTCTATTTTGAAGTCTGTTTTACTTCTATTTTCAATATTTTCCGTTGTTTTTGAAATTTAGGTCATTTTACAGAGTCCAGTTAGTTCAGGACTCCATTTTAGAGTTCGGTCGAGTTAGGAGTCTAACCCTGACTGTGTTTTCTGACTTATTTCATCATTTCTTGATAAAATCTTTCAAAAATTTTTACATTTGAATTCTAAAATTTAAAATCTCAGAGTCCCAAGAGTTCAGGACTCTAACTCGGAGTTCCAGTTTGCTTCAGACCCTGTTTTCAAAAATCTTGAAGTTCAAGTATCGATTTTAACCCCTTTTCAATGCCATTTTTAGTGTTTATTTCAAAATTTCCAAAACTCGATGTGGGCCCACTCAGTTGGCACCATATTCAGAGGAATTCTAATTCAGTTAGAACCTTATGCCATTTCAAAAATTCTAATTTTAAGATTGTCTTTGAAAATCCTTTTGAAAACTCCTTCAATTTCAAGTTTTAAAATCATCTTTTTGTAAAAACTCAAGTAGGGCCGACTCGGGGTGGCGCCATATTCGAGTCAGTCAGGGCTAGACTAGGGTTAGTTGATGTCTTGGTTAATGTTAGAGGTTTAGAAGAGTTAAAATTTATTTTGAAAAACTCATTTTGAAAGTTAGTTTTTAAAACTAGTGTTTTTAAAGGTTTTTAAAGGTGTTTTAAAACTCAAATGTTAAAAATGTCAAGTGGCATTACATTTGGGGATTTTTTAGGAGAGTCTAGGGGTTAATTAGGTATTAAATAGGATAATTTAGGCTAGGGGTAGGATAGTAACTACACCCCAAAATCGCCCCCCCTTTAGAGTCCAAAATTTCCATTTTTTTAAAAACCTAAAAATTTTCTATAAAAAGGGGATATAGGGGAGACAAATTTTCCAGCCACCTCCTATTGGATTCTTGCAGCTTCTCTCTCCTCTCCAGCCTTCCTCCATTGCTGCAATTCCAAGGTAAATAATTTCTTCAATTTTTAATATTTTATTTAGTGTTTTTAATGATTTAAACCTAGATCTAGGCTTGGACACCCCTCCTTATGAAGATCCAACCATGGTTTCACCTCAAGAACCATCAAGAATCAGCAAGAACGATCCAAGAAGGTGATCTAACCCTGTTTTGGATGATTTACAGGGATTTTAATCCATTAGAATTGATTTTAATATGATTCTTTACATTATTAACCAATAAAATATATGATTTACCCCTTTTAATGGGTTAAATCTATGTTTTAAAGGTGATATCAAGTTTCAGCCATTGATTCCCTATTTTTATTTTATTTTCATGGTTTATTCATGTTTGTTTTACGTTCTATAGCATAGAAATCATTTTTATTTACTGTTTTATGGTTTATTTTATTGATTTACATTAGTTAATGCATGGTTTTTCAAGTTTCTTAAATTTCTGTGTGTTTTAGGTTTAGAACAGTAAAGATAATGTTATTTCGGATTGAAGTACTCATTGTTTATTTCTGATTTTTTTATATGTGATGCATGCATGAGTTATTGAGTTACTGTAGAAAAATCAGAGGTTTTGGATCTCGAGAACCCTGTCAAAAAAAAATCAGACATCAAATCGGGTTTTTAAAGCTTTAAAATCGTGGTTAAAATCAAGAAGGTGACTTGATGTTATGATATTTCTCTCATCTTATATCTGATATTAGATCTGTAGAGTGAAATGGATTCACATTGAGTAGATCTGTCTGCTGTGAAATTTTCGGATTTTTTTATTACTGTTTAGTATTTTTCCCCTTTCAGAGAATCTGTTTTTAAATTTAAAACTCGTTAGGGTATACCAAAACCCTAATCAGACTTGTGTTAGTCATAAATCCCAAACCACAGATCCGATTCATGATCTGTAAAAAGTGAGTATTGTTATTTTTCTGTCTACTGTTCACCACTAAAATTTCAGAGATTTTTTTTTAGGATTTCTATTTATGTCTGTATTTTCAATCTGAAGTATCCGTTTTAATCCCTGTTAAAAGTGATATATTTTAGCTCAGATTGCCGGAAGGGTTTCTCCCTAACCGGAGATGATTTTTCCGATTTGTAAATTGGGAAATCTCTGTTTTTCTTCTTAGTTAGTCTCTGTAAAATTTCATAAATTTTCATGGAGATTTGATCCCTGGTTCAGGTCTTGGACTGAGACTGGTTGGTGAATTAGGTCAAAAATAGCATATTTTTAGGGTTTAATGCAATTTTCGGATTAATTTAATGTCAAAAAATTATTTTTATAATTCCAATTCGACATTAGGGTTATAAAAAGTGCAGGTATCAATTTTTATGGATTTTGGAATCCATTTGATGGCTGAATTAAGCAAATTGCAAAACCGGGTTCCTGAAAGATCCAAAAACACTGTTAAAATCATATTTTTTGTGATATTATTGGATTTTCGTGCATAATCATATAGTTTTAGGGTTTTATTATGTTCATAAGCATCTTAGGATACTTAAGGTTTAATTTTGTAGTTATTTGATTTCATTTAGGTCATAAAACCCAAATTTTTACCAAAAATCTATTTCTAAAAACCATGATTTCAAGGCCATAGTCTTGCTATCGGGGGCAATTTGGTCATTTGACCTAAATTTCGAAACCCTAACCCTAATTTCATATTTTTAGTCATGTCATAGCATATTTGGTTTGAGTTTATTCCATTCAAATTTCAAAACTTGCATTTTATCAAAATATCTTTCTAAAAACCCTAATTTCAAGGCCATAGTCTTGTTATTAGGGGTATTTTGGTCATTTTGACCCCAATTTCGAAATTTCATATCTTCTCTTCCTTATTTATTCAATTTTATTTCATATTTTATCATTTTTATTTAAGGGAATCATGGCAAAAAGACTTATATCTAGCAAAATCCAACAATTTCCTGATATTGTTGGATAAATCTAGAAAAGCCAACATATTTTCATTAACCAAGTTCTCTAGTTTTGCAGGTACATTGAAGACTTTATTTTTCATGTATTTAAATTTCAATAGTGATGTAAACTAAATTAAACTTTGGAATAAGAATTTACATTTCCTGCTTAGCTTAGGCTGCATTGCATATAGTTTATTTTTTTTAAATAATGTTAATGTGTGATGGATGATGTTTCATGCATATTCAAACTCACTATGGTCTACACGAATGGCACATGCACTAGCTTCTATGAAGTTTATAAACTTGGTGGAATTTGTATTTATGGCCATAGTCAGAATACGAATGATACTTAGATTTATGATCTTCACATTAGCCACATTCAACCTACACTCTTAGGCTAACTTCAAAAATGCACTGCATTTCTCAAAAATACAAAAAGATTTTCTCAATTCATCAAATCCATATTCATTCATTTTATGCATTTGCCAATTCAAATTCAAATCTCAATTCAAAGAAGTTCATTTTTTCAAAATCCCCTAAGTCTTATAGCAAAATCGATTTTCCCAAAAGCATTGAATTTCAAAGAATATTTCAAGTGTTTTTCAAGTTCATAAACTCAATTTTCCAAGTTATGCAGTCAATTTCAAAGTTTGAAGTTAGAGAAATCAAAATCTTTCTAAGTCTTATTCAAAAATCGATTTTCTCAAAATATGGATTTGCCAAAGAATATTTCAAGTATTTCCCAAGTTCCAAATTCAAATTTTCTAAGTCAGAATTTCAATTTCAAAGTTTGAATTCAGAGAAACCGAGTTTCTCAGAATCGATTTTCACCAAATGTCAAGGATTCCTCAAAATCGATTTTTGCTTTCCTCAGAAATATTTTTCAAGTCCTAATTCACGATTTTCCATGTGATATCATTTCCGAGATTTACATTTTCTAAATATTTCAATCATTCAAAGCAAACATCATGTTTTCAAATGTGCATTTTCTGAAAATTCATAGCACATGCCTGATTCTTTGTGCATTTAGAAATTAGAATATGATTTAGACAAGTTGAACAAAGCAAAGCATTTGATTGATCCTTAGTTCAATTACCCCTGTTAAAGGTGGCAGGAACGGTTGAACCTCGTACCGACAGGCGAGTCCCATTCTTCGAAATTATCCCGCATTTTAAAAACGGAGGTGAGTTATTTTCAAAATCTTTTTCAAAGGTCAGTTTGATTTGCAAAAGTAAAAATTTTGCGATGACAACACTTTGCTGTCGCGTTGTATGATGCCAAGGCTTCTGTTTTCTGCACTTCCGATTAATGCACTTCCGATTATGCATTTACTTACGCCGTCGTGTTGAATGACACCAAGGCTCCTGCTTTCTGCAAATATATATGTAGAATATTTCGTTCAGTTAAACACCCCGAACAATAGTATATGCATTTCTTTACGCCGCCGCTGTATAAAGCACATGCTTCTGCTTATACTACTTATATGCCGCATAAATGAGCGTTCAAATGGAGACCAACTCCAAATCGCCAATGTGATTCCCTGACCGCTTCTCGTTCAAGATTCTGCTTCACGAATGAAGCCTCTATTGGAAAGGCTTTGCTTTTTGGCAAAATGCTCTTTACGTAAAGACTAAGTCAATTACGTATGGCCTGGCTATGGCCTAGGGTTCCTGCAACCTTGATGGATGCAAAGTACACACAACGATGCATATCCATTTCCCGAATTAAGCGTAGCGATTTCCTGCCAAAGAGGGGAGATGCCGCTGAAATGGATAAAAGAAACGCACGCTTTCTCCGTAAAAGAGAGAAAGTGCTGCTGAAAATTCTGAAGAAGCTAAGAATAGCTCAGAAAGAACGTAGCAGGATACTCTGACATATAGCAGAGTGTTACCCAATTCATGGTTTGCTTTCTACAACATAGAAGGGTTCGTCGCACCACTGCCGATAGAGCAGGGGAGGTGCTGACAAAATGGTTGGCAGAAGAGCTGCCGAAACCAGTTGAACAGCATGATGATGTTCGTTGATGAAACGATGCCAGAATGGCTCGTATCCCTGTGCCTGCAAGGGCACCTTCCTCGTAAGGGCCGTTGAGCCAGAGTAGAGGTTGCGCCATGACTAGGTTTGGACTCGTTGTGTAAAAATACGCCGAGCAGCCAATCTATTTAGATCGAGTCATATGCATGCTCATTGAGAACGGTTACACAACCAGACTCGTAAGGGCCGAAGAGCTAGAGTGTATTGTTTCCACCCAAAAGAGGTGTGATGCTCGAGGTGGCGGTACTGCCAAGAGCGGTGTTCTACATGCAAATGAATAAGACTTAAGGTCGCACATACCCCGCGGTTGAAAATCATGTTAGAGGTACCCCCTCAGTAATGACTGTGTTGGGGCAGACTGAATAGGGTCGGGTACATACTCCCGTAGTGCTAAGGCACGGGCTGCCTAAATGGCATGCAGATTCTGTCAAAGTAATTGTAAGACTGGCAGACCCCTTCAGGAATTATGCTCACTGTGGAATGATAGTGATGATACAGCCTTGAGTGACACGTATTTTACTTTGGACCTGATAGAGTCCACAATAGCCTCAGTCACTGATGGGTTTTGGGGTCGTGGTTATCCTTAAGATCTAAGGATTGAACCCAACTACTGCAAGTAGAGGATGCATCCGAATATGTGCCTAGTAGGGTTCTCCCAGTTTAAACACACTGCCCTAATATGGATAGGGTCAACAGGCCTCTGGGGTATCTAAAATACATAGAATAATCAACCCCCAGATTGTCGCATTGATGCCCGGACAATGCTTCGCCCGCGTACCAAGGGTGGAAGAGGTTAATTATCGAAACAATCCATTAGCTTAGGTTCAGCGATGCTTGAATGTATGAGTGGATGACGTTGTTGAGTCAGTCCTGCATAACCTTTGTGAAGGTGTCATGTTCGGTATACGACTGGACCGACTGGGCAAAGACCCGTGTTGTATCTGCACGACTAAGCGAAGCTCGAGGAGCTGTCCTTAGATACATGGGATACGGATGTGCCAAGTATGAAGACTTGAGCTAGACATCCCTTTGAGACCCGAAAGAGGTCATGGCTAAGTCCTGGAGACTTAAGCGGTTATCTAAATCACAGACCTAAAAAGGCTTGCTCTAAGTCATGAAGACTTGAGCGGATGTTCAACAGATAGCCCCACAGAGGCTCTTGCGATATACGCTCAGTCTTGGAGGCCTGAGCGTCGTTGTTACGCATTGCGACCCTAACTGGTCATTATTTGTACTTGAGTTGAATGGATGTATGACTGCATGCTTACCAGACCATCAGTGGTTCTGACCCCGTTTAATGGGGATTTTAGGTGTTGGACCTGCGTTGCGATATGCAGAGCAAGGCGGCATCGAGTTTCAGGGTTTCTCTAGATAGAGTGGTACTGCTTCATTTTATTGAACCCATGCTGCTTATTCAAGCAGTGATGTTGTAATAACCATGTGGTTTACGATAAAATGGAACATTCGGTGGTCAATGAGTGGCTTGGCCACATACCTGCAACGTGCTCGGAGTTTTCTAAAACTGACGACTCATTATCGTCCGATTTCGCTGCTAAAAGCTTTTCTAAGTTCCGCTGCAAAGAAAAAAAATCATGAAAATTTTAACTTAGCTTTGTTTTGGAAATCCGGGGCGTTACAGTGGTGCTACCTCTTCATGTTCAAAAACTCGCTCTTAAATTTGCATCTCTTCTAGAGCTACCACTTGATCAGTATTAGCAACAGAGATTAGTATAGCTGGATCTACTCGATGAGAAAAGACATAAAGCAGCAGAGCATGCTCAGTCTTATCGTCAAAGAATAGCAAGGCAATACGCCAAATCAGTCATCGAAAGAAGATTCCAAGTTAATGACTTGGTCCTTAGATCAACGACTCATCTTAAGCATCGTCCGTGTGACAAATGGTCACCAAACTGAGAAGGTCCCTACATGGTGAAAGAAGCGTTACCACGCAATTCATATCGTCTGATTAATGCAGACGGGGTAGAATTACCCGATCCCATTAATGCTCGACATTTGAAGAAATTCTTCACCTAGAAAATCTATATTCCATCTTTTGTATTCTTCAAAATTCCTTCCAATAAATGATCAATTATTCTTTTATCGGAATATTTCTCATTCCCAGAATACACTGGGGCATTTTGTTATAAAACTCTTTTTTATACCCTGTATGCAGGCAGGATCAAATAAAATCTTTCATCATTTACTTATTCGCATTCATTCGCATCTATTCACATAATATTTGCATCCTTTCATTTTGTGTGCATCCGCATGCATCCATTTTGCATCTGTATCAAATTCCCATTCAGGATAAGGGATGAATCCTGAGACCTCGACAGTTGTCTAAGTAATCGTGAGGATGAAGATTGAAAATCTCTCATCAGAATCAGTTGGGTAAATTTTCTAAATCTAGTATTCGTGCTGGTAAATTTTCTAAATCCAGTGTTTGTGCTGGTAAATCTTCAAAATCCAGTGTTCGTGCTGGTAATTCTTCCAAAAACAATATTCGTACTGATTCAGTACTTATACTGGTTCGTTTCCAAAATACGGTATTCACACTGGTACATCTTTCCAAATCCAATTTTATTGGTCAAACTTTCTAAATCTGGTTTACTGGCTAATGTTTTCAAACCTAATCTATGCGAGTCTAGTTTTTCTTCGAGATTCGAGTTCCGACTCAAATTTTCTTTCCTTCTAATTAGTCTAGTTTTCCTTCGGGATTCGAGTTCCGACTCAAATTTTCTTTCCTTCTAACCGGTCTAGTTTCCCTTCGGGATTCAAGTTCCGACTCAAATTTTCTTTCCTTCTAATTAATCTACCTTTCTTTCAGGATTCGAGTTCCGACTCGAATTTCTTTTCCTTCCAAATTGATCTATTTTTTTTTTCAGGATTCGAGTTCTGACTCGAATTTCTTTTCCTTCCAAATTCATCTACTTTTCCTTCAGGATTCAAGTTCTGACTCAAATTTCTTTTCCTTCCACAATGGATCTAGTTTTCCTTCAAAGATTCAAATTTTGATCCGAGTTTTCTTTTCCTTCTGAATTGGTCTAGAAAATTCGAGTTCCGACCCGAATTCTCTTTCAAAATCCAATTCATCTAGTCTTTCCTTGAAGATTTGAATTCCGATTCGAACCTTCAGACCGAACCCAGTCTTACACCGGTCTAGTTAAATCCAATTTTCAAATTGGTCCCTTTTATGAAATCCAACCTCGCCTTGGTTACCTTACCAAATCTCGTATTGGTAATCTTTCAAAAAACCAGTGCTCGTACTGGTAGTCTTTTAAAGCCCACTGCTCAAACTGATATGTTCTCAGTTGAACCAATTTCGGCATTTGGGCCATCCAATCACCAATGTCGGCCCTCAGGCCATCCAATTACCACCTCGACCCTCGGGCCACCCAATTTTCAAATTTTCAAATTCGACCTTCGGGTCACTCAATTTTCAATTTTGACCTTTGGGTCACTCAATTCCCAATTTCGACCTTCGGGTCAATCAATTTCCAAATTTCCAATTTCGACCTTCGGGTCAATCAATTTCCAATTTCCAATTTCCAATTTCCAATTTCCAATTTCCAATTTCCAATTTCCAATTTCCAATTTCCAATTTCCAATTTCCAATTTCCAATTTCCAATTTCCAATTTCTAAATTCTAAATTCTAATTTCCAAATTTCAAATTTCAAACTTCAAATTTCAAATTTTCAATTTCCAATTTCCAATTTCGACCCTTTTAGGTCACTCAATACCAATTTCAATCATTTCTCTTGCGAGAGACCCTTTTCACAGGGAGAGTTCGAGGGAGCTCGTTCTTTTCGCATGCTATCCTTTGTTCACTTAGCCCCTTTTTAGGGAGAGTTTGAAGGGACTCGTGTCTTTGTGAACCGTTTGCAAAACAAATTTCCAATTTCATACAAGGAACCCTTAGTTCAGGGAGAACTTTGACGGAAGTTCGCTTTCCTTGTATTCCCAATTTCATACTAGACCATTTCATCATGAAGGACCCTCCTTTCAGGGAGAGTGTGATGGACTCACTTCTTTATGACCAATTCACCGACCTCACCATTACCGGCCCCCTTTCCATAAGAGAAGCCTAATGTTAGGAAGTTTTGACGAAAGCTTAATTTCTCTTCGAAAGTTCGTTTTGCAAACACCTCCTCTTCAGGGAAGAGAGGAGTAATTTCTATTTCCAATTTCTGAATCTTCGCCTTTGGGGAAAGGAGAAGAAAATTTTTGTCATTGATGTGTCGCGTTGTGCTTCAATTGCTTGCTTTCACAAAGGATTTCAAGAAAGTTTTGCCAATTTGTCATTAAATATTTGTTGATTTCAAAATCTTTATCGCACAAAAACATTACCTCAGAATACCTTCAGTATTACTTCCGAAAGGACAAAGCTTTCGTGAAAAAAGATTCAAAATTGAAAATATTTCTATTGGCCAACCAAAAGGACGCAAAATAAATCCTTAATATGGCTAGCAAAAGAAATTCAATATTGTCGCAAAGCCATAAGTGATTGATATTGATCGCAGTCAATGGCACATTTTTAAAAATCATTCTTGGAAAATAAGGTAGTCAAAATATCCTGGGTGATACAGAAAATCCATACAATTTCCATATCTCCTTAATCACCCAAGCTGCAATTAAATATCCGCAAAAGGGATCTTTCAATTGTCGTCAAGGTGAAGGCGAATTAAGCGAGTAGACCCTCGGGGCCAAAGAAGATTTGGATCATCTTCAAGATGATGGAGTTTATGACGGATCCTTTCAGGGAAAGTCCAAAGCATTGTCGAGATGAAGGCATATGTGATGAACCTCCCGACAATCCCTAAAAGGTATTTAATTTCTGCTATCACCAAGAGATTTTCAACCAAAGAGCCAATAACCGTCAATATAATTCCTGAGAGAAAAGAAGGATCGGAACATCTTCGAGTTGAAAGAGTTCGTGATGTACCCTTCTAAAATAAAAAAAAAAGAGAGAGAGAGAAAGAGAGAAAAAAGGTAGGACATCTCCAAAATGAAGGATGATGTAATGAATTCCCCAAAAACCCAAGAGAGCTTAGAAAGGCCATCATGAGAAAAGAATCCCAGGATATCAAATTGCCAAATCTACCAAGAATCTTCTTTAATTTTGTGAAATTCTTTTATCAATATCCTTTCACCAATTGCTTTCATAATATCAAGAATACTCTCTTTTCTGCTCATATCAAGGAAATTGATAGCTTTCTTGAAAGAAAGTCAATCGCAAGCTATTTGAATTCAAATCTAGATTCTACGGAGTTAAGCCCGGTCGGAGGTAATACTTCAGGTAGAAAAGAGGGAATATTTTCAAAACAATGTGCATCATTTTCAATTATTTTGAATTAACAATAATTTTCAACATTTTGACAATATTTTCTAGCTATCCTGGCGTGAAACGAGAGCTTGATGTTCATAATTGGCGCATCCTGACATCAGTTGTTCTCCCTTTTAGGACTTGATAACGGGAGTTTTCAAGATTCCTTTCCTTCTTTGGTATAATCTGAGCGCTTGGGCTCTCAGATTCGTACACTTCCTTGTGTCCCCACTGTCCCACCATATACAGTCCAATTTCGGCTTGAGGTTAAGCCACCAATCATTTTCCCGCAAAAGGTAATCAATTTCAAAAGTTATTTAGTCTCAGCAATGAGGCACCCAAAATCAAACCCCTTTTCAAGGTTTGGGGACCCCAATTTCATCCTTTTGCAAAACCCCTATCGGATTTATTGTGCAAAATCCGAACGTTCCATCACGGTCTCTTCTTTCGAGGATTCCGTTCATTTTCTGCCCGATCAGGTTAAGGTATAAACCTGAGCCTCATTTGATGAGGTATTTCATTTCCGCCCAATCAGGTTAAGGGTACAAACCTAAGCCTCATTTGATGAGGTATTTCATTCCCCAATCAGGATAAGGGTACAAACCTGAGCCTCATTTGATGAGGTATTTCATTTCCGCCCAATCAGGTTAAGGGTACAAACCTGAGCTTCATTTGATGAGGTATTTCATTCCCCAATCAGGATAAGGGTACAAACCTGAGCCTCATTTGATGAAGTATTTCATTTCTGCCCATTCAGGTTAAGGGTACAAACCTGAGCCTCATTCTGATGAGGTATTTCATTTCCCGTCCCATCCAGGTTAAAGGCTTAGCCTGAGCCTCATTTCGATGAGGTGAATCTTTTCTTTATTCTTCATTCTTCATTCTATATCTACCATCATCATCTGAGCTAATTCTTTCATACCCGGTTAGATTCTCCTAACTGGGGCATTTTTTATATAGCCCAAATTTGGTGTGTTTTTCTTTGCCACTAAGCTCGGCCCTATACCGGCTTAGTAGCAAAGAGGGGCATCTGTAAACACTCCAAATTTTTACCCTCATTCAGTGTTTACATTTCATGTGTCACTGCATGTCAATGCATGCATTCAACATACCATTTCATTGCATTGCATGTCATTATATCTCATTTTTTAGATCCAGCACTCCTGTTTTTAAACTATTTAATCTAGATTCGAGTTTTTAAAACTCAATTTCAAAATCAATTTTAAAACCTGGGTTTTTAATCAACATTTTGTCATTTGCCAACCCTAGGACCTTATATTTTGAAATGTTTTTCTCAGAAAACAATCTGGATTCGTTTTAAACGCAATTTTCAACTGATTTCAATTCTCAGATGAGACCCATTTAGGTGGTGTCGCTTCTGAATGCCTTCATTTATCAATTTTTTCAAAAATTTCAGAGTCCTAGTTGGATCAGGACTCTATCTTTTTATCTTTTTAAAACATTTTCAAAACTCCATTTTGATTTTAAACCGGTTAGGGTCATATCCCTTGTCCATTTCCTCCATTTTGGCCAAAATCTTAGAGTCCTAGTTGGATCAGGACTCTTTTTCCAGAGTCCCAGTCGGATCAGAACTCTACTTTTTACTACCTTTTCTACTTATTTTGGAAAAAATCTTTCAAAATCTTCCGTTTTGGCCAAAATCCAAGAGTCCTAGTTGGATTAGAACTCTTCATCAAGAATCTCAGTCGGATTAGGACTCTTCTTCAGAGTTCCAATCGAACTAGGACTCTGTCTTTTGTCACTATTTTTACCTGTTTTTAACCAAATCTTTCAAAATGAGTCAAAACTCAGAGTTTCAGTCAAAACAGGACTTTGTTCAGAGAGTCCTAGTTGGATCAGGACTCTGATCCTGATTTCAATTTTGAGAGAATCTTTCAAAATTCTTTCCATCTATCAAAACTGTTACACTTTTATCGAAGAATTTCAAAATTCTGAGGTTTTATCCCAGAGTCCTGATCAAATCAGGACTCTACCCCAAAGTCCTGATTGAATTAGGATTCTATCCAAAGTTGGTTTTCACACTTCATTTTCACTGGTTTTCAAAAGCTTTGCTTAAATTTTATCATTTGTTTATCAGAAAACCAAAAATTTTCAGAGTCCTAGTCGAATTAGGACTCTTCTTTAGAGTCCTAATCAGATCAGGACTCTGAACCAAAAACTCCAATTTTATCCCATTTTTAACTATTTTCCAAAATTCTCTCATTTATTTTCTCAGAAAATCCAAAAATCTGAGAGTCCTAGTTCAATTAGGATTCTGTCCCCAGAGTCTCAGTTGAATCAAAACTCTGTTTTATTTCAACATTTGTTATTGTTTTCACTGTTTTTTACAAGTTCTTTCATCTATTTTTCAGAAAATACCAAAAAATCTAGAGTTTCAGTCCAATCAGGATTCTGTCCGAGATCCTAATCCAGTCAGAAGTCTATTTTGAAGTTTGTTTTTACTTCCATTTTCATTCATTTTCATTTGTTTTTCAAAATTTAGGTCATTTTGGAGAGTCCAGTTAATCCAGGACTCTATTTCAGAGTTCTGATCGAGTTAGGAGTATTACCCTGACTGTATTTTCTGACTTGTTTCACTATTTTTGATAAAATCTTTTCAAAAACTCCTTCATTTGGCCTTTAAAACCCAAAATCTCAGAGTCCCAAAAATCCACGACTCTAACCCGGAGTTTCAGTTTGTTTGAGACTCTAATTTCAAATTTCTGAATTTCAATTATTGATTTTAAACCCTTTTTCGAAGCTATTTTCAGTGTTTATTTCAAATTTTTCAAAACCTGATGTGGGCCCACTCAGTTGGCACCATATCCAGAGGAGTTTTGACCCAGTTGGAACTCTATGCCATTTCAAAACTTTTAATTTCAAGTTTACTTTTGAAGATCTTTTGAAAATTCTCTCAATTTCAAGCTTTAAAATCATTTTTGAAAATTCAAATGGGGCCCACTCAAGGTGGTGCCACATTTGTAAAAGTTAGGGTTAGACTAGGATTAGTCAGTGTCTTGGTTAGTTTTAGAAAGTTAGAAGGGTCAAAGTTCCTTTTGAAAAGTCATTTGAAAATTTAGTTTTAAACCATTGTTTTTAAAGGTTTTTAAAACTTAAAAAACCAAATGTGGAAAAACGCCAAGTGACACCACATTTGGGGGTCTTTAGGTTTAGTTAGGACTTCAATTAGGTGTTAATTAGGTTAATTAGATTAATTAGGTTAGGGGTATAATAGTAACTCCACCCAAAAATCGCCCCCCTTGAGAAATCCAAAAATTTCAAAACTCTTTATTTTAAAACTTGATTTTTTTTAGTATAAATAGGGGCAATAGGGGGTCGACCTCCACACTCTCTCTCTTTTAGAATTCTTGAACCTTCTCTCTCTTCTCCAGCCCTTCCTCCATTGCTGCAACTCCAAGGTAATTGTCTTCTTTAACTTTTTTTAGTTTTTATTTAATGTTTTTCAAGTTTTAAATGAGATTTAGTCATTGGCGCCATCCCCATCATGGATTAAACCATGGATTCAACCTCAAGAACCTCAAGAACGGTTCAAGAAGATGATCTAACCCTGTTTTAATGTTTTTTCAGGGATTCTAATCCGTTAGAATCGATTGTAGTATCGTTTTTCATGTTCTTAACCATGAAAACATGTGATTTACCCGTTAAATGGGTCAAATCCATGATTTTTAAGGTAAAATCAAATTCCAGCCATGGATTCCCTATGTTGTATTTATTTCTTTGCTTATTCATGTATATTACACGTTCTTCAGCATAGAAATCAATTTTATTTTACTGTTTTGGTATTTTTTTTATTGTTTTCATTGATTAATGCATGCTTTATTAGGTTTTATTAAATTTCTGTGTGTTTTAAGCTTAGATCAGTAAAGAGCATGTTATTTCGTATTGAAGTACTCACTGTAAATTTCGTATTTTTTTATATGTGATACACGAATATGTCAGTGAACTATTGTAAAAAAATCAGATGTTTTGGGATTCGGGAACCCTGTTAAAAAAATAAAATATTAAACCGTGATTTTTAATCGTTTAGAATCATTATTGAAATATTAAACTGTTGTGCTATTTCTCTCATCTGATATTCGATTTGAGATCCGTAAAGTGTAGTAGTTTCATATTGATGTGAACTATTTACTGTGAAGTTTTGATAATTTTTTGCCTCTGTTTGGTATTTTTCTTCTGTCATAAAATCAGATTTAAGATTTAAAACTCGTTAGATCTCAAACCGTAGATCCGATTCATGATTTGTAAAAAAAGAAGTTCATTATTTTTGTGTTTATGGTTCACTTCTGAAATTTCAGAATTTTTTTATGAAAGATACTATTTGTTTCTGTATTTTCAACCGGAAGTACCTGTTTTAACCAATGTTAGATTCATTAAATTTTAGTCCAGATTGTCGGGAGGGTTTCTCCCTAACCGGAGATATTTTTTCCAATATGTAAAAAAGAGATTCTTTGTATTTCTGTCTAGTTTACCTCTGTAAAATTTCAAAAAATTCTATGGTGGATTGATTCCTGATTCGGGTCTAACATTGAACTGGTCTGTGACCATGGGTAAAAATAGCTTATTTTAGAGTTTTAATGCTATTTTTGAATTGGAATAATGTCAAAAATATATTTTTATGATTTCAATATGATTTTAGGGTAATAAAAAGTACAGATGCCGATTTTTATAAATTTTGGAATCCATTTGATGCTTGAATAAATCAAATTGCAAAACAGGGTGCATGCAGGATCCCGAAACACTGCCAAAATCGTGATATTTGTGATATTTCTTGATTTTCGTGTATAAGCTCACAATTTTAGGGTTTTTTTATGTTTAGAATCATATTAGGATGTTTCATGTTTTATTTTATATTTATTTCAATCATAAATCCCAAGTGTTTACCAAAATCTATTTCAGAAAACCTTGATTTCAAGGCCATAGTCTTGCTATCAGGGGCATTTTGGTCATTTGACCTAAATTTCGAAATTCTAAACCCTAATTTTCATGTTTTTAATCATGTCATATCATATTTGGTTTAATTTATCCTCATTTGAATTTCAAAAGTTGTATTTTATAAAATATTCTTCTGAAAACCCTAATTTCAAGGCCATAGTCTTGCTATCAGGGGTATTTTGGTCATTTTGACCCCAATTTCGAATTTTCAAATCTCATCTTTATTATTTATTTAGTTTTATGTCATATTTTATTAAGTTTATATCAGGAAATCATGGAAAAAGGCTTTTATCTAGCAAAGTCCAATAATTTCTAGATATTACTGGATAAATCTAGAAAAACCAACATTTCTTCACTAACAAGTTTTCTAGTTTTGCAGGGATATTGAAGACTTTACTTTCCTTTAAATTATTGTATTTGAATTCAATTAGTGATGTAAATTAAATGTAAACTTTGGAATAAGAGTTTCAATTTCTGCTTAGATTAGGATTTACATTGCATATAGTTTTAAATTTTGATATATAATTGCAATGTATGCCAATTCATGCATATTATTTAAAAATCCACTATGGTCTACACAAATGGCACGTGCACAAGCTCTTATGGAGTTGACAAACTTGGTGGAATTTGTATTTATGGCCATAGTCAGAATACGAATGAGACCCAGATTTGTAATCTTCGTATTAGCCACATTCAGCCTACACTCTTAGGCTAACTTCAAAATGCACTGCATTTCTTAAAACTCAAAAGGATTTTCTCAATTCCTTAAAGAAATATCTTTCAAATCCATATTCATTCATTCCATTCAATTTGCAAATTACAATTCCAATTCCAATTCAGAGAAATCGATTTTCTCAAAATTTTCCAAGTCTTATTCAAAATCGATTTTCTCAAAATTCTGAGCTTTCAAAAGATATTTCAAGTATTTATCAAGTTCAAAATTCGATTTTTCAAGTTATATCTTCAATTTCTAAGTTTGAATTTAGAAAAATCAAGTTTTTCCAAAGTTTAAAATTCAAACTTTTCTCAGAATAATCCAATTTTTTCAAGAATTGATTTTCACAGAACATCAAGGATTCCTCAGAAATCGATTTTCAATTTCCTCAGAAACATTCTCTCACAAAGCTCACGATTTTCTAAATGACATCTTTTCCAAGTATTTCAAATCTCCGAAGCAAATATCATGTTTTAAAATATGCATTTTCTGAAATCCATAGCACATGCCTGATTCTTTGTGCATTTAAGAAATAAAACACGATTTAGACAACTTGAGCAAAGCTAAGCACACTTTTGATCATTGGTTCAATTATCCCTGGTAAAGGCGCCAGGAACGGTTGAACCTCGTACCGACAGGCGTGTCTCATTCTTCAGAATTATCCCGCATTTTAAAACGGAGGCGAGTTATTTTCAAAATCTTTTTCAAAGGTCAGTTTGACTTGCAAAAGTAAAATTTTTGCGATGATAACAATATGCAGCACACAACTCATGCATAAATTGGGTTTTATCTAGAAGCAATGAATGAGAAGATCTAACCTCCAGGGCGATCCGACGACTGAGGGGAAGGAAAGAGCGGACTTTGCTATGCTTTCGCGCCACGAAGGACCTCGTGGATGTTGTCTAACATCTCTTTGCTGCCATCTTTGCAGGGATCCACAGGTGGTGGTGCTCCGAGGTTCAGGGCCGGCCGACCATGGAGGAGCGGGACCTCTACCATGACGGATACACTTCAGCTGCAGCTGCAAAGAAACAACCTCAATGATTAGTTCCAGTAGGGGGAGAAGAAGGACATGGTGTGGAAAAGAAAGAATGGAAGAAGAAGAACGGCATCTCCATTGAAGGTGGACTTCATGGATGAGGAAGAAGATGGGTGAGAGGGGCAGCTGGGTCGAATGTGGGTTGGAGCAAGAGTCGTTCCCCTAGGGCACGCAAATCAAAGCAAAGACAGGTTCTCAAAGGGCGTCACTTCCTATTTAAACGCTGGACCTCTTTTTGGTATTTTTCCAAAACAAAGATTAAAAACAAAATAATGTTTGGGCACCTCATTTAGTAGGGGTTTTTTAGAAAATAAATTATGAAAACGTGAATGGCTGGAGCTGGGATGGATCTTGCTTCATTTTGGTCCAGATCCAAGGTTCAAATGGACGATTGGATCCTGAATATCCGATTCAACTCCAAGGTTTGACCTGCAACACTGTAAATGCAATAATTTTCTCAATTTAAGTCAGATTTTGATGAAATTCGAACCATAGCTCTATAACATCATTATGCACCTAAGTGTGGACCTCAAACCTATAGATGATGTATTTATGCAGTGAAAATGTGTTAAGAAAATGTAATATTTATGCATCATCATAAAGCATTATGGATATATCTAAATCTTGACTGCATGTGAGGAAATTGATATACTGTCATAGCCAGGTCTATTGAAATGAGGTATTTGAGGTTGCAAGAAGAATTGCCTTGATAGGTTCTCCCCTGTCAAGTCCCCATGAATGGCTTAAACATTCTTAAGCATTCGGTATACAGGCGTTTAGTTAGTCACTTGGATCTAGATGATAAACCTCAGATAGGTCCCCAATTGCAATATCATGTTTCCATCGTGATGATTTCCTTTGGATTTGACCAACAGATTTTGCTCTGGTAAGTGTCATTTGGCCCATGGTGCGTCCAGTCTCTAACCTCCCTGCTGTAATACCTCTCCAGTTTTTTTTTAGCCATTTCATAATATAGCATCAGTTTCATAATCGTCTTTTGCCTCTCACGAGAGAATATGACGTTCCCTCATCAATATTTCTTATCAATATTCTGTACTTTCATTTACTAGATGCATCATTTTAATATCATATGATTCTTTTTTTTTATGCCTGGATCTTAATCTCAAAAATCCCAGCTACATGGCTATCATAGTAGCAACTGGAGGTTTGGTTGGGACAAAGAGATTAGTTCCAGATCGTGGAATTGAGTGAAGGATAGTTCAGATTCTGATGTGTTTATAATCCCTCAGAACTAAGCAATGCTCTTCATTAGATTAACATCTATCGAGCAGGTTTGGTTGGTCTTGCTCCTGGCCATTTCATTTCATTGTTTTTCCTTTTCCTCTCTTATGATCAGAAGTGACCAGGGCATTCAAGAGGAATTCAAAAATTTGCTTCCTCTCCGGAGTGTGTGTTATAATAAGGATGTCCTGTCAATCAGGTTTCACAGTGAGATGGTTGTTTAAATCCATGGGAATTCCATTGTGAGAAATGAAGGATGTACAAATCATGTACACTCCTAAAGGGATTTCTGTTTGAAGGCCCTTGAGTCCAAGGCACGGTAAGTCGTTGCAGCATTTGACAATGAACTTCTGTTTTCTCTTATGAATATCTCTCATGCATTTGTTTTCCTTTTTTTTGCCCATATCTTTCCACTAAAATATAATGCTCTGTTGATGTTTGTTAGAAGTTTTCAACCTATGGTTAGTAGTTTAAAAAAAAAAAAAGAGTTAAATCAGAATCTGCATAAATATTGTAATATCATAGGAAGATGATTCACCACAGCCATTTGCAGACATCATCTGCAAATGGCACTATTCACTTACATTAGGACCTATGTATGCACATTCCTTATACAGCATATACCACCCATTATAAGCCCTTTGTGTATTCACAATACACTCAACTGCTCTGTTTTCCCAACAACACCATCCCACTATGTCCCTATATCATGTTCCTATCACGTGGCAACACAACCTCTACTATCCAAAATTAGCAGATATCCCTCACAACACCTACTTTTAATTGTTGTATGAGACAATGATCATTTAACTCACTCAGGTTTCGGACCAGATCTTGGGTTTAGCTGGCAGCACATTGAAGTGTTAGCTTCAAACTAGGTTTTAACAGATATGTTTTGCTGATTAAGGTTTTGGGTTGTCACATACTGTATTTCCCATGTGCTCATTATATAAAGTATATTAGTCCCCAGCCCAATGGCTAACTTACAACATCCTGTACCTATATGCCTATTGGCTGTAAACACCTATCACAAGCCTTCACAAATACTTGGTTTCAGCCATTGCCTGACTTACCACCATTTAGCCTCTATTTCACTTCTAGTACCTATAGTCACCTGCTGCATAGACACTTCAACACCATAAGCACCACAATCACCATTTGTCACTTACCATTTTACTGCTACAGTGATGTGATGTTCCTGCAATTCTTTACAGCAACAACCTAGCATTCACTGTTTGTCTTGCCCCTGCTGTAACAGCTCATAACAGCCCATACCTTCTGGCCACTTACCACCTTTTCCTCCACTTAGCTTCCCCCACTTTTACCGTGCCCCATATCTTTCTCTGCATCATTTCCTTGTATATGCTATTTCATCTACATGATTTCATCATGTCAACACATTGTTGGAAGGCTCATCCACTACTGTCACCCCGCTGCAGTAACACCTACCTGCACTTCATTGTTTTAAATATCTTAGTTATCAGCTACCATACCCTTGCAGCACCTTCATTCACACCAACAACCTTCACCACTTATCTCTATCAATAGCACTTATCACACAAACATTTTCCAGTATCTTCACTATACATCTCACCCACCTTTCCACCAGATATCACATAACATCCTTCACCTTCACAACACCTAATATCACACTTTGTTGCATAACCCTCACATAGTCATCACATATTCCACTCACCTACTCTACATCCATGTTATATATATATATATATGTGTGTGTGTGTGTGTATACACACATATATATATGTACCTATATACATATATATATAAACACATTAATGGCTATCCTTCCATACCTTAGATCATGTTTCATTGGGTATTAAGTACAAAGTAGGTATATGAGTGTCTCATTACTTACATCTCTGAAATCAATGTGATATGTGCAATTTCTCTTCTACTTTCATACTAACAAAGTGTTTTGCAGGAATCTCTGGAAAATGTTGGTTTCCCTCTTAGATTAGGATTTTTTCAATTTCAATTTCAGGGTTGTAATAGTTAGATATTAAAGAGAATTTTATCTTTTCAAGCATAGAATAGAATGAATGAGCATGTACATATCTTCTAGAATTTCTTGATTCATGACATTTTCCTCTTTTATTTTCAAAACTACACAAGTGGTGAAACACGAATGGCACGTGCATCGTTCCATAAGAGGTGATTAAATCCTAAGTTATGATTTACATCAATGGCCATAGTCAGGATGTGAACAAAACTTAGGATTTTCATCTTTTATGAAATAATACTGGATCCCCACTGGATCTCTTTTCCAAAATCATCATATTTTAAATATTTTCTTCTTTTATTAGAGTTTAACTTAAAATTAACTCAAAATATATATCAATGGCCATAGTCAGGATATATTGAGAGTTAATTTCATCTTAAACTCTATAAAAGCACCAAAATATATTTTATTCTTCACCTGAATTTAAATATGATTATTATATAATACATTCAATGACCATAGTTAGGAGTGTAATATATCCTCAATCTTATTTACATTTATTTAAAGAATGAAATATGATTTTCAAAATCCAATTTCAAAATTCATTAAATTCATTCATCATTTAGGATAGAACTACATCATATTTTCAAAATTCTTTTTTTTAAAATCCAAGTGATCTTGAATGTTTTTCTTCAAACTCTATTTCAACTCTATCTTATTTCAAGATTCAAAATTCAATTTCAAAGTCCAATTTGACTTTGAAAATTCAAAATTCATTTTATATTCAAAGCCCCATTTCAAATTTAAATCAAATTTCAGAGTTCAAGTTCAACTCTGGAATTTTAATTTCCTTTCCAAGATTTAAATTCAAATTCAAATTTAATTCAATATCTCAAATCCAATTTCAAAGTTAAATTTAACTTTGAAATTTCTTATTCATCTTCTGATTTCAAATTCAAACTTTAAAATCAAGTTTTGTTCTTTATCTTCAAAGTCTTGATTCTCAAAGTCCAAAAATCAAAGTTTGAGATTGATTATGAATCTCAAAATTCGATTTCTCCCAAGTTTTAAATTCAATCTGGGTTTTCAAAACCCAGACCCATTGTGAACACCCCAAATTTTCCAAAATTTTGTAAAAATGACCCTTTTGCCCCTAACCCTGTTTTCTGAAAAAATCAAGTCATTTCTTCAGATTTTCTGAATTAAATTCCATCAAGCTATATTCAAAATTAATTCCGAATCCAGTGTTTTAAATCCATATTCTCTCAAAAATTCGGACACAAATCCATTTTTTGAAGAAATTTTCTCAAAATAGCTCTGAAAAATTCCCTTTTGTAAATATTTTATAAAAACATAAAAAAAATTAGTTTTAAATCTTTGATTTCTCGTAAAGCTTTAGGATTTTATTCTAAAAGTACAAAAAAAATAAAATAAAATAAAAAGCAAAAAAAAAAAAATCGAGAAAACGGATGATTTTCAAACTTTTTGAAGCCATTTTTTTCAAAAAACTCATTCCCCAACCATTTTTTACAAAAATTTCTTAAAAGGAGTCCTCTTATTGGAAAATGAGGAAATCTACAACGAAATCCGCCCGCGCGTTTTCCCCTCCTCTTTCCACCCTCCATCTTCAAACTGCATGCTCTCTTTTCCACCATCAATCCTTAACAGATTTCCCCTCTCGAAGTTTCCATTTCCTCTTTAAGAAGAGGCCAGCTCCTGTCTTCTGGCCACCCCGTTTTTTTTTTAACATCCATCTTGCAATCCATCTCCTTCACTTCATCGCTTTCCAGCAACTCTCAAGGGGGGGGGGGGGGGAGAAGCAAGACTCACCACCATTGTCGATCATCTAATTGACATCTCTCCTGAAGAAGATACCCATCGCCCACCTCCATTGGCCTTCTGCTGGAGTATCCATCCACCCAAGATCAAAATACATCTCTCAGCCGGACTCCTTTTTTCTCAAAACCCCTGCAAACCAGGTAAGGATCTTTCTCTTTTATCATCTCTGAATCTGTTTTTGATTTTTATGAAATATTAGTGCTGGTTTAGAATTCGATCCCTTCTGTTTTAATCTATAATTCTATGTTTTAGTGTTCGATGTTTTGAATCTATGGAGATTTTCGATTTTCTCTCACTTGGATGTCTTTCCTTTCATACTGATATCCGACGATGCCTCGCAATGGCATCGTCGGATCATCTGAATTTCAAACTTTAGTTTTATCTTCACCTTTTTGCTTACCTTTTTTTTATTTTATTTCGACGCTGTGATTCTGTTTCAAAAGCCTCTTGGTGATGTCAAAATTGCTTATGGAAGCATTGATCCACCAATGTGCTACAGTGACTGGAATGTTTCATTCCAACATGGGTCCCCTTTCAATTTTTCTTCTGTTTCCTGCATTTTATTTATTTATTTATTTTAGTGGGTTGTGTTTCTAAATCTCTTTAATGTCACTATTTTCCTGATTGTTCTATTAAATAGGTATATCCTGATTCTATCTTTAGTTCATCTTCTTTTAATGTTTTCTTATCTTTAATCCACCCCAACATTCCTTCGATCGGTTGGTTTCACAGCATCACATTGTATTAATCCCCAGCACGTTTTTGCATCACACTTTTTTTTCTTTTTTTTAGGATGATTCACTCGCATCATCTGCTTGCTGAATCTGAACCTGTTAAGTCCACTTATATCTCATGCTACCCTGCAGCATTTGTACCAGCACATTTTTTTTTATCCCACACAGCATGCCCATCTTGTTCCCCATTAATTCATTTTTATTTTATTTTATTTTTTTAGTATTGCGATTACTTCATTTCATCTCGTTATAGGTTTTATTTTGGATATAATCATTAATGTAAGAGTCAACCAGGAAGGGTTCGACTGATAGTCTCGGTGGCTTTACTATGTTTGTAGCATCACAGCCCTGCAGCCCTTCATTCCCCTGTTTTAAACTGTGTAAACCTCCCCTTTACTTAGTTTTTTTTTTTTCTTTTTCTTTTCTTTTCTTGAGAAGGTCCATCTAATCAAATCATTCATGATCACTTGAATTTGTGGGATCTCTATTGTCAAGCATTTCTGAGCAGGTAGTAATTATGGATTCAGTAAAAAAAAAAAAATCCACATCTAATAAAGCCTACATATCAGTGGATGGGTCATAAATATGCTAATTTTTAATGATGGAAATGAGGTTCATAACTCTGTTGCAAAAGGAAGGAATTATTTCAACTGGAATATGGCTCTGGCTTGTACTGTAGCAATAGATAATGGATAAGAGAACATTAGATGGAAGCAATATGTGTTTTGATGTGTTCTTTGGTAATGGTTTAACGTGGTGTTGTCAACACTCAATTCAATTCTTTTTATAGCCTGATAATAAGTATAGTGGTTAATGAATGCCATTAACACAATTATTTGCAAAATAACAATTGCTGGTAACTAGTATAGACAAATTGAGACAGTAGGAGACCTTAGCAAGAGCCGAATCTGAATTTGATTCAATGGTAGAGAACTTGGATTTTCCTCTGCTTGAAAGCTTGGTATTGGAGTTTAAATAAAGCTATAAAGGTGCCGAGCTAGTGCTGCCTTCAGGTAAAGCCTACATAACATTGGATGGGTCATTAAAATCCACTCAAAATGAGGTTGCCACATGTTCTGATCAAAGTGTAAGTCATTTTTTTTTTACTGTTGGAAGCTTATATCTTGTGAGATGTGTTTTTTTTTTCCTTCATATTAGTTGATTTTTATCAGGTACAATGGTTGTTGTATTATGTGCTCACTAAAAATTTTCATTCGTTACCTCCATTTTTTTTATTATTACCCCTCTTCTCTACCCATGTCATTGTATAACACCCTTTTCTCTTTCGGGTTCTACCTCGTTTCCCTATCATGGAAGCTAGAAACGGTAATGATATGACACTTTCAGTAAAAGGTTGGATATCATCATATGCTGTAAGTATCTCATCTTCATTTGAATGGGAAATTCCAAAAGGTCGTGATGACAGTGGAAATGGAAAGTTGTCCAGAAATTCAGTACAAGTATCCTCATCATGGGCCATTCTGATAAGGATACTCCAAAGGTGCGCAGCAGAATTTACTCTCCAGCTGGAGCAAGGTGAACTTCAAAAGCAGTGGAATCAAGAATGGCAGAAGATTTACTCCTTTTTGCTAATGGATCCAAATGGTATTGTGCGGCAAGTTAATAGGATCATGTTGGAACATTTTTTTAAATCACGAAGCCTGGCAGGTGGCTTGCAATTCCTGTGTTCAAGTATTATTTTTATGTCTGCAATATTTCTAGGATTGCGTCACGCTTCCTTTCATGTTACCCGTTGTAAGTATCTCAAACAGTGTTCAACTGTTGCCCATAGCAATCTGTAGCCAGCGCTATTATCCTTAAAACCACCTATTGCACCCTCTGTAGTAGAGTAGCATTCAACTACAACACACAGTCTTGTGCTTACAGAATTTTCCTGCGTCCCTGTCTCCGGCAGTAGGAAGGTTGCTGAAATCCTTTTTGCTGATAACATTAGGAACTGCTGTTGGGCCAGAACCTGTAGTTGCATCAGTAATAGTCATAAGCATTGCTATGACCCATATGGCTGTGTCAAAAAAATGTCAGAATCTTGCACAAGGCCATTCAATCAATGGTTCCAAACACCCTCTGCCCCACTTCACCAACATTTGCTTCATTACACACTTCATTTTCTGTTGTATATTCTCTAACCATCCACGTTTCAGCACACTTCAGTCACCACCTCACCTGTCTTTTGTCATCATCACTTCAGCACTTCGGCATTACATCTGTAACAGTATGCAGTATACTGTAATCACAGCCAAATTTTGGTTTCATCATCATATCAGCCCTCTGCACACCAACCTACTTGTCATTTTTCCTCTCTCTGCATTTTGCCACCTTTGTCATTGATTATTTTAGCTGCTACAGTATTATTTGCAGCAGCCTGGATATAACCCACCCTTTCATTCCACAATACACTTACATTCACCACCTGCGTACGCCCCTTTGTACACTTTTTTTTAATCACTGCACTATCTACATGCTGCCCACTGTTTTGAAACCATCATAGCACTTCTTTGCTGTATATACATTTTGACATCTCCATATCATCCACTATGTTAATTCTTCACATTCACTATCTTACCTATATTCATATATATATATATATATATATATATATATATATATATATATATATATATATATATATATATATATATATATATATATATATATATGCATAGATGCATGTATATATATGCATGTAGATACATATCATTTTTCATCCTTCCTCACTTCAGATCTTAAATATTGTGGCATGTGAGTATCTCATATTTGGTATGTTTGAGATATACAATCTTTCTTTTCCTTTCATACTAACTCTAAGTGTTTTGCAGGAAACATATGGAAAAGGCTATTATTTCTTATAAATTCCATTTTATGTATGATGTAATAGTTAGATTGGAATAAGAATTTACATTTTCTGCTTTAGGTAGAATGGATGAGCATTGTAAACATTATAAATTGCTTGTTCTCATGCATTTTTTCTTCATTTCTCAAATCCTCACAATGGTGAAACACGAATGGCACGGGCACCATTTCGTAAGGGGTAAATTAATCCTAAGTTGATGATCCATATCAATGGCCATAGTCAGGGTATGGACAAAACTTAGTAATTTTATCTTTTACGAAATAACACTGGATCCACACTGGATCCATTTTCAAAATTCATCATATTTTTTCTAAAATATTTTATTCTTTTATCAGAACTTAACTTGAAATTAACTCAAAATATATACCAATGGCCATAGTCAGGGTATATTGAGAGTTAATTTTGAAAGTGCACTAGGATCGAGGCAACGAGCACTAGAGGGGGGGTGAATAGTGCTTTTAAAAGTTTCTGCGGAATATTGAAGGATTTTGCAAATCTCAAAGCAAACACACAAAGAACACAAGATTTTATCCTGGTTCGGTCAAACCCGACCTACATCCAGTCCCCAAGCAAAACCCGCTTGAGATTTTCCACTATCAACCTTGTAAACTACAAGATCACACAGACCATAACCGGTCCCACTTTCAGTAACAATCCTACTGAAAGAAAACAACTCCTTTACACCAAGGAGTCCTTCTTTTTACACAAAAGAAATAACAACTTACAATACAACCTATGAGCCTTCCTTTTGAATGCAAATGAGATGCAATTGGCTTTTGAGGTTGTTGAAACACTCTACTCACGAATTCACTATCTCTCAAAGTGATTTGAGTGAAAAACTGAAGTGAAAATATCACGTGAGTGAGAAAATCAATACTTGAATGAATAAGAGTGAAAAGCAAGATTCAAATTGATTGAATTGTTGTTTTTTGAGTGTAAAATGCACTCATATTGATAGTCAAAAGATTCCATACGTTGAGAGTATGAAAGGGTGTCAAAACGGTCCATTTCGAATGATCAAAATATTTGAAAAATGAAAAGACACGCCTTTTTGAAGTTTCAGGAAAACAGCAAAATTAGTCGACTGAAACATCAGTTAGTCGACTAATAGTTAGTTATTAGTAGACTGACAGTTATCGTCGGTCGACTGATCTGTTAATCGAGCTGTTTGAAATTCCAAACTTTTGAAACTTAGTCGACTTAAGAAAAGTTAGTCGACTGATAATATCATCAGTAGACTGAAAAACCTTTTAGTCGACTGCTGCTAAAAACTTCTGAAAAACAAACATTTTGTTTGGTCGACTGATAAAAAGCATTAGTCGACTGCTGCTAAATTTTTCAGAAAACACATGTTCTGTTCAGTCGACTGAAAAACCATTAGTCGACTGCTGCTAATTTTCCAGAAAACAGACATTCTGTCCAGTCGACTGATAAAACCTTCGGTCGACTAATTTGACAAGAATGACTTTTTAGAAAATATGGCGCGAAAGGATTAGTCGACTGATAAGTCTATTGATCGACTAATAAACATGAAAATTTAAGAAAAGAGTTTTCTAAAAAGAGTTTCAAAAGAGTTTCTTTTAGAAAAGTTTTTCTAAAGACTTTTAAGATGAAATGCAACCTAAATATGCACTCTAAGTAAGGCTCTTACAAGAATCTAAGACTTTTAATGAATTAAACATTTGCACACTAGTCTTCAAGGATTCTTCACTGAATTCTTCAATTTCTTCATAGCCTTAGCTGAAATGCAGTTGATTTCACTTGCTCATCATCAAAACCTTGTACTTAAAGTATCATGTATGGCTTCATTATCGTAACAATCTCCCCCTTTTTGATGATGACAAACTTAATCAAAGATGAAGCATTTAGATGCATAGATGAAGATTTTACTCCCCCTATCAATATGCTGCAAAACATTAAAAGTTAGCACATTTAAAGCACATATATCACATATTGATTGGTTTGCATTTCCATTCATCATTTTTTCATGTATTTAGAAATACATTCATTCAAAGCTTTCTTTTTCTCTTAATTTTGCATTTCTCATGCAAGATCTCCTGTAATGTAATTACTATCATCTTTTTCTCAAGATCTCTCTGCAATTTCAAAGTAATGCTATCTTTATCTTTTTCTCCCCCTTTGTCAGAATAAAAAACAGTAAGGGCAAAAATACCATAAGCAGAAATAGAGATAAGTTTAAAATATTACAACCCATAAAGTATGTTTTTCAAAGATCAAACATCAGAAAAGAGAGTTTAGCAAATCCTTAATTGCAGTTACATCCTTCTGAATTGAAGCAAGTTGTTGAGTCACATCTTCACGAAAGGTGTGTTGATGCAGCTCCAACGCTTCCAGTCTCTGCATAACTTCATCATGGTCTTGATTTGTCAAAAATTTCTTTCTTTTTGCATGAGATGAAGGTGTCGCAGAAGGTGAAGGTTCAAAAATAGATGGTTCATTAAGATCAGATGGTTCAGTTTGATCAACATTTAAGGGAGGCAGATATTTAATTTTCATTCTTTTAAAAATTATTTAATCAAAGAACTCTTTTTGCTCAATGTACTTTTCATTTGTTAAAGGAACTTTAAAATGTCTAAAAATACGGGTTAAAAGACAACCATAAGGAAGAAATGGTTTTTGTTTCCACAAGTTTGTAAAATACACATTGGCCCAGTTGACAGAAATATTCCCAAATAAAACATAAAGAGTCGTAGATAGATTTGTGGAATAATAATCAAAAGAATCAGTTTTGGGTAGAACATTGTGGGCAAGGATTCGTCCAGCAATGCGTGCACGAGTTTGAAGATTAGTATTTTTGAAAGGAGGGCAGTGAGGTGCTTCTGGAAGAAGAATTTGTTCAAAAACTCTTTCATCATTCAATTCAATAGTGTTGAAAAGAGTGTCTGAAGGTGGAATTTCAAGAATTTCTCCAAGCAATTTTGAATCAAACTCGATTTCAACATCACGAACAAGAGAAGACAAAATTCCAGTTTCATGATTCATTTGTAAATTTGTGTAAAACAAGTGAATGAGAAAATGATAGTGAAGTGTATCTGCACAAGCATCAAAAAGATGTGAAATACCAGGAAATAATTCTCTTATTTTGTAACGAGAAAACAAGTGAAATAGAACATTTCGGCCTGGTAAAATAGGTAGTGCAGAAATTGATCCAAAAGTGTCATAGAGAAGAGGGTTGCGAAGTAATCTTAGTGAAAAACCATGTCTTGAAGTAGGTGTAGGAGGAGGAGAACCTAAACCTTTTGCAGATGTAGACTTCGTGCGAGGCATGGTTACCAAAATGTCGGCTTCCAAATGATGTCCGGCAAAGGGAAAAAGCTTTCCGGCGATCAAAAAACGAAGGACAATGTGGTGGCTGACGGTGAGGAGAGGTCGGCCAAAAGGGGATTCCGGTAATGCACTGTCACGGCAAGAGAGTTCCGGAGTGTTTTGAAGATGCGCCAGTCGCTGCAAGAGGATTCCGGCGTTTCAAGATCACGGCCACAAGATTCCGGCGTCTCCTTGTTACGGTAAGAAAATCCCGACGATGATGGAGTCGAACGGTACTCCGAGGGTTTTTTGGAAGAGAGAGAGAGGAAAAGGAGAAAGAGGGGTTTTTCGGTTTAAGGGTTTCGTTTTAAAGAAAAAAAAAAACGAAAAAGGTGTGAAAAGTGAAACGATGCCTTCATTTTAAAAAATGGGTTTTAAAAACAAATCCAAGGGGTGTCGGGTCCCTTCATTTAAGATTTAAAAATTTTAGTTGACTAAAACTTTATCGGTCGACTAATAATGCGACTAATTCTAAAAATATCATCAGTCGACTAGAAATATATCGGTCGACTAATATGATGCGATACATTCCAAAATATAAAACATCAGTCGACTAGAATTTTATCGGTCGACTAATATAGTGCGATTTTGAGATTTTGTTCAAAAATCAGCATTTTTATAAATCAAAAAACGAGCAAATACCTAGTTCTCTCCTAATTCTCATAAAATCTTCATTTTTAAGAGGTTTAGTGAAGATATCGGCATGTTGTTCTTTAGTGGAAATAAAATTTAATGAAATATCTCCTTTTAACACATGATCTCTTAAAAAATGATGTCTAACTTCAATATGCTTAGTTCTTGAGTGCTGAATAGGATTTTTTCGAAAGATTTATAGCACTAGTGTTATCACAATAAATAGTTGTTATGGAGTAGTTTAAACCAAAATCTTTTAAGGTCTGTTTCATCTAAAGTACTTGTGAACATGCTAAACTAGCCGCTATATATTCAGCTTCAGTTGTTGAGAGTGATACTGAATTTTGCTTTTTACTAAACCAAGAGACTAAGGAATTTCCCAAGAAATGACAAGTTCCACTAGTACTCTTGCGATCAGATTTACTTCCTGCAAAATCTGCATCACTATATGAAACTAAATCAAAGGAAGATGATTTTGGGTAAAACACACCGAAATCTGAAGTATCTTTCAAATAATGAAGAATTTGTTTTACTGCAGTTGAATGAGATTCCTTTGGATTAGCTTGAAATCTTGCACACATACAAACACTAAACATAATATCAGGTCGACTAGCAGTTAAGTATAATAGAGATCCGATCATACCTCTGTAGAGCTTAGTATCTACACTTTTACCATTTTCATCTTTATCAAGAGAAGTAGTTGTACTCATAGAATTCCTTCTTGATTTCGATGAGTCCATCCCAAATCTCTTGAGAAGTTCTTTTGTATACTTACCCTGATTGATGAAGATTCCTTCTTCAGTTTGCTTTATTTGAAGTCCAAGGAAGTAGTTTAATTCGCCCATCAAGCTCATTTCAAACTCTTCCTGCATAGCTTTAGCAAATTCTATCACTTTTCCCTTGTTATTGTCACCAAAGGTGACGGTTCCTCCATCCTTATTTTGGAGGGTGGAAAATAACTCCGGCCTTCCAGTCATATGTTTGGAACAGCCATTGTCCAATATCCATTTGCTCCTTATGTTGTGTACCGAATCTTCTTGTGCTACAAAACACATGTTGGCGACTTCTTCATTCGATTCTTCATCGGAGGAGGAGTCACTATCATCCCAACAGTCTTGAAATGCCTTTTTCTTCTTGAATTGGTCCTTGGGCTTGAATTTGAGAAGAGGACAATCTTTCTTGATATGTCCTGCCTTTTTGCAGTTAAAGCACTTTACTTCATTGGGAATGGAAGAATCTGCTTTCTTTGCCTTTCTTTGAAATCTTCCCTTTTGATGAATCTTCTGAATTGCCTTGTGATGAGGGCAATATCTTCATCTTCATCTTCTTCAGAATCTTCTGAGTCAGAAGTAGCCTTAAAAGCAAGAGATTTCTTTTTAGGCTCTTCTTCTTGTCTGTCTTGAAGTTGGACCTCATATGCCATTAGGTTACCAACTAAGTCTTCAAGAGTGAGAGTATTGAGATCATTTGCTTCTTCAATAGCAGTGTTTTTTCTCTCCCATTCAGGAGTTAAACACCTTAAAATTTTTCTGACTAAATCCACTTGTGAATATTCTTTTCCAAGGGATTTCAAAGTGTTAGTTATATCGGTCATTCTAATTACCATGTCCGATATAGATTCATTTTGCTTCATTTTGAACAATTCAAATTTATGAACTAAAGAAGCAATTTTAGATTCCTTTACCTTTGACGTACCTTCGTGTGTTACGAGAAGAGTATGCCAGATTTCATTAGCTGTAGAGCATTGAGAGATGCGATTGAACTCTACCTTGTCAACGCCACAATACAGCGCATTCATAGCTTTGGCATTCAGTGAAGCAGTCTTCTTTTCATCATCGGTCCATCGGCTGAAATCAGTTGATGGAGTTTGGTACTTTTCTGAAACAACTCTCCAGATATCGAGATCCATGGATTGCAGGAATATTGTCATTCTTACTTTCCAGTATCCATAGTTTGTTCCATCGAAGAGAGGAGGACGAACAGAAGAGCTTCCTTCTTTGTGCTGAGATGTTGTAGTTGCCATGCTAGATGATGGTCAAATCAAAATAATAACAAACCTGTGCTCTGATACCAAATGAAAGTGCAATAGGATCGAGGCAAGGAGCACTAGAGGGGGGGTGAATAGTGTTTTTAAAAGTTTCTGCGGAATATTGAAGGATTTTGCAAATCTCAAAGCAAACACACAAAGAACACAAGATTTTATCCTGGTTCGGTCAAACCCGACCTACATCCAGTCCCCAAGCAAAACCCGCTTGAGATTTTCCACTATCAACCTTGTAAACTACAAGATCACACAGACCATAACCGGTCCCACTTTCAGTAACAATCCTACTGAAAGCAAACAACTCCTTTACACCAAGGAGTCCTTCTTTTTACACAAAAGAAATAACAACTTACAATACAACCTATGAGCCTTCCTTTTGAATGCAAATGAGATGCAATTGGCTTTTGAGGTTGTTGAAACACTCTACTCACGAATTCACTATCTCTCAAAGTGATTTGAGTGAAAAACTGAAGTGAAAATATCACGTGAGTGAGAAAATCAATACTTGAATGAATAAGAGTGAAAAGCAAGATTCAAATTGATTGAATTGTTGTTTTTTGAGTGTAAAATGCACTCATATTGATAGTCAAAAGATTCCATACGTTGAGAGTATGAAAGGGTGTCAAAACGGTCCATTTCGAATGATCAAAATATTTGAAAAATGAAAAGACACGCCTTTTTGAAGTTTCAGGAAAACAGCAAAATTAGTCAACTGAAACATCAGTTAGTCGACTAATAGTTAGTTATTAGTAGACTGACAGTTATCGTCGGTCGACTCATCTGTTAATCGAGCTGTTTGAAATTCTGAACTTTTGAAACTTAGTCGACTTAAGAAAAGTTAGTCGACTGATAATATCATCAGTAGACTGAAAAACCTTTTAGTCGACTGCTGCTAAAAACTTCTGAAAAACAAACATTTTGTTCGGTCGACTGATAAAAAGCATTAGTCGACTGCTGCTAAATTTTTCAGAAAACACATGTTCTGTTCAGTCGACTGAAAAACCATTAGTCGACTGCTGCTAATTTTCTAGAAAACAGACATTCTGTCCAGTCGACTGATAAAACCTTCGGTCGACTAATTTGACAAGAATGACTTTTTAGAAAATATGGCGTGAAAGGATTAGTCGACTGATAAGTCTATTGATCGACTAATAAACATGAAAATTTAAGAAAAGAGTTTTCTAAAAAGATTTTCAAAAGAGTTTCTTTTAGAAAAGTTTTTCTAAAGACTTTTAAGATGAAATGCAACCTAAATATGCACTCTAAGTAAGGCTCTTACAAGAATCTAAGACTTTTAATGAATTAAACATTTGCACACTAGTCTTCAAGGATTCTTCACTGAATTCTTCAATTTCTTCATAG
Organism: Nuphar pumila; assembly: GCF_984573655.1. Taxonomy (NCBI): domain Eukaryota; kingdom Viridiplantae; phylum Streptophyta; class Magnoliopsida; order Nymphaeales; family Nymphaeaceae; genus Nuphar; species Nuphar pumila. The sequence continues at coordinate 61,702,908 of NC_143265.1, forward strand.
CCTTAGCTGAAATGCAGTTGATTCCACTTGCTCATCATCAAAACCTTGTACTTGAAGTATCATGTATGGCTTCATTGTCGTAACAAATTTCATTTTAAATTCTATAAAAGCACAAAAGATGTATTTTATTCTTCACTTGAATTTAAATGAAGTTATTACATAATGCATTCAATGACCATAGTCAGGGATGTATTATGTCTTCAACCTCATTTTTTATTCATTTAAAGAATGGAATAGCTTTTCAAATTCCAAAATTCAAAATTTTCAAATTCATTTCATCATTTAGGGAAGAATTGCATCATATTTTCAAAATCCTCTTTCAAAAACCCAAGTGATCTCAAATATCTTTCTTCAATCTATAATTTAATTCATCCTTTTATCTTATTTCAAAGATTTAAATTCCAAGTTCAAAGTCCAATTTGACTTTGAAATTTCAAAATTCAATCTTTATATTCTTGATTCATTCCAGATTCAAACTCCAAATTCAAAATCCGAATTTGACTTTGAAATTCATTTATAGTTCAAATTCTCAAATCAATTTTGAAACTCCAAAAATCAAATTCAATTCAAAAATTCAATTTCAATGTTCCATTTACAACTTTGAAATTCTCGATTCAGTCTCAAAATCAAATTCATCTTCCTATCTATTCAAAAACCATAGTTTGAGATTGGTTCTCAAAAACTTGACCTTTCTTAAAACTTTAAATTCAATCAGGGTTGTTCAAAACCCAGATCCATCTTCAAAAGTCCCATTTGGACTTTCAAAACCCAAATCCAAAGTTAGATCAACTTGGATCCAGTTTTCTAAATACAATTCTACTTTTGGATCTTAGACTTCGGATCCAAATTGCATCATGAATTCCAGACCTTAGATCCAAATCCATCTTAGGATCCAAAACCCAATTCATCTTGGATCTCAGACTTCAGATCCAAATCCCATTTTAGGATCCAGAACCCAGTTCCACTTTGGATCTCAGATTACAGATCCAAATTCCACTTAGGATTCAAGATCCAATTCCACTTTGGATCTCAGACTTCAGATCCAAATCTATTCTAAGATCCAGAACCCAATTCTATATTGGATCTCAGATTACAGATCCAAATTCCACTTAGGATCTAGATCCCCATTCTACTTTGGATCTCAGACTTCAGATCCAATTCCATTTTAGGATCCAAAAATCCAATTTAATCTTGGATCTCAAATTGAAGATCCGAAATCCATTTAGGATCCAGAATCCAACTTTACTTAGGATCTCAGACTTCAGATCCAATTCCATCTTAGGGTCCAGAGTCCAACTCTATTTTGGATCTCAGATTTTAGATCCAAAAACCATCTTGGATTCCAAACCTCAAATCCAATTCCATTCAAAATTCGAGATCCAAATTCCATTTTAATTCCAATTCTTAAAACTAATCCCACTTTATTCCAGATTTCAAATCAAGTTCCCATTTCGGATCCTAAATCCAAAAATTCAACTTTGAACCCTATTTAGAATCCAGATCTTGGATTCAGATTTCATCTTGAAATTCCAAATTTCTAAATCAATTCCATTTCTCAATTTTTTCAGATTTCCCAATTCGATCTTTCCTCCTGATTCAATTCCACTTTCATTTCTATTTTGATTCAAAGTCCATTTATGACTTTGAAAATTCCTTTCTCCTTATTTTATCTCAAAACTTCAAAATCATTTTCTAAAATCCCGATTTATTTTCCCAAGCTCTTGATTATTCTAAAAACTTAGAACTTTAATCTTAAGTTCTAGGTCAGAAATCATTTCTTCACTTTACCAGATTCACTTGGAAATTCTTCAAAACATTTTTTTTCAAAAAAAAGAGCATACATCTTTGCATTTGCACAAGCATGATTCTTTGTGCATTTAGACTTAGAATAAATTCTTGGATAATATTTTAGCAAAGCAAAAAGGCATAAATTCGACCCTTGGTTCGATTACCCCTGGTAAAGGCGCCAGGAACGGTCGAACCTCGTACCGACGAGCGAATCCTGTCTCCCAGTTTTCTCGCAAATATTTTAAAATGGAGGCGAGTTATTTCAAAAATTTTTAAATTAAGGTCAAGTGAGACCCGCAAAATAATTTCTCTTCTCTCTTCTTTTCTTTTCTATTTCTTTTCTCTTCTCTCTTTCTTTCTGTCTTTTATTTTCTCTCCCTTAAAAAAGAGGAAAATAAGAGGTTAGAAAGGAAAAGAGAAGGAAGAGAGAGAATATTATGAGAGGAAAAATTTTGCGATGATCACACCCATCTTCAAAAGTCCCATTTTGGACTTTCAAAATCCAAATCCAAAGTTAGAACCCAATCCCAACTTGGATCCAGATTTTCAAATGCAATCTCCACTTTTGGATTTTAGATATTGGATCCAATTTCATTTAGAATCCAGAATCCAAATTCCATCTCGGATTCTAGATCTTAGATCCAATTCCATTTAGTATCCAGAATCCAACTCCATTTTGGATCTCAGGCTTTAGATCCAAAATCCATTTTAGGATCCAGAATCCAACTCCATCTTGGATCTCAGACTTCAGATCCAAAATCCATTTTAGGATCCAAAATCCAATTCCATCTTGGATCTCAGACTTCAGATCCAAATTCCATTTAGGATCCAGAATTCAATTCCATCTTGGATCTCAGACTTCAGATCCAAATTTCATTCCAAAATTTCGGATCCAATTCCATCTTGGATCTAAAATTTCAGATTCAAATTCCATTTTAGGATTCAGACTGTGGATTCAAATCTATCTTGATTTCCAGATTTTAAATCCGATTACATTTTCATATCCCATCTAGATCCATATCTATTTTTCAAACTCAATTTGGATTTCTCGAATCTCATTCTGATTTCAAGCTTCGAATATAGAATTCAATTCCATTTCAAAATATTCATTTCCTCTCCTAAATCCAGATTTAGAATTTCAAAATTCAAAGTCCCTTTCTGACTTTGAAACTTCCTTTCTTTTCCTTTTATCTCAGCTTCAAATTATTCTTTTCAAAGTCCATATTTATCTTCCCAAAACCCTGATTATTTCAAAGACTTAGAACTTCAAAATATCTTTTCCTTATCTATATCAAGTTCTAAGTTAGATTCAACTATTCAGAAATCATCTCTTCATTCCATCATCACATTTTCACTTGGAAAGTCTCAGATTTTCAAAATCATTCTTTTCAAAAGAGCATACATCCTTGCATTGCACAAGCATGATTCTTTGTGTATTTAGACTTAGAATAAATTCTTAGATGATATTTTAGCAAAGCAAAAAGGCATAAATTTGACCCTTGGTTCGATTACCCCTGGTAAAGGCGCCAAGAACGGTTGAACCTCGTACCGACGAGCGAGCCCCGTCTCCCAATTTTCCCGCAAATATTTCAAAATGGAGGCGAGTAATTTTCTAAATATTTTCAAATCAAGGTCAAGTGAGACCCCGCAAAAGAGTTCCTCTCTCTCTCTTCTTTTATTTCTTTTCTCTTTTCTCTTCTTTTTCTGTCTTTTATTTTCCCCTTCAAAAGGGAAAATAGAGGTTAGAAAAGGAAAAGAGAAGGAAGAGAGAGAAACCACAAGAGGAAAAATTTTGCGATGATCACAGTTTTGGCATCCGTGATGGCACCCGTCTTCGTCCAGTTGGATCTATGCCTTTTGCTTTACTTTAATATTATCTAAGTCTTTATTCTATAAATGTCAGCTTCATTTCCATGCAAACCTTAGGAGCCTAGATTCTGTCCTAGCTGACATAATGCATATAGGATCTAAGTATGGTTTGGTAGGACCATACTGAGAAAAACTATCCATGTTCACATTAGACTTAGGTCTGAAATACAACTCTCCTCAATTTTAGGGATTGAATGCAAACAATGTATGCAAGTGTATGCTTCTCTTCATTTAAATCCATCTCTTTAGGACTTGCATTAGAGCCTTCTGATTTTTATTGCATGTTGAACATGTTTTTGAAAACATCCCTACCTACATTGTCCCGGTCTTCACGTTGCTGGGTTGTCTCACTGAACCATAGTTCGGGAGAGAGCCTCACAACTGGACCACTTATTTGGGTTCGCACCCCCTACCACGTACCTAAGGGCCATAGTCCGAGGTATATCGGTAGGTGCTCAAGGATGTTGGGAAGCCATTATATTAGAACCGGAGAAATATTTTATGCCACGTACTTCGAGCTTCGGCTTGAGTATATCGGCATACCTTGATTGGAATCAGAAGATCTAAATCTTAGAGTTAGGATTAAGGTCCTATCAGCCATTTCAAATGTTGCATTTAGAGTCAGCTTTAGGGAGTGCTGTTTGTGCATCCTTGTTTGTACATCTGTGATTGTGTGATATTTTATATTCCTTATATTTTCCAAAACCCTAGGTATATATTATTCAAAATTTCCTCTTTGTTTTTAAAACCCAGGTGTATTTTTTTTTCTTCTTCTGATCTCTTCAAAATTCTTCTGATCTTGCCTGCAAATTCTTCAAATTTTAAAATCTTTTACCATTTATTTCTCAAATTCATTTTTCCTCCTATATTTCCAATGTATCTTATGATTCTATTTTTCTTATTTATCTTTTCATAAATAAAATCTCTTTCCGTCAAGAGATATCCTTTTCAAAAATAGCATTTTCTTCGTGTTTTAGTTGATTACTCTCCCTCGTGGAGTAACAACGCAATTGTCATAGATTCTGTGATGACTCAATCCCTAGTAATGGGATACATTTTTTTAAAATATCTAAACCTAATCCTTCCTCTTTTCAAAACTTATCCCAAAAATTTCTTCAGTCTAAAGCCTCCACTTTTCTCTGCAGAAAGCACTGATATTCAAAAATGGTTCAGACAAGGACAGGAAAGAAGACTTTCCAGCAATACAACGATAGTGAAATAGAAGGAATGAACTCTCCTAGGTCATCCAGAGCAAGGATAAAGGAGATGATGTTGACCCAGTTATCTACGGTTTATTCCAGAAGATGATGGCCAAGATGGTGGCAGAACAGGCTAAGATTAGTCTGAAAAGGGGAGTCCCTAAGAACAAACTGAAAAAGAAGGCAGTGAAAAAGCACATCAGGATCGTCAAAAAGAAGGTACAGTCGGACAGTATTTCTGAGGGGACAGAATCAGAGGAAGAAGAAACAGAAGAAGAAAAACAGTCTGTATTCAGCCAGAATCCTCCGAGGCAGTTTGTGAAGATAGCCACTAAAGAGCCTGAATCTGTCAACAAGTCCAAGTCTGGGATTCCAGCAGAGGACTCGATGAGCAAGCAAATGAAGGAGATGAATTGAGCAATCAAGGACATTCAAGCTAAAAGTAAGGGCAAGAAAACCTACACTGGCGAGGATTTTTACGATGGCCTAGATGGGGATGATAACCTGGAGAATCTTCCTCGCAAGTTTCTCAAGTTTGACGGGACAGGAAATCTTAAAGCCCACTTGGCTACATTTTATGCAGAGTGCAGCCGTTTCAGGAAAGATAACAGGGTCTTGTTCATTTGCTTTTCCCGCAGTCTAGAGGGTATAGCGGCCAGGTGGTATGCCGACCGCATCAATCCTATCGAACTATGAGAGTTTGATAAAGTAGTGAACTTGTTCAGTGAACGCTTCTTATTCAACACTGAAGCTTCACCTACACTAAATCATCTTTACAACCTGAAGCAAAGTGAAAATGAAAGAGCAGGAGATTTCATTCACAGGTGGAGAAGCACCTGTAATAAGATGAAGGTTCACATTCCAGAGGAGCACGCACTGCAGATAATCCTCAACAATTTCTCTCAGCCCATGAGGAGCCTCATCGCCACTTCTCTAGCAAAATCCTTTATCAAGTTGATTAAGCGAGCCGAATGGCTCGAGGCAGGAATAGAAAATGGGCTCTACGAAGGCATGCCTCTGGTCAAGAATATCCAAGACCAGAAGAAGAAGGTGCAGTTCACTCACGCAGCTGATACCTCCGGCCATGATCATGACAGCAGCAGAAGAAACAAAAATGACAGCAAAAATGGCCAGAACCACAGTGCAACTCAAGGGAAAAGGTCTTCCAAGCAGAATGACAAGTCGTCTCAGTCTAACTTTCCGCAAAAAGAAAAGATAAAGTGTAAACACCCCAAATTTTCACTCACTTCTTGACATTGCCCTCAATCGGCATATTTCAGTTCTCCGGAAGCAATAAAGGGCAAAATGGTCATTTTCCAAGATTAAACCTTGCAGAAAGTCCAAAATTTCATTCTTGAGCCTCAAAATTTCTATATTTAGGTTCAGAGACATCTTCAAATTGCAAAATTTCAAAATCCTCTTTCTGGACAAAAAGTTAGAATTTCCAAGTCTAAGCTCAGAGTGACATTTCACTGAAACATGTCTTTGCATCGCATTGCAGGAACACTTTGCATCATTTCACTGCACATCATGTCATTTTGAGATCCAGAACTCCTGATTTTCAAAATTGTCAATCCAGATTCGATTTTTAAACTTTTCAAAATTGATTTTTAACCCTGGGATTTCAAAATTGTCAATCTTTCCCATTTTACCCCAGGATTTTGAATTACAAAATTTTTTCTCAAGAAAAACAATCTGGATATTTGGATATTGATTTTAAAGATTTTATCTCAAAACTTTTTGCAAAAGATTTTAAATCTCTTTATAATTTTTTTTTACATTTATCCATATTTTTTTCCTAAAAACCCAATTTTTCCAAATTCTTGAAAACAAATACTGTTGTATCTCGTATCTTCAAAAAAATGGAGCGGGACCCGCCTTTGAACTAACATCACACTCAGATTCTCAGGTATGTTTCTTATTTTCAAGCGGAGTCCACCCGGAGATCGCTCCAATTTGCAAATTCTTCTTTTTAATTTCTTAAAATGTATTTATTTATTTTTTTATAGTTAGTGGGCCCACACACATGTGGCACCCCAATTGAAAATAAAAGACTTTCAAAAACAAAACAAAATAAAGCTTTATTTTCAAAAGGATTTTAAAAGAGGGTTGAGGTGGCATTTCCATAAAAGCCTCTCATTTTTTTTTATTTCTTTTTATTTGTTTAAATAAAATTTCTTTTTTAGAAGGAGGCAACCTTAAATGGCACAGCCGAACTTCCAAAAAAATAAAAATTTCATTTTACCTAAAACTTAGGTAAATGAAATGAAAAATTTGAAAAAATCACAAGATGCGCCCTTTTTAAAACGGTAGCATTAAGTTTCAATTTGAAAAAAATTTCAAAAATTTTAACGGAACCTCATAAAGGAAATGGCTGCGTTTTTTTGTTTCCAGGGGCTGAAAGTTTTAAGGGGGGTAGCCATTAGCCGATGAAGGGGGGGGGGGAAGCCTGGCCGATTAATGGTTTTTTTCTGTTTTGCAGGTGGGACTTCTCAGCGTGGAGCCACTTTCACCTCCAACAGCAGCTGAAGATCACCTTCTTCAGTTCAGCCACTCCAGCCCAACTCACATCATCCACCATCCTCAGCCCACCATCAAAAAACTCCAACCAGCAACAGGCTGCCGTCCCCTTCCATTCAGCCCATCCGCAGGAGAGCCCAGCCTACAGCACCGTCCATCCCTTTGCCTTCAGCCAACCAGCAGGCTGGCCGTTTCATCCTTTTTCAATCCAGCTGCAGGAAATCCAACGTGTTCCCCTTTCATTCAGCCCACCAACAAGAGCTCCAGCTACCACCGTTTTCCCCATTTGCCTTCAGGCAGCAGGTCGCCTCTTTCCTTCAACTCAACGATTGCTGCCCCACTCTGCTTCAGCCCAGCCGCAGGATTTCCACACAGGATACAGGAGATCCAGCCTCTGCATCTTTTCAGCACAGCAGAAGAACCAGCCAGCCATCGTTTTCCACCTTTTCTTCAGCCTATCTGCAGCAGCTGCAAAACCAAAAGAGGAATCGATTTTTCTGGTTCTAGGTGAATCACTCCCTCCTTTCATTCAATGGTTCCATTTGAATCCTTTCCTTACTTCCATATTGCAATATAAAATTTTCTTTCATTCATTGGCTTGATTGAAAATTTAATTATTTTTTTTTTCTTCCTCATCGTTCCGATCTTGCATTACAAACTGGTTCTGGGGTTCCCATCTTTTTCTGTGGGCTGCTGAGATTCATATGATCTTGTCATTGGCCACTATGTTTTTTTTTCCAAAACCCTTTTGATCTATCATTTAGAATTATGCTGTCATGGATCTAGTAAGAAACCCGAGTATGCAAAGTGGGAATTACTTGGCAAGCCTGATTCGTGATTATGTTGGAGGGAAAACCAAGGCTGGAGCTCACAAGAGTTCGTCTGTTCGCTTGGTTACGATCCTCACCTGTTTGCAGTTCACCTTTGCCATCTATGCAACATTCCTTTTGTACTCCATGAGTTCAATGGTCGATTTGCGCACAAAGCCAGACTTCTCTTGGGCAATTCGGATCGCCAAACACTGGCAGCAGTTTATCATCCAGCCACATGTGGTGGCACATTACCAGGAAGCCACTAGTTTTACTTACCCTGCTAAATGCACAAAACAGGAAACTGCTTTTTACACTAACTTCTTATATTAATTTCTGCTAAATGTACATGTGTATATGTCTTTTTGTACATATGATTTTTTTTTACACATGCAGCTGTGTTTGTGACTTCATCTCTCCATTAAGTTTTCACAGCCTTGTCACCAATTTCTTGAAAACCGCCCGTTGTTCCCCACAGTGCATTTCCTGCACATTACGTATGTGTTATGTTCATCACCTTCTGCAGGTATGCAGTCTTGATAATCGGCTATGTTCATGAACGGATATATCCACATCCGTTCATGATCTATATGCCATCTTTTGCAAGCGTCATTACTGATATATAGAGAAGCTCTATACCCATTTTTATTAAAAATTACCTTGTAATTTGGGAAATACGTCTGTGCGAAATCACCTACAGAAACTGTATATACATATATTTTCTGGTTTTACCTATTATGTGGAATTTCCATTAAACATATATGTCTTCTCATTATATGAATATATGTATCTATATATATGTATATCTATTGTATATCTACATATATGTATACGTGTATATGTATATATGGATATATATATATATATGTGTATATATATGTATAGATATATATATATATATATATCCCTTCATGAGTATTTGCTATTACATGTATTTTTCTTTTCTCTTACTCTTGTAAATACATCATCATTTGATTTATGAAATTTTTGTTTAGCTTGATGTTTAAAATTCTGGTTTTATGAAGTTATGGTTGGAACTTCATCATTTGATGCTACAATTTCTGTTTTATGAAGTTATGTTGGAATATCATCATTTGATTTATGAGCTCGATGTTCAAAAATTCTGTTTTATGAAGTTATGACTGGAACTTCATCATTTGATTTATGAGCTTGATATGCAAATTCCTGTTTTATGAAGTTATGTTGGAACACCATCATTCGGTTTATGAGATTTTGTCTAAGCTTGCTGTTAAAATCCCTGTTTTATGAAGCTATGGCTGGAACATCCCCCTTGGTTTTATGAATTTTTGCTTAGCTTAGTGCTAAATTCTTGTTTGCTATATCACCCCATTTGCAGCACCAATTATACATATTATTTCATCATTTTCCACGGCATTTTCACCTATTCACCAAGCTTTTCATATCCCTTTTCATGATATCCTTGAAATAGCCCATGATGCTTCCACAACCCATCTCCTGCACATATTCATTTTCTGCTGCAAGTGTGCAGTCTTGATATTTGGCCATATTCATGAACGGATATCTCTATATCCGATCGTGATCTCCCAACCCTCTTTGGCGTGCTTCCTTATGGATATATAGGGAGGCTCCATACCCATTTTTACTGGAAATTGCATTATAATTTGAGAAGTATGGTTGTGTGAAATCACCTACAGAAACTGTATATACCTGTAATTTCTGGTTTTACCTATTATACGTAATTTCCATTAGTATGTACATATTTTCTCATTATATGTATATATATATCTATATATATGTATATCTATATATATTTACCTATATGTATACGTATATATGTATATATATATATATGTATATATATATATACATAGATATATACTTATATATATATATATATCTTCATGTGCTCTTATTTCCATGTATGAATATCCATATATTTTCTCCTATAGTTACACCTCCATTGTTACATGACATTTAGCACCTATTTTAGCATTTTGATATATGTATATGTCTCTTCGTTGTATATATTATATATATATGTTCATTTCCTTGGTTATTTTGTACTAACTCTCATTTTGCAGGAAAATCTAGAAGATGCAGATTCCTTGGCTCCATTTCAATTTTCTCTTACTTTATGTTATGCAATGTAACAATCCAATGTAAACCTTGGAATAAGATTTACTTTTACTGCTTAGATTAGGCCGCATCTCATATAGTTTGATTTCAGTAATATCTTGATTATATGATGCATATATCTCAAATTTTAAAAATTCACCGTGGATGAACACGAATGGCACGTGCACCAACTCTTAGAGAGTTGATGAATTCGGTGGAATCCATATTCACGGCCCTAGTCGGAATATGGACGAGACCCAGATCCATCATCTCTCTAACAGTCACATTGAGCCTACACTCTTAGGCTATCTTGAAAATGCACCTCATATTTCCAATGTTTTCAACATATTGTGAATTAACTCAAATAAACCCTGAATATATTCATGGCCACAGTCAGAATATATGAAGGATTTACTTTGGCTTAATCCACATTTTTCCAACCAAATTTTCAGAAATCTTTTCAAAGTGCATTCATTCATTCAAATCATTTGCATCATTCGTTTTCTCATGATTTTCTCAAAAGATTTTCACTTCATGGAATCGATTTTCTCAAGAAACTATGATGATATTCGGAGTTGGATTTCCCAAATCAAATGTTTTCCTGTGATTTTCCTTAAAAAGTTATTTCCTTAAGATTCTTTTCAAAGGAATTTCTCATTTTCTCAAGAATCCAAGTTGATTTTCAACATTTCAAAAGACAAGATTCTCAGGAATTCAATTTTCTAAGTTTTGAATTTCCTTCTCCAATGAATTTTTCCTACAAAATTTTCTATCATTTTCTTAAGAAAATTCTCAAAGTTCGAGTTTTCCCAACAAATGCTTTCCTTTTCAAGAGTTCATGTTTTCTCAAGAATTCCTACAGTTTTCCTGAGATTCTTATTTCCTCATGGTTTTCCAAGTCTTTCTAAGCTCTCTCAAAATTTTTCTGAGATTCCCATTTCTTCATAATTTTTCAAAGCTGATAAATTTCCTCAAGATTTTCCTGAGATTCTCATTTCTTCATGATTTTCTAGATCTTTATAAAACTTTCTCAAGATTTTCCCGAGATTCTCATTTAAACTTTCTCAAGACTTTCTTGAGATTCGCATTTCTGCCTGATTTTCCAAATCTTTATAAACTTTCCCTAGATTTTCAAACCTTCTTCGTCTGAGTTTTCCTGAGAGATTGATTTCCATCTTTTCCTGAGAAATACTTTTCAACTTCAGATGTTTTCTAAGCATACATCATATTTTTCAATTTTCCATTTTTCAAAAATCTCATAGCACATGCCTGAATTCTCTGTGCATTTAGGATAGAATACAATTTCGATAATTTCGCTAAGTCAAGCATAATTTTGGTCCTTGGTTTGATTACCCCTATTAAGGCGGCAGGAACGGTCGAACCTCGTACCGACAGGTCGAGCCCCATCCCATGGATTTTCCCGCAATTTTCAAAACGGAGGCGAGTATTTCAAAAACAATTTCCAAAATCCGGTCAAGTTTGAAGCGCGAAAGCATTTCCCTCTCTCTTCCGCAAGGAAGGGAAGACGGGAAAAATTTTGCGACGATAACATAAAGCGTGAAGGTTGGAGTAATAATCGTGTATTCACCCCTCTGAAACAATCGCTCGAAGAAGCCCTTGAATTCATGCTTACCAAGGGATTGGTGAAACTCCCAAAGGCCACGAATCCTCCCACAGTCATGGGAAGGTTCATGAATCAGTTCTGTAAGTTCCATCGGGCAATGGGGCATGACACCGATCACTGTTTTGCCTTCAAAAATATTGTTCAGGATTGCGTCGATAAGAGTCTCCTTGTTGAAGACGAAGAGGAAGACGAGCTAGCCATCATGACCAAGCCTTTCCAAAACTACTCAGAAGATTGATCATGCCAGAATTTTTTGCTTTCCTCCCCTTTTGCCAATCATCATGTAGGGGCCAGTCAGCCCAGTCTTTTGTGACCTTTTTTTGGTCAAAGTACTTGTAAATATTTCAGTTTTGTTATCAACCTTTGCTTATCAATGAAATGCCAATTTTCTTTATATCTTTTATATCCAATACCTCTTTCTTTTGCCATACTGGGGCATTAAATTCCTGTTCTTTTTCAGAATGCGGGACAATCCCGACATCGTTCGTGAGAGAAATGATATTACCTATAAGGGCCTTTTCAAAAAAATCCTGAAATTTTGAAAAATTTTGATAACAGAAAAGTTCAAATATTTTTGGCCCAACCTTCTTCAAAAATCAACCCACATGTTGATCGAATTTTCCAAAAATGGGTTTTGAACCATTATCAACCCTCGTGTTGATCGTATTTTCCAAAAATGGGTTTCGAACCATTATCAACCCTCGTGTTGATCGTATTTTCCATAAAATAGGTTTCGAACCATTATCAACCCTCATGTTGATCTTATTTTCAAAAATTGGTTTCGAACCATTGCCTTCAAAAACCAACCCTTGTGTTGATCGCATTTTCCAAAAAATGGGTTTCAAACCATTATCAACCCTCGTGTTGATCGTATTTTCCAAAAACGGATTTTGAACTATTGTCAACCCTCATGTTCATCGTATTTTCCAAAAATGGGTTTTGAACCATTGTCAACCCTCGTGTTGGTCTTATTTTCCAAAAAAAATGGTTTCAAAACATTATATTCAAAGATCAACCCTTGTGTTGGTCTTGTCTTCCCAGATTGGTTTCAAAACATTATATTCAAAGATCAACCCTTGTGTTGGTCTTATCTTCCAAGATTGGTTTTAAAACATTATATTAAAAAATCAACCCTTGTGTTGATCTTATTATCAGTTTCGAACTGTTATTTTCTGAAATCAGATCTATTGTTGATCTTCTTTTTTAAAAAGTAGGTTTTCAAACCATTGCCTTTAAAAATTGAACCTCATGATGATCTCTCGTGTTTGATTCCCTTTCAGAGATCAGTCCTCGCGCTGATCATTCTTCTTGCGGTTGATTTTCTCCCCCAAAATGATTTCTCATTTGTCTTTCAAAATGAACATTTTCCTTCACTTTCAAGATCCCATATGCAGGCAGGATCAGACAAACTCATTTTTCTCAAAACTTATAAATTTTTAGTTAAATCTTGTTATCTTTATTAATTTCATTGTATTCATATTTCTATCAAGTTTACATCAATTTTATCAAATTTTATCAAGTTTTATCAAATTTTTCTCAATTTTATTAAATTTTATTGAATCTCTACCCTTTCAGGTTAAGGGATAAACCTGATGCCTCTTTCCCATGAGGTATTCCTTTTATTCTTTTCCCGCTCAGGTTAAGGGATAAACCTGACCCTCGTTGTCCGAGGTGTTCCCATTCAGGATAAGGGATAATCCTGACACCCCTCACAGAAGCAACAAGGCTATCTGTGAGCATTCTTTTAAAAAACAAAATTATCATAAATTTATTCGATCTTTCCTCACTTTTTATAAATTTTATTCTTTACCCTTTCAGGTTAAGGGATAAACCTGATGCCTCTTTTCCATGAGGTATTTCTTTTATTCTTTTCTCGCTCAGGTTAAGGGATAAACCTGACCCTCGTTGTCCGAGGTGTTCCCATTCAGGATAAGAGATAATCCTGACACCCCTCACAGAAGCAACAAGGCTATCTGTGATCATTCTTTTCAAAAACAAAATTATCATAAATTTATTCGATCTTTTCCCACTTTTTATAAATTTTATTCTTTACCCTTTCAGGTTAAGGGATAAACCTGATGCCTCTTTCTCATGAGGTATTCCTTTTATTCTATTCCCGCTCAGGTTAAGGGATAAACCTGACCCTCGTTGTCCGAGGTGTTCCCATTCAGGATAAGGGATAATCCTGACACCCCTCACAGAAGCAACAAGGCTATCTGTGAGCATTCTTTTCAAAAACAAAATTATCATAAATTTATTCGATCTTTCCCCACTTTTTATAAATTTTATTCTTTACCCTTTCAGGTTAAGGGATAAACCTGATGCCTATTTTTCATGAGGTATTCTTTATTCTTTTTCTCGCTCGGGTTAAGGGATAAACCTGACCCTCGTTGTCCGAGGTGTTCCCCCTCAGGTTAACGGACAAACCTGACCCTCGTTGTCCGAGGTGTTCCCATTCAGGATAAGGGATAATCCTGAGACCTCTTGTAGGAGCAATAATGCTACCTATGAGAATTCCTTTGCAACACAAGTTTTCATCAATCTTTATTGATTTTCTAAATTTATATCAATTTTTCTTCATTAATTCCCCTTAAATTCTATTCTTTTCCTCTTCAGGATAAGGGAAAATCCTGAGACCCCTCACAGAAGCAACAAGGCTACCTGTGAGAATTCTTTTCAAAAACAAAATTTTCATAAATTTATTCAATTTCTCTCCACTTTTATAAATTTTATTCTTTTCCCCTTTCAGGTTAAGGGATAAAACCTGAACCTTGACATTCGAGCTATTCTTTTTCCCATGCAGGATAAGGGATAATCCTGAGATCACTCATAGAAGCAACAAAGCTACTTGTGAGAATTCTTTTACAAAATAATTTTTTCATCAATTTCCTCAAATTTTCTCCATTTTTTTCAAATCTTTCATTAAATTCTATCTCCTTCTATCTTCTCAAAATTTTATTCTTTCTTTTCCCCGTTCAGGATAAGGGCTTAATCCTAAAAATTGGACTGCATACAGCTAACTGTGGTGGTCCATAAAAATCATAAATCTTGTCATGTCCCTTCTAAAAATTCAAGTCTCAGGTATTCTTTCCCCCTTCAGGTTAAGGGATAAACCTGAATCATTTTTCCTAAATTCTCATCAAATGTATATTCTTTTCCCCTTCAGGTTAAGGGATAAACTTGAATCATCTTTCCTAAATTCTCATCAAATGTCTATTTTATTTCCCCTTCAAGATAAGGGATAATCCTGAAACCCCGGTGGTTGAACTTTTGGAATGGTTATTTTTAAAACAATATTTTCAATAAAACACTTAGAAAATCGTGAACCAAAGATAATAAAAACTGACTTTCCACAGAAGTGGCGAGTACGGGTCGAATCCACAGGGAACGGGATACATTCTGAATTAATTCTAAAATAAAAATTTATTAATATAACAGAGTTTACAACTATGTCAATATTACAACTCTAATTAAATAACAATGAAAATAACTAAAAATAGGTAGATAAGTCTTCTTTAAATCGTCAAGGGTAAATATATCTTTTCATTTCATGTGCATTAGCAGTTCGCATTGAAAATACACCCGAAACCTATTTCTAACTTATCAACCTACACAATGAAAAGAAAAAGTTAGTACACAAGTAAAAATTAAATCTAAATTACAGCTACAATTATTGCTAAACTAATTCTGAAATTAAACTATAGTTAAAAAACACAGAAACTAAAAATACAATTTATAACTAAACTAACTAAACAATTCACTCCTAATCAGTCTAACTACAGTTAATTTACTAACTACATGCTGAAAAACACTAAAAACTATGTTAAATCAAACCAATGACTAAATGATTGTTTTGTCCCTAAACAATGCAAAAGTGGATTCTGATAGCTTTTCGCAAACAAATGATTTGAAAGATCAAACGGATTCCAAATTGAACGAAATTACTTCTGTTCTGTTCTTGACAGAACAGAAATCTGATAGTTTTTTACGGATTTGGAAAATTCGTTCTGGATCTCCAGATATAAGCATTTCAAAATCAGGATAATTCTGGAAATTGCAGGACCCGAAATTGAAAATCCTGAAAAAGCTGTTTTCACAAAACGCTTAAAAACCAGACCAAATCAACTCGAAATGAGTTGAATTTTGGTCTACAGACAGTGAACACATGGATGTGGAGAATAGAAAAAAAAAATTTAGAAAACTCTAAAAATTTCTACATAAATTGATGAGTGCATGATAGGGTAAAAATCAGTTTTAAAACTCAGTGCACTATTCATTCATATACATCCACTAATGACATTAAAGCAGTCCTACACTAATCTAAACTACTGCTAAACTGCTAAATTATAGTAATAGAGAAAAACTAATAACAGAACTAAACAACTAATGTTAAACCTAATCTAGACAAACACTAAAGCTAATCTATTCTAAACCTATATACTCGAATCTATTTAATCCTAACTAACATCACTACTAACTAACTAACTAAACTATTGTTAATTCTAAAACCTAATTAAAACAAATAATAACCTACGGTTAAGTTAATTAGGGTTAAGAACTAACTAGAATTAGACTTAACTAGGGTTTAATTATCTAATATGATTAGATAGGGGTACGGTTAACTACCTATGGTTAATCACTAACTCATGTTAGATACTAACTACAGTGAGATACCTAGGGTTAGTAACTTAACTAAGGTGGCTAGGGTTTAACTAGAGTTAACTAACTACCTAGGGTTGACTATGATTAGTTAGGGTTAGGAACTAATTAGGTGGCTAGGGTGGTGGTTTAAGATAAGGCTTTGACTAGGGTCCACGCCACCCTAAGTTGGACTAATATCTACCTAGGAATTAAAGACTATATTACAAATTATTTAAAGAACAACCTAATAAAGTAAGACTATTCAATAAAATCGACAAGGGAGAAAATAAAGCTAACATTTACTCTATCCAAATTAGACAACTAGAGGAAATTCAAATTACATTAAATGAAATACTAATACACGATTTCTAGAATCTAAGCTATTACTAAACTTCCTAAATTAATGAGAAGCAAATCAATACTATGTCAAACTAGGAAAGTGTTAAATAGAGCTAATGAATGTTAAATCATGAAATTGGAAAGAAAGGAATCCCCATTCATAATTGCCTTAAATCTCAAAAGGGGAAAGCTTGAGAGTGGTAAACGTCCAGCTAGGGGTCCCATACGTTTTTCCTTCTTTTCATTAAAAACACTAACTCCCTTTTGAAAATATTTCCCAAAAGCATTGGTCACGATTTTAGAAAATGATTTGAAATTCAACCTTATTTCCAAACATGTAAAAGAGACAAATCTCCTATCTTTGCTGGATTAACCAAAGTCAAAACTTCCTTTAATCAGAGCCCACGAATTTGAATGGGATATCCTCCTTCCCAAAACCGTTTTTCAATTGAAATTACAATATTGTCCCTTAACTAAAATTCAAAACTACTTACTTATCTACTATATTCTAAAGTCAATTTAACTAAATTAACCTAGGTACACCTAACTCAAGGGACAAGAATGGAAAATACGAATTAGAAAAATACAACTATTTTAAATGCTAAGTCAAAATCGACATACTAAGTTAATTCTAATTTACTAAAACGAATATCATGGAATTTAAATACTCTAATTAGCCTATGATAAAACCTAATATTAAACACAACAAATATTAATCTATAAAGCTATTATATATCGAATTTGAACAAAACATGAATTAAGCAAAACATTATATTAGATCTATACTAAAATATCAACTAAACTATACGTATCTAATAACATAACTCTAATAAAATCTACTTGCAATACACTAATACACGTTAATAACTTTTTACGATTAAGAACCATAAAAACAAAACTAACTAACATGCTGGAATTGAAACACAAACAGAAAATGATAAAACCGAAATTTACTATAATCGACTATTCTAAAACCAAATAAAATTTAATCTAAAACTAAAGCTGCTACCCTATGAAAAACTATCTTACAACCACACAACAAATCACGTAATTTAAATAACTAAAATAATTTTTTTTCATACTAATATATACAAAAAACGCTACAGTTGAATTAAAGGAATTGTACAATCCTACAACAATCGATATTCAATATGGCTCCATGATTTCTAACAGAAATTAAAACTGGAATAACAACTTCAAACATCTAATTAACCTACTAAAATGATCTATATACAGACGTGATAAAATATAACTGGACGACACACCACAAACAACAAAACCAGAAAATCGACACCTTAACTCTATCAAAACTGAAAACGCACAAAACAATGAAACAAGATCTAGATCCTAATGTGTTGGTCTCAAGCACAACACACACCTAAACTAAGGCTTAACACAACAAAAACACACACAACACAACTGAAAAGAAAACAAATCACAGCAACAAAAATGCACAACACGAATTGGGTTTTATCTAGAAGAACAAGATGAGAAGATCTTACCTCCAGGGCGATCCGACGACTGTGGGGAAGGAAAGAGGGGACTTTGCCAAGGATTCGGGCCACGAAGGACCTCGGTGATGCTGTCTAACATCTCTTTGCTGCCATTTTTGCAGGGATCCACAGGTGGTGGTGCTTCGGGGTTCAGGGCCGACCGGCCGGCCATGGAAAAGCGGAACCTCTACCATGACGGATACACTCCAGCTGCAGCTGCAAAAACACAACCTCAATGATTAGTTCCAGCATATAGATTCATGGAAGGTGAAGTTCTTGTCTTATGCAAGGAGAACTTTATTGATTCAGAACACCTTGTCAAGCTGCCAAAAACAGGATTATTATTCAACTTGGAGCACTATTTAGAAATTTTATGTGGCAGGATTCAGACTTTGAGAAAAGACCCCATTTAGTGTCTTTGGGGGGTCCTGTGCAAGCCAAAATCTGGAGGAGGTATTGGCATCTAAAGGGCTAAATAGTTGAATATAGCCTTCTTGGCCAAATTAGCATCATTGGACATCTTCTCTAGCAATTCATTATGAGCTGAATTTTATGGGATCAATATATTTATAGAATAAGAGCAGGTGGGCAGCTTGTTCTACTAGTGAATCTGGGGCGTGGAAAGGTATATGGGCTGATTACAATTCAAGATCTTTATTTCCTACTTGATGGTTCTTCAACAAGGTTCTGGACATACCCATGGAATGTCCCTCCCTTAACCTCTCTTATTTCTGAAAGAGATAAATCATGCTTGTCTAATTTTAAGAATATTATTGTTAGAAAAGGACTTGGATTTTTGGGTCTTGTGTGTATGCTCCATTCCTCGTGTTGGAAGATATATGGCACAAATTATGTTCTTTTCATATAACAAAAGGAAGGGATCAACTCATGTGAAAAGGTGCCTGTAGCATTGATTATGTCTCAAGAAAATTAAGATATTTGGAATACTATTGATAAAGAGGCGATGCCCTGATGTGTTTTGATAGGCTTAGGTTCAATTTTTAGGGTTTAGGTAGTCTTGGGTTATGTTTGGTCAAGTCCAAGGTCAAGGTTATTAAACAAATTCGAGTAGGGTTCATGCATGGTTCAAATAAAAGTTAGGTTATCTCAAAATACAACACAATAAATGTTGAGAAATTATGAGGTGGCTTAGGATAAGTCAGGAAAGCTTGGATTAAAATCTTAGGTTCAAAGATTTTGGGGTTGTAGAGATAAAAGTTTGCAAAGTTCTAGGTTTATTTGGGAACTAGATTTTGTTCAGTTTCTGGCAGACCCTGAGAAAATGAATTATTCCTTTCATAATAAAAATCAAAGAATTCACAGAAAATAAGTTAGGCTAGGGACAGGTTAGAGAAGGTCACAATAAAATTTGAGAGTCTAGGTCAGTCTTGTTTGAAAATTAAAATTCAGCTAATTCAGGACACGAGTTTGAAACAGGTCTGTTTTTTGACTGGGTTTTGAACAAAACAAGTTCTAGTGTTGAATTTAATTCTCTTTCATGGGAAAAAATTAGGATTCAATTTTTGGAGGGTATATTAAGGACATGTATAGGGGTGTTTGGGTAAATTTTGCATTTATGAACTAGGTACTAATTAGAAGATACATTATTTTTAAGTTAGGTAATTTTTTGAAAATCACAAGAGAATGTTGTTTCTAGATTTGGTTTTAGGAGAGGTTTAGGCTTAGGGGGAGTTTAAGAAATGGGTTCTAAGGACTTACATGGTTTGGGTAGAGTCCTAAGGCTAGGGATGATTCTGGTTCATCTGAGGATGCTGAGGAACCACATATATAGCATGAGCGGATGAAGTCCTTCGTGAAGGTTGGTGCAGTCTACACGAGTACTAAGTAAAGTATAATTCTACTTAGCAGGTAAGTTTCAAACCTTTGAAGAACTGGGACCATGTTAGTAACTAGAGATTAGCCTTAAGATAGGGTGAAGGAGTCAAGGGGTAGGGACTCACAAACGTAAGAAATAGGGGAAGAGGGCTTAAGAACCAAGGGGGTAGAAGAGAAAGAGAGAGAGAGTCATCCTCCAAGGTGGGGATTTCTTGAGAGAGAGAGTGGGACAACTTGATTCAATTTTATATATCATGCTCTACATCAAAATGAGACTCTATATATAGGCCAATGAAATATATTAAAAGTGATTACAAAATCTCATGCACACACGCATCTAACAAAGCAATATTAACTCTTAATTTTCTACTTAGTAAAACCTCTCCCAAGTCACCTTAAAGAGGGCCCAACTCACTAGGGCATACTTGGGGTTCCACAACATCCTTTAAGTAAGGACTCTAAGGGCCTACATGATTTTCTGGGAAGAACCTTGAAGGCTCATGAGTGAGGTCCACTCCTCTTCTCTTCTTTCTAGAGGTGACACCCCATGTGGCTTCCACTTGCCAATAAATGAGAGGGGTATCAAAGGGAGGTCCCACACGTTGAGGTGGCTACTTTGATGAGGTGGCATGGCTTACAATAAGTGAAGCTTGGATAATGGATCTGGATCATCCCGTAGGAGATTCGTTTGCACTTTCTAGATCTTAAGAGCTGGATTTGGGTCAACAAAATTTGGGATCACATCATACCTCTTCCTGTATCGCCTAATGCTTCTTGGACTGTTTATTTGAGATGCTATCATAGGCTTATCACACAGAACTAGCTTCAAAATTTTGAAGTGTCTCTTCCCAATAGATGTCATATGTCTTGCAGGTACGAGGAGAACCACACACATTTGTTTTTCTCTTGTAAAATCTCCCAGAGTGTTTGGAATAAGTAGAAAAATTGGTAAAAGGAGACACTACAAGAAAAATGTTAATTAGCGACGGAAATTCGCGACGGATTTTTTTTGTCACAAATTTACGATGGATTAGCTAGAGAAAACTAGCCATTGCCAAAATTGAAATTAGCGACGGAGTTTGAGATAGAATTTTTCTGTCGCAAAATTCGTTGCTAATTAGCGACGAAAAAATTTTGTCTCAAACTCCATCGTAACTTCGCAATGGATGAGCGACAAAATTTGTCCGTCACTAATTCTGTTGCTAATTAGAGATAGATTTTACGATAAAATGTTTCCGTTGCTACTTTTCGATTTAAACCGCAAATTTTTTTTTACCCCCTTCACACTTTTCCCCTTTTCACTGTATGCAGCCGCCCCCAAGCCTTTCTCTTCTTCTCCTTGGCTGAGCCCCATCCACTCCCTGATCCAGGCGACGTAGGTGACCTTGGCGAAAGATGGGAACTTGGTCTTCCGCCGGACCTCGAGCTCGTTCTCAGCGACCGCCCGCCGGTCCGTGGGTTCCCAAGTCCTGTCGCAGGCCAATTTCCTGAAGAGAGGAAGCCCCATCACCGCGACATCTTCGAGAATGATGGTCATCTCCCCCCACAGAAATACGAAGGTGTTGGTCTCCCACAACCACAACTCCATGAGCGCCAGGAGCATGTCCTTATGTCGCTTTATCTCCCCGAGAGACCCCTTGAGCATGCCGTAGATGCCCACCCTCTTCCACCCGTTGCCGAAATGCGGCTCCAGGCGGTCGAACCACGAGCAGACCTCTGGCAAGAGCTTAGCGGCGCTTGGCTGCCTGAACCTCGGTGCCCATTTGACCCTCCCAGTCTTGAGCTCATCTTCGAGGAGCAGCATCGACGTCAAAACCATGCCTCCTCCTTCGGGCTCCGACACGGTGGGCAGCAGCAGCTTGGCTTCGTCCTCTCAAACCTCAACCACCGCCCTGAGCTTCATGTCGATGGCGGCCATGGTCATGCTCATGGCCATCATGCACAAGTCCATCTTGGGCTTGGGCTCTATGAGCGGGTGAGGGTTCGCCATTGCTCCTCTAAAATGCCATGATGCCTGAACACGGGCACAACATGGGCGTTGGCAGAGAAGGGGCGATGGGGCTCAGCCAAAAGTAGGTAGTAAGGGAATTGGTAAAGTAGGCAATGGCCACATGACCCAGTGTTGGGCGTGCGAGTCGAGTCGCATGATGATCCGGAGGAGGAGGTGGGGAACAGGATGCATGTGAGCAAAGCAGTAGTGCCTGCCTGCAGTTATCAACACACTTGTGAAAGATATTGGTAAACCCCCAAATTGACTATAATTAGATGCATTTGGTGACTTAGGTTTCTTTTCATAAAATGAGGAAGAAGAAGAAGAAAGAGAGGAGGATGGTAGGAAACAATAGAGAACGAAAGAGTAAAGAAAAAATGTAAGAATGAAAAAAATGTACTAGAGGGTTGTTTTCTTTCCTTTTAGACTATTATAAACATAGAACTTTCACATATTTTCTTGATTCATATCATGTTTAATTCTAGTTTTTCAATGATAGTCTCTGTTTTGAGCCAATCATTAGCAGGTATCTTAAGCAGTTATAAGTTTGACATTTTTGTCCAAATTGTTGTCATTGTAAGTATGCATTTGAGGGCACAATGTTGTTTTATTTATATTCTCTTGCCAATACTTCGTGAGTGCTACTTATTACCCAAGTTTCTGAGAACATTGAGAAAGTTCTTTATTTGTTGATAAGTATACAGATTTTCTAATTTCTTTCCAAAATTTTCAGTTTATTGGATATATGGTGTAGACTTATGAAGGAATAAATTTTCCATCATTGTTTTATATATTTACTTTATTATCATCTTTTAGCAGATGATGGCTGAATGTTTATTGGTTTAATATATGTGCCATGTCAACTTTATGTGTTGAGTGTTTTTATTGTTTTTGTTAAAGATGAGCATGAAACTCATCTAACAAGTTGGCATTGCAACTTAATAGATAAGGAAAGAGATATCTCTGCTTAACTAAAATGGGCTCGCAACTTTTTGTGAACTAATGGATTGGTAGGGCTTCTTTGGTTGAGCTATATGTACGAAAATTTTACTGGTCACCGCCACCATGTAGTTGAGACATCAGCTGATTGTGGACATACCCTAATCATCCATGGGCCATGTAACCCCAATATGGTGGTTTAGTCTCAACGGATCTCTTCAGTGGACAATTAAATATATGCTTAATGTATACATATGTGTTTTTTAATGGTTGTTTGAAGCATCCTAAAGAAAATAAACACTGAAATGTCTTAACTAATCAATGATGCAAGAGTTCATAGTTCTATTGTTGGGAAAGATAACTGACCTCAAGAATCTGATGACAATTAGATTGGATGCCCGTGAGCTATTCCCAGCAACACTTGAAATCATAAGCAGGAACTGTCGGTGTAACGCCCCGGATTTCCAAAACAAAGCTAAGTTAAAATTTTCATGAATTTCTTTTTCTTTTTCTTTTTCTTTGCAGTGGAACTTAGGAAAGCTTTTAGCAGCGAAATCAGATGATAATGAGTCGCCAATTTTAGAAAACCCTGAGCATATTACAGGTATGTGGCCAAGCAACTCATTGACCACCAAAGTGTTCCATTTTATCGAAAACCCACATGTTTATTACAACATAACTGCTTGGAAAAGTAGTATAGGTTCAATAAAAGGAAGCAATACAACTTTGTCTAGAGAAACCCTGAAACTCGATGTCGCCTTGCTCCGCATATCGCAACGCAGGTCCAACACCTGTAATCCCCATAAAATGGGGTCAGAACCACTGATGGTCTGGAAAGCAAGCAATCACACATCCATTCAACTCAAATACATACGATGACCACTCAGGGTTGGAGTTCGCAATAACGATGCTCAAGCCTCCAAGACTTAGCGTATATCTTAAGAGCCTCCTCAGGGCTATGAGTTGAACATTCGCTCAAGTCTTCATGACTTAGCACAAGCCTCTAAAGGGGTGTGATTTGAATAACCGCTTAAGTCTCCATGACTTAGCCTTGACCTCTTCCGGGTCTCAAAGGGATGTCCAGCTCAAGTCTTCATACTTGGCACATCCTTATCCCACACATCTAAGGACGGCTCCTCGAGCTTCGCTTAGTTGCTCATACATTCAAGCGTCACTGAACCTAAGCTAATGCTTTGTTTCGATAATTAACCTCTTCCCCTGGGCTTAAGGGAGGTATATCTGACCACCAACGTGACGATCCGAGGGTTGATTATTCTATGTATTTTTAGATACCCCAGAGGCCTGTTGACCCCATCCCCCTAGTAGGACGGTACATCATACCAGAAGAAATCCTTACTAGATATTCAAATGCATCCTGCCACTGCAGTAGTTTGGTTCAATCGTTAGGTATTTAAGGATAACCACGACCTCTATACCTCTGAGTGACGGAGGTCATCCATGAACTCTATTAGGTTCATGTGTAATATATGTCACTCAAGGTTGCGCCATCACAGTCTTCTTCGGTGAGAAATTTTGAAGGGGTCTACCAGTCTGACAAGCTACTTAATGCATGCCTATTGGGCAGCCGTTGATGAGTATGTACTCGACCCCATTCAGTATGTTCCTAACACGATCATCAACTGCGGGGTCTTTTCATTTTATTTATATGCATGCTTGACTCTGCTCTCGGCACTGCGGCCATCACGAGCATCACACCTCTTCCGGGTGGACAACGTACTCTGGCTATGCGGCCCTTACGAGTCTAGTTGTGTATCAGTCTCTCAATGAGCATGCATATGACACGATCACAATGGATCGGTTGCTCGGCGTATTTTTACGCAACGAGCTCACAACCTAGTCAAGGCGCAACCACTACTCTGGCACAGCGGCCCTTACGACCAAGGTGCCCTTACAGGTATTTGGGAGACGAGCCATTCTGACATCGTTCCAACGATGGACATTATTATGCCGTTCAACCGGTTTCGGCAGCTCTTATGCCAACCATTTCGCCAGAGTCTCTTCTGCTCCAAAGGCAGGAGTGCGACGATCCTTTCTACATCGTAGAAAGTGTTCCATGCACTGGGTAGTACTCTGCTATATGACGGAGTATCCTGCTACATTTTTTTTGAGTTATTTCCAGCTTTCTCCAGAAATTTCTGCAGCACTTCCTCTCTTTGACGGAGAAAGCATGTGTTTCTTTTATCCATTTCAGCGGCATCTCCCCTCTTTGGCGGAAAATCGCTACACTTAACTTGGGAAATGGATGTGCACCATTGTGCATACCTTGCATCCATCAAGGTTGTTTGGAACCTTGGGCCATAGCCAGGCCATGCGTAAATGACTTAATATTTACAAAAAGAGCATTTTGTCAAAAAGCAAAGCCTTTCTAATAGGGGTTTCATTCGTCAAGCAGAATCTTGAATAAGGAGCGGTAAGGGAATCACATTGGGGATTTGGAATTGATCTCTATTTGAACGCTCATTTACGCGCCATATATATAATATAAGCAGAAGCATGTGTGTGAACACCCTAAATTTTTCAAAGGTTTTCAAAATGACCCTTTTGCCCCTAATTCCATCCTCTGAGAAAATCAAAGCGATTTCAAAGCTAAATTTCAGTCATTCTTCAGATTTTTTGAATTAAATTCCATATTGATGTATTCAAAATCAATTCTGGATCCGAATCCAGTGTTTTAAATCCAAATTTCCTCAAAACTCGGATCCAAACCCATTTCTGAAGAAATTTTCTCAAAATGGCTTTTGAAATTCTCAGAAAAAAAAATTCTCT
The DNA here is from genome assembly GCF_984573655.1 of Nuphar pumila. NCBI lineage: Eukaryota > Viridiplantae > Streptophyta > Magnoliopsida > Nymphaeales > Nymphaeaceae > Nuphar > Nuphar pumila. Next base: position 61,728,839 of record NC_143265.1, read on the forward strand.
TTTGTAAATATTTTTGCAAAAACACAAAAAAATTACTTTTAACCCTTGATTTCTCGTAAAACTTTAGGATTTTTTCTAAAAACTACAAAAAAATGGAAAAATAACATAAAAACCAAAAATTAAGAAAAGCTACAAGAAAAACGGATGATTTTCAAGCTTTTGAAGCCATTTTTACCAAAAACCTCATTCCTTAACCATTTTTCAGAAAATTCTTAAAAAGGGAACCACCTTTTTGAAATAGGGAAAAATTCCAACGACCCCTTCCCGCCTCTTTCCTCCTCTCTCCATCGCAGATCTTCAAACGACCTCCTCTTCTCTCAGCCTTCGATCCTCAACGACCTCCATTCTCGAATCCTCCACGGCGCCTTTAAGAAGATGCCTCCAAGCATCTTCTCGGGACCCCATTATTTTCATTGAGATCAGTTTTTCACTTCAAGCATCCATTATCGGCATCCACTTCATCCCGAGCAACGTCGATCCCATTTCTTTTCTTTGGCATCGTGATCTTCTTCCTCTCCTTCTTCAAGGTTACCTTCAAAATATAGCAAGCAATCCCTTCTGGTCGACTGGAGAAGATTGATCCAGCCTTAAACTTCCAAGAAAACAGCACCGTTCGATCAATCGAAGCACAGTTTCGTTACGGTGAGTTCCCTATCTCTGTTCCTTCATTTTTTTTTAGATTTTCCTGTTAAGCTTCTTGCCTCTTCAATTCGACCCTTCTTTTTTATGCACTATCGAGGGCATTGATTTGCTTTTTGCAAACTAAATCCCTCTTTTGTGCGACAATGAATGGAATCTCATAATTCCAATATATTTTTCCTTTTTTTTTTATCCGATTTCTTTTAATCATACTTGAGTGTCATCTGGTATAGCATTCATAGACAACATCATCTTGTTCCCTTGGTTTCGTTTATTCATTTGCCAATGCTTTTCCCTTTTTTTTATGCTTTTCTCGTTCATGATATAGATCTGAAACTTTTGGCTATTGTTAATCCGCTTATATCTCCCTTTTTTTTTTTTTTCTCCATTCGGTATATATTCTTTTACTATAATATCATCCCAATCTTGGCACCATGATAACATAGATTTTGTATAACATTCAATTCTGCGACTGGATCCTGGCCATCATCTGTCATTGTGTGAATTTTGTTCATACCCAGGTAATGCTTTTTCTCTTTTTTTCGATTGATGCACATTTCGCCTTTGCCCATCATCATCAGAGGAGAATCCTCTGGATGGTTCCAGAAGAACCTTTTTGCAGACAAGGCATTGCTGGATGCTAAGTGCTTCAAATGAGAACACACGTAAATATGGCAATCTGAATCTCTTGTTTCTCTCCTCTCGTTATAAATATTCAGCAAGTTTTACCCTCCAACAGATTTTTATATAGCCAATTTAGCCTATTCCTGATGTTTTCCTTTTGCTGTTTCTGTGTATCGTGGAATGGGTTATGCATTTATGTGTAAGACTCACTTGGGAGAATGTAGTCTTTATGGTGGGTAATTGTGAACAACTATCTTTTTTGGGGGGGCATGGGAGATGCTTGACAGCTTAAGTGTTGGTTTTGCTTCAGAAAGTCAGTGATTGATCTCATTTTTTAGACTCAGGGGTTTCAAATCCTCTTTTCCAAAGGTAATCTATCAATCCCCATTACTATTTGTAGCATCCACTGGAACCAGTTTGCAGCATCCTGCTAACAACGTTTTGGTGCTGAATGATCCTCCATTTTTTTTTTTTTTAAATACTGTCATGACCTCCAATACCTTTGGTAGGATCTCGTGAGGCATCGAAATTTTGTTTGGATCCTTTATTTTCCACTTGATATCATGGATTGAATAAGAATATTCAGGATTTTCCAATATTCTTATTATTTTATCAGATGGTATGTAGGTTGATTCATTTTGAGATCAAAGATCATTGCCGATTGTATTGCACATCATGTCCATTTGCATGTTTACATTCAGCCCATTATATGTTACCTCCCATTTGATGTCTCGTTAGCCTCTTTGCATATTCTCTGTTATAATCCCCTTTTTATTAACCACCATTAGTACATACAAGGGCTATGTGTGCTTTCACTAGATTAAGAGTGCTCAAAGGACGTCCAGCTCCATGGAAAGAACTCAGAGGTAAATACGATATCCTTGAAACTTGTCTCTGGAAGGTTATTCCTTAAACAAAGGATGTTATAATGGATAGGAGATCATTGCTAGGCTTGTTATTTATGACGGAGTCAAACAGAAACTATGGGGAACTCATTTGGATGGTCCAACAAAGCCAGGATGTGCTATGTTAAGAAGCAGACACGCTCTGCCAGTCTCGAGGTAGTTATAGGAGATGCTGTAGGAACACTTGTTAATGCTCCTTTCTTGATCAAACAACCTCAGAAAAGTGTTATTTAAGTGCCTAAACATTGCATTATGAAACATGATACTGGAATCAAGCTTGAAGGCATCTGCATGTATATTCATTGTTCACCACAGTCCACTCTTCAGCCGATTAAGTACTGGTAACACAATACCCTGTACTGCTGTAAGTCCTTACAACAAATATCTTGTTTAGCTGAAAACACTAACAACAAAATACTTTATATTGTTGTGAGTGTCCCCAGCATACGTCTTCGCATCACTTCAGCCGCACCTTCCTACATCCCATCCTCCAGCATTCGCCTTATTTGAACACCTTATGCTTCACTTAGTCTATCCCAACTGCCACCACTACCTACAACAGTATTCCATCATCACCATCCCTTTAGCCTTGTTACATCAGCACTCTCATTACCACACAGCTGCACCTGCAGTTGTTCATGGTCTTATTTCTTACAACACATTACATGGCTAAGTGTCTGCGCATAAGCAGTCCACCTACTGCTTCATCTCATCATTTAAACACATCTACAGCAATACCTTCACCATCATTCATGGCACTTACCATGTCATTTATGCCTAACACTACATAGCCCACCCTAAGTACTTACAACAAATGATCTGTATTGCTGTAAGTATTTATAGCAAACACCTTGTTTTGCTGTAAATATTTACAGCAAACACCTTGTTTTGCTGTAAATATTTACAGCAAACATCTTGTTTTGCTGTAAATGCCTACAACAAAACCCTTGTGTTGCTATAAATACTTACAACACATACTTTACGTGGCTGTAAGCGTTCCCAGCATACACTCTTATATCACCTTATCACCCCTTTGTTGAACTTGACTCTACAACATTCATTTTTTCTTTACCACACCTTATGTCTTCAGCACATACACCATTCCCAGCAACCTTGTGTCACCACTTACCTGCACAATGCCTTTGTGTCCCCATTTATGAATAGCTCTCCACTAAGTCACCACATCACCTGTCCTTTGTCATCATCACTTCAGCACTTCGGCATCACAGCTGTAACAGTATGCAGTATACTGTAATCACAGCAAAATCTTGGTTTCATCATCATATCAGCCCTCTGCACACCAACCTACCTGTCATTTTACCTCTCTCTGCACTTTGCCACCCTTGTCATTGATTATTTTTGCTGCTACAGTATTATTTGCAGCAGTTTGGATATAACCAGCTCTTTCATTCCACAACACACTTACATTTGCCACCTGTGTATATCCCCTTTGGCTATCTCTCTCATATCTCTTCATGCCTACTGTAGTCCGCTAAACACCCTTCCATTCTCCATTTCATATATACAGCATGTCCTACTACATTTCCCTTCACTATTTCATTTACCATCTTCATTCTACCCCACAACATCCACTGGTTGTCCCCACTTCACACATCTTCCATCTGCTTCTACTACAGCAGCAAATTCTGCATTTTTGCTGAACTCCATAGCCCACCATGCACCTTCTTTCCCTCCCCACATATAGGATGTGCATCATATGCATATGTGTATTATAATAGGCACTTCCTCATTAAAGTAGCATATCATATGCACATTCTATCATGCATCATGAACATATGTATCTCATGTATATTTAAAATCATTTTTTTTATTTACCTTCTTGATCCCAAGTGATGTTTTTCATCCCCCTCTGTATTTTGCCTATTACGCTAACCCCTTTTGCAGGAAAATGTATGAAAAGCGCCATTTTTTTTTTAGAAATTGTAATTTCAATTCAAGCTCCAAGTTGTAATAGCTAGATTTGAATGAAAATTTACATTTCCTGCTTTAGGTAGAATGAATGAGCATTGTAAATATCATGAATTACTTGTTTTTCCTGCATTTTTGGCCTTTATTTCTCAAACTCTCACAAATGGCAACACGAATGGCACGTGCACCATTTCGTAAGAGGTAATTGATACTAAGTTGATGATCCACATCAATGGCCATAGTCAGGGTGTGGACAAAACTTAGCATTTTTATCTTTTACAAAATAACACTGGATCCACACTGAATCCATTTTCAAAATTCATCATATTTTCCTTAAATATTTTCTTCTTTTATCAGAATTTAACTTAAAATTAACTCAAAATATATACCAGTGGCCATAGTCAGGGTATATTGAGAGTTAATCTCATTTTAAATTCTATAAAAGCACAAAAAAATGTGTTTTATTCTTCACTTGAATTTAAATGTAGTTATTACATAATACATTCAATGACCATAGTCAGGGATGTATTATGTCTTCAACCTCATTTTTAATTCATTTAAAGAATGGAATAGCTTTTCAAAATCCAATTTCAAACTCTTTAAATTCATTCATCATTTAGGATAGAACTGCATCATGTTTTCAAAATTCCTTTTTCAAAAACTCCAAGTGATGTAAATATCTTCCTCAATCTATCTTCAGTTCTTATAAAATCCCAATCATCCTTTCATTTTCAAATTCAATTTCATTTTTCAATTTTTGTATATATATTCAAATTCAAATCAGATTTTAAAGTTCAATTTGACTTTGAAATTCCAAATTCATTTTATATTCAAAACTCCAATCAAACTCAAAGTTTAATTTAACTTTGAAATTCTTGATTCCTCTTCTAAACTCCAAATTCAAGCCACGAAATTCAAAGTCCAATTTGACTTTGAAATTCATTTGTATATTCAAAATTCTAAATTTCATTTTCCAAGTTCAATTTAAACTTGGAAGTTCTTAATTCATCTTCTGAATTTAACAAGTCCAAATCCATTTTAGGATCCAGGATTCAGCATTCATATTGGATCTCAGATTTCAGATCCAATTCCCCTTTAGGATCCAGAATCCAATTTCACTTTGGATCTCAGATTACAGACCCAAATTTCACTTAGGATCTAGATCCCCAATTCTACTTTGGATCCCAGACTTCAGATCCAATTCCATCTTAGGATCCAGAGTCCAACCCTATCTTGGATCTCAGATTTCACATCCAAATACCATCTTGGATTCCAAATCTTGAATCCAATTCCACTCAAAATTCCAAATCCAAATTTCACTTTAATTCCAATTCTTAAAACCAATTCCATTTCATTCCAGATTTCAAATCAAGTTCCCATTTCAGATCCTAAATTCAAAATTCAACTTTGAACTCTATTCAGAATCCAGATCTTGGATTCGTATTTCATCTTGAAATTCAAACTTTTAAATCAATTCCATTTTCTCAATTTTATTCAGATTTCCCAATTCTATCTTTCCTTCTGATTCAATTCCATTTTCATTTCTATTCTGATTCAAAGTCTATTTATGACTTTGAAAAATCCTTTCTTCTTCTTTTATCTCAAAACTTCAAAATCATTTTTTCAAAGTCCAGACTTATTTTCCCAAGCTCTTGATTATTCTAAAAACTTAGAACTTTAATCTTAAGTTCTGAGTTAGAAATCATTTCTTCACTTTATCAGATTCATCTCAGAAACACTTGGGAATTCTTCAAAACATTTTCAAAAAGAGCATACATCTTTGCATTTTCGCACAAGCATGATTCTTTGTGCATTTAGACTTAGAATAAATTCTTAGATAAATTCTCAGCAAAACAAAAGGCATAAAATTTGACCCTTGGTTCGATTACCCCTGGTAAAGGTGCCAGGAACGGTCGAATCTCGTACCGACGAGCGGATCCCGTCTCCTAGTTTTTCCGCAAATATTTCAAAAAACGGAGGCGAGTTATTTCAAAAAATTTCAAAATTAAGGTCAAGTGAGACCCGCAAAAGAATTTCTCTTCTTCTTTTTTTTTTCTTTTCTCTTCCCTCTTTCTTTCCGTCTTTTATTTTCTCCCTTCAAAAAAAGAGGAAATAGAGGTTGGAAAGGAAAAGAGAAGGAAGAGAGAGAAATACACAAGAGAGGAAAAATTTTGCGATGATCACAGTTTTGGCGACCGAGATGGGACTCGTCTCCGTCCGGTCGAATTATGCCTTTGCTTTGCTTTGATGTCATCTAAGTCTTTATTCTTCATATGTCAGCTTCATTTCCATGCAAACCTTAGGAGCCTAGACTCTGTCCTAAGCTGACATCATTTCATATAGGATCTAAGTATGGTTTGGTAGGACCATGTTGAGGAGATTATACCATGTTCACATTAGACTTAGGTCTAAAATACAACTCTCCTCAATTCTAGGGATTGAATGCAAAACAATGTATGCAAGTGTATGCTTCTCTTCATTTTAATCTATCTCTTTAGGACTTGCATTAGAGCCATCTGATTTCTTGCATGTTGAGCATATTTTGAAAACCTCCCTACCTATATTGTCCCGGTCTTCACGTTGCTGGGCTGTCTCACTGAACCATAGTTCGGGAGAGAGCCTCACAACTGGACCACTTATTTGGGTTTGCGCCCCCCTACCACGTACCTAAGGGCCATAGTCTGAGGTATATCGGTAGGTGCTCAAGGATGTTGGGAAGCTATTACCTTAGAACCAGAGGAATACTTCTATGCCACGTACTTCGAGCTTCGGCTTGAGTATATCGGCGTATCTTGATTGGAATCAGATGATCTGAACCCTAGAGTTAGGATTAAGGTCCTACAAGCCATTTCAACTATTGCATTTAGAGTCAGCCTCTAGGGATTGCTGTTTGTGCATCCTTTTTTGTATATCTATGATTGTATGATATTTGATATTCCCTATATTTTCCAAAACCCTGGGTATATATTATTCAAAATTTCCTCCTTATTTTAAAACCCAGGTGTATTTTCCTTTTTCTTCTCTTGATTTCTTCTAATTCTTTTTTATCCTGCCTGCAATTCTTTTCTATATTCTATTCCTTACCCTCATTTACAATAAAAACATCTTTTGTCAGGATATGTCCTTTTCAAAATTTATCTTTATTCACATTTTTTCTTGTCTATCCTTTTTCAGAAAAACAGTGCGGTTGTCGCAAATGTTGTTGACAACCCGATCCCTCGTAATGGGATGTTTTCATTATGATTTCCTCCTTTATTAAAATTTCTTCCTAAGATATTTTCTAAAAAAACCCATTTATACTCTGCAGAGAGCATCAACGCTATCAGTTGAGTCAGGCAAAGCTCAGAGATTACACCGCTCTAACATCCCAGTTACAAGCAGAGAGAGTAAGGAATGGATTCTCAGAAATCTGTCAGAGAGGGAGTTCAGGACAACAGAAGTGAGATCGATCCCGCGATATACCAATTATTCAAAAAGATGATGGTTGAGATATTGTCTGAGCAAGCTGAAGCCAATTGCGGAAAAGCTCCCACAGAAGGAAAGGCGCCCGTCACTTTCCCCATGAATGAACACGACAATATCGGTATAGGAAATTCCAAAGCCAACAGGAGCAGCAATCAAGGCAACCAGGGCAGCAACTTGAGAGAGTATAAAGGCCAAATTGGGAAATATTGTGAAAACTGTGATAGACCTCTTCAATACAGTCCTCAGCAAAAAGGCAAGAAGCAAGAAGAACCAAAGCGTAAGGATTGGAGCAAGGATCGAGATTTCACTCCTTTAGATGAACCGCTTGACAAAATCCTCGAATACATGATGTCTAATGGATTACTCAGGCTCCCAAAAGCCGCCAGCCCTTCCACAGTCATGGAAAAATATATAGACCAGTTCTGTAGATACCATCAAGTAACAGGGCATGATACTGAGCATTGCTTCATCTTCAAGAATATTGTTCAGGATTGCCTGGATAAAAATCTCTTTGTCCAAAATGAAGGAGAAAAGCATCCGGATCTCCTAAGCATGCAAGCTCAGTCTAGTTGCTAGACAAGGGTCAGTGCTCAGCGGAAGCCAAACAAGTTGAAGAAAGAAAAGCATGAAGGTTGGGGTTATGATCGTCAGCTTACCCCTCTAGGTCAGCCAATCGAAGAAGTTCTCCAATACCTGCTCGAGAAAGAAATGATCAAGCTCCCAAAGCAGGATGATCCCTCTATCACCAAAGGGAAATGGAAGAATCACTTTTGCAAGTTTCATCGAGCGAGGGGGCATGACATAGAGCGCTGTTTCGTCCTCAAAAACATTGTGCAGGACTACATTGACAAGGAGCTTCTAGTGCCAGAGGAAGGAGAAAAGCAGACTGCAGTTCCGCCCGAACCATTTCCATACTACTCAGAGAGTTGAAAATACCAAGAGTTTTTCGCTTTCATCCCTTTCTGTTAGTCGTTTTGTAGGGGCAAGTCAGCCCAGTTTTTGTGACACTTTTTAGTTAAAATACTTGTAAATATTCAGCTTTGTTATCAACTTTTGCTTATCAATGAAATGTCGATTTTCTTTATATCTTTGATATTCAATACTTTCTTCTTTTTTTGCTATATTAGGGCATTAAAATTTCTTTTTCAAAATTTGGGACAATCCTGACATCATTCATGAGAGAAATGATATTACCTATGAGGGTCTTTCAAAAATCATGAAAATTTTAAGTTCAAATATTTTATTACAACCTTTTTCAAAAATCAACCCTTGTGTTGATCATATTTTCTACAAATTGATTTCAGATCATTGCATTTCAAAGATCAACCCTTGCGTTGATCATACTTTCTGAAAATTGATTTCGAATCATTGCATTTCAAAGATCAACCCTTGTGTTGATCTCATTTTCAAAAAAATTGATTTCATTACATTCAAAGATCAACCCTTGCGTTGATCATATTTTCTGAAAATTGATTTCGAATTATCGTATTTCAAACATCAACCCTTGTGTTGATCATATTTTCTAAAAATTAATTTCAAATCATTGCATTCAAAGATCAATCCTGGTGTTGATTATGTTTTCTAAAAAATTGATTTCAAATCATTGCATTCAAAGATCAACCCTTGTGTTGATCATATTTTCTAAAAAAAAAAAAAATTGATTTTGAATCATTGCATTCAGATATCAACCCTCGTGTTGATCATATTTTCTACAAATTGGTTTTCAAATCATTGCTCCAAAAAAATTAACCCTCATGATGATCTCTCATGAATGATCCCCTTTTAAAGATTAGCTCTCACGGTTAATCTTTCTTTCCAAAAATGATTTTCTCATCTTCTTCTCTCATTTTAAAGATCCCACATGTAGGCAGGATCGAACTCTTTTTCTCAACTTTTATCAATCTTTTGTTTATCCGTCTTTATCAGTTTTATCAATTTTATTATTCATCCATTTTTATTAATTCTTCTTAATTCTTATTAATTCTCATTTCAAAAATTTACCCTTTCAGGTTAAGGGATAAACCTGATACCTCTTTCCCATGAGGTATTTCTTTTTCCTTCTTTTCTTTCTTTCTCCCCCTTCAGGTTAAGGGATAAATCTGAAACCTCATCCTACGAGGTCCTTCTTTCTTCAAGATAAGGGATAGTCCTGAATTTCTTTTTCTTTTAAAGCTTCGTTAATCTCTGCTAAATCTTTTTCTTCATCCAATTTTATCAATTTTATTTCTTAATTAAATTTTAATTCTTTCAATTCTTTATCAAAGTTTTTCACCAACTTTTTGCTTAAATTTTTTTCCTTTCTCATTCAGGATAAGGGATAATCCTGAAACCCCTCATAGGAGCAACAACACTACCTGTGAGAATTCTTTTATAAATTCCATAAAATTTCCTTGATTCTTCTCTTTTGTCAAAACTTCCATCAATTTCTATCTCTTCTTGTCAGTTCCTTCTCAGATTTTTCCTCCCTAGTCAAGACAAAGGGGCAATCAGATCACATGCAAATAAATTTAGTCCTCTAAATGGTCATTCTCAATCCTAGGTCCGGTCCTCTCACTGGCAAATTTTCAAAAACTCAATCTTTTTGACTAAAAACTTTCTGTCAAAAACCCGAGTTTCCACTCAGGCTTCTTCCTCTATTATTTTTTTGTTCGAAGTTCTGAGTTCCGACCAGGACTTCCTTCTGAATCCAATCCTCGCATTGGAAATCCATCATTTCTTTAGAAATCCGAGTTCTAGCTCGGGTTTTTCTTCTATTATTTTTAGTCGAAGTTCTGAGTTTCGACCAGGACTTCCTTTTGAATCCAATCCTCGCATTGGAAATCCTTCATCCCTTTGGAAATCCGAGTTCCAGCTCGGGTTTTTCTTCTATTATTTTCAGTCGAAGTTCTGAGTTCCAACCAGGACTTCCTTTTGAATCCAATCCTCGCATTAGAAATCCTTCATCTCTTTGGAAATCCAAGTTCTAGCTCGGGTTTTTGTTCTATTATTTTCAGTCGAAGTTCTGAGTTCCGACCAGGACTTCCTTTTGAATCCAATCCTCGCATTGGAAATCCTTCATCTCTTTGGAAATCCGAGTTCCAGCTCGGGTTTTTCTTCTATTATTTTCAGTCGAAGTTCTGAGTTCCGACCAGAACTTCCTTTTGAATCCAATCCTCGCATTGGAAATCTGAGTTCCAGCTCGAGTTTTTCTTCTATTATTTTCAGTCGAAGTTCTGAGTTTCGACCAGGACTTTCTTTTGAATCCAATCCTCTCATTGGAAATCCTTCATCTCTTTGGAAATCCGAGTTCCAGCTCGGTTTTTTCTTCTATTATTTTCAGTCGAAGTTCTGAGTTCCGACCAGGACTTTCTTTTGAATCCAATCCTCGCATTGGAAATCCTTCATCTCTTTGGCAATCCGAGTTTTGGCTCAGGGTTTTTCCTTTTATTATTTTCAGTCGAAGTTCTGAGTTCCGACCAGGACTTCCTTTTGAATCCAATCCTCGCATTGGAAATCCATCATTTCTTCTACCCCTTCAGGTTAAGGGATAAACCTGATGCCTCCTGCTAACGAGGTATTTCTTTCCTTCTTTCCCAGTTCAGGATACATGGATAAATTTTGAAAACAGACCACATGCAGTTAGGATGTGATGGTCCATTGAATTCAGAATTTCTCATCAAATTTTACTTTCCTAGCTCATATTCACAACCCAGTCCTCGCACTGGTTATTTCTCAAATTTTTAAATCACATATTGAGCTCATTTGGAGGATCCGGTCCTCGCACCGATGACTTTCTACATTTAGTCTTTTGATCAAAATCTTTCCTTCCACAAAAATTCAAGTTTTGATTTAAATCTCCCAAAAGTTGATGTATTTCAAATGTTCCAGTTTCTTGCTGGTCAGATATTTCAAACGTTCCAGCATTTTGCTGGTCAGTTATTTCAAACGTCCCAGTTTTACTGGTCAGGTATTTCCGAAAAGATCCAACACTCGTTGGTCATATATTTCAAACGTCCCAGCTTCTCGCTGGTCAGGTATTTCAAACGTCCCAGCTTTGGCGGGTCAGGTATTTCAAAAAGATCCAACACTCGTTGGGCATGTATTTCAAACGTTCCAGCTTCTTGCTGGTCAGGTATTTCAAACGTTCCAGCTTTTTGCTGGTCAGATCCAACAACTTGTTGGTCATATATTTCAAACGTTCCAGCTTCTCGCTGGTCAGGTATTTCAAACGTCCCAGCTTCTGCTGGTCAGGTATTTCAAAAGATCCAACACTCGTTGGGCATGTATTTTAAACGTTCCAGCTTCTTGCTGGTCAGGTATTTCAAACGTTCTAGTTTTTTGCTGGTCAGATCCAACACTCGTTGGTTATGTATTTCAAACGTTCCAGCTTCTCGCTGGTCAGGTATTTCAAACGTCCCAGCTTTTGCTGGTCAAATATTTCAAAAGATCCAACACTCGTTGGGCATGTATTTCAAACGTTCCAGCATTTCGCTGGTCATGTATTTCAAACGTTCCAGCTTTTGCTGGTTAGGTATTTCTAAAAAAGATCCAACACTCGTTGGTCATGTATTTCAAACGTTTCAGCTTTTTTGCTGGTCAGGTATTTCAAACGTTCCAGCTTTTCGCTGGTCACGCATTTCAAACGTTCCAGCTCTGCTGGTCGTGCATTCCCAAAAAAGGACTCAGCTTTTGGTCGTACATTTCCAAAAGACCCAGTTCTCGCTGGTCATATATTTCGAAAAGTCCCAGATCACAATTTTCGAGCTCCCAAATCAACCTGTTCTACAAATCAAACCTTCAGGGTGCGATTTCTCCGTTCTCTCATTTCCAAACCTTCGGGTTTCAATCTCTCAAAATCTATCATTTCCAAACCTTCATATCTCCAAATCTCTCAAGATTACCAATTCATCAACCTCTGGGTACAATGTTTTCAAAAAATTCAGCATTTTCTCAACCCTCGGGTTATAATCTCCCAATTTCGATCATTCTCAAAACCTTCAGAACCTTTTTATTAAAATTCAGTTTTTCATAACCAGTCATGCATTTCCCAAAAGATCCAACACTCGTTGGTCAGGTATTTCCAAAATGTCCCAGCATTTCGCTGGTCATGTATTTCAAACATTCCAGTTTTGCTGGTCAAGTATTTCAAAGGTTCCAGCTTTTTGCTGGTCATGTATTTCAAACATTCCAGCTTTCGCTAGAAGGTATTTCAAAAAGATCTCAACATCTATTTGTCATGTATTCTAAAAGGTTCCAGCTTTCGCTGGTCATGTACCTCGAAAAGGTTTCAGCTTCCGCTGGTCATGTATTTCAAAGGGTCCAGCTTTCGCTGGTCATGTATTTCAAAAGTCCCAGCTTTTTGCTGGTCATGTCTTTCCAAAATCAAAGATTGCAACTCAAGATCTCATCAAAACCTATATTGAGTGATTATTTCATGAAAAAATCATGAAAACTTTGCCAATTTGCTAAAAGCGTTTGTTGATTCTAAATATTCTTACTCCACAAAAGAGAATTTTCTCATATTACCTCCAGTATTTCCTTCCAAAAGGTGAAACTTTCTGCGAAAAGAGGTAAAATTCAAATCTTTTCCTGATTGATCAACCAAAAGGATGTAAGAAACGCCCTCGATATGATCAATAAAAGAAATCTTCAATGATGTTGAAAAGCCAGAAGCGAATTGATATTAATCTTGGCTATGGCGCATGTTTAAAAATGACTTTCTGGCAATCAGGCAGTGGAAATATCTTGAGCTATAAAAAGAATCCACTCAACCCATCTCTTCTCATTTTCGTTTAAAAGTTGCAATCAAATATTCGCAAAAGGGATCTCTCAATTGTCGTCAAGATGAAGGTGAATTAAGCGAGTAGATCCCTGGGGCCAAAGAAGATTTGAAACATCTCCAAGATGACGGAGTTTGTGACGGATCCTTCCAGGGAAAGTTCAGACCACTGTCGAGATGAAGGCAGATGCGATGAACCTACCGACAAACCCTAAAATATATTTGATTCCAGCTATCATCTAAAGACCTTTTGAGCCAATATCATATACAATCCCTCAGAGAAAGAAGGATCGGAGCATCTCCAAGATGAAGGAGTTTGTGACGTACCCTTAACTGAATAAAGAGAGAAAAGTCAGAACATCCAAATGAAGGATGATGTGAAAAGGCGAGAAAGTTCAATGACTCAAAAAGAGTGCAAAAGGATCATCATGGGAAAACACCCAGATATCAAACTGCCAAAATTGCCAGAAGTCATCTTTTTTTCATGCAAAATTCTTTTATCAATATCTCTTCATTATTTGCTTTTATGAAATTAAGAACATTTCTTCTATTCTCATATCAGGGAAATGGATAGCTTCCTTGAAGAAAATCATCAGCGCTAAAATTTTGAATTTGACTCTTAAAACTGAGGAGTTAACCTTATTGGAGGAAATACTCTAGGTAAAAAGATGAAATATCTTCGCACATACGTGCACATTTTTAAGCATTTGAATCAGCTATAATTTTATCTTATTGACAAAATTTTCTAGCTATTCCAAGAATGAAATAAACATTCGATATCTATTCTGATGCAACATAGCATTGCTTATATCTTCCAGAAGAGTTGCCTCATCAAGTTGAAGTATCTCTTCCTGTCCCATTGCGGTTTCTTCAGTCAAGGATTCCGTATGGTGTTCTCACTCAGGTTAATGGTCAAAACCTGAATTTTCTGCGAGAGGTCATTGATTTCAAAAAGCTATTTCAGTCTCAGCAAATGAGATGCCCAAAATCATTCCTTTTTCCAAGCTTTAGGGAACCCTATATTTTCCTCCTTTCGCAAACCCCTTTCGGATTTGTTCGTCCAAATTCCGAAGGTCCCATTATGGTTTCTCCGTTTGAGAAAGCCGTATGGTAAATTTTCTATCCAGGTTAAGAGTTACCTCGGAACCTCGCTTTATGAGGTATCTTCCTTTCAGGTTTGGGTTAAACCTGAGACTCGTTCCAATAAAATTCCTCGTTTTAACGAGATGATTCCTTCCAGTCCCATCATGGCTCTTCTTATTGAGGAATCCATGCCTTGTATATCCATCCAAGAAAGGATTTTACTTGAGCCTCATTTCACGAGGCATTTTCGAAAAATGTCCCATCAAGGTCCTCATGTATTCCTTTCCTCATTTCAAATTCATCTTGATATATTTTCGTCCCATCCAGGTTAAGGGCTAAAAACCTGAATCATTCCAAAGAGAGTATCTTGTCTCATCCATGAGACCTGATCAAAATTCTGATTTTCCACCATTTCGGGATTTTCACCTAAAGTCCCATCACGATTTCCTCATTTCTCCACTCAATCATATCATTTTCAAGGATTTCGTCTCCCCGAAATCATTCAGGATAAGGTTTTAAGCCTGAGAAGTCATATTTTCAAAAATTCTTCCACACCCAGTTCAGATCCGCTGACTGGGGTATTTTCAAAATTTGGAGTGTTATCTTTGCCACTAAGCTCAGCTTTCAACCGGCTTAGTAGCAAAGAGGGGCATCTATGAACACCCCAAATTTTTCAAAGGTTTTCAAAATGACCCTTTTGCCCCTAATTCCATCCTCTGATAAAATCAAAGCGATTTCAAAGCTAAATTTCGGTCATTCTTCAGATTTTCTGAATTAAATTCCAAATTGATGTACTCAAAATCAATTTCGGATCTGAATCTAGTGTTTTAAATCCAAATTTCCTCAAAACCCGGATCCAAACCCATTTCTGAAGAAATTTTCTCAAAATGGCTTTTAAAATTCTCAGAAAAAAAAATTCTCTTTTGTAAATATTTTTGCAAAAACACAAAAAAATTACTTTTAACCCTTGATTTCTCGTAAAACTTTAGGATTTTTTCTAAAAACTACAAAAAAATGGAAAAATAACATAAAAACCAAAAATTGAGAAAAGCTACAAGAAAAACGGATGATTTTCAAGCTTTTGAAGCCATTTTTACCAAAAACCTCATTCCTTAACCATTTTTTAGAAAATTCTTAAAAAGGGAACCACCTTTTTGAAATAGGGAAAAATTCCAACAACCCCTTCCCGCGCCTCTTTCCTCCTCTCTCCATCGCAGATCTTCAAACGGCCTCCTCTTCTCTCAGCCTTCGATCCTCAACGACCTCCATTCTCGAATCCTCCACGGCCCCTTAAAGAAGATGCCTCCAAGCTTCTTCTCGGGACCCCATTATTTTCATTGAGATCAGTTTTTCACTTCATGCATCCATTAACGGCATCCACTTCATCCCGAGCAACGTCGATCCCATTTCTTTTCTTTGGCATCGTGATCTTCTTCCTCTCCTTCTTCAAGGTTACCTTCAGAATATAGCAAGCAATCCCTTCTGGTCTACTGGAGAAGATTGATCCAACCTTAAACTTCCAAGAAAACAGCACCGTTCGATCAATCGAAGCACAGTTTTGTTACGGTGAGTTCCCTATCTCTGTTCCTTCATTTTTTAAATTTTTTTTTTTTTAGATTTTCCTGTTAAGCTTCTTTCCTCTTCAATTCGACCCTTCTTTTTTATGCACTATCGAGGGCATTGATTTGCTTTTTGCAAACTAAATCCCTCTTCTGTGCGACAATGACTGGAATCTCATAATTCCAATATATTTTTCCTTTTTTTTTTATCCGATTTCTTTTAATCATACTTGGGTGTCATCTGGTATAGCATTCATAGACAACATCATCTTGTTCCCTTGGTTTCGTTTATTCATTTGCCAATGCTTTTCCCTTTTTTTTTATGCTTTTCTCGTTCATGATATAGATCTGAAACTTTTGGCTATTGTTAATCCGCTTATATCTCCCTTTTTTTTTTTTTTCTCCATTCGGTATATATTCTTTTACTATAATATCATCCCAATCTTGGCACCATGATAACATAGATTTTGTATAACATTCAATTCTGCGACTGGATCCTGGCCATCATCTGTCATTGTGTGAATTTTGTTCATACCCAGGTAATGCTTTTTCTCTTTTTTTCGATTGATGCACATTTCGCCTTTGCCCATCATCATCAGAGGAGAATCCTCTGGATGGTTCCAGAAGAACCTTTTTGCAGACAAGGCATTGCTGGATGCTAAGTGCTTCAAATGAGAACACACGTAAATATGGCAATCTGAATCTCTTGTTTCTCTCCTCTCGTTATAAATATTCAGCAAGTTTTACCCTCCAACAGATTTTTATATAGCCAATTTAGCCTATTCCTGATGTTTTCCTTTTGCTGTTTCTGTGTATCGTGGAATGGGTTATGCATTTATGTGTAAGACTCACTTGGGAGAATGTAGTCTTTATGGTGGGTAATTGTGAACAACTATCTTTTTTGGGGGGCCATGGGAGATGCTTGACAGCTTAAGTGTTGGTTTTGCTTCAGAAAGTCAGTGATTGATCTCATTTTTGAGACTCAGGGGTTTCAAATCCTCTTTTCCAAAGGTAATCTATCAATCCCCATTACTATTTGTAGCATCCACTGGAACCAGTTTGCAGCATCCTGCTAACAACGTTTTGGTGCTGAATGATCCTCCATTTTTTTTTTTTAAATACTGTCATGACCTCCAGTACCTTTGGCAGGATCTCGTGAGGCATCGAAATTTTGTTTGGATCCTTTATTTTCCACTTGATATCATGGATTGAATAAGAATATTCAGGATTTTCCAATATTCTTATTATTTTATCAGATGGTATGTAGGTTGATTCATTTTGAGATCAAAGATCATTGCCGATTGTATTGCACATCATGTCCATTTGCATGTTTACATTCAGCCCATTATATGTTACCTCCCATTTGATGTCTCATTAGCCTCTTTGCATATTCTCTGTTATAATCCCCTTTTTATTAACCACCATTAGTACATACAAGGGCTATGTGTGCTTTCACTAGATTAAGAGTGCTCAAAGGACGTCCAGCTCCAGGGAAAGAACTCATAGGTAAATACGATATCCTTGAAACTTGTCTCTGGAAGGTTATTCCTTAAACAAAGGATGTTATAAAGGATAGGAGATCATTGCTAGGCTTGTTATTTATGACGGAGTCAAACAGAAACTATGGGGAACTCATTTGGATGGTCCAACAATGCCAGGATGTGCCATCACAGTGAATGGCAAAGAGGTCGGGAAGCTCACAAGATATTCAGTTGGAAGTACAGAACCCAAGTATGTTCGGCTGAGCTACGTTAAGAAGCAGACACGCTCTGCCAGTCTCGAGGTAGTTATAAGAGATGCTGTAGGAACACTTGTTAATGCTCCTTTCTTGATCAAACAACCTCATAAAAGTGTTATTTAAGTGCCTAAACATTGCATTATGAAACATGATACTGGAATCAAGCTTGAAGGCATCTGCATGTATATTCATTGTTCACCACAGTCCACTCTTCAGCCGATTAAGTACTGGTAACACAATACCCTGTACTGCTGTAAGTCCTTACAACAAATATCTTGTTTTGCTAAAAACACTAACAGCAAAATACTTTATATTGTTGTGAGTGTCCCCAGCATACGTCTTCTCATCACTTCAGCCGCTACTTGCTACATCGCATCCTCCAGCATTGGCCTTATTTCAACACCTTATGCTTCACTTAGTCTGTCCCAACTGCCACCACTACCTACAACAGTATTCCATCATCACCATCCCTTTAGCCTTGTTACATCAGCACTCTCATTACCACACAGCTGCACCTGCAGTTGTTCATGCTCTTATTTCTCACAACACATTACATGGCTAAGTGTCTGCGCATAAGCAGTCCACCTACTGCTTCATCTCATCATTTCAAGACATCTACAACAATACCTTCACCATTATTCATGGCACTTACCATGTCATTTATGCCTAACACTACATAGCCCACCCTAAGTACTTACAACAAATGATATGTATTGCTATAAGTATTTACAGCAAACACCTTGTTTTGCTGTAAATATTTACAGCAAACATCTTGTTTTGCTGTAAATGCCTACAACAAAACCCTTGTGTTGCTATAAATACTTACAACACATACTTTACGTGGCTGTAAGTGTTCCCGGCATACACTCTTATATCACCTTATCACCCCTTTGTTGAACTTGACTCTACAACATTCATTTTTTCTTTACCACACCTTATGTCTTCAGCACATACACCATTCCCAGCAACCTTGTGTCACCACTTACCTGCACAATGCCTTTGTGTCCCCATTTATGAATAGCTCTCCACTAAGTCACCACATCACCTGTCCTTTGTCATCATCACTTCAGCACTTCGGCATCACATCTGTAACAGTATGCAGTATACTGTAATCACAGCAAAATCTTGGTTTCATCATCATATCAGCCCTCTGCACACCAACCTACCTGTCATTTTACCTCTCTCTGCACTTTGCCACCCTTGTCATTGATTATTTTTGCTGCTACAGTATTATTTGCAGCAGTTTGGATATAACCAGCTCTTTCATTCCACAACACACTTACATTTGCCACCTGTGTATATCCCCTTTGGCTATCTCTCTCATATCTCTTCATGCCTACTGTAGTCCGCTAAACACCCTTCCATTCTCCATTTCATATATACAGCATTTCCTACTACATTTCCTTTCACTATTTCATTTACCATCTTCATTCTACCCCACAACATCCACTGGTTGTCCCCACTTCACACATCTTCCATCTGCTTCTACTACAGCAGCAAATTCTGCATTTTTGCTGAACTCCATAGCCCACCATGCACCTTCTTTCCCTCCCCACATATAGGATGTGCGTCATATGCATACGTGTATTATAATAGGCACTTCCTCATTAAAGTAGCATATCATATGCACATTCTATCATGCATCATGAACATATGTATCTCATGTATATTTAAAATCATTTTTTTTTTATTTACCTTCTTGATCCCAAGTGATGTTTTTCATCCCCCTCTGTATTTTGCCTATTATGCTAACCCCTTTTGCAGGAAAATGTATGAAAAGCGCCATTTTTTTTTTAGAAATTGTAATTTCAATTCAAGCTCCAAGTTGTAATAGCTAGATTTGAATGAAAATTTACATTTCCTGCTTTAGGTAGAATGAATGAGCATTGTAAATATCATGAATTACTTGTTTTTCCTGCATTTTTGGCCTTTATTTCTCAAATTCTCACAAATGGCAACACGAATGGCACACGCACCATTTCGTAAGAGGTAATTGATACTAAGTTGATGATCCACATCAATGGCCATAGTCAGGGTGTGGACAAAACTTAGCATTTTTATCTTTTACAAAATAACACTGGATCCACACTGAATCCATTTTCAAAATTCATCATATTTTCCTTAAATATTTTCTTCTTTTATCAGAATTTAACTTAAAATTAACTCAAAATATATACCAGTGGCCATAGTCAGGGTATATTGAGAGTTAATCTCATTTTAAATTCTATAAAAGCACAAAAAAATGTGTTTTATTCTTCACTTGAATTTAAATGTAGTTATTACATAATACATTCAATGACCATAGTCAAGGATGTATTATGTCTTCAACCTCATTTTTAATTCATTTAAAGAATGAAATAGCTTTTTAAAATCCAATTTCAAACTCTTTAAATTCATTCATCATTTAGGATAGAACTGCATCATGTTTTCAAAATTCCTTTTTCAAAAACTCCAAGTGATGTAAATATCTTCCTCAATCTATCTTCAGTTCTTATAAAATCCCAATCATCCTTTCATTTTCAAATTCAATTTCATTTTTCAATTTTTGTATATATATTCAAATTCAAATCAGATTTTAAAGTTCAATTTGACTTTGAAATTCCAAATTCATTTTATATTCAAAACTCCAATCAAACTCAAAGTTTAATTTAACTTTGAAATTCTTGATTCCTCTTCTAAACTCCAAATTCAAGCCACGAAATTCAAAGTCCAATTTGACTTTGAAATTCATTTGTATATTCAAAATTCTAAATTTCATTTTCCAAGTTCAATTTAAACTTGGAAGTTCTTAATTCATCTTCTGAATTTAACAAGTCCAAATCCATTTTAGGATCCAGGATTCAGCATTCATATTGGATCTCAGATTTCAGATCCAATTCCCCTTTAGGATCCAGAATCCAATTTCACTTTGGATCTCAGATTACAGACCCAAATTTCACTTAGGATCTAGATCCCCAATTCTACTTTGGATCCCAGACTTCAGATCCAATTCCTTCTTAGGATCCAGAGTCCAACCCTATCTTGGATCTCAGATTTCACATCCAAATACCATCTTGGATTCCAAATCTTGAATCCAATTCCATTCAAAATTCCAAATCCAAATTTCACTTTAATTCCAATTCTTAAAACCAATTTCATTTCATTCCAGATTTCAAATCAAGTTCCCATTAAATTCAAAATTCAACTTTGAACTCTATTCAGAATCCAGATCTTGGATTCGAATTTCATCTTGAAATTCCAACTTTTAAATCAATTCCATTTTCTCAATTTTATTCAGATTTCCCAATTCTATCTTTCCTTCTGATTCAATTCCATTTTCATTTCTATTCTGATTCAAAGTCCATTTATGACTTTGAAAAATCCTTTCTTCTTCTTTTATCTCAAAACTTCAAAATCATTTTTCCAAAATCCAGACTTATTTTCCCAAGCTCTTGATTATTCTAAAAACTTAGAACTTTAATCTTAAGTTCTGAGTTAGAAATCATTTCTTCACTTTATCAGATTCATCTCAGAAACACTTGGGAATTCTTCAAAACATTTTCAAAAAGAGCATACATCTTTGCATTTTCGCACAAGCATGATTCTTTGTGCATTTAGACTTAGAATAAATTCTTAGATAAATTCTCAGCAAAACAAAAGGCATAAAATTTGACCCTTGGTTCGATTACCCCTGGTAAAGGCACCAGGAACGGTCGAATCTCGTACCGATGAGCGGATCCCGTCTCCTAGTTTTCCCGCAAATATTTCAAAAAACGGAGGCGAGTTATTTCAAAAAATTTCAAAATTAAGGTCAAGTGAGACCCGCAAAAGAATTCCTCTTCTTCTTCTTTTTTTTTCTTTTCTCTTCCCTCTTTCTTTCCGTCTTTTATTTTCTCCCTTCAAAAAAAGAGGAAATAGAGGTTGGAAAGGAAAAGAGAAGAAAGAGAGAGAAATACACAAGAGAGGAAAATTTTTGCGATGATCACAATGTGCTTTATACAGCGGCGGTGTAAAGGAAATGCATATACATATTGTTCAGGGTGTGTAACTGAACTAAATATTCTATATATATTTGCATAAAGCAGGAGCCTTGACGTCTTTCAACGCGACGGCGTAAGTAAATGCATAATCAAAAGTGCATTAATCGGAAATTGCAGACAGCAAGAGCCTTGGCATCATACGACGCGATAGCAAAAGTAAATTACAAAGCCTATGCGATATAAGATGCATCGGCAATATCCAGTCGATATACACCTAAATTTGTATCCAACGAGAGTTACGAGGCAAGCGAGTGAACACTGAAGTGTCCTAAAGGGCTCAACCAAGAACTAGGGTAAGATACCATTTTTAAAAATGCATATACTATGTATTCAACATATATATCCGACAATAGTTACGAGGCGAGCGGTTGAACACCGGAGTGTCCCAAAGGGCTCATATGCTATATACAAGCAGACAAACACTTGAGAGAGATGGATCAACGAAGTGAACTTACTTCAAATCATGGAAGAAACGGCTCTGGGGTGCTTCTTTTGCTTCAAGCATTCCTTCGAGAGGTCAGACTAAGTCAGATGAAGTCGATTTAGTTGAGAAAGAGGTAGAGTAGGTCAAGCTACTCAACCTAAGTGGTTTGAACTAAACTGGGTTCGGTCCAAGTCAACTAGGTTCAGTAGGTTCGAACTGAGCCCAAGTAGGCTAAGTATGGGTTCAGAAAACTAAATCGAAATCTGGACCAAAAAGGACCTTGACTTTGACTTTAAACCAAACCAGGTTCAAGTCAAGTCAACTGGGTTTGGACCAGGTCAAGTGGGTTCAGACCAGGTCAGGCAGGCTAGGACCAGATCAGGCAGGCTCAGGCCAGGTCAGGCAGGTTCAGACCAAGTGGGCTAGGTAAGGGTGGTTTTAGGAAGGACGAGAGAGAGAGAGAAGACTAGAAAGGGGGGGGGGGACAATTTTTTCTAAAGGGGGACACCTTTATTTATAAAAAATTAAACTTGGCCCCCAAGTTTCCCTTTTACCTTTATGCCCTTGGCGTCTTTTTAATTCCAAGAGGTTCCTTGGTGTGGGGCCCACATAAAAATTCCATGGGATATTTTTGTGGGTCCCACCAGATATTTTCTGAGAAATATTTCTGTGGGTCCCACCAACATTTCCGTGGGTCTCGTAAAAAATTTGGGTTTTCGATGATTTTTTCTCGAAAAATTCTGAGTACGCTATTCCCTTCGTATTGACGTAACTAAGAAAGTTGGCTTGAGGAAATCTCTTGATTTTGTCTAGGTAGGAAGTTATGACTTCCAAAGTGTTTGAGCATATATTCGCAAAGTGACGAATATCTTAAGTATAACTAGTTCATAGAAATTGATTCGTTTCGCATTTTGAGTGAAAATGCTATTTTTACTGGTAATTGCCTCATGAATTTTATTCAGAAATTATACTGAAAAATTGTGGGTCTTACATCATTACTCCCTTAAAGAAATTTCGTTCGCGAAATTCAGGTAAGTGTACAAGGCAAAGAGTTCAGGATACTTATCTCACATATCAGATTCAGGCTCCCAAGTGCAATAATCGATTCCATGATGTTGCCATCTCACTTTAACAAGTGAAATGACCTTCATTCTTAGAACTTGCTCCCGTCGGTCCACGATCTCCACTGGCCTTTCCTCCACCGTCATGTCATCTCGAATGTCAATATCTTCATGTTGAATGATGTGAGAAGGATCATGAACATATTTCCTAAGCATTGATACGTGAAATACATCATGTATTTGTGCGTATTACGGTGGCAATGCTACTTGGTAGGCGGTCTCTCCAATCCGGCTCAAAACCTCAAAGGGACCAACGAATCTGTGGCTGAGCTTTCCCTTCTTTCCAAAACGGAACACACTCTTAGTTGGGAAAACCTTGATAAAAACTTTATCTCCAACCGCAAAGATGAGTTCCCTACGCCATTGAATTGCGTAGCTCTTCTGTACGGCTTTGAGCAGTCAGTAGCTTCTTTCTAATCATGTGGACCTGCTCAGTGTAGTGCTGCAACACAATGGGCGAGTCCAAGGTTCGCTCACCCACTTCACCCCAATGGATTAGTGATCGACAGGGTCGTCCGTATAAGGTTTCATACAGTGCCATCCCAATGCTAGTGTGGTGGCTATTATTATAAGCAAATTCAGCCAACGCTAGGTGGAAATCCCAATCACCTTTCCATTCCAGCATACAGGCTCTTAGCATATCTTCAAGAGTCTGTATGGTCCGCTCAGATTGCCCATCTATTTGGGGATGGAATGTTGTGCTGAACTTGAGTTTCGTCCTCAGGGCTCTTTGTAGCTGCTCTTAGAAGTGGGAGGTAAACTTCAGGTCATGATCAGATATGATCGATGTCGGCACTCCATGGAGTCTGATGATTCCCCAAACGTAGATTTCTGCCAATCTTTCGGTTGAGTATCGAGTGTTGATTGACAGAAAGTGAGCAGACTTTGTGAGTCTGTTCACAATCACCCATATTGAATCATGCTGTCTCTTGGATCGAGGTAACCCTATGATGAAATCCATCGTAATGCCTTCTCATTTCCATTCCGTAATCTCGGTCCGTTGCATTTTTCCACCAGGTCATTGATGTTCGATCTTGACTTGCTGGCAGATTAAACACTTCGAGACAAACATAGCCACATCCCGTTTCATACCCCTCTACCAGTACTTTCTCTGCAAGTCCCGAAACATTTTTGTACCTCTAGGGTGGATAGTGTACTTGCTACTATGAGCTTCCCGGAGTACTTCCTCTCTTAGCTCAGGGTTATTCGGAACCCATATTCTTTCTTCCATCCATATTCCTCCATCTTCTTTCAAATGGAAGAAAGTGTCATCCTTTTCAGCACGAGCTTTTAATTCCAAGTACTGGGGGTCCTTGAATTATTCAGCAACGATTCGATCAAGGATCTCGATATGGATTGTCAGGCATGATAATCGAATCTTTCCTGGATCAGCCAGGAATGACCTCCAGTTGACGAAATCCTTCATCAGCTTCCATTGTCTGGCGAGGCTGGCTAGAGTGCCAATAGTCTTGCGACTAAGGGCATTGGCTACAACATTCACCTTTCCAGGGTGATAGGAAAGCGTGAATTCATAGTCCTTGAGGAATTCCAGCCATTGTCGTTGCCGCATATTGAGTTCCTTTTGAGAGAAGATGTATTTTAAGCTTTTATGGTCCGACATGACATCAAATTTCTCTCCATACAGGTAGTGTCGCCAGATTTTAAGTGTGAACACCACTACAACAAGCTCCAAGTCGTGGGTTGGATAGTTTTTCTCATGTATTCTCAACTGTCACGACGCATAGGCGATCACTTTACCGTGTTGCATCAACACGCAACCCAGACCCATTCCTGAGGCATCCGTGTAAGCTACGAATCCTCCTTGACCAGAAGGTAGGGTAAGGACAGGGGCAGTAGTAAGCCTCTGTTTGAGAACTTCAAAGCACTCCTTACACTGGTCGTTCCATTCGAACTTGACTCCCTTTTTCAACAGTTTCGTCATGGGTACAGTGATTCGGGAGAAGTTTTGTATGAACTTCCGGTAGTATTCGGTAAGTCCCAGGAAGCTGCGGACCTCAGTGATATTTTCTGGTTGCTTCCAGTCTATCACAACTTCCACCTTCGAAGGATCTACTGCGATCCCATCCTTAGAGATTACATGGCCAAAGAACATCACTTTGTCTAGCCAGAATTCATATTTTGAAAACTTGACATAGAGTTGGTTATCTTGAAGGGTTTTCAAGACGATTCTCAAGTGCTCCACGTATTGTTCCTCGTTCTCTAAATATACGAGAATGTCATCAATGAAGACAATGACAAAGCTATCCAAATATGGTTTGAATATCCGGTTCATTAGATCCATAAATGCAACAGGCACATTAGTGAGTCTGAAGGGCATTACTACGAACTCATAATGGCCATATCTCGTTCTGAAGGCAATCTTAGGTATATCCTCTTCTTTAACTCTGAGATGATGATACCCAGACCTGAGATCGATCTTGAAGAATACTCTGGCAGTTCTGAGTTGATCGAATAAGTCCTCAATTCGAGGCAACGGGTATTTGTTCTTAACAGTTGCCTGGTTAAGCATCCGATAATCAATGCATAACCAAAGGGATCCATCCTTCTTCTTTACAAATAGCACCGAGGCTCTCCACGGTGATACACTTGGATGGATGAACCCTTGTTCCATCAGTTCTTCTAACTGACATTTCAATTCACTGAGTTTAGCAGATGCCATTCGGTACGGGGCTTTGAATATCAGCGTTGTTCAGGGTAAGGATTGAATTCCAACCCGAATCCCAATACTGTAAAAAGATCAATTTTTTATCTATTTGTCAGAGATATTTTCCCATAATTTCAGCCATTTTCCCATCTGTCTACTATTTTTCCCACATTTTCTCTTGAAACCTCTCTGTTTTTTCCCAAATCCTAGAGTCACCGGATTCCGATCTGACTTGCCAGAGTTGTACAGCTCCGACCATAGGTCAAAACCAGAATGTGTAAAAAACAAAAATCCTTTCCCTACTGTTCTATGTCACCCCATAAAATTTGGAAAATTTTTATGGAAGTTTGATATCCAAAATCTCATTTAGAATCAACATTTTAGGCAAAATTCTGATTTTTTAGGATTTTTAGCTATTTTCTATATTAAGAAAATAACAAAAAAATAGATTTTAGATTCTATTCTGTTCCTAGGGTTAGTCTAGGTGTCCATGCCAAATTTGGCTCAATTCCAAGTTCATTTGCTTTATATGTTAGTTTATCTTTAGATTCAGAAGCGAAAATCAGGCGAAAATCAAGTTAAATTTGATATTTTATGATATTTTTGCCATTTTAGTGTTTTTATTCATGTAAATAAGCATGTCATGTCATATCAGGGTTATATTCAATCTCATTTGCATTTCAATTTCTCTTTTTTGCAAAATTTATTTCAGAAAACCCTGGTTTCAAGGCCATATTCTTGTTATCAGGGGTATTTTGGTCATTTTGACCAAAATTTCGAAATTTCAATCTTTAATTACATAAATTTTTATAAATATCATCATATTTCATCATATTATGTTTGATTTATTTCATTTGATTTTCAAAATTCCAAAATTTACGAAAATTCTTTCAGAAAACCCTAATTTCAAGGTCAACAGGGGCATTTTGGTTATTTTGACCCCAATTTCGAATTTCCAAGTTTATTTTTTATTCATTTTTTATCATGTTTATATCAAAGGGGGTATAAATTTGGGTTTATATCTGAGTAATGTCCGATAATTTCCAATATTTTCGGATAAATTTAGAAAAACCTATATTTCTGTGCTAACATTGTTTTCTAGTTTTGCAGGAACATTCAAGAAGAAGCCTTAGCTTTTATTCTTTTATTTCAATTCAATATAACATCAAATATAATAATTTGGAATAAGAGTTACTTTTCTACTTAGAATAGGACTGCATTGCATATAGTTTGATTTCTGCAAAATTCCAATATCTGATGTATGATTCATGTGCATTTATTTCAAAATCACTATGGTTGACACGAATGGCACGTGTACAAGCTCTTATGGAGTTTATAAACTCAGTGAGATTCATATTTATGACCATAGTCAGAATACGAAGAAAACCAAGATTTATGATCTTCGTATTAGTCACATTCAGCCTACACTCTTAGACTAACTTCAAAAATGCACTGCATTTCTTAAAAACTCACAAGGATTTCTCAATTCCTCAATGAAATTCTCCTTCAAATTCATTCATATCATTCAACTTGCATTATTTTCAAATTCATTCTCCAATTTCAATTTCAGATAAATCGATTTTCCCAAAAAATCCCAAGTCTTTCTCAGGATTCGATTTTCTCAGAACTCTGAATTTTCAAATGAGATTTCAAAGTATTTTCCAAGTTTAAATTAAGATTTCCATATTCTCAATTTCATTTTCCAATCTCAAAAATCGGTTTTCTCAGATTTCCCATTTTCCTCAGAATCCAGTTTTCATTTCAAAAATCATTTTTCAATGAACTTCCTGACTTTTTCAAGATTCTAAAATCCATTTTCTCAGAAAAGCAATTCCAAATCTCAAAAAAAATGATTTTCCCAAGATTCAAGTTTTCCTGAGAATTCATTTTCCAATCCAATTTCTGATTTCCAATGAAATTAATGATTTTCCTAAGTATTTCTCAAGCATTTTCCAAGCACATTTCAATTTTCCAAAGCAAACATTATATTTCTCAAACTTGCATTATCTTCAAAATTCCATAGCACATGCTTGATTATTGTGCATTCTAGGTAAATAGAGCATAATTTAGATAATTTAACTTAGTCAAAGCACATATTTGATCCTTGGTTCAATTACCCCTGGTAAAGGCGCCAGGAACGGTTGAACCTCGTACCGACAGACAGATCCCATTCCACAAAATTTTCCCACAAATTTTCAAAACGGAGGCAAGTAAATTTTTAAAACCAATTTTCAAAACTTTGGTCGAGTTTCACTCGCGAAATTCGTTTCTTACTCTCGCAGAGGGAGAGGGAAAATTTTTTGTGATGATAACAGGTTTGGCGACCGAGATGGGACCTGTCTTCGTCTGATCAATTTTGTGCTTTGACTTAGCTTAATTATCAAAATCGTGCTCTATGAACCGTCAACTTTTAATTTCTGATATCATGTGAACCTAGGAGCCTAGACTTGAATCTAGCTGACATGGATTGCATGTGGACTAGGCATGGTTTGGTAGGACCATATTGAGGATAATTATGCATGCTCACTTAGACTTAGGTCTGAAATAAAACACTCCTCAATCTAGGACTTGTATGAAAACAATGTTTGCTTCTTCAAAATTTTCAAAATTCTATCTCTTTAGGACTTAGAGTCATTTGTTTGTCTGCATGTGATCATTTTTTCAAAAACCACCCCACCAATGTCTACCTGGTCTTCACGTTGCTAGGCTCTCTTCCAGAACCATAGTTCGGGATAGAGCCTCACAACTAGGCCACTTATTTGGGCTAACGCCCCCTTGCCACGTACCAAGGGCCATAGTCCAACGTATATCGGCATGCGCTCAAGAATGTTGGGAAAACACAAGCCTAGAACCGGAGATGAATTTTTATGCCACGTACATCGAGCCTCGACTCGAGTATATCGGCATAGCATGATTGGACACAGCTAATCTGAGCCTAAAGTCAGGATTAGGGTCCTAAAGCTCTTTCAAAATTGATGCATTTAGAGTCAGCTTCTTAGGGATTGCTGTATGTGCATAATTGTTTGTGATTGAATGTATGATGTTCATTTTCATCTTAGTTTTTCATATTTTTCCCAATTTTTCCAAAATACCAGACAATTTTCCAAAATACCTCATTTTCCATCTTTTGTGAAATATCTCCTTTTTCTCAAAAACCCTGGACAATTTTTCTAAATGATCCACGTTTTCTTCAAAACTCCAGGTGATTTTCCATTCTTTTGTTCCTCTGGACTTCGAATTTCCAGCTTTTTATTTTATCCTACCTGCAATTTTCAAAATTCTTATATTTTTCCAAAGTCTAATTCCAATCTTCATATCTTTTAGTCCAATGGCATCCAGTCAGCTCGATTCTGTTTTTTCTGAGGGTCACATCTCCTACGAGGTGCGACAAAGTCTTCCTGAACATCGATCTCTCAGCACCGGACCCTTCTTTCCCTGGTGGTACTACATTTGGTTCAAAAACTTCTCTCGTATGTTTCCGGACCATTTGAGCGATTGTGGGTTGAAACTGGCATCTGCAGTGGAAAATTTGACAGTCAACGACAATCTGATCCATGCACTAGCAGAGCGGTGGAATCCGCGCACTTACACATTTTGGTTCCCATGGGGCGAGATGACACTACTGATGGACGAATTTTCAAAGATCATGGGATTGCCCGAGCCAGCCGGTCAGCCTGGAGATCCATTAGAGTAGTAATTTTTTATCAATGTCAAGGGTCTGGACCCTAAAGATGCTGTGGCGCACATGACAGAGCACAAGTCTTGGCCACTGATTGAAGAAAATGGGAATGAATATGTGAGCCTGATCGAGATCTACTGATAGTACAGGGCATTCGCAGAAGTCAACTCGTTATCCAAAACAGCTCGAGAGAGAATTCAGCATGTGATGGTTTTGTGCACTATGGGACTCGCTTTCTTTCCAGACAGACAGAATTACGTGAACATCAGAATAGTTCAGCTTCTGAGAAGATGGGGAAGTCAACAAACCAATCGTCTTTCGATAGCCATGGTCGCACTTGTTTTTCTATACGGAGGATTGACTCGCTTCACGCTTGGAGAGTCCATTCTAGTCGAGGGATGTACTTATGCACTTCAGTCTTGGTTCCTTTAGCATGTACCGACCAAAGCTAGTTTGTTCAAATACAATGGCAAGGAGCTCCTTCCAGTTGATCATCTGCAGGAAGAAGAAGTGGTGTGAGACTATTTTGATCGAGAGTTATCACCTCCCAGATACACCTATGCATATGGCAAGAGATTCAAGCTACTTGGTTTGTTCTTCTGCGCCTATTATCATCCAGAGCGGTGTGTTCGACAATTTTCTCAAAGACAGAAGCACATAGAGATGTGACTGCTATCAGGAGTCGTGCCAGAGTTTGACCTTACATCAGCACAGTGGTCCGGAACATACCATTCTGCCAGATATGGCTGGAAATCTTTTGTTACTCTTCCACTTTTTCCCGGTCCTCGTGTCTCTACTAATTATAAAGAGTGGTGGCAAATTGTCTGTCCGCCCCCTCTTTCCCAAGTTTATTATTGATGCAATCATGTTTTCCCTTTAATGAATAAAAATCTTGCAAATTCTTCAATTCTTGGTTTGACGACCTCGCTTAGGTAACAAGGCATAATTTTCAGTTGTTTATTTCTTTGTGAAGGAATGGCAACGCAATTGTCTTAATTCCAGCGACGACTCAATCCCTAGTGATGGGATATTCTTTCAATTGTCTACCAAAATTCTCAGCAAATATTTTCTTCCCATCAAAATCTCTCTCAAAAAGCCTAACCATCAATTTTTCCCTGCAGAGAGCATTCGCGATATTTAAATGGTTCAGACGAGGTCAGAAAAGAAAACTGCACAGTCGAAGGCATTGCATATTCAATAGCTTCAGAAGAAGAAATGGACTCACCCCAATCAGTCAAAAGTCAGGGTCGGCAAGCAGATGATGGCATCGATCCCCAGATGTATGCCATGTTCAAAAAGATGATGAGCAAGATGTTGGCAGAGCAAGCTAAAGCCAGTATAAAGTAGACCCAGGTCAAGCAGAAGGCTAAGGGTCATACAACCAAGAAACAGGTGAAGATATCTAAAAAGTGTGTTCAGCATGAAGATACAACTGATGAAGAAGAATCAGTGGAAGATACAGATGAAGAATTCGAGACCCAACAGGCATTTCAAAAATCTACTCAGGGGCAAGGGTCGGCCTACAAGTTCAAGGATATGTTCGTGAATGATTCTGACCAACCACAATTCAAAGATGTGGTCAGGATGGTTCAAGATCTGCAATCCCGCGATAAGGGCAAGAAAGTCTTCACCAATGAAGACTTCTATGATGGTCTGAAAGGGGATGACAACCTAGAAGATCTTCCCCGCAAATTTGTCAAATTTGATGGGACTGGCAATCCCAAGGCTCACCTGGCTATGTTCTTTACAGAATGCAATAGATTCAAGAGAGACAATCGCACTTTGTTTAGATGCTTTCCTCGCAGTCTAGAGGGCACTGCCGCCAAATGGTATTCAGAGCACATCAATCCCATTGAGTTGAAGGAATTCGACAAGGTGGTTAATCTTTTCATTGAGCGATTCTTGTTCAATACCGAGGTGCTACCCACCCTCAATCATCTCTATAATCTGAAGCAGAAAGAGGATGAAAAGGCAAGAGACTTTATCCACAGATGGCGATCCACCTACAATCAAATGAAGGATCCGATATCGTAAAGGCTTGCATTGTCAGTCATCCTGAATAATTTCTCTCAACCTTTGAGAGGCTTGATCTCCACTTCCCCAGCACAATCTTTCATTGAATTGATAGAACGAGCTGAATGGCTCGAGATGGGAATAGAGAATGGAGTATATGAGAGCCTCACACTCTCAAAGAGCAATTCAGATACCAAGAAGAAGTCAAACTTCACATTCTTCGTGAATGCCCCCGGCAACAACAATGGCAAAAGCAAAAGGGGTAGGAGAAAGAACCACACTGGTGGATCAGAGAGTCTAAATTCCAGCAAAGATGATCATGCAAGACAAGAGGACAGAATCAACAGCTAGAATGAAGCCCTCCCTCGAGCATCCAACTAGAATTAAAACCCCAAGGGGGACCAAAGCATGATGGTTGGGGATACAACCACAATTTTACTCCCTTAGAACAGCCGCTTGAGTAAGTTCTGGAATACATGATAGCCAAAGAGATGGTTAGACTCCCTAAGATAGCAGATCCTCCTGTGACCATGGGAAGGTTTAAAGATCAATTCTGCAAGTTTCATCGGACAATGGGTCACGATACCAAGCATTGTTTCATCTTCAGGAATATCGTTCAAGACTGCATTGATAAGAATCTCCTCGTTAAAAATGAAAAGGAGGACTAGTCATCCTGATTGAGCTTTTTCCTCAATCATTCAAGAAGCTGACAATGCTAGCATTTTCCCATTTCTCATCTTGCTTTCATTATTTTGAAGGGATAATGCAATCCCATTTGTCTTTCCTTGATTTGTCATCTTTCCTTCAATGCATTAATAAAATTATCAATTTTCCTCATAAGCTTGTTCTTCTTCTCTGCAAAACGTCTCTCATAAGGAATGACCTCTCTCAGGGTATCTCTCTAATCAATCAAGAAACCAGTCGCTTTGTCAATTATCTTCCTTTTATCCAAAATTTGTTTTCCTTATTACACTGGGGTATTTTTTTTGAAAATTTGTTTTTACTTCAAAATATCCTGTATGCAGGCAGGATCAAACAAATCTCTCATTTTGCACACATATGCATTCATTTACATCATTTTGTATTCATTTGCATACATTTGCATTCGCATAAATTCATTTGCATCCATTTGCATCAAATTCATTTTCCTCTTCAGGTTAAGGGATAAACCTGAGCTACCCATTCAGGATAAGGGATAATCTTGAACCCCGGCAATCATTCCCATCACCATTCCCAAATATCGCGGGAGTGCCAGTCTCTTTCTAAGAAAAAAAAGAAAGATTAAATTTCAAATACTAGGTGATTTTCAAACTCCAGTGCTTATACTGGTTCATTTTCACAATTCAATTTTTTACACTAATACATTTCCAAAATCTAGTGCTCACGCTGGCACATTTTCAAAATCCAATGTCCATAGTGATATATTTTCAAAAACTCGGTGCTCGTATTGATACTCTTTTGAAATCTAGCACTCGTGTTAGTGTCTTACCCATTGGTCGCATTAGTCGATCTTTTAGGTGCAGTCTTCGTGCTGACCTTCCATCAGAATTCAAGTTCAATATCAATTCTTCCAATTTCCAATTTCCAATTTCCAATTTCCAATTTCCAATTTCCAATTTCCAATTTCCAATTTCCAATTTCCAATTTCCAATTTCCAATTTCCAATTTCCAATTTCCAATTTCCAATTTCCAATTTCTAATTTCCAATTTCCAATTTCGACCTCCGAGTCACCCAATTTTCTATTTCAACCTTTGGGTCACTCAATTTCCAATTTTAACCTTTGGGTCATTCAAATTCTCAACTTCGACCTTCGGGTCATTCAATTCCTCAAACTTTGATCTTTGATTTCCCATTTTGACCCTTTATGTCATTTGATTCCCAATTTTGACCTTTGGATCATTTAATTCTCAATTTTGACCTTCGGGTCATCCAATTTTGTCAATCAGGCATCTAGGCCACCCACTTCACCAGATTCTCAAATTCAAGCCTTCGGGTCACAATCTTACCAACATCAGTCATTTTCCTGCCTTCGGGTTACAACTTTATCAATATCTATCACTTTCCAAGCCTTCGGGTTACAACTTCATCAATGTCAATCAATTTCAAATCATCAAATTCAATCTTTCAATACAAATCCTGCTTTCTAGCTGGTCGGTCAACAAATCCTGCTTTCGAGCTGGTCGGTCAACAAATCCTGCTTTTGAGATGGTCGGTCAACCCAAATCCTGCTTTCGAGTTGGTCAGTCAACAAATCCTGCTTTCAGGCTGGTTGGTCAACAAATCTTGCTTTCGAGCTGGTCGGTCAACCCAAATCCTGCTTTCGAGCTGGTCAGTCAACCAATCCTGCTTTCGAGCTAGTCGGTCAACAAATCCTGCTCTCGAGTTGGTCGGTCAACCCAAATCCTGCTTTTGAGCTGGTCGGTTAACCCAAATCCTGCTTTCGAGCTGGTAAGTCAAAACAAAACCCAACTTTCGAGTTGATCTTTTACTGAGTCTTTCAGGACACAATTTAGTCATGGATGTGTCAATTAGACCTCAAGCAATTTTTTTCACCAAGGATTTCAAGAATATTTTGCCAATTTGTCATTTAATACTTGTTAATTTCAAAATCTTTATTGCACAAAATCTCTATCTCAGAATACCTTCAGCATTACTTTCGAAAGAGCAAGGCTTTCGCGAAAAAGGATTCAAAATTCAAAATCTTTCTATTGGCCAACCAAAAGGATGAAGAATAAAGCCGCGATATGGCCAGCAAAGGAAATTCAATGTTGTTGCAGAGCCATAAGTGATTGATATTGATCGCAGTCAATGACACATTTTTAAAGATCATTCTTGGAAAATAAAGCAGTCGAAATAATCTGGATAAGATACAGAAAAATCCATTCAATCTTCATATCTCCTCAATCATCTAAGCTACAATTAAATATTTGCAAAAGGGATCTCTCAATTGTCGTCAAGGTGAAGACGAATTATGCGAATTAGACCCTCGGGGCCAAAGAAGATTTAGATCATCTCCAAGATGAAGGAGTTTGTGATGGATCCTTCCAGAGAAAGTTCAGATCACCGTCAAGATGAAGTCGATTGCGATGAGCCTCCCGACAAACCCTAAAGGATATTTAATTTCTGCTATCATCAAGAGATTTTCAACCAAAGAGCTAATAACCGTCAATATAATCCCTAAGAGAAAAGAAGGATTGAAGCATCTCCAAGTTGAAAGAGTTTGTGATGTACCCTTCCAAAAAAAAAAAAGAGAAAAGTCAGGACATCTCCAAAATGAAGGATGATGTAATCCCCCCCAAAAAAACCCAAGGAAGCTCCAATTCTGTCGCAAAAAAAAAAGAAGTGCAGAAAGATCATCATGAGAAAAGAATCCCAGGATATCAGACTGCCAAATCTGTCAAGAATCCTCTTTAAATTTTGTGAAATTCTATTATCAATATTCTTTCACCAATTGCTTTAACAATAAGAATTCTTTCTTTTTCGTTCATATCAAGGAAATTGATAGCTTCCTTGAAAGAAAGTCAATTGCAAGCAATTCGAATTCGAATCTTGATTCTACGAAGTTAAGCCCAATCAGAGGTAGTACTTCAGGTAGAAAAGAGAAAATATTTTTGCACCAATGTGCATCACTTTCAGTTATTTTGAATCAACAACAATTTTCAACATTTTGACAATATTTTCTAGCTATCCTGACGTGAAGCGAGAGCTCGAGGTTCAACTTTGGCGCATCCTGACACCATTTGTTATCCCTTTTAGAACTTGATAATGGGAGTTTTCAAGATTCCTTTCCTTCTTTGGTATAATTTGAGCGCCTGGGTTCTCAGATTCGCACACTTCTTTGTGTCCCCACTGTCCCACCATAGACAGTCCAATTTCGGCTTGAGGTTAAGCCACAAATCATTTTCTCGCAAAAGGTCACCAATTTCAAAAGTTATTTAGTCTCAACAATGAGGCGCCCAAAATCAAACCCCTTTTCAAGCGTTAGGGCTCCCAATTTCATCCTTTTGCAAAACCCCTATCGGAATCATTGTGCGAAAGTCCGAAGGTTCCATCATGGGTTCTTATTTCAAGAATCCTATCATTTTCATTTTTTCGGTCAGGTTAAGGGTTAAACCTGAGCCTCATTTTGATGAGATATTTCATTTTCCGGTCAGGTTAAGGGTCAAACCTGAGCTTCGTTTCTACACGAGGTATTTCCCGTCCCATCCAGGTTAAGGGCAAAACCTGAATCTCACTTCTTTGAAGTAAATTTTTCTTCTTCATTCTCCATTCCATATCTACCATTTTCATCAGGGCTAATTTCTTCATATCCAGTCAGATCCTTCTAACTGGGGCATTTTTATAGCTCAAATTTGGTGTGTTTTCTTTGCCACTAAGCTCGGTCACAAGCTGACTTAGTAGCAAAGAGGGGCATCTATAAACACCCCAAATTTTCCTCATCCATTCTCGAACACACCTCCTATGCAGTGCCAACCTCGTTAGGTCAGTGTAGGAGTCAAACCCCGAGTCTATTTCAGAAAATCACCACTTTACCCATTTTCACTAAGAAAATTACCATTTTACCCTTAGGTCATCCCGAACCCCAGTTAGTCGGAGTCAACCAAGCTCATTGGTCAGTTCAGGACAGTTAGAATATCAGTCATTTCAATCTCATCTGAGCTCACAATGAACAAACCATTTCCATTTCTGACCATTCTTGCCAAAATGGGATCATTTCTTCATAAATGAGCTTATTTCTCACTCAAATCTAAGCCAATTGTCTCCGAGTCAGTTATTCACAGTTAGTCTTATTCCCCAAAGTCTAACTTGAGCTCACCAAGAGTTCAAGTGCTCTAGTTTCAGTTCAAAACCATTTTCAAGTGTCCAAGAGCCCATTTTAGCCCGTTTCAGCTCTTTCAACTGAAATTATGCTGAGTCCAGTCGATTGAGCTAGTGTTCGAGCTTCAATTTTAGTTCATATCAGTATTACTGACCTTTGTTTTAGCTCAAACCCAACTCAGATTCATAATTCACTTCACTCCAGTGACCATTCCGTACCATTTCTCTAAAAATGGCAACTTTTCATAAAAATTTAGTCAGAAAGGTTAGTTGGGTCAGTGTCTTGTCAGTCCAGTTGAGTTCTAAAACTCTAAAACCCAGTACAATCCAATTCATTTCAGTTCAATTCAGCTCAAACTCAGATTTTCAGTGTCACTCTAGCTCAGTAGAATCTGAAAACCATTTCTTGAATCATTTTGTAAATTTTTCAATTTTAACACTTTTTGAACTGGTACAAGTGTCAATCGAGGTCTGACATCCAAAATTCTTCATTCAGGGTCTGCATTTCGCATAGCATTTCATGTCATTTCTCATCATTTTATATCATTTCTCAGCATTTCATAACATTTCATCACATTTCATTTCATTTTCGAAGTCCAAAACTCCAATTTTATAAATTTCAATCCAGATCGAGTTTCAAAAGCTTTCAGAAATCAATTTCTAATCTTGGGTTTCCCAAATTGACATTTTTACCCACGGGAGTCTAAATTTGGAAATATTTTCTCAAGAAAAATAATCTGATTTCTTTCAAACTTAAATTTTCAAATTCTACACTGGATTTGCTTCGCAACGGGGTATTGAACTTCAAATTCTGAGTTCGTTTTAAAAACTGCCAAAAATAGCTCGTTTTGTCCAGGATTTTTTTCTAAAAAGACTATTCTACCCCTAAGATTCTCAAAACAAATTTCAAATTTAAAAAATAAGCCCACTCTGAGATGGCTTATTTATTTACATTTTCCTTTTATTAAAAATATATATATATCTTTTATTCCCTTTCAATTTTCTTTTTATTTGTTTGTTTTGTTTTTTTTATTTCGCGTTTTGAGAGGAGGTGGGACCCACAAGGGGGTCGACCAAGCCTCCAGCCCCATTTCCTTCTTCCTTCCTTTTCTTTCTTCCATTCCTTTCCTTCTTCTTCTTTCTTTTCTTTCCTTTCTTCTTTTCCTTCTTCCTTCCTTTTCTTCTTTTCTTTCTTTCTTTCCTTCCTTTTCCTTCCCTTCCTTCCTTCCCCTTTCTTCCTTGCTCCCTTTCTATTTCCACATACTCCTACGGCTGCCCATCCATATCTCACGTACCTCTCCCCTCTCACTAAGGATTTTTCATTGAAAACTTAGGGGAATTTTGATTTTCTCCTAAGTCTTGAATCCAAGGCTATCTCACGCTCATCCCTCTCTTTCACCTCTCTCTCTCCTCTCCTTCTAACCCTCTCTTGCTCTTTCTCTCCCTCATACAGCAGCAACTCTTCTCTCTCACCTTCACCATCATCTTCAGCCTCCCACCTTGAAGCACCCTCTTCCAACCTCTCCACAGCAGGCAACAACTTCTTCCACAGCCGCCATATCCTTCCACCAAGGCAGCAAGAGCTCCTCCATCGATTCAGCATCAACCATCTCTAAGCTACTTCAGTCGGCGCCCCTTGAAGCTTCCTTCCTGCAGCATCAACCTTAAAACAGCACCTTTGGCCTCCTTGGTAACATATCTCTTCAGCCAATCCGAGGTAAGAGTTCCATATCATTAATACTTGTTCGTTTTAAATGTATGATATTCTAATCAAAGTGCTACCATGTGAGGTGATCCATCCGATAAATGGACAAGATCCCTCTTACCTATAGCCTATATCAAATAAATCGTATATCCCCTTGATCATTTTTATTTTTGTTATAGTTTTCATATAGTTTTTACGTTTTCAAGCATCATATCTAGATTTACAGCACTTTTTTTATTTATTTCATATACTAAGGCAAGTCTTATTAAGGTTCTACTATTGTTTCGTGAATTTCAATTTGCGCACTCAATCTAAATGTTATTTCATGTAGATATTTGTGCCTATAAATCTTAGAAATTTATTGATGATTGTGTATGATTGTTCCTGATTCTTTTCAAAAAAACCCAAATCAAATCGGGTTTTATAACCCTATTTTAAAAAATTAGAACTTAAATCGGGTTTTGAACCCTCCAGAATTTCCAGTTTCTGTTTAGGCACACAAAAACCTCCTAAATCACCTCTGTGGGAGATCCGGATATTTCCCTAAAAATTACAATAGATTCGCAGTA
The DNA here is from genome assembly GCF_984573655.1 of Nuphar pumila. Taxonomy (NCBI): domain Eukaryota; kingdom Viridiplantae; phylum Streptophyta; class Magnoliopsida; order Nymphaeales; family Nymphaeaceae; genus Nuphar; species Nuphar pumila. The sequence goes on from NC_143265.1 coordinate 61,767,553, forward strand.
GAATCTACTAATTGTTTGAAAATTTTGAGATCTTTACAAGTAGATTTGACCTCTGTTAAAAATCGATTTTCCCAGACCTCTGGGAAAACCTCGATTTTTCCTTGTCAGGGTATAGACAGACCCTAACGCACTGTGTCCGCTCAACCCGTAGCCTAAATGTGAAACCTTTCAACACAAAAGTTGTTACTAATTCATTTTCCTGTCATTTACCAAAATTTGGGAATTTTTGGAATTGCCCAAGTATTTTTCTTGGATTTATCATTTTTGTCTGACAGATTCCAATATCCAAAAATTCCAGAGATTCGGGTCTCTGATAACAGTGTGCCCATTTCCAGACCGTAACCCGAATCCCAATACCGTAAAAAGATCAAATTTTCTTTGTTTTTCAGAGACATTTTTCTACAATTTCAGTCATTTTCCCATCTGTCTTCTATTTTTCCCATATTTTTTTATGAAACCTGTCTGTTTCCCTCAAATCCTAGAGTCGCCGAATTCCGATCTGACTTGCTGGAGCTGTATAGCTCCGACCATAGGTCAAAACCAGAATGTGTAAATGGAAAAAATCCTTTTCTTACTTTTCTCTGTCACTCCATAAAATTTGGGAAACTTTTATGGAAGTTTGATATCCGAAATCTCATTTAGAATCAACATTTTAGGCAAAATTCTGATTTTTTAGGATTTTTAGCTATTTTCTATATTAAAAAAATAACAAAAAAATAGATTTTCGATTCTATTCTATTTCTAGGGTTAGTCTAGGTGTTCATGCCAAATTTGGCTCAATTTCAAGTTCATTTGCTTTATATGTTAGTTTATCTTTAAATTTAGAAGAAAAAATCAGGCGAAAATCAAGTTAAATTTGATATTTTATGATATTTTTGCCATTTTAGGGTTTTTATTCATGTAAATAAGCATGTCATGTCATATTAGTGTTAATTTCAATCTTATTTGCATTTCAATTTTTCATTTTTGCAAAATTTATTTCAGAAAACCCTGGTTTCAAGGCCATAATCTTGTTATCAGGGGTATTTTGGTCATTTTGACCTTAATTTCGAAATTTCAATCTTTAATTCCATACATTTTCATGCATATCATCATATTTCATCATATTATGTTTGATTTATTTCATTTGATTTTCAAAATTTCAAAATTTACAAAAAATCTTTCAGAAAACCCTAATTTCAAGGTCATCAGGGGCATTTTTGTTATTTTGATCCCAATTTCGAATTTTCAGGTTTATTTTCGAAATTTATTCATTATTTATCATGTTTATATCAAAGGGGGTATGAATTTGGGTTTATATCTGAGTAATGTTCGATAATTTCCAATATTTTCGGATAAATTCAGAAAAACCTATATTTTTGTGCTAACATTGTTTTCTAGTTTTGCAGGAACATTCAAGAAGAAGACTTATCTTTTATTCTTTTATTTCAATTCAATGCAACATCAAATGTAATAATTTGGAATAAGAGTTACTTTTCTGCTTAAAATAGGACTGCATTGCATATAGTTTGATTTCTGCAAAATTCCAATATTTGATGTATGATTCATGTGCATTTATTTCAAAATCACTATGGTTGACACGAATGCCACGTGCACAAGCTCTTATGGAGTTTATAAACTCGGTGGGATTTGTATTTATGGCCATAGTCAGAATACGAAGAAAACCAAGATTTATGATCTTCGTATTAGCCACATTCAGCCTACACTATTAGGCTAACTTCAAAAATGCACTCCATTTCTTAAAAACTCACAAGGATTTCTCAATTCCTCAATGAAATTCTCCTTCAAATTCATTCATATCATTCAAATTGCATTATTTTCAAATTCATTCTCCAATTTCAATTTCAGATAAATCGATTTTCCCAAAAATTCCCAAGTCTTTCTCAGGATTCGATTTTCTCAGAACTTTGAATTTTCAAATGAGATTTCAAAGTATTTTCCAAGTTTAAATTAAGATTTCCACATTCTCAATTTCATTTTCCAATCTCAAAAATCGATTTTTTCAGATTTCCCATTTTCCTGAGAATCCAGTTTCCTGAGAATCCGTTTTTCATTTCAAAAATCATTTTCCAATGAATTTTCTGACTTTCTCAAGATTCTAAAATCCATTTTTTCAGAAAAGCAATTCCAAATCTCAAAAAAATCGATTTCCTCAAGATTCAAGTTTTTCTGAGAATTTATTTTCCAATCCAATTTCTGATTTCCAATGAAATTCAATGATTTTCCCAAGTATTTCTCAAGCATTTTCCAAGCACATTTCAATTTTCCAAAGCAAACATCATATTTCTCAAACTTGCATTATCTTCAAAATTCCATAGCACATGCCTGATTCTTTGTGCATTCTAGGTAAATAGAGCATAATTTAGATAATTTAACTTAGTCAAAGCACACATTTGATCTTTGGTTTAATTACCCCTGGTAAAGGCTCCAGGAATGGTTGAACCTCGTACCGACAGGCGAATCCCATTCCACAGAATTTTCCCGCAAATTTTCAAAACAGAGGCGAGTAAATTTTCAAAACCAATTTTCAAAACTTTGGTCGAGTTTGACTCGCAAAATTTGTTTCTCTCACTCTCGCAGAGGGAGAGGGGAAAATTTTTGCGATGATAACAATACATGCATGACAATAATAAAATCCAAGATAAAAATAAGATCAAAACAAATAAATAAAACAAATAGTAATAAAAACAGATAATAATTCTATTCCTACTATGTACATATGACACACAAAAGAAATAATCAGTAAAACTAATCTAAGTAAAGTTAGAATATTTTAGCTAATCTACAAAATTAAAATAACAAAAATCTACACTAAATCACAAACTTAGCAAGTACAGGAAATCACAACTATGTTCTCTAAAACTCACCTGTCTATTCGCTCCTTTGATCATGTAATTCAGTGAATCCTAAAAAAATAGTATGTGAATCTTATATTTACTAATTATGTTAAACCTATATTCACTTACTAATCCTAAAAACTAAAGAAATTAAAAACAACTAAGTTACTAGATATTAGTAAACTAAAGTATTAGAAATAACATAATATAATCGTCGTTCCCTAACAACAGCACCAAAATTTGGTTATACTTTTTGCAGTGGTACTTTTAAAATATATTTTTCAATAAAAAGCTTTGGAAAATCGTCAACCAAAGATATAAAAACCGACTTTCCACAAATGTGGCGAGTACAGGTCGAATCCTCAGGGAACGGGAGAATATTCAAATTAATTCTAAAAAAAATTCAATTCACTAATATCATAAAAGTTTATAACTAAGTTAGAACAACTACGGTTAAGTTACAGAATAAAATTTAAGCAAAACAAATCCTAAACTAAGTTCATCAAGCTTCTCTAGATCGCCAGGGGCATTTTTGTCATTTCACTACATATACATTCCTCATGCTTGATGAAATTAACCTTGTAATCTGTAATGAACTTATCAACCTAAACAAAATAAAATACAAAGTTAGTAAGCAATTATGACAATTGAATCTAAAAATTACACTAAAACTAATTCTAAAATTAATTGCTAAAACTAAATTACAATTAAAATAGAAAATATCTACAATGCAATTTTTAATTAAACTAATCACTTAAATGAAATCTAACTAAGCTAACTACTATAAATATACTAACTAAAATACAAAAAAACAAGGAAAACTATCAAACACTAATTAACTTGCAAAAAGACTGTTTTGCCCTCATTGTAATGCAAAATTAAAATCTGACAAGTTTTTAAAAACAGACTGTTTGGATGCTCAAACAGAGTCCAAATTTGATGATTTTTCTCCAGATATAAGTATTACAAGTTTAGAAATTTTTTGAAAACATGTCTGTCCTGAAATCGGAATTTCTAAAAATCCAGTTTTTGCAAAACGCTTAAAAATTAAACCAAATCAACTTTAATAGAGCTGATTTTTGGTCAGTTGACAATCAACACTCCAATGAAGAAAATAAAGCAAAAATTTCAGAAAAACTCAAAAAAATGCATATAAAATAATGAGTGCAATTTGGTGCCAAATTCAGTTTTGAATTTCAATGCACTATTCACTTGAAAGAATTCAATATTTGCACTATCTATTTAATACACATGTAATAACAGTCATTATCAATCCTAAAACTAACTAAATAATAATAAATAATATTAATTGAACTAATTACACAAACATAACAATAATCTTAACCAAATTAATTCTAATGCAAATCTAAATTACATACTATTACTAACTAACTTAAATAAGACACATCCAAACACGAAAAAAGGAAATTGAACTTTAAAAATAACTTTAAATTAAGGTTATAAACTAACTAAACCTAACTAGGGTTAGTTAATCTAATTAGGATTAGTTACCTAACTAGGGCACTAAGGGGACGGTTATGGGTTTGACTTTGACATAGGCATTCACGCCCTCTAGGTGGACCCCACTTAGAACTAACTAAATGTTAAAATGTAATGAAATGCAATTAACTAATATGCAATATTGGTTATAAAATGATATGCACTAAGATACACGCGTAACTCAACTTACTTAAGTTAGAAAATATGCTATTACTTATACTAGGCTAAGTAACCAAATGCAAAAGGGCATTAATAAATATTGACTCATTTGGAAATATGTGGACCCCAATTCACTCATACCTTAGGAAATTCACTTACCAAACCAATTCAAAATTGTCAGCCCTATTGGGTCCACTCAGTTTTGGCTTGACAAGGAAAATTGAATTTCTTTCTAATTCAATTCAAGAAGCCTTTAGGAATGGTTTTGAAATTCAAATCCATTGCCTAAATTACAACACAGTGAAAGATCCTCTTGGCTGGAAAATAGAGTAAGAGTCAAACCTTTTCCCAATTGAAAATCATGAATTTTTGGAAAACCCACACACTTAGCAAAATCGTCACTTGCTTGAAATTCCAAACCTACCCCCTATTTAAAAATCAAAATACTAGGCTTAACTAACCTAAGCTAATTAAAACTAACTAAATGCATGGGCTAATTGGGAATGCAATTAAGAAAATTGTGCAATGCTATTTTAACTAAAATCATAAAGCTAAATTAATTAACTAAATGTTAGAGCCTACCAAAACCGACATACCTTGAAGAGTTAAGATCATCCAACCTTTTCTGGATGGAGGACATTTTTGTCCTTTTCTCGAACCATCCTTTCATGGCGAGAATGGTGGGAAAGGATACTTAAGTCTTTGCAATCGCACTGGACTCCGATGCTAAGTGATGCTGACACACACGGGGATACGAGCTCCATGTACTTATATATGTGGCACTCATTCAGACCCTCAAACGCACACTGTAGCAAACCCCTCGTCTTTGGGGGATAACACACATCACCCTCTCCATGAAGGGACCTCTTTGTCTCTGAGCGCATCGCAGAACAAATGCCATGCAGGCAGAATACATGGCGTTTGTCCTGGACTGGCTAGTTGCACCCGGCCAGTCGCACCCAGGGGTGCGAGTAGTGTGTCTTGTGCAAACCCTTTACAAAGTGTTGCACATGACTTGTTGGGTGTTGTCCTTGATGTTGCTGGCCTTGCGTATTAAATGTAGGACAACACCTAGGCAGGGATTGGTCTATCCCCATTCAGGTGTATCTCGCAATTCAAACACACTCTTCAAGAACAAAATATTTTGTTAGAGCAATACATTGTTCGTGCATCATGCTTTCCTTGTGCATCCCATACTTGATTTCCTATGTTCACACTTATGTGGTAAAGTCAAAATGAGTCTTCCAAGAGAGCAATAAAGCCAGTAGCTTGGGTTAGTGAAACATGAGAAAAATACAAGTGATTATGATTGCTAGCTGATTAATGTTTCTGCCTGTGAAAATTGGCCACAGAATTAACCTTATAACCAACCATCACAGCTTATACTTTCTCAACTGTGATTGTTCATCCCCACCAGTGAGTAAAGAAAATTGAATAGGTTCTTGAATTCCAATATTTGGAAGATACTAACCAACCAAGTGCAGGTGCAAAATGAGGACCAGTAGCAACTGACATTTGATTTGTTAATAGCACTATGAGCAATCAACGTTGCCAAGCTTTGAGCAAAAAGCTTGCCTTCTTTCCTTTTCCTTCAACCATGGCTGTCAGACTCACCAGTTCAAGCCAGCCAACTTGGTTACTCGGTTAGAGTGGAGGCTCAACTAAGCCAGTTTGAGTTTTGCTCGGTTTTAACTGACACAAACCGGTTCACTCGACTGAGTCAAACCGAGTGAATTAATAGAAACTGGGGAGTTGTGTACCTTGTTATTCAATTAGGTTTTTTGTTTTGAAATGGAAAGTAAGAAATCAAATTTCATGTTCATTGGCAATCAATCCCATGCATCTTGGGATTCAACCCACTTGTATCCTTTAATAGTTTTAAAGAAGAAAGGAAATTTTTTATTTTTGAGCCAACTCTTTGCTCCTAATTTTAAATATGGCTTTACGTTTCTGAAATTTCAAATATGAGAAAAACTTTTCTTGAAAACAGCCAAATAGGGTCCTCAAGTCAACGTGTACTATGAGTTGTATGCGCTAGAGATGCTTAATTGCCTTTCCAAGTCTATATGACTTTCCTTTATGGAAAGATAATGAGAGGAAATGATTTATGAGTTCTTTGTGAGCATGTGTTTTTTCACATACGTGTTACTTATATGCAAGGGTGGGCATCGGCCCAGCCTGGCCCGCTAATGGACCAAGGTGTTGATTTGGTCGGGCCGGTCAATGGCCGGGTTTTGGCATGGTTTTTAACGAGTTCGAGTTTGAAGAGAAGCTCATGGACCGGGGGCCAATGTAAAGTGGGTCGGGTTGGGTAATGTAATGCCCCAATTTTTCAAACTGAAATTTTTAGGATTTTTTTTTAAATCTATTTACATGATTTTTAAAAACACAACAGAAGCTCTCTCTTTTTATTCGGTTCAAACCTTGGGTGGATTATAGTTACCAACACACACTTAAAAGACTAAAATAATTGAATCAAATTATTAATTAAATTATAATAAATCAAATATGAGTATTCCAAATATTAGAGTTTACAGGACTAAAGAAAAAATAATAAAGTAAATAAATTCATTTAGTCCCTCCAACAAGCCTAAAATAATGCTGCCCTCTTGACACCACCCAAAGCCTCCTGTCATCACCTTTTAGCTTATTCATTACCTGAAATATTTAAAATGTAGGGGCATTAGCCACAACATCAGTAGAAAAACACCCTACACATAGGCATGAAAAGAACACAAATTCATAAAACATATATCTTTCTCAATACACTCAAATTATAACATATCATAGCATATAAACTCAACACAGTTAATGATCACAACACTAATAATTTAATCATGCAAGATTTCACAATAATTCAATCTTATCATCCAGTAACGTACATACACCATATCATTAGTAATCAAAATGATAATCAAAATGATTCATATATGCCAACTTATGCAAGAACTAGAAATTACACATGACATGCATAGAAATTTACGTCAATATTCAATAAATTATTTAACCACTGGTGAATCTAAGCCAATGCATTGTTTTTCATTTCTTTTCTGAAAGGTATACACTCAGGACCTAATCTTAACTCAACAATCGGATAGGGGTTTATTATGCTATGTATTTTAATTAACCCATCAATTCAAAGAGCCAAACCAAACATTCATTGAAGAAGTCTTTAACCGAAAGAGAAACTTACAATGGTCCAAAGAATTGATTCCTACTCTACAGAGCCTGACTGTCTACCTAGGATAAATTGACAGCCCCAACCCCCTACACTAATGAATGGGGGCCCAAGAGGTGTCAATGCCCTCAAAATGTGTTAGTCGATGAGTCTACCTCCTACCCTCTCCAAGGTAGGCCACTAAAACAAATGAGCTATTATGTGTTATTTATATTAGGTTCAACTACAACATTGAGTCTACTCAGCAGTAGGCTTAACAACCCCACCCTTCGCTATAGGCAGCTCAACAAACCATGGCTCATGAACCCACACCTCCTATAGTCACTGAGGTGTCCTAACATAGTTCATTTAAACCCAACTCAAGGTACTTACTCAACTTAAGGAGCACCCAAGAGTATCTCAAGATACATACTTACATTAAGGAGTATCCAAGAGTATCTCATGGTACGTACTTATATTAAGGAGTATCCAAGAGTATCTCAAGGTATATACTCATATTAAAGAGTACCCAAGAGTCTAGTTAAAGTGTGTGTGTAAATGAGCATGTTTGTCAAAGCCAAACCAGGTACTCATAAGCACCCCACGGGTTCTACCAAACCTAACTCATATTCAAGCCTCATGTATCCATGCTTCACATGACTTACAACATATCACATGTCACATATCACACTCTATGATGTATGAGACTCATTTTAATTTAGCATAAACCATAAATTTTATAGAATAACACATGCATGATCATGCATACCATGTAGTCTAATTATCATGCTTAATTCTCATGTGTAATATGCAGTCTCATATGCCATCATGCCCAAATAATTCACATGCATGCATACAACATATTCATAACAATTTTACATTAACATATGCATGATTAACATCTCATATTAAAATCAAACACATGACTTTAGAAATATAATTTTACAAGTCAAGATATTATCTAAAATCAAGAACTTTATAATATCAGAATTTGCATGTTGTTCACGGGTCTGACAGACCATCAAAATGAACAGATATAACTCTATAAAAATTCACCATCATGTCAGAGGATATTAGCTTTCAATTCCAAGTAGTAGATCTAAAAAAATAATTTTGTTTGCCCATGAAAATTCATGGACCCAAAACTGTTTTTCTGTTATTGACAGAATCTTTCTTCTCAAAGAAATAGTCACCAGACCTAATCCGAGAGGGATTTTGTCCTTCAAAAATTTTTGGTGAAAGGTATGCTTGTTAGCTTTCAAAATTATCCATCATATGCAGTTTCTACATTTTTTGGATCGGACCCTGCCTAAGACAGTTCTAGATCCAGGTTTTATGCAAAATCTTGATTTTTTTAAAGATTTGTGTGAGCCTTCAAGATTTATAGAAACTAAAACATATTTTTCTTTTATTTTTCTTAGATCTATTCATATGATTTTAATGACATATCCAAACATCAACCATTAACTCAAAATCACTGATGTATTAGATTTTTTGCAAAACTGACTGTCAATAATCGCTTTGCACGCAGGACTTAATTTCTATCTTGAGTTGCAACAACCATAACCCTCACTTTTTTACCACCTATAAGGATCAATATTTTTTTTAGACACCTCCTAGATGTTTGAAAAGCCTTCATGAAAGGGTTTGGCCATTGGTGATCTAATTTAAAAAGTAGAATTATTTTACTACGATGGATTGATCAAAAAAATAAAAAAAGCATAGAAAATATAATATAAATTATGAGAAAAACAAGAAAACTCAAGCCTCATCATGGAATAATGATTTTTAATCATACATCAACCTATGAGCAGTATCTAAACATCATCTACAGTCATAAAGAGATGTAATACAATCATTATACATGCCTTAGAATCAAAACTATCAAAAGAAATCATAATTTTTGTATAAAATAACTAGTTTAAGATGCTAGTATGCAAAGACACCATGAAACACATAAAATATATTTGCAGAGACATAATTCATAATATAAACACATGCAAGAAAGCAAATATATATCCATTCATGATGAAAACAAAGCTTTAACCATCTAAAATTATATAGGAACACGAAACTATGTGTTTCGGTTTACCCAATTTTTTGGTTTAGCTGTTCCAACATAGATTTACCAAAAAGGATTTTGTAAATCTGTTTTAAAGCATGATAATAAATTAAAAATACTTTAAAACCCATTTTTAAACCTATTTTAGATTTGATCCATCATGTATCAGCCCATAGAATCAGCAAGACACATAGTTTATGTGTTTGCATTTGATCTATGCTATGCGTAGGTTGAATCCTACTTGAAATGTGTTTTCAGAATCACCAACACTTTCATCTCCTATCTTAAAACCTTAGAAGAGCTTCAATGGCTGCTAGAAAAGCTCCAAGAAGGAAGAAAGAAAGAAGAAGAAGAAGAATTCTAATGAGAATGAGAGAGGAAGAAAGAACTAACCTTGTTAATCCTCCAAATGAGAGCTTATATTTATAGATGGGGTTAGACAAGAGTCTCATCTCTAATATAAAAGATTAATATCTATTAATAAAATAAGTAAATAAATTATGGGTCTTAATTCATTAGATTTCAAAATTACCTAAACTATAAAAGAAAAGTAAAAACTTCTTATCTTGGCTTGGACTCTAGTGACATGTTAACTTTTCAGGAGGCTTATAGACGCAAAGACTCAACAAAATTCAATGTTTAAATAGTCAATTTAATAGCCCTCAAAACGTAGATCATCATAGTGGTCTTAGATTTAATCGTGCGTGCACAAATTGACAAAAAAATTTAGTCAATGCTGAAAAATGTTAATTTTTGACCTACAATTAAGCATGAACTCTCATCGATGATAAAACACCCAAATCAACACCAATTTGGGCATGTAGATAGTCGATTTTGATGCCCTTGAAATGAAAAACATCAAGGTCAACTCTGATTTACTAGGTGAGTTACCAATTGGCTAAAACTTCTATCAAAATAATAATAACATTATTCAGAGCATCTGACATTATGGGTCCAATCCAATGATATTAGATCCAAATATCTTGAGTTATATTCAATCCAATTCATCTCTAATTAGATCCAAATGTCATAGATTATATCCAACTTAATTGGGTTGGATCTAAATACCATTAGTTAACTCAACTACCTAATTTAATACTACAAGAAAAACTCCAATTAGCGACGGATATTTGTGATAGTTTTTTTTCGTCGCCTATTTGCAACGGATTAGCGAGAGAAAAATATTCGTCGCTAACATTTGAATTATTTGTGGAATTAGCGACAAAAAACACGTCATCATGAATACATCGCGAGTTAGCGATGGATTAGCAATGGCCAAATTTTGTCTCAAACTCCATCGTGAATGCGCAATGGCTCAGCAACAGAAATTTTCTATCGCTACTCCATCGCAAAGTTGCGATGGAGTATGCGATGAAATTTGACCATCGCTAATCCGTTGCTAAATTTCTCGTAAATCCCTAATGTGAGCCCCTTTTCCCTTTCTTTTTCTGTTGTCACCCACTCATCGCCCGTCGAGCTCCCATCGCCTGCCCACCCGCTGCTGTCCCCCATCGACCTTCTGTCGCCCGCCCGCCCGCTGCCGTCCCCCGTCGACCTCCTGTCGCCCGCCCGCCGCCCCACAACCTCCCATCGCCCGCCCACCACCGGTCGACCTCCCATCGACAGCCGCAAGTGACCCCCCACCCCTCTATCTTATTCTTCTTCTTCTTCTTCTTCTTCTTCTTTTCTTTTCTTTTTCCTTTCGTCGACCCCTACCACATCTCCTTCCCCCCTCTCTCTCTCTTTCGGGTCCCTTTCCTCTCTCTCTATGGTTGTCGGGAGGTCAGCAAGAGTCCGGTGCCCCCTACCGCATCTCCCACCCCCCTCTCTCTCTTTCGGGTTGCTGGAGGGCCGGCAACCCCTACCGTGCCCTCCCCTCTCTCTCTGTGGTTGCCGGGAGGCCGACAGGAGGCCAGTGGCCCCCTGCTGCATCTCCTGCCCCTCTCTCTCTCTTTCGGGTTGCCGAAGGGTCAGCAACCCCTGTTGTGCCCTCTCCTCTCTCTCTCTGTAGTTACAAATGTTGCTTGATGGGCAGTCAAGTTTGATTCTCATGGGCATCACTCTTCTGCGCAAGCTAATGCATAGCATAAGCCCTGGAATCAGGGGTCCAAGCCTCAGAGTTTTAAGCTGTCAACACATGGTGTGGTTTCTTCGGGTTATAAATTGAAAAAAAACCCGCGTTGAGGCGATGGATCGATGGCAATTATAGGAAAAAATCACAATGAAGAACCTCTGAATGTCTGCATTGCAAATCTGAGAACGACTCTCTCTCTCTCATATATACTTGTCTCACTCTATGGCTCTACGCTCTCCATTGTCAAATTTACAACACCATCCACCTTTCTCTTTACTATTAGGAACTCATCCTCCTCTTACACCGTTCTTTTTTTTTAAGGTAAGCTGGGGTTAGGCAAATAACATTGGGATTTGAGTTTGCACCGTCCCAACACAAGGTGAGGTTCCCTAGTTGCAGATCTTTATTTTGTTCCCACGTATCTTTGAAGCTTATCTTCCATTCTCTCAAGTATGTTTTATAAAAATTTGTTTGACCCGTGTCACTTTCTGTTCTTTAGTATGGCTACAACCTTCTAAGTCTTCACACTTTTGCAGTTTTACTCAGCATTCGCCTTTTGACTCCGCGGCCTGAGCCCCGTATCATTTACACTCGTAGACACTCGAGCGTGTCGCAACCTCACAAGGTAGGGGAAAATTGCACGAGAACTTTAAAAACTGCAAATCGGGTAAATACCCGTGGTGAGTAAGTGATGCAAGAGCATCACATGTTATTTAATTTATTGGATGCAACAATTTTCTGTTTACACACTCACTTAGTTGTGAATATCTGGACTGCATTGATGGAGTTCGGAGATCATGTTGAGCATGATTTTAATGTATGAGAATAGAAGTGTTCTTATTTTTGGTATTTGGATTCTATGCTAGTCATGGTAGTAGTTAGCGGGATATTGGAGTTGTTGAGAAACTCTGTTTTGATGTCACATAATATGATACATTGTCTTATTTGATTTCATATGATATGATAATATGTCTTCTTGAAACATGTTATATTATGACTGGATATGTTTTGCCATATATCTAACGAGTATTTGATGCAAGGATATCTCACTCAAAAAGGATGGAGACCACCTGTTCAAGTACAACTATGGTGCAATCATACTCCTTAAAGAAAAAGCTTGATGAGCCATGCATTCCTAAAGACCATCTAAAAGAGATCGACTACCTCAAGTTGAAGATTGTTTCTTCTTTAGAGTCATATGTAACAGAACCTTCAGAAGCATGCATATTGCATATTACATACTCATTCATAAAAGCTATTTCATAAAAGTATACGATAGTTTCAAAAAGTTCCTTTTTTGAAAACCAATAATTGTACCTTCTTACAAAACCTTTATGGAAAATGTATTTTGACATGATATAATTCATGATTTCAAAAAGCAATAATTGTACCTTCTATCATATACAAGACAACTTGAAAAGTAATAATTTCAAAAGTAGGAAAAAGACAAAACATGAAAATCGGCTACACAAAGAAAAACAAATATAATACTTGTTGAAAAGACTTTAGTTACCTTTTTAAAAGAAATGATTTCAAATGTGTAGGAAAAAGACAAAACATGGAAATCGGCTACACAAAGAAAACAAATATAATACTTGTTGAAAAGACTCTAGTTACCTTTTTACAAACCCATAGAATGTCGACTTACTTGAAGTCATCATTCTCTTTGTATAGCATTTAATACCTCCTGTAAGAAATCCTTTGTTAATATCCTTCTCAAGAATGTCGACTTGTTTAAAGTCTTCATTCTCTCTGTAGACATTGAAAAACACATCATAAAGAAAACTCTTGATATGACTATGTACAAATAAATATCTCAAAACATTTATTGTACTTACACCCATTTAAAGTAAAGAAGTACTTATGTACCACAAATCATTAATTAGGATAAAGACAAAACTACATGACATCCTACAATCCAACGTTCAATGTACTATTGTAAGAAATAGACTTTTTACATAAAATATATATTACCTAAAAAATTACGACGACTATTGTACCCTATATTTTACTTTTATGGAAAGAAGACTTTCTCGAATTTCTCTAAAGATGTTTTTTGAAATGACATGACATTTCACATCTCAAAAAGACTACGATTTCAAAAAAGTAACGACTACTTTTTTTAAGCTATATAAACACACTCAAATAAATTATTCAGACAAGGAATGGACATGTGAGCTTACAACGAGAAAAATTCTTATTCGATATCTGAAAGAGAGCCTAGAAAAAAAAAGAGAAAAGAAAGAGAAAAAGTCAAGAATAGCTCTTTGACAAAGAGTATCTTCTGAGTGAAAAGAACAGAACATTCTGAGAATCCTTCATTCATGCATTCATATCATTCTGAAGGTTCTATAGGAAGTATTGTAACTTTCTGTTATTCACTGTATTCCTTCTTTGTTGAAAGAAGTAGACCTCTGAGAAAGAGGGTGTTGCCCTTCTCTGTTGAGAGAAGAAAACCTCTGTGAAAGAGGGTGTTGTCCTTCTCTGTTGAGAGAAGAAGACCTCTGTGGAAGAGGGTGTGCCCCTTCTCTGTTGAGAGAGGAAGACCTCTGAGAAAGAGGGTGTTGTACTATTTATCTGGTGACTCAGATGTTATAGTGGAAAGCTCAAGTGGTTTGCTTGGGGATTGGATGAAGGTCAGGGTTTTGACCGAACCAGTATAAATTCTGTGTTTATATGTTGTGCCTTTATTGCATTATATTTTTAATTTATCGATCTATATACAATTTCACTATTCATTCCCCCCCCCCCTCTAGTGGAATTTCATTTGGTATCAGAGCAGGTTTGCTGGTTTCAACATAACAAGTCTTCCAGCACAAATGGCATCTACCTCTTATGCTCGAGATATTGAAGGTCAACACGCATCTCGTCTTCCTTTCTTCAACGGCTCCAACTATGAATACTGGAAGTGCAGAATGGCTATATTTCTCAAATCCATAGATTTTGCTGTATAAAAAATTGTTGAGCATCCATACATATCTCCATCCGCAGATTATAACTTATGGTCTGATGAAGAAAAGAAAATGGCAAACCTAAATGCAAAGGCTATGAATGCCTTATATTGTGCCATTGATCAGAATGAATTCAATAGAATATCTATATGTGAATCTGCATATGATATTTGACATTCTTTGGAGGTTATTCATGAAGGAACCAACAAAGTGAAAGAAGCCAAAATCTCATCTCTTGTCAGAAAATATGAGTTGTTCAAAATGAACAAAGATGAACCCATCACAGAGATGTTCACCAGATTCACCAACATCACCAACGATCTGAAATCTCTGGGTGTAACCCACTCTCAGACAGAAAAGGTGAAGAAAATCTTGAGATCTCTCACAACTGATTGGGAGAAAAAGACTACTGCTATTGAAGAAGCTCAAGATTTGTCCAAGCTTACCCTGGACGATTTAATAGGCAATCTTATGGCCTATGAAGTCCACATGAAGGAAAGAAGGGAAGAGGAACAACCTTTAAAGAAAACTCTAGCCTTCCCAGCCCTATCTGAGGATGAGGACTCAGAAAAAGAAACTGAGATTGCGCTACTCACCAGAAAATTCCAGCGCTTTATGAGAAGGAACCGACTTCCAAATAAGCACAAAGAAAGAAAAGACCCAAAGGAAGATTTCATGTGCTACCAGTGTAATAAGCCAGGTCACTTAAGACGTGATTGTCCTCTTCTCAAAAGAAAGTCCAAGACTAAGGAACCAAAGAAAAGGTTCTTCAAGAAAAAGCTCTGCATGCTCAATGGGATGATTCAGAACCATCCACAAGTGAAGAGTCAAATGATGATGAAGCAGAAACCGCCAACATGTGCTTCATGGTAGAAAGCTCTGTAAGTGAATCCCTTGATTTTTCCTTTGAAGAACTTCAAAATGCTTTTCAGGAACTTTTTGAAGAATCAAGGAAAACGATTCTCAAAAATAGACACTTGCAATTTGAGAATCTAGAGCTCACTCTGAAAAATGAAAAACTCAGTATTGAAAATTCTGAGTTATAAAAGAAAAATCTTCATATTACGTCTGAAATCTCTTCTACTAGCTCCAAGACTAAAAATCTGCAAGTAGAAATTTCAGAATTAAAAAGTAAAACTGAGAACTTTGTGAAAACGGTTTTCAAGTTTACTAAAGGAAAAGAGAACTTGGATAAACTCCTATCCTCTCAAAAAATCTCTTTCTACAAGAATGGTATTGGCTACTCTCATTTCAACAAGCCTTCTTGTATGAATCAAAAGACCACTTTTGTGAAAGGTTCTTCTGAACCTAAAAAGAAGTATTATAATTTTAACTTCTTGAACTCCCTTAAAGTTGTAGACAAACCCAAATCTAAATGGATATGGGTTCCAAAGTCTAACAAAAAGGGACCCGACTGGGTACCAAAAAGAAGTTTTACTTAATATTTTGCAGGCTCCAAACAAGAAGAACAGATGGATACTAGACAGTGGATGTTCAAAACACATGACTGGACATCCAGACCTTTTTGTTGTTCTTCATCATAAAGAAGGAGGAACCGTCACCTTTGGAGATAACAACAAAGGTTTGATAATTGGTATTGGTAATATTGGCAATATAGATAAACCTCTTATCAAAGACGTTCTCCTAGTTAAAGGCTTAAAACATAACCTTCTAAGTATTAGTCAAATGTGTGACACAGGTTATAATGTTAGCTTTAATCATGATGCTTGTCTTATAGCAGACACCAACGAGAATATCATCTTAAAAGGTATAAGAAAAAATAATATATATGAACTATACCTAGAAAACATCATTGAACATTGCCTTATAGCTAATAATGACACTCAACTTTTATGGCACATGAGAATGGGTCATGTCAACTCCAAATACATGTCTAAATTAGCTAAAGATAAGTTAGTACGTGGGTTACCCAAAATATCTTTTAAAAAGGATTATTTTTGTGATGCATGTCAATTAGGAAAACTGTCTAAATCATCTTTCAAATCAAAAAATATCATTTCAAGTAAAAGACCTTTAGAGCTTCTCCACCTGGATCTTTTTGGTCCTTCTAGAGTAGCTAGTCTGAATCATAATAAATATGCTTTTGTCATTGTAGATGATTACTCATGATTTACTTGGGTAATATTTTTGAAAAACAAAAGTGATACGTTTTGTCAGTTTGAAATTTTATGTAAAAAATTACAAAATGAAAAATCTTGTTCTATTGTTAAAATTCGTAGTGACCATGGAGGAGAATTTGAAAATAAACTTTTTGTAAATTTTTGTAACTTGCATGGTATTTCTCATAACTTTGCCTTTCCTAGAGCTGCACCTCAAAATGGTGTAGTAGAAAGAAAGAATAGAACCCTTCAGGAATCTGCTAGAACTATGCTCCAACACAATAATCTTGCTAAATCTTTTTGGGCAGAAGCTGTTAATACTGCATGCTATATAACAAATAGAGTTCTTATTAGACCCTTATTAAATAAAACTCCCTATGAATTATTCTATGACAGGACTCCAAGAATAGACTATTTTAAAGTATTTGGATGTAAATGCTTTATCCTAAACACAAAAGATAGCCTAGATAAATTTGATGCTAAATCTATTGAAGGCATATTTTTAGGATATTCAAGTCATAGTAAAGCATACAGAGTTTTCAATAAGAGTTCTAATACTATTGAAGAATCTATGCATGTTAGTTTCTATGAATCTATTGATCAATCTGTTCATAAGCAAACTAACAATGATGATGTTGAAAGTACAGATTTATTTTTAGATAACACAGCTAAGTCTAATGAAGATGATCATCAAAGAACATTTGCCGAAATCAGAGATCATCCTCAAAAGCAGGTTTTGGGAGACCTGACAAAGGGGGTTCAAACTAGAGCTTAGCTAGAATGGATTGCAAACATGGCATTCATTTCTCAACTTGAACCAAAGAAGATTGATGAAGCCATCATCGATGAGTTCTGGATGCTAGCCATGACTGAAGAACTAAATCAATTTCAAAGAAATGATGTTTGGGATCTTGTACCAAGACCAAAGGATCATCAGATCATTGGGACAAGATGGATCTTCAGAAATAAGCTAGATGAAACAGGTAATGTTATAAGAAACAAGGCAAGACTAGTAGCTCAAGGATACAACCAGGAGGAAGGTATTGATTTTGATGAAACATTTGCTCCTGTTGCTAGACTTGAATCTATTAGGATGTTTTTAGCATATGCAAGCTATATGGATTTTAAACTATATCAAATGGATGTTAAAAGTGCTTTTCTAAATGGTTTTATAAATGAAGAAGTTTATGTAAAACAACCTCCAGGATTTGAAAATAAACAATATCCAGATCATGTCTTCAAACTAAAACGTGCTTTATATGGTTTAAAACAAGCACCTCGTGCTTGGTATGACAGACTCAAAACCTTTTTAGTAAAAACCGGTTTTTCTGTAGACAAAGCAGACTCTACTTTATTTGTAAAAATAGTGAATAATCATACCCTAATTGTTCAAATATATGTGGACGATATCATCTTTGGATCTACTAACAACACTCTCTGTAAAGAATTTTCTAAGTCCATGCAGAAAGAATTTGAAATGAGTATGATGGGAGAACTCACCTACTTTCATGGACTGCATATTATGCAAACCAAGGATGGAGTTTTCATCAATCAATCTAAATATGCTCGTGAACTTCTGAAGAGGTTCAACATGAACTCAACTGCTTCAAAAACCACTCCTATGAGCACAACCACTGTTTTGGACAAAGATGAAGATGGTAAGTCTGTTGATACAAAGGTATACCGAGGTATGATAGAATCACTTCTGTATTTAACAGCTAGCTGTCCAGATATTATGTTCAGTGTTTGCTTGTGTGCTAGATTTCAGTCAAATCCAAAAGAATCATATCTTAAAGCTGAAATAATGAGATATTTAAAAGACATAGTTGATTTTGGATTATTCTATTCAAAATCCTCTACATTTGATCTAATCTCATACAGCGATGCTGACTTTGCTGGAAGTAAATCTGACAGAAAAAGCACGAGTGGAACATGTCATATGTTAGGGCACTCACTAGTTTCATGGTTCAGTAAGAAACAAAATTGTGTATCCTTATCAACTACAGAAGCTGAATACATTCCTGCTAGCCTAGCTTGTACACAAGTTATCTAGATGAAACAAACTTTGAAAGATTTTGCTTTAAATTTTGAAAATACAACGATTTTCTGTGATAATACTAGTGCTATAAACCTATCTAAAAATCCTATTTTACACTCACGAACTAAGCATATTCAAATAAGACACCACTTCTTAAGAGAACAAGTCTTAAACAACATAATTAAACTTGAATTCATACCCACTAATCAACAGTTAGCAGACATCTTTACTAAACCATTAAAACATGAAGACTTTACACGAATTCGAAGAGATTTAGGAATATGCAAACTAAGTGACTTATAATTAATCTCACCTACTAAGACCAAAACATCTTATGAGTTCTATTAAAATTTTATTTTTTTTCGGTTTCATTCTTATCGATTTCTCATATTTATGTTTTTAAAAGGTTAAACTATGTCTCTATATTCACGTATACTCTAAAACACTTATAAAAACACATTCATCATGACACATTCTTTATGTCTTTTAACTTGTCATCTTTCAAGTACACATCTTTAATGACTCCTTGTCCTATTTCCTTTCACTCATATCCATAAGAACTAATTATATTAAGTAAAAGCTATCATGACATTGTTCACATCACTCATCTCATAACACCTTTTATTACTTTTTGTCTTCTAGTGAAAACCTCTCTTACGATAAGCTAGTCTATCTTCAAACATAATATTGTATTCCTCACTTATTCTATTTTTCATATTCATGCAATATACTCTCTTTCATGAACTTTCCTCCAAAAATTACACTTCACTAAAATCTTCATACCTTTTATGTAAAAAAATTATTCGAGTGATTATCCTTTCTATTTGTTTTACCACCTGTTAAGTTGTTATATTTCACGTAAATTTTTTTTACTATATCATCTATTATATCATTGCTTAAGAACAATCAACTATCGTCCTTTCACTTTTCACACCCTTTATAAAAATAAATAAATTATATTATATTATAAAATCTCCTTTTTGACAACTTACACTTTTCTTCCCTCTCTCTCTATCTCATACGAAGTGACTCTCCATCCGTGACCATGACCTCCTCATATATTTTATATCTCTCTCTCCAATCGAGATTCTTTAAAACCATGTCCTTTAGAAAAACTTCATTTCACATCTAACTCCACTTTATGTCATACATCTCATATCTAACATCAAGTGATTATTGTCCTTTATAACTATTCACACTCCTTCCACGCATCCCAAAAATATAGTCTTCTTAAATAAGAAATTATTACATCTCCTCATATATTCATGTTTGTCCTATTCCAAACTCTTTCTTCACGAATTTGGAATGTTTTCACATAAAGTAAATTTTTGAAAAGTTGTTTGTTTTATTAGGCCATTATTCACTCTATAACTTTTCTTACATGATCGTCACAAAATCTTTAAAATCCTTGAAACATTCACTCTCTTGAGTTTATTAAGACACTCTATACTCAATACATGATATATCTCAAATTTCGACAAACTCTCCCATAGTAAATCTTTCTCTATATAGAAAAAATTTCAAAACTATGTCCTCCTTAACATACAATACACTATCTTCCAACAACTGATTTGATTTGTCATTCACAAGCCTTTTTATTTCCAACTCACGCATTTCCTCTTTCAACTAAAATTTAAAAATCCTTCACGTCCAATGTCATTCATTTCTTATCACCATTACTTTTCTTCTTCTATTTAATAGATTGATTCATCTCTCACCCAATTCCCCACGAATATCTCTATTCTCTTACAAACTACTACTCTTCCCAAGCTCGTCTCGCTTCGTCTCTGGTTTTCTTAAGCTCTTGCAATGGCCTCCTCCTCAACCAATGTGATCACTGCAGCTGATCTCAGGTTTCCTGATCTATTTCACTATTACAACTCTTTTTCCTCACGTCCAATTCATGAAGGAGAATTGGTTCACTACGATGACTTCGCCTCTTTTGGCCTTGAACAATCTCTCCCCGAACTTAAACACTTACTAGACACTTCATCCCAAGTTTCCTACTATCCAGAATTGGTTCGTCTCTTCTACACAAATCTTTCCACCAATCATAATCGTACTACCATCACCACCAAGGTCCGAGGATGCATGATGTTCTTTGATGCTTCCTCACTAGGCAATATTCTCAACCTTCCTTCCACTGACACCTATCTAACAAACATAGTACCACTCGACCACTCGGTACTTCAAAAAATTCTTCTCTGTACTCACCGCACACACCTTCCCTGGCACATGAGAAATCTTCAACCTCATGCTCAATTGCTTGCTCATATTCTTCTTCACAATATCTATCCCAAGGCTCCTCGCAAGGGATTAGTGCCACGAAAAATCTCTCTCCTCCTCTACGCAATCTTCTGCTCTACTCCAATAAACTGGTCCACCATCATCTTCACACACTTTATTCGCTATCAAAAATTTCAACCTCTACTTTTTGGGTGTTTTATCACTCCCATCTTAAAATTCTTCAAAGTACCCCTTCAAAATGAAGTTATCCTCTATCCTTCGCAGATCCTCACTACTACTTCCTTCAATCCAAGGTCCCTGCACACTGATAATACAGGCTCTGATGACATGGATTCCTCATCCGAATATGATTACCTTTCTGCAATCATGGATGTCCAGCACACTCAAGATCTTCTCCTTCGGAATCAAGCCTCGATGCAGCAGACCCTTCAAACTCTCCAACAGGATCAAGTCGCCCGTCCACATCAATCCACTCCACCTTCGGAGTAAACTTATTTGTTTTTTTTGGTTTGTAATAACTTTACATTTTTTTTTGGTCTGTAATAACTCTGCTTACTCTGATCCCTTCCTTTTTGTCCATGACAAAGGGGGAGAAAAACCTGTCTCCATTATTGGAGAAAATTACTCTCTTTAACATTTTTTTCAATAGTTTTATGATATTATTATTTCTATGCATAATGTCTTTTTGACAGTGGGAGCATATTTTGTCATCATCAAAAAGGGGGAAAATGTTGAGAAACTCTGTTTTGATGTCACATAATATAATACACTGTCTTATTTGATTTCATATGATATGATAATATGTCTTCTTGAAACATGTTATATTATGACTGGATATGTTTTGCCATATATCTAACGAGTATTTGATGCAAGGATATCTCACTCAAAAAGGATGGAGACCTCCTGTTCAAGTACAACTATGGTGCAATCATACTCCTTGAAGAAAAAGCTTGATGAACCATGCATTCCTAAAGACCATCTAAAAGAGATCGGCTACCTCAAGTTGAAGATTGTTTCTTCTTTAGAGTCATATGTAACAAAACCTTCATAAGCATGCATATTGCATATTACATACTCATTCATAAAAGCTATTTCATAAAAGTATACGATAGTTTTAAAAAGCTCTTTTTTTGAAAACCAATAATTGTACCTTCTTACAAAACCTTTATGGAAAAGGTATTTTGACATGATATAATTCATGATTTCAAAAAGCAATAATTGTACCTTCTATCATATACAAGACAACTTGAAAAGTAATAATTTCAAAAGTAGGAAAAAGACAAAACATGGAAATCGGCTACACAAAGAAAAACAAATATAATACTTGTTGAAAAGACTTTAGTTACCTTTTGAAAAGTAATAATTTCAAAAGTAAGAAAAAGACAAAACATGGAAATCAGCTACACAAAGAAAAACAAATATAATACTTGTTGAAAAGACTTTAATTACCTTTTTAAAAGAAATGATTTCAAATGTGTAGGAAAAAGACAAAACATGGAAATCGGCTACACAAAGAAGAACAAATATAGTACTTGTTGAAAAGACTCTAGTTACCTTTTTACAAACCCATAGAATGTCGACTTACTTGAAGTCATCATTCTCTTTGTATAGCATTTAATACCTCCTGTAAGAAATCCTTGTTAATATCCTTCTCAAGAATGTCAACTTACTTGTAGTCTTCATTCTCTCTGTAGACTTTGAAAAACACATCACAAAGAAAACGCTTGATATGACTATGTACAAATAAATATCTCAAAGCATTTATTGTACTTACACTCATTTAAAGTAAAGAAGTACTTATGTACCACAAATCATTAATTAGGATAAAGACAAAACTACATGACAGCCTACAATCCAATGTTCAATGTACTATTGTAAGAAATAGACTTTTTACATAAAATATATATTACCTAAAAAATTACAACGACTATTGTACCCTATATTTTACTTTTATAGAAAGAAGACTTTCTCGAATTTATCTAAAGATGTTTTTTGAAATGACATGACATTTCACATCTCAAAAAGACTACAATTTCAAAAAAGTAACAACTACTTTTTTTAAGCTATATAAACACACTCAAATAAATTATTCAGACAAGGAATGGACATGTGAGCTTACAACGAGAAAAATTCCTATTCGATATCTGAAAGAGAGCCTAGAAAAAGAAAGAGAAAAGAAAGAGAAAAAGTCAAGAATAGCTCTTTGACAAAGAGTATTTTCTGAGTGAAAAGAACAGAACATTCTGAGAATCCTTCATTCGTGCATTCATATCATTCTGAAGGTTCTATAGGAAGTATTGTAACTTTCTGTTATTCACTGTATTCCTTCTTTGTTGAAAGAAGTAGACCTCTGAGAAAGAGGGTGTTGCCCTTCTCTGTTGAGAGAAGAAGACCTCTGTGAAAGAGGGTGTTGTCCTTCTCTGTTGAGAGAAGAAGACCTCTGTGGAAGAGGGTGTGCCCCTTCTCTGTTGAGAGAAGAAGACCTCTGAGGAAGAGGGTGTTGTACTATTTATCTGGTGACTCGGATGTTATAGTGGAAAGCTCAAGTGGTTTGCTTGGGGACTGGATGTAGGTCAGGGTTTTGACCGAACCAGTATAAATTCTGTGTTTATATGTTGTGCCTTGATTGCATTATATTTTTAATTTATCGATCTATATACAATTTCACTATTCACCCCCCCCCCTCTAGTGGAATTTCAGGAGTGTGTTTGTTGCAGGTACATGTTTGACATTGTTTTGATATGAATGCATTGCAATGTTTGATGTGATTGTATCCATGCTTGCATGAAGTTACTTTCAATTTGTTTATGACTTCCATGTGAAATTGTATCATGAAAACATGCTTCAAATGAATGTATCGTGTTATGAATAGTTTGCAAATGAAAATATTAAGTTATCAATGCACGCATCATAGTTCTTATGATTGTATGACATTATATATATATATATATATAAAAGGACGATGACATAAATTGTCTCCGTGTAAACAACAATAAGTTACTTAATTTGGTCGTGATCACAATCATTGTTTATATTTGTAGGTCCGCCATGGTGATGTTAAAGATCAAGAAATATGTGATTTATAAAATGGTCTGACCAAAGTTGTGCAATGTTACAATGGGTACATCGTAAATGGTTATCAATTCCATAAAAAAGACTATGGTGTAAACAAATCAATAATGAATAGTGGCTTGTGTGTCAAGGGTAGCAGCTACGGTGAAAATGAACATGATTACTATGGTGTTATAGAAGAAATAATGGAGTTGACTTACTTAGGCATAAATAATAGGGTAACTTTATTCAAGTGTCATTGGTTTGATCCCAGTGCAACAAGAGTCGACAAAGCCTCAAGGATTGTGGAGGTGAATCATAAATCAAGGTTTGAAACATATAAACAATTCATATTAGCCTCGCAAGCTCAACAAGTTTACTATAATTCATATCTGAGTACAAAGAAGTCAGATAGAAATGAATGGTGGGCAGCTCGCAAGATGAAGTCTAAACTATACCTCGAGTATGATCAGTTACAGGAAGACAAGTTAACTAAAGGGAGTGATTACTATCAATCAGATGATATGTATGACTTCTCTTATGGTCACGATGTCGCGCATGGTATGCATGTCATATCTTCATTGGTTGATGGAACATTCATGGAAGAATGTGATCCAAATGATATACCAAGTGGATGGGCGGATAAAGAAGAAGAAGAAGAAGATGAAGAAGAGGAGGAAGAAAAAGAATATGAAAGTCAAACAAGTAATGAGGAAGAATTCTTGAGCTAGTGAAATAAATCTTGTAATACAAACCTCTATTTGATGTGAATGATTTGAATTATTTGAATGTATTAAAATATATTGCAATGATTTGAAGGTATTGTAATGTTTGAATGTATTGCATAATATTTTTTATTTGTTAGAATATATCTTCGATATGTATAGAGTTATGATTTAAATGTATTGTAACATGTTTGAATGATTTAAATATATTACAATATTTGATATGAATGATTTAAATTATTTGAATATATTGAAATGTATTGTAATGATTTGAAGGTATTATAATATTTGAATATATTGCATAATATTTTTTATTTGTTAGAATATATCTTCGATACGTATAGAGTTATGATTTGAATGTATTGTAACGTGTTTGAATGATTTGAATGTATTACAATATTTGATGTGAATGATTTGAATTATTTGAATATATTAAAATATATTGCAATGATTTGAATGATTTGAAGGTATTGCAATGTTTGAATGTATTGCATGACATTTTTTATTTGTTAGAATATATCTTCAATACGTATAGAGTTATGATTTAAATGTATTGTAATATATTTGAATGATTTGAATGTATTGCAATATTTGATGTGAATGATTTGAATTATTTGAATGTATTGAAATGTATTGCAATGATTTGAATGATTTGAAGGTATTTCAATGTTTGAATGTATTGTATGACATTTTTTATTTGTTAGAATATGGTTCGTGGAGGTTATAGTGGTCGATCACCCAGTGGTAGTCAGTCTCAGCCTTCATCTTCATGGGCTGCTTTGATAGGTATATTATTTAACTAATTGTATACTTGATTAGTTTAAATATGCATTTTATAAATTTCTAACTCATTTTTCTACAGATGATGTTTCGCCTGCACATGACCCACCTACACCAGTTGTTCATACAAGTCACGAGACAACGCTGGATGCAAGGTCTTCTCAGTCTGACACAAGAAGACTCATTCAAATAGTGTATATCAACAATCGACCGTAAGTATTTTATTTTCACTTATCCTATACTTATCTTATAAATATCATATATTGATAGTTAATGTATACCAATTCATGTGCAGCGTGAGGTTCAAGTACGTGAGATTAGGAATTCACTAGTTCAGTATCTACCAGGACCGGTCGCTCAATGGAAAGAGTACCTGAAGGAGGTGTTGGACAGATTGTGGTTCTCATTCATGGTATACAATCGTTTCTCATAGTTAATGTGTTTCACATTTAATTTTTTGTTATAGTCATGTCTACTAACTTTCTGAAAATATTTGTAGGTTTCGAATCGCTTCACGACTATGATGGAGGAGCATGATGCGAGAAAGGTGTGGCAGAAGGTAGTTGCCAATCGATTTGCAGACATGCTGCACAATATGAAGACTGCAGAAAGAAAAGCATCTAGCGGCATAGATGATCCACTGCAGTGGAAGGGCCATGGACCTTCTACTATCAGGTCAGATGTTTGGAATGCAATGTGCAACAAGTGGGCGGGGCATGAATTTCGAAACCGCTTAGCGAAGGCTATACAAAACTGAGCGAAAATGCCTGATGCCCATCTACACACAGGGGGATCTAGGACTTTTGAGAGCCACCTGAATAAAATGGTAACTCATCAATCTATATATTGTCAATTTTATAAGTATTGTTGCAAACTTGTTAAATAATTCTTTTATCATTTAACTTTGCAGGAAGTAGAAAAAGGAGACATTGTGCCATACAAGGATGTATTTGTTGAAACACATAAACGTAAGACCACGGGAGAGTTCGTATTAGAGAAGGCGAGAACGACAACATTATGTATTTATTGTATTAATAAACATTATAATATATAAGTTATCATAAACATTGTAATTCTTAATTATTAATTCATATTGTATTGTGGTAAGGACTAGGGGCATGACCGTCCCACATGTGCTTATTGATGGAGGCAACAACCTCAATATTTGCCCAAAGATAACAGCCAAGTCCTTGGGTCTGAAAGAAAAAGAATATGTGTCAGACTCGATCACAATCTACGGTTTCAATAACCATGGGCAGACAACCAAGAGGAAGATTTTCTTAGAAATTTTTATCAATTACTCAGTGCATACAGTTTTGTTCCATGTCGTCAACATGCCACCAACATACAATATCCTGCTGGGACGTACATGGATCCATAATGCCAATGTTTCTCCCTCGACCCTCCACCAGTGCAGCAAGTGGTCTAAAGGTGGTATAATCACCACAATTCTAGGGGAAGATCCCGAAGAGAGACTCCCGCAACCCATGATTCCCCATCCTACTTTCACTGTAGACATCCCTAGCATTAGGGAAACTGATGAAATCATCTTAGTGATAGTTTGGAAATGTTGAAATTAAAGAAAGTTCAGACAAAGGAGAATGTCACAGCAGTGGTCCAATGGCAAGGACCACATTTCTTCAAACTGGGAGGATGTCTCATTTGCACTTTCTTTAAATATCACCCTTTGTTCCTGCAGTTCTTAAAAGCAAAGAAGGTAGTTGACCTCCTGATGAAACATGACTATCAACCTTTTAGAGGTTTGAGAAAGAATGAATATGGTAGGGTAGAGCCGGTCATCCCTGCTCGACATTCCGCTGGTTCAGGATTGGGGTTCACCAGCCAAACATCCAATAAAGGAACCATATTCGTCAAATGAACAAAATGAGAAGGATAATGCCATAGTTTTTCTGCTTTCTTTCCTTGTTTATCAATCATCCTGTAGGGACAACACAGTCTCAGTCTTTTGTGTCCTTTGTCAAGTTTTTGTAAATACTTAGACGTTGTTCTCAGCTTTACTCAATCAATAAAAATTTGATCTTCTCCTCACATCTTGATGCTTATCATTCTTGCTTATATTTTTTCTATGTCATTTACTTTCATACAAAAGGCTATTTTGGGGTTTACAGTTTTCCTTAAAAACCTTTCTTTGCATTTTCAGGACTGTCAAATTATGACTCCTAAACCAATCAAAAGGCTCATTATCAATCCTAAATTTTCTCAAAATAACCCCAAGCCAGCAAGGATTCACAAGATAAAAGCAAGAGCAGAGGTCGGCAAGGCGACAAAGCAGATTGAAGAACCGACAAAGTTTGATTCAACTATTCAAGAATTGCCAGAATTTGCTCATATTCAGAAGCAGGATGAACCATCGTCTTTTGTTCAGGATCCAACAGAAGATATCAACATTGGTTCAGAAGATGATCAAAAAATCCTTAAAATTGGCTCAGGTCTTAGTTCAGATGAGAAATGAAGACTCATCCATTATCTTAAGCAACATCAAGAAGTATTCGCCTGGACTTATGAGGATATGCTAGGATTGGATCCCAAATTGGTTAAGCATCGCCTCAAATTTAAACCAGATTCTAAGCCAATCAAGAAAAAACTAAGGAAATTGGATCCTCGAGTTGAGCAGCAAGTCAAGGAAGAACTTAAAGATTTGCTAAAAGCAGGATTCATTCGGGCCATTGATTATTGTGATCATCGCAAATTTTTTCCTCTCGTAATATTCTCTCTCTTCCTTCTCTTTTCCTTTCCTACCTCTTATTTTCCTCCTTTTTGAAGGGAGAAAGATAAAAGACGGAAAGAAAGAGAGAAGAGAAAAGAAAAAAGAGAAGAGAAGAGGAATTCTTTTGCGGGTCTTACTTGACCTTAATTTTGAAAATATTTTGAAATAACTTGCCTCCGTTTTGAAATATTTGCGAAAAAACTGGGAGACGGGATCCGCTCGTCGGTACAAGGTTCGACCGTTCCTGGCGCCTTTACCATGGGTAATCGAACCAAGGGTCGAATTTTATGCCTTTTGCTTTGCAAAGAATTTATCTAAGTATTTATCCTAAGTCTAAATGCACAATGAATCATGCTTGTGCAATATGCAAAGATGTATGCTTTTTTTGAAAATATTTTGAAGAACTTCCAAGTGAATCTGATAAAGTGAAGAAATGATTCCTAACTTAGAACTTAAGATTAAAGTTCTAAGTTTTTAGAATAATCAAGAGCTTGGAAAAATAAATCTGGAATTTGGAAATTGATTTTGAAGTTTTGAGATAAAAAGAGAAGGAAATTTTCAAAGTCACAAATGGACTTTAAATTTAGAAGTTTGAACTTGGATGAATATTTGGAATGGAATTGAATTCCGATTTTGAAGTTTTGAATTAGAAGGAAACGTTGAAAATCTTTGAGAAATGGGGTTGATTTGGAATTCAAGATGGATTTTGGGATTGGAAATCTGAGATCCGAGATAGGGTTGGTCTCTGGATCCTAAGATGTAATTGGATCTGAAGTCTGAGATCCAAATGTAGAATTGAATCATGGATCCTAAAAATGGATTTGGATCTGAATCTGAGATCCAATGTAGAATGGGATCTAGATCCTAAGTGAAATTTAGATCTGTAATTCGAGATCCAAAGTGGAATGAGGATCTGGATCCTAAATGAAATTTGGATCTGTAATTGGAGATCCAAAGTGGAATGAGGATCTGGATCCTAAATGGAATTTGGATCTAAAGTCTGAGATCCAAAGTAGAATAAAGATCTAGATCCTAAATGGAATTTGGATCTGTAATCTGAGATCCAAAGTAGAGTTGGTTCTGGATCCTAGAATGGATTTGGATCTGAAATCTGAGATCCAAAGTAGAGTTGGTTCTGGATCCTAGAATGGATTTGGATCTGAAATTTAAGATCCAAAGTAGCATTGGGTTCTGGATCCTAAGTGGAATTTGGATATGTGGTCTGAGATCAAAAGTAAAAGTGGAATTCTGGATCCTAGAATAGAATTGGATCTGAAGTCTGAGATCCAGTGTAGAATTGGGTTCTGGATCCTAAGTGGAATTTGGATCTGTGGTCTGAGATCCAAAGTAGAAGTGGAATTCTGGATCCTAGAATAGAATTGGATCTGAAGTCTGAGATCCAGTGTAGAATTGGGTTCTGGATCCTAGAATGGATTTGATCCAAGCTTTGAAATCCAATATGAAATGTGGATCTGAGATCCAAAAAGGGAAGTTGGATTCATACTTGGAAATCTGGATCCAAGTTGAGATTTAACTTTGGATTTGGGTTTTCGAAAGTCCAACTAGGACCTTTAAAGATGGATCTGGGTTTTAGAAACCCAAATTTAAACTTGAGATTCTAATCCAAGCCTTGATTGAAGATAAGGGGATGAACTTGATTTTGAAATCAGAAGATAACTTCAAAGTTAAATTGAACTTTGAATTTGAGTTTTGATTTGAGTTTGGAAATTTGAAATTTGAATATAAAATGATTTTGGAATTTCAAAGTCAAATTGGACTTTGAAATTGAATTTTTTTGAATATTGAAATGAAATAGAATTGGATTTGAATTGGATTTGAATAAGATTTGATCTGAGGAATGAAGAGGGAGAATCACTTGGAATTTTGAAAAGAAAATTTTTGAAAATATGATGCAATTCTATCCTATATGATGAATGAATTTAAACCTTTGAAATTGGCTTTTGAAAAGCTATTTCATTCTTTAAATGAATTAAGAATGAGATTGAAGATATAATATATCCCTGACTATGGTCATTGGATATATTATATAATAATCACATTTAAATTCAAGTGAAGAATAAAATAGAATTTAAAATGAAATTAACTCTCAATATACCCTGACTATGGCCATTAGTATATATTTTGAGTTAATTTTAAGTTAAATTCTGATAAAAGAAGAAAATATTTTAGGAAAATATGATGAATTTTGAAAATAGATCCAGTGTAGGTCCAGTGTTATTTTGTAAAAGATAAAAATGCTAAGTCTTGTCCACACCCTGACTATGGCCATTGATGTGGATCATCAACTTAGTATCAATTACCTCTTACGAAATGGTGCGCGTGCCATTCGTGTTTCACCATTGTGAAAATTTTTGAGAAATAAAGAAAAATGTATGAAAACAAACAATTCATGATATTCTACAATGCTCATTCATTCTACCTAAAGCAAGTAATGTAAAGAATTCTCATTAATAGCTAGTTTATTACAATGGGAATTGACATGACAGAATCCTAATCTAAGAGAGAGATCAACATTCTCCAGTGTTTCCTACAATAACACTTGGTTAGTATGAAAGTGGAAGAGAATATCACCTTGATTTCAAAGATGTAAAATAAGATATTCATATACCATGATTTTTATGACTTGAGATGTAAGAATATACATACTGGCACATATATATACATGCACACACATATATATATATATACATTACATATGATATACAAGCAACATGGGTGGATTTGATAAGATGAAATATGTTGGATATGGATGGAACAAATCAACATATAAGCAATGTTTTCACACTTCTTGTTTATGACCAAAATTCAAAATGCAGCAGATCAAACCTTGATATTCAGTAGATCATGAGAAAATCGGTGTTTCAGCTAATGTTTCAAAGTAATTCTAATGGATGGGTAAACTTCTAATAATGCACAACAGTTCCAAAGGACTGAAGCTTTCAGCGGCATCCACCAAGTAAAAAAAAAAACTTACATTAATTAAAATGTTGTTGAGGCAAATGGGATGGCTAACATCGGAGATTCTGTTGTAAAACAGAAAACCTACATGAAATGTTTCAATATGTATACTGTTTCACCTATGAAATTCTGCTGTTACAGATGCACAACAGTGAATATGTGTGCAATGATGTGCTCAGGCTGAAAGGGGAGTGCAGTGGGTGTTATATGCCTAGTGAGATGATGGAATGAATGTGCACTTGCAGAAAATGAGAAGTGGAGGAAGAGCTATCAGATGTTGGTTGGTTGCCAATATGGATTAGCAATGAAGTGAAGGTCTACTGCTTGTGAAGGCAGTAGGTGTGGGCATAGCCTTGTACAGGTGATGAGGTCAGAGATGTGCTGGTAATGGTGTAGAAGGTAGAGAATGTATAGTTGTGACACTGTGTTGCAGGTAGCAGGGGGGTTGCTGTACCACAAATGCAGGGAAATTATACATGACAGGGTACCAGTGGACTACTTAATATCAATTGAGTTGCTATGACATGCCATGAACATATATGGCAACTCTTTTGAACTCTGGTAAAGTATATACAACTACAAAAATTCTAGGATCTGCTGTGGATGAATAAGGGATTGTATATGAAGCAATGACAGAGCACATGCTGGAATATGTAGAAATGAGAATGTTATAATATGGTGCACGTGTATGATAGGCACAAAGATAGTGAATAACGCATTTTACACAAAAGAAAAGATGTGTATGATGTGAGGTGGATGCAATGTGATCTTACAAGGGAAAATAAATGTAATTGAGAAAAGCAAACACATGATCAAATTATGACATGAACAAGCCTAGACAGTTAATGTAGGAAGCAAACTGTTGGTTTAGTTGAATCATCAGACATCTTTGAATGCCACTTCCCTGTCAGCCAAACGATCCATTGATCGTGGCTTATTAAAGTTGCCAAGGCAGAGATAAATGAAATTAGATCAGGAATAAAAAAAAAAGAAAATAAAAAAAAATAATATCCAATTTTGTTGGCTGAGGAATCCTCCATCTGCAAGGAGTGATGTTTCTTATCTTTTCATAATAGCTTTCTTTGTTGTTATCACCCCCACTGTTGTCCTCATCATCATTAATTTTCTGATTTGTCCTCCATCTGTACCAACATTACTAATCGGAGTATTGACAGATCGCTTCTCAAAACTGGATTTGTAATCTTCACTCCATCATACTGAAAAGAGGCGCTCCATCGAGAATGCCATATGATGAGTATGCCTTCCAAATTCAGCATCAGGGTCCGACGGCAATAATAACTCCTCCAGTTTATCAAATAGAACATTTGGCAATACCTACATCTAACTAAGAGAAATGATACAGGTAAGTGGGTATTGTCCCTTTTTTTTTTTTAAGTGACGCACAATCCCTGAACTGAGGCAGATGGCATACTAAATTGGAATTACTCTAAACAGGTTGTACAATGGAACATATAATGTAAATGATGAAATTAAGAGTGATATTGAGCCTATTCAGGAAAGGAAAATGTGTTTACGCAAACCAACCCTTAAACAACTGAAAGGATGTTAACTTTATTAGGCTAATAGTCGTTACATTGCACTGATTTATCAGGAGAAGGAAAATGAGCAGGAAAGCCAAACGATGACCCAACTTATGATAACACTCATTTGTCATCAGGATATATTAAACCACCCATTGAGCTCGATGATAACATACAAATCAATAATTCTGCTTGGATATCTTGAACTTTGACAAGCATATCATCTCAAGAGGAAGAGAAGAAAAGATGTAAAAGGTTAATGCGGTTAATAAAATCTAAATAGATGACTGATAGGAAAATTTGGATAAACTAGCAGAAAGAGGGCGCTAATACAGTGATAGATATGAATCTACTTTATGATATCAACTGGTGGGGTCTTAGCTGCTGATCTCTTTCACAGTGTCCCCCAAACCATTTTCATGATTTTATCACTTCTTTGAGGTATCAACGAGAACAGAGTATAAATGTTAATCGGGGAAATAGGCCCCAGCCCTATTGGATGCAGATAATCAAGACAGACTTTAATGGGTGTAAATGCCTACAGCGATAGTGGTGTAATGGCAATCAAAATGCAAAATGGATTGTATTGAGAAAGCTTGAAAACTTGAAAAGTTAGCAGGTGATTGACACTGAAGTTGAATTAAAAATTGGAATTAGATCATGCATAAACAGTAATAAATTAGGCTAAAAGCATGCCAGAAATCGAAATGAATCCTGAAATAAATTATGAAAAGGGGAGAAACAAATGTTGGAATAAGCATATTCTGTTGATATTGCACATGGATAGATCGATATTGCTATTAAGCAAATCGATGCTACCCAGAGTGCTTCAGTGGGACATCAAACCAAAAAAAAAAATCAACAGAAAAGGTGTTGGAATGAGTATTCCGTTACTGTCGCACAGAGAAGGGATTGGTATTGTTCTGAACCATCCCAGTCCCTCAAGGGTGCATTAATGGGGCGATAGATCAAGAAAATTCAGAGGTAATCAAGAAGAACTGAGGAAGAGAGAGAACTTACCGGATGGCTTTGATGCTTCTGGATCGAAATTCCTTCTGTTGATGAGAAAAACCCGCCAGAGAGGATCAGAGGAAAAGGAGAATGGATTTGCTTAGTTCTAGAGATATCTCCTGGGTTGATCAAGAGCAGAGAAAACAATTATCTGATGAAGGCCCCAGAGCAGAGGAATGCTCTTCGATGATTCGGGAGGGGCGAATAGTCCTCGATATGTAGAAGGAAGGTGCTGATCCAAAAAGCCGATTGTGGATGATGTATTGCTTAGAGAAGATCGATGATGTGATAAAAAAAAATGGATCCCCTCATTCTTCCCCGAGTGCTGCTCTTAAAGGGGAGGAACGAAGGTTCGAGATGAAGGTCAATTGAGGATCGAGGGTGAAGAGCGAAGAAATGGAAAGAGGAGAGGAGGGGCGCGGAAAGAGTTCGTTAGAACTTTTCCCAAATTTTCAAAAAGGTGGTTTCCCTTTTAAGAATTTTCTAAAAACTGGTTAAGGAATGAGGTTCTTGGTAAAAATGTCTCAAAAAGCTTGAAAAATCATCCGATTTTTTTTGTAGCTTTTCTCGATTTTTTTTTTTTTGTTTTTATGTTATTTTTCTATTTTTTTGTATTTTTGGATTAAAATTCTAAAGCTTTACGAGAAATCGAAGATTTAAAAAAAAATTGTGTTTTTGTAAAATATTTACAAAAGAGAATTTTTCTGAGAGTTTTAAAGCTATTTTGAGAAAATTTCTTCAGAAATGGGTTTGGATCCAGGTTTTGAAAAAATTTGGATTTTAAACGCTGGATTCGGATCCGGAATTGATTTTGAATACATTAATATGGAATTTAATTCAGGAAATCTGAAGAATGACTGAAATTTAGCTTTGAAATTGCTTTGATTTTCTCAGAAAATGGAATCAGGGGCAAAAGGGTTATTTTATAAATCTTTGAAAAATTTGGGGTGTTCACAGATGCCCCTCTTTGCTACTAAGCCGGTTGAAAGCCGAGCTTAGTGGCAAAGACAACGCTCCAAATTTTGAAAATGCCCCAGTCAGCAGGTCTGAACTGGGTATGGAAGAATTTATTTTGGGAAAACATGGCTTCTCAGGCTTTGAAACCTTATCCTGAATGGTTTTGAGGAAACGAAATCCTTGAGATGATATGATTGAGTAGAGAATGAGGAAATCGTGTTGGGACTTTAGATGAAAATTCTGAAATGGTGGGAAATGAGAATTTTGATCAGGTCTCATGGGTGAGACCAGATACTCTTATCGGAATGATTCAGGTTTAGCCCTTAACCTGGATGGGGCGAAAAATATATCAAGATGAATTTGAACTGAGGAAAGGGATACACGGGGACCTTGATGGGACATTTTGGAAAATGCCTTGTGAAATGCCCGAGTATGATCCTTTCTTGGATGAATGTATGAAGTATGGGTTCCTTGATGGGAGGAGCCATGATGGGACTGGAAGAAATCATCTCGTCCAAACGAGGAATCTCGTTGGAACGAGACTCAGGTTTAACCCAAACCTGCAAGGAAGATATCTCACGAAGCGAGGTTCTGGGTTAACTCTTAGCCTGGATAGGAAATCTACCATACAGACTTCTCAAACGGAGAAACCATAATGGGACCTTCGGAATTTGGATGAACAAATCCGAAAGGGGTTTTTGCGAAAGGAGGAAATATAGGGTCCCTAAAGCTTTTGAAAAGGGAGAAGAAATTGGACGTCTCATTGCTGAGACTGAAATAGCTTTTGAAATTTATGATCTTTCGCAGAAGGTTCAGGTTTGACCCTTATCCTGAGTGGGGGAAATCTACCATACAGGTTTCTCAAAACTGGAGAAAGCATGATGGGACCTTCGAAATTTGGACGAACAAATCTGAAAGGGGTTTTTTTGCGAAAGAAGGAAATATAGGGTCCCTAAAGCTTTTGAAAGGGAGAAAGAAATTGGGCGTCTCATTGCTGAGACTGAAATAGCTTTTGAAATTAAATGATCTTTCGCAAATGGTTCAGGTTTAACCCTTATCCTGAATGGGGAAACCACACGGAATCCTTGACTGAAGAAACCGCGATGGGACGAGAAGAGATACTTCAACTGAGTGAGGCAACTCTTCTGGAAGATATAGACAATGCTAAGTT
Source organism: Nuphar pumila (assembly GCF_984573655.1). Classification (NCBI taxonomy): domain Eukaryota; kingdom Viridiplantae; phylum Streptophyta; class Magnoliopsida; order Nymphaeales; family Nymphaeaceae; genus Nuphar; species Nuphar pumila. Next base: position 61,803,641 of record NC_143265.1, read on the forward strand.
GCATAAAAAAATAGATATTGAATGTTTATTCCATTTTTGGAATAGCTAGAAAATTTTGCCAATAGGATAAAATTATAGCTGATTCAAATGCTTGGAAATGTGCACGTATGTGCGAAGATATTTTCTCTTTTACCTAGAGTATTTCCTCCAATGAGGTTAACTCCTCAGTTCTAATAGTCAAATTCAAAATTTTATCACTGATGATTTTCTTCAAGGAAGCTAGCCATTTCCCTGATATGAGAAGTGAAAGAAATATTCTTAATTTCATAAAAGCAGGAAATGAAGAGATATTGATAAAAGAATTCTGCATGAGAAAAGATGACTTTTGGCAACTTTGGCAGTATGATATCTGGGTGTTTTCCCTATGATGATCTTTTTGCACTCTCTTTGAGTCATTGAACTTTCTCGGCTTTTCCCATCATCCTTCATTTGGATGTTCTGACTTTTCTCTCTTTTTCAAGAAAGGGTACGTCACAAACTCCTTCATCTTGGAGATGTTCCGATCCTTCTTTTTCTCAGGGATTATATATGATGTTGGCTCAAAAGGTCTTTAGGTGATAGCTGGAATCAAATATCTTTTAAGGTTTGTCGGTAGGTTCATTGCATCTGCCTTCATCTCGACAGTGATCCGAACTTTCCCTGGAAGGATCCGTCACAAACTCCGTTATCTTGGAGATGTTTCAAATCTTCTTTGGCCCCAGGGATCTACTCGCTTAATTCGCCTTCATCTTGACGACAATTGAGAGATCCCTTTTGCGGATATTTGATTGCAACTTTTAAACGAAAATGAGAAGAGATGGGTTGAGTGGATTCTTTTTATAGCTCAAGACATTTCCACTGCCTGATTGCCAGAAAGTCATTTTAAAACATGCGCCATAGCCAAGATCAATATCAATTCGCTTCTGGCTTTTCAACATCATTGAAGATTTCTTTCATTAATCATATCAAGGATATTTCTCACATCCTTTTGGTTGATCAACAGGAAAAGATTTGAATTTTACCTCTTTTCGCAAAGAGTTTCACCTTTTGGAAGGGAATACTGGAGGTAATCTGAGAAAATTCTTTTTGTGGAGTAAGAATATTTAGAATCAACAAATGCTTTTAGCAAATTGGCAAACTTTTCATGAATTCTTTATGAAATAATCACTCAATATAGATTTTGATGAGACCTTGAGTTGTAATTTTAAGGAAATGATGTAAGAATCAGAGTTTAGAAGACTGGACTGAAGAAATACATTAGGTTTTGGAAATCCCGACCAGTTATGAGAAACTGGATTTTGACGATCCCGACCAGTGAAATCATTGGATTTCAAATCCGGACCAGTAAAAATACTGGATTTGAAAATCCCGACTAGTGAAACGCTGGATTTGAAAATCCCGACCAGTTATAAAACTGGATTTGAAAATCCCGACCAGTTATAAGAACTGGATTTGAAAATCCCGACCAGTTATAAGAACTGGATTTAAAAATCTTGACCAGTTATAGAAACTGGATTTGAAAATCCCGACCAGTTATAAGAACTGGATTTAAAAATCCTGACCAGTTATAAGAACTGGATTTGAAAATCCCGACCAGTTATAAGAACTGGATTTGAAAATCCCGACCAGTTATAAGAACTGGATTTGAAAATCCCGACCAGTTATAGAACTAGATTTAAAAATCCCGACCAGTTATAAAAATTGGATTTGAAAATCCCGACCAGTTATAAGAACTGGATTTGAAAATCCCGACCAGTTATAGAAACTAGATTTGAAAATCCCGACCAGTTATAGAAATTGGATTTGAAAATCCCGACTAGTTATAGAAACTGGATTTGAAAAAGGTTTTATCTGGTGGTTTGAGAGTGATGGAATTTTGGGAGATTATAACCCGAGGGTTGAGAAAATGATGAGATTGTTGAAGATATTGCAATCAAAGGTTGGGAAACTGATAGAATTTGAGAGATTGAAGATCTTGAAGGTTTGAAAATGATAGAATTGAGGAATCGCACTCTAAGGGTTTGATCTTTTGGGGTATATGACCAGCGGGAGCTGGGTCTTTTGGAATACATGACCAACGAGATGCTGGATCCTTTGGAAATACATGACCAGCGAGATGCTGGATCTTTTGGAAATATATGACCAGCGAGATGCTGGATCCTTTTTGGAAATACATGACCAGCGAGATGCTGGATCCTTTGGAAATACATGACCAACGATTGTTGGATCTTTTGGAAATACATGACCAGCGAGATGCTGGATCCTTTTGAAAATACCTGACCAACGAGATGCTGGATCCTTTTGGAAATACCTGACCAACGAGTGTTGGATCCTTTGGAAATACATGACCAATGAGTGTTGGATCTTTTGGAAATACATGACCGGCAAAAAGCTGGATCTTTTGAAAATACATGAAGTTTTGGGAAATTTAAGTAAGAACCTGAATTTAGAAGGAGAAAGGTCTTTGGTCAGAAGACTGATTTTAGAAGGTTACCGGTGTGAGAACCGGGTTTTCCAAATGAGCTCTATATATGATTGAAAAGTTTGAAAAATAGCCAGTGCGAGAACTGGGTTTTGAAGATGAGCTTAGATTTTCAAAATGAGTTTTTAGAAGATAATTCAGGATTTATCCCCTTATCCTGAACGGGGGAAAATAATAAAAAGAATACCTCATTGAAAGGAGGCATCAGGTTTATCCCTTATCCTGAAAGGGTAAATTTTAAAGATAAAGGTAGATGAAAATTTTAATAAGATTGAAAAATTTGTTAAAACTTGACAGAGATGAGCAATAGCTTGATGAAAATTCGGTCAAACAACAAAGTAAACCAAATGAAATAAAAGGACCACAAGATCAAATGAAATTTAACAAAATTTGAGAAAAGAGCTTTTGTCTAATCCTGCCTGCATATGAAGAAAGAAGATGATTATAGATCAAAAATAAAATGCCCCAGTATCATGTAAGAATTGATAGAAGATCATTATTTTATTGAAATGGTGTAAACACCCCAAATTTTCCTCACTCATTCTCAAACAATCCTCCTCAGGCAATGCCAACCCTGTCAGGTCAGTGTAGGAGTCAAACCCCGAGTCAGTTTCAGAAAATCACCATTTTACCCATTTTCATTAGGAAAATTACCATTTTACCCCTAGGTCATCCCGGACCCCAGTCAGTCGGAGTCAACCAAGATCATTGGTCAGTTCAAGACAGTTAGAATATCAGTCATCTCAAGCTCATCTGAGCTCATAATGAATAAACCATTTTCATTTTTGACCATTCCTGCCAGAATGGGATCATTTCTTCAGAAATGAGCTCATTTCTCACTCAAATCCAAGCCAATTGTCTCCAAGTCAGTCATTCATAGTCAGTCATATTCCTCAGAGTCTAACTTGAGCTCATCAGGAGTTCAAGCGCTCCAGTTTCAGTTCGAAATCATTTCTAAGTGTCCAGGAGCCCATTTTAGTCCATTTCAGCTCTTTCAGCTGAAATTGAGCCAAGTTTAGTCAATTGAGCTAGTGTTTGAGCTTCGATTTTAGTTCATGTCAGTATTATTGACCTTTTTTTTTAGCTCAAAGCCAGCTCAAGTTCGTAATTCACTTCACTTCAGTGACCATTCTGAACCATTTCTCTAAAAATGGCAGATTTTCTTGAAAATTTAGTCGGAAAGGTCAATTGTGTCAGTGTCTGATCAGTTCACTTGAGTTCTGAAACTCTAAAACCCAGCTCAATCCAGCTCATTTCAGTTTGATTCAGCTCAAACCCTAATTTTCAGTGTCACTCTAACCTAGTAGAGTTCAAAAACCATTTCTTCAATCATTTTGCAAATTTTATCAGTTTTTATACTTTTTAAACTGGTACAGCTGCCAATCGGGGTCTAACATCTAAAATTCTCCATTCAGGGTCTGCATTTCGCATGTCATTTCTCATCATTTCATATCATTTCTTAGCATTTCATAACATTTCATCACATTTCATTTCATTTTCGAAGTCCAGAACTCCAGTTTTATAAATTTCAATCCAGATTGAGTTTTAAAAGTTTTCAGAAATCAATTTCAAACCTCAGGTTTCCAAAATTGATATTTTTACCCCTGGGAGTCTAAATTTGGAAATATTTTCTCAAGAAAAATAATCTGGATTTATTTCAAACTCAAAATTTTGAATTCTACACTGGATTTGCTTTGCAACGGGGTATTGAACTTCAAAATCCGAGCTCGTTTCAAAAATTGCTTTGTCTGAAAATAAATTTGGAAGTATTTTCTCGAGAAAAACTATTTGGATTTCTTCCAAAATTACATTTTTAAATTTTACATTGGATTTGCTTCGCAACGAGGTATTGAACTTCAAAATCCGAGCTCGTTTCAAAAACTGCCAAAAATAGCTCGTTTCGTTTGGAAACTTTCTGAAAAGACTATTTTACCTCCCTAATCGTCAAAATGAATTTCAAATTCAAAATTTGGACCCGCTCTGAGATGGCCCATTCATTTACATTTCTATTTTATTAAAAAAAAAAAAAAGATGTTTCTTTTTATTTGTTTATTTTTGTTTTTATTGATTTTTATTTATTTTTTATTTTTATTTTTTTAGAGAGGTGGGACCCACGAGGGGGTCGCCCGAACCTCCAGCCCATTTCCTTTCTTTTTCCTCCATTTTCTTTTTTATTTTTATTTTTATTTATATTTTTTTTACTTTCCTTCTTTCTTTCTTTTCTTTCTTTTCTTTCTTTTCTTTCTTTCTTCTTTCTTTTTCTTTCTTTCTTTCCTCCTTTCTTTCCTCTCCCAGCCACTCACGTATACCCTATTCAGCCTCTTCTTCTTCCTCTTTCCCTCTCCTTCTTTCCCTCTTCTTTCCTTTTCCTTCCCTTCTTTCTTTCCCCTTTCTTCCTTACCCCTTTCCATTTCTTCCAAAGCAAAAAGGCAGAAGCCATTCACGTGGATTTCCTTCATGAAATATTATTAGCAACTTAGGTTTTGAGAAATCAAAACCTAAGTTATGAGAAAAAGGTGAAAAAAAGAAAAGGACACGGCTGCTCTCATTCCAATTTCACGGAGATCTCTCTCTCTCTCTCTCTCTCCCTTGATCTCTCTCTTTGTCTCCCTTTGGCTGCAACTGCCAGCCATTGAAGCCACCTCCAAGCTTCCTCCATCAGCCGGTACATCACCCTCCTTGTTGCAGCCGGCTCCTCCTCCGTTTGTAGCATCTACAGCCACCAAAGGGTGCAGCCTTTCACTAGCAGCAACCAGCTCCAACTGCAGGCATCCACGCCTAGCCCTTGCAGCTTTCATCACCACCAATAGTAGCTGCACTACAGCCCAGCCCTTGCAGCCTCTCTCACTCCAGCCATAGCATCTTCAACTGCACCAAGGCAGCCACCACCACCAGCAACTCCTTCAGCAGCAACCGGTTTCCCCTTTAACACATCCTTCACCGCTCCAGCCATAACAACAAAGTAGCAGCAGTGCCATTGCCAAGGTCACTGCTTCAGTCATAACACCAGGGCAGTACGTTGGCCTTGCTCCTTCTTCAAGCACCCTCAAGCATCCCCAACGGTTGAAAGCCTCCTTGGTCTTCTTTGGTAGCACTCCCTCTCCGCTGTAGCAGCAAGGTGGCAGTCACCCTAGCCTTCCCTCCAACCGATCCAAGGTAGGACCCCTCCAGCCATTTTATTTGATCTCACCCAAAATCCATTTTTTTTTGTTTGATCTCTGTTGCAAACTTGATTTAAAAGTCATTTTTGGTTTTGTTTTTTTTTACAAAAGGAATAATTACAGCTTGATGTCAATTAAGCTATGGCGATAGTCGTTTTGGGCTCATTATGTTTTGGAAAGACCATCGTATATGGAGTAAATTCATGTTATCTCCCTTCGTAGGATAGTTTGTCTGAATTTTAAATGTTTTAACTTTACCATGTAGGTCTTTATTTTTATACTTAAATACTCTTTACATTGTACCTTTTATATGTAAAGGCTAAAAAAATGAAAGATTCATGTTGATAGATCGAATCTTTCACTTTATAAGCCAAAATCGAAGATAGATTTATGCCTCCAATAAATTTTCTTTTGCATATTTCATGTCATTCTATATATATAAAAAAAAAATTGCATTTAGCTAAATTTCATCATGTATTTATTCATTTTACATAGTCTTATTGATAGATTGATTTAGAATCTGTAGAGTTTCAAGTTTGTGCAAAGTCCATGCATATTTTTTGTAAATTTCTGCATTAATAAATTCTGTAAAATTTAGAAAAATTAGGATTATATGTCTCTGATCTATTTCCGGAAATTTGATTCAATTTGGGTTTTGGAACCCTCTCAAACCAATCAAATCCCAAACTGGGATTTCCCATTTCCAGAACTTCTAATTTCTGCTTTAGCAGAAAAGAACCTCTGGCACCACCCTCGTGGGAGATTCGGATCGTCCTACAAAAATCATAGTGGATTTATCATTGAATCTACTAGTGATCTGGAAATTTTTATGTTTTTCCAAACAGTTTTGCCTTCTTAAAAAAATCGGATTTCCCTGACCCTTGGGAAAATCTCGATTTTCCTTTGTCAGGGTATAGACAGACCCTAATGCATCAAGTCCTCCAAATCTGTAACCCGTCCGCAAAAACTTTAAACATGAAAGTTGTTCCTAACATAATTTCCTGTCATTTTCCAAAATTTGAAAATTTTTGGATCTGTTTCATTATTTTTCCCGGATTTTCTCTTTCTGTCTAACAGATTCCAATGTCCAAAAATTCCAGAGATTTAGGTCGCTGATAACAGTGTGGCCTTTTCCAAACCGTAACTCGAATCCCAAGGGTATCAAAAGATCAAATCTTTATCTGTTTGTCAGGGACATTTTCCTACAATTTCAACCTTTTTCCCATCTGTTTGCTATTTTGCCCACATTTTCTCCCAAAACCTGTCTGTTTCCCCTAAATCCTAGAGTTGCCGGATTCCGATCTGACTTGCCGGAGTGGTACAGCTCCGACCATAGGTCAAAACCAGAAACTGTAAAAGGAAAAAATCCTTGCCTTACTGTCCTCTGTCACCCCATAAAATTTGGGAAATTTTTATAGAAATTTGATATCCTCAATCTCCTTTAGAATCAATATTTTAGGCAAAAATCATAAAATTTAGGGTTTTTATTTGAATTTTCATATTTTAAAAATACAAAAAAATTAGATTTTCGAGCTCCATTCTGTTTTTAGGGTTATTTTAGGTGTCCATGCCAAATTTGGTTTAATTACAAGTTCATTTGCTTCATGTGTTAGTTTATCTTTAAATTCAGAAGCGAAAATCAGGTTAAATTTGATATTTTCGCCATTTTAGGGTTTTTATCATGTACATAAGCATGTAGAATGATATTAGGGTTAATTTCAATCTCCTTTTCATTTCATATTTTTCAATTTTGCAAAATTTATTTCAGAAAATCCTGGTTTCAAGGACATAGTCTTGTTATCGGGGGTATTTTGGTCATTTTGACCTAAATTTCAAAATTTCAATTTCTAATTATCCAAAATTTCATGCATATCATCATATTTTATCATATTATGTTTGATTTATTTCATTTGATTTTCAAAATTCCAAAATTTATAAAAATTCTTTCAGAAAACCCTGATTTCAAGGTATTCAGGGGTATTTTGGTCATTTTGATCCCAATTTCGAATTTTCAAGTTTATTTTCGAAATTTATTCATTATTTATCATGTTTATATCAAAGGGGGTATGATTTGGGGTTTATATCTGAATAATATCTGATAATTTCCCATATTTTCGGATAAATTCAGAAAAACCTACATTTTTGTGCTAACCTTGTTTTCTAGTTTTGCAGGAACATTCAAGAAGAAGACTTAGCTTTTATTTTTTTTTATTTCAATTCAATGTAACCTCAAATGTAATAATTTGGAATAAGAGTTACTTTTCTGCTTAGAATAGGGTTGCATTGCATATAGTTTAATTTATACAAATTTCAATATGTGATGTATGATTCATGCACATTATTTCAAATTCACTATGGTTTACACGAATGGCACGTGCACAAGCTCTTATGGAGTTTATAAACTCGGTGGGATTTGTATTTATGGCCATAGTCAGAATACGAAGAAAACCAAGATTTATGATCTTCATATTAGCCACATTCAACCTACACACTTAGGCTAACTTCAAAAATGCACTGCATTTTTCAAAACTTTAAAAGGATTTCTCAATTCCTCAATGAAATTCCCTTTTCAAATTCATATTCATTCATTCATATTATTCAAATTGCATTGTTTTCAAATTCATTTTCCAATTTCAATTTCAAAAAAAAAAAAATCAGTTTTCTCAAGAATTTCTAAGTCTTTCTCAGGATCTGATTTTCTCAAAATCCTAAGTTTTCAAATGACATTTCAAAGCATTTCCCAAGTTCCAATCAAGATTTTCCTATGTTTTCAAATTCTCAAATTTCAAAATCCCAAGTTTTCAGAAATCGATTTTCTCATATTTTCCAGTTTTCCTGAGAATTCATTTTCCATTTCAAAAGTCATTTTCCAATGAATTTCTTAGATTTTCTCAGAATTCTCAAATCCATTTTCTCAGAAAAGCAATTCCAAATTTCAAAATCGATTTTCTAAAGTTCAATTTTTCCTAAGAAATCACTTTCCAATGCAAATTTCTGATTTCCAATAAAATTCAATGATTTTCCCAGGAATTCCATTTTAAGCATTTTCCAGGAATTTTCTAAATGCATTTCAATTTTCCAAAGCAAACATCATATTTTCTCAAACTTGCATTTTTCAAAATTCCATAGCACAAGCCTGATTCTTTGTGCATTCTAGGAAAAATAGAGCATAATTTAGATATTTGAGTCAAGTTAAAGCACATAATTGATCTTTGGTTCAATTACCCTTGGTAAAGGCGCCAGGAACGGTTGAACCTCGTACCGACAGGCGGATCCCATTCCATTGAATTTTCCCGCAAATTTTCAAAACGGAGGCGAGTAAATTTTTAAAACAATTTTCAAAACTTTGGTCGAGTTTGACTCGCAAATTTGTTTCTCTCTCGCAAGGGAGGGGAAAAATTTTGCGATGATAACAGGTTTGGCGACCGAGATGGGACCTGTCCTCGCCTGATCAATTATGTGCTTTAACTTAGCCCAATTGTCAAAATTATGTTCTATGAAATGTCAGCTTTAATTCCTGATATCATGTGAACCTAGGAGCCTAGACTTGAACCCAGCTGACATGGATTGCATGTAGACTAGGCATGGTTTGGTAGGACCATATTGAAGAGAATTATGCATGCTCACTTAGACTTAGGTCTGAAATACAACACTCCTCAATCTAGGACTTGTATGAAAACAATGTTTGCTTCTTCAAAAAATTTCAAAATTCTATCTCTTTAGGACTTAGAGCCCTCTGTTTGCCTGCATGTGATCATATTTCAAAAACCACCCCACCTATGTCTACCCGGTCTTCACGTTGTTGGGCTCTCTTCCAGAACCATAGTTCGGGACAGAGCCTCACAACTGGGCCACTTATTTGGGCTAACGCCCCCCTGCCACGTACCAAGGGCCATAGTCCAACGTATATCGGCAGGCGCTCAAGGATGTTGGGAAAACACAAGCCTAGACCCGGAGATGAGTTTTATGCCACGTACATCGAGCCTCGGCTCGAGTATATCGGCATAGCATGATTGGACACAGTTGATCTGAGCCTAGAGTCAGGATTAGGGTCCTAAAGCTCTTTCAAAATCAATGCATTTAGAGTTGGCTTCTTAGGGATTGCTGTATGTGCATAATTGTTTGTAATTGAATGTATGATATTCATTTTCGCCTTATTTTTTTCAGTTTTTCCAAAATACCGAACAATTTTCCAAAATACCTCATTTTTCATCTTTTATGAAATATCTCATTTTTCTCAAAAACCCTGGACAATTTTTCCAAATTATCCACCTTTTCTTCAAAACTCTAAGAGATTTTCCATTCTTTCGTTCCTCTGGACTTCGAATTTCCAGCTTTCATTTTATCCTGCCTGCAATTTTCAAATTTCTTGTATTTTCCAAAGTCTAATTCCAGTCTTCTTGTCTTTCAGTCCAATGGCATCCAGTCAACTCGATTTTGTTTTTCCTGAGGGTCACATCTCCTATGAGGTGCGACAAAGTCTTCCTGAGCATCGATCTCTTAGCACCGGACCCTTCTTCCCCCGGTGGTACTATGTCTGGTTCAAAAACTTCTCTCGTATATTTCTGGACCACTTGAGCGATTGCGGGTTGGAATTGGCATCTGCAGTGGGAAAGTTGACAGTCAACGGCAATCTGATTCATGCACTGGCAGAGCGGTGGAATCCGCGCACTTGCACGTTCTGGTTCCCGTGGGGCGAGATGACACTACTGATGGATGAATTTTCAGAGATTATGGGACTGCCTGAGCCAGCCGGTCGGCCTGGAGATCCGTTAGAGCAGCAGTTTCTGATCAATGTCAAGGGTCTGGACCCCAAAGATGCTGACAGGGTGCAAGTCTTGGCCACTGATTGAAGAAAATGGGAATGAGTACGTGAGTCTGATCGAGATCTACCGACAGTATGGAGAATTCGCAGAAGTCAGCTCGTTGTCCAGGACAGCTCGAGAGAGAATTCAGCATGCAATAGTTTTGTGTACTGTGGGACTTGCTTTCTTTCTAGATGGACAGAATTATGTGGATGTCAGAATAGTTCAACTTTTGAGAAGATGGGGAAGTCGACAGACCAGCCGTCTCTCGATAGCCATGGACGCGCTTGCTTTTCTATACAGAGGACTGACCCGCTTCACACTTGGAGAGTCCATCTTAGTCGAGGGATGTACTTATGCTCTTCAATCTTGGTTCCTTCATCATGTACCGACCAGAGCTAGTTTATTCAGATACAACGGCAAGGAGCTCCTTCCAGTTGCGCGGTACCGATTCCTGATCGACTATCTGTAGGAAGAAGAAGTGGTGTGGGACTATTTTAATCGAGAATTATCGCCTCTCAGATACACCTATGCATATGGCAAGAGATTCAAGTTGCTTGGTCCATTCTTCTGTGCTTACTATCATCCGGAGCGGTGTGTTTGACAGTTTTCTCAGAGACAGAAGCACATAGAGATGCGGCTGCTATCAGGAGTCGTGCCAGAGTTCGACCTTACATCAGCACAGTGGTCCGGAGCATACCATTCTGCCAGATATGGCTGAGACTCTTTTGTTACTCTTCCGCTTTTTTCCGGTCCTCGTGTCTCTGCTAGTTATAAAGAGTGGTGGCAAATTGTCTGTCCGCCCCCTCTTTCTCAAGTTTATTATTGATGCAATCATGTTTTCTTTCAATAAATAAAAATCTTGCAAATTCTTCAATTCTTGGTTTGACGACCTCGCCTAGGTAACAAGGCTTAATTTTCAGTTGTTTATTTTCTTTGCAAAGGAATGACAACGCAATTGTCGTAATCCCAGCGACGACTCAATCCCTAGTAATGGGATATTCTTTCAAATTGTCTACCAAAATTCTCAGCGAATATTTTCTTCCAATCAAAATCTCTCTCAAAAGCCTAACCATCGATTTTGCCCTGCAGAGAGCATTCATGACAGTCAATGGTTCAAACAAGGTCAGGGAAGAAGACTGCACCAGTCGAGGGAATCGCATATTCGACAGCTTCAGACGAAGAAATGGATTCCCCGCGCTCAGGCAAAAATCAGGGGCAACAGGTTGAGGATGACATTGATCCTCAAATGTATGCCATGTTTAAGAAGATGATGACCAAAATGTTGGCAGAGCAAGCGGAAGCTAGTATAAAGAAGACCCAAGTCAAGCCAAAGGCTAAGGGTCATGCAGTCAAGAAGCAGGTGAAAATGTCTAAGAAACATGTCCAACATGTTGATACAACTGATGAAGAAGGATCAACAGAAGGCACAGATGAAGAGTTTGAGACCCATCAAGCATTCCGCAAATCTACTCAGGGGCAGGGGTCAGCCCACAAATTCAAAGAGTAGTCTGTCAATGACTCTGACCAGCCGCAGTTCAAAGATGTGGTCAGAATGCTTCGAGACCTGCAGGCCCGCGACAAGGGCAAGAAAGTCTTCACCAGCGAAGACTTCTATGATGGTTTGGATGGGGATGACAATCTCGAGAATCTCCCCAAAAAGTTTATCAAATTCGATGGTTCTGGCGATCCCAAAGCTCATCTCGCCATGTTCTTCGTTGAATGCTCCAGATTCAAGCGAAACAACCGGGCACTTTTTCTATGTTTCCCTCGTAGTCTGGAGGGAACCGCAGCTAAATGGTACTCGGAGCATGTAAATCCAATTGAATTGAAAGAATTTGATAAAGTGGTGAACATGTTCATCGAGCGATTCCTCTTCAATGCTAAGGCACTTCCCACCCTCAGTCATCTCTGTGGCCTCAAACAGAGAGAAAACGAAAAGGCAAGAGATTTTATTCACCGCTGGAGGTCAGCTTGCAACAAAATGAGAGACCCCATATCAGAGGGGCATGCTCTATCCTTAATTCTAAGCAACTTCTCATAGCCTTTGAGAGGCCTCATCTCTACTGCACCATCAAGGACATTCATTGAACTGACAGAGCGAGCCGAATGGCTCGAGTTGAGCATGGAAAATGGTTTCTACGAAGGCTTCACTTTCACCAAGAACAATGGCCAGAATGAGCAGAAGAAGAAGACTCACTTCACTCATTCTGTCAGAAATAATAATTGGAACCACTGTAAGGGGCAGAACAAAGATTTCTATTATGGGGCAGGAAGTTCCAACAAGAACGATCAGAAAGGCAAGTCAGTGCCTCAATACAATAAGCCACTTCAATTAGAACAGGGACCGAAGCCCCGAGAAAAAGTAAAGCATGAAGGGTGGAGTTATGACAGGAAATTCACTCCACTAGACCAATCCCTCGAGACTGTGCTCGAGTATATGTTGACCAAGGAGATGGTCAAACTGCCTAGGCTGGCCGATCCCCCTGTTCCCATGGGAAAATTCAAAGATCAGTTCTGTAAACTTCACAGAACAGTGGGACATAATACTGAGAACTGCTTCGTTCTCAAGAATATTGTTCAGGATCTCATCGATAAGAATCTTCTGGTAGAGGGTGTCGAAGATGAAAATATGGATATTCTGAAGAAACCCTTTCCTCATCATTCTACAGCGGTCATTCCTGAACAGCCTTTTCAGCCATAGGAGCATATCAGGCCATGCTCTAAAAAGGATATACAAGTCCAACATCAGGTCCTTGTGCTGCAGCAGGCTCAGTCCAAAGCTCAGAAGATGGACCTCATTGCAGCCTTTGGAAAAATAAAAGTATCTGACAAATCCGCTGGGGTATCTCCTGAGGTGGCTAAAAGAATGCCATGGCTCCCCAAACACTTTATTAAGCCCGCCCCTGAGAAAAATGAGACATACACACCACAGCCGATAATTGCATTATCCGATGTCTCAATTTTGGACTTAGCTCAAGCCTCCACTAAACACCAACAGGTGTTGAATAATCTGTTGCGGAAAATCAAAGTGAAACCGAGCATAACTCTTGAAGACATGGCCCAGATAGTCAATCAGGCCATGACAAATGCTCCAATCACTTTTTCAGATGAAGATCTTTCCAAGCCGCATGTGTTTCACAACAACGCTTTGTATGTTGTGATTCGAACCAGAGGAATGACTGTTCCTCATGTGCTGATAGATGGAGGCAGCAACCTCAATATATGCCCAGAAATGACAGCCAAAGCTTTGGGCATCAAAGAAGAGGAATATATCCTGGACCCGATCACCATCTACGGGTTTGATAATCATGGCCAGACAGCTAAAGGGAAAATTTTCTTGGAAATTTTCATTGACTACTCGGTACACTATGTCCTCTTTCATGTGGTCAATGTACCCCCAACGTATAATCTGTTGTTGGGACGACCGTGGATTCACAACACGAACGCGGTGCCGTCTACTCTGCATCAGTGTGTCAAGTGGTCAAAAGGTGGAATGATCACAACAGTCTTGGGCGAGGATCCGGAGAAGAGGCTTGCACAACCCATGGTTCCTAGGCCCACTTTCACTACTGATATCCCTAGCATTAGGGGCATTGATGAGGTCAGCTTTGAAGAAAATTCAGGAATACTGCAGACGGCTGAACAGCCAGCACATACAGTGGCCATGACTCGATGGAGAGGCCCACAATTTTTCAAGATTGGAGGACGAATTGACTATAGTACATTCAAAGATCATCCACTGTTCTCCCAATTTATGAAGGCCAAAAAGGGATTTGATCTGTTAGTAAAGCATGGTTATCAGCCTTTTCAAGGCCTGGGAAAAAATGGGAATGGTCGTCTCGAGCCAGTAATTCCTCAGCACTATCCTCAGAGGGCCGGATTGGGCTTTAGTGGCAGAAGATCTCAGAAGGGCACTATCTTTATCAAAGGGACGCACTAAGGGCATCTGCTTGTCTTTCATTTCTATTATTTTGTTTTCATATTTAGGATGATATCCTGTTTCATTTCAGTCATTGTCCTCAATTCAATCTTTCAATAAAGTTACAAATTTCCTTTGTCTATCTGGATGCCATTTGTCTCTTTACTTCTCGTTATCAAATCTTTGAAAATTTGCCATTATTTTGCTCTTTTATCTTTCAAATTATTTTCTTAACAAAAGTAATTTGTTTTATGATAGGCGATTTTCCTGAATCGATTTATTCTCCAATTTTCAGAATGTCTTCCCGATCTATCAAGAAGCTCGTTCTTAATCCAGAGGCCTTTTCAAAGCCAACAGTGATTCATCAGGTTAAAATAAGAGCAGAATGTAGTCAGATTACAAAGCAGTCAGAAGAACCTGCAAAATTTGATTCAGCTCTTCAAGAATTACCAGAATTTGCAGCAATTCAGAAACAAGATGAGCCATCATCCTTAGTTCAGGATCCGACTGAGAATATCAACATTGGATCAGAAGACGATCCTAAAATTCTCAAGATTGGCAGCAGTTTGAGCCCGAAAGAGAAAGAAAGGCTCACCCGTTTTCTCAAGCAACATGAAGAAGTGTTCGCGTGGACGTATGAGGACATGCCAGGTCTAGATACCAAATTGGTTGAGCATCGTCTCATCCTAAAACCAAATGTCAAGTCGGTTAAGCAGAAACTGAGAAAGATGGATCCTCGAGTGGAACAACAAGTTAAGGAAGGTCTAGAAGACCTACTCAAAGCAGGGTTCATTCGAACCATTGACTATCCAGATTGGCTAGCAAATATTGTTGCTGTTCCCAAGAAAAATGGTAAAGTTCGAATTTGCATCGACTTCAGAGATCTCAATAAAGCGACTCCTAAGGATGATTATCCACTTCCTAATATTGATCTTTTGATTGATAGCACAACAGGTCACGCTATATTCTCCTTTATGGATGGATATTCCGGATATAATCAGATCAAGTTGGCCGCTTGCGATCAGTCCAAGACATCTTTCACTACTCCTTGGGGCACTTTTTGTTATACAGTCATGTCATTTGCGCTTAAGAATGCTGGAGCCACTTATCAGCGTGCTATGGCCGTCATTTTCCATGATCAGATGCACAAAATCATGGATGCCTATGTCGATGATATTCTGGTAAAGTCCAAAGAAGAGGAAGATCACATCAAAGCTCTCAATCAAGTTTTCAAGCGGCTCATTCTTTACAAGCTAAGACTCAATCCACAAAAATGTGTTTTTGGAGTTGAATCTGGCAAATTGTTAGGCTTTCTAGTCAGCAAAAAAGGGATAGAAGTTGATCCCGCTAAGGCCAAAGCTATCATTGACATGTCTCCCCCGACTAATCAGAAAGAATTGCGTAGCCTTCAGGGACGCATGCAATCAATTCGGCGATTCATATCCAATTTGGCCATGAGATGTGAGCCTTTCAATCATTTGCTCAGGAAATGAGTGAAATTCGAATGGGGACCAGAGTGTCAGCAATCGTTCGAACGCATCAAGAAATATTTGCTCAATCCTCCTGTTTTAAAGCCGCCAGAATTGGGGAAACCCCTACTACTATACATTTCAGTTAATCAAGTTGCTTGTGGTGGATTCTTGGCGCAATACGAAGAAGGCAGTCTGATAGAGCATGCCATTTACTATGTGAGCAAAACCTTCATTGATTATGAGAAGAAATACTCTCAGATAGAGAAGACATGTCTGGCTCTGGTTTGGATGTGTCAGAAATTGAGACACTATCTGTTGACATCTGAAGTCAAGATCCTATCCAAATTAAATCCTCTCAAGTATATTTTAGAGCAACCCTTCCTCAGTGGACGGATTGCCAAATGGCAGGTTCTATTGATGCAATACGATTTGGAATATGTCTCTCAGCAATCTATCAAGGGCCAAGCAATTGCAGATCAATTAGTAGATTTTCCTCTAGCAGAGGATGTTAAAGTCGAGGATGATTTCCCCGATGAGCGGATCTGTAATATTCAACAATCCCCAATTTGGAATTTATTCTTTGACGGTTCCAAGAATATGGCAGGCATAGGAATAGGGATTCTGTTGATCACACCTAAGAAGGAGATGATCCCCTTTTCTCTCAAATTAGATTTTCAGTGCACTCATAATATGGCCGAGTATGAAGCTTTGATACAAAGTCTGAAAATTCTACAAGACTTCAATGTCAAAAGAGTGCATGCTTATGGCGACTCTTTGCTCGTTGTCAATCAAGTCTTAGCTGAATGGCAAGTGAAGGATCAGAAATTACTTCCTTATCAGAAGATCGTCTCAGCTCTTGTTAGCAATTTCGAAGAATTCCAACTTTTCCATGTCAAGAGAGACTTCAATCAAATTGCAGACAGTTTAGCCAATCTGGGATCCATCATGTCTTTCAAGAACGAAGAATCTTGTCGCTCCTTTGAAATTGGCAGACTTGATCAACCTGCTTTCGTTCCAGTAGAGCAGATAAACCAGGCTGAGCAAAAGAAGAAGCCCTGGTATCATGACATGAAGAATTTCATTGAAACTGGCGATTTTCCTCCAGAACTCTCAAAGAAAGAGCGGCGAGCAATTCAGCGCATGTCTGCTCGATATTTTATTCTTGCTGACGTCCTTTATCGTCGTGGATTCAGCTCTGAATATTCCAGATGTTTGGACGAAAAAGAAGCCAAAGAAGTTGTGCAAGAAGCACATGAAGGTATCTGCGGTGGTCATGTTGGCTACCAAACTCTTGTCAAACAAATCATCCGAGCAGGCTATTACTGGAGAACTATGCAACAAGATTGTTATCGTTTTGTGAAGAAGTGCGTTCAATGCCAGATGCATGCACCTTCCATTTATGCGCCAGCGACATATTTGCAATCTGTCGTCTCGCCATGGCCATTTTCTATGTGGGCTTTTGATGTTGTTGGCCCCATTACTCCTTCTACTTCAAATGACCATAAATATTTTCTTGCTGCAACAGAATATTTTACTAAATGGGTAGAAGCAGTCACTCTACGCATAGTAGAAGGTCAACATGTGGTCTCATTCATCCATAAGAATATCCTATGCCGTTTCGGCATACCACATGATATTGTGTCAGATAGTGGCAGTCATTTCAAGAATGAGAGAATGAGGACTTTCTGTTTGAAGTTCAAAATTCATCATCATTTCTCTGCTCCTTATTATCCTCAAGGAAATGGCCAAGCAGAGGCCACCAATAAGATTTTGATTCGAATCCTGAAGCGAACTTTGGAAACAGGCTATGACTGGCATGAGAAGATTCATGATGCATTGTGGGCGTATCGAACCACCATTCGAACTCCAACTAATGCTACTCCATCAGAACTTGTCTACGGAACCGAAATAGTATTGCCTCTACATGTTCAGAAACCTGCTCTGAAATTTGCATCACTTCTCGAATTACCTCTTGATCAGTATCAGCAACAGCGGCTAGTACAGCTTGATTTGTTAGATGAAAGAAGACTCAGAGCAGCAGAGTACGCTCAATCATATCGTCAGAGGATAGCCAGACAATATGCAAAATCAGTCATTGAAAGAAAATTTTGAGTCAATGATCTAGTGCTCAGATCAACGACTTATCTCAAGCACCACCCAAGTGGAAAGTGGTCACCAAATTGGGAAGGTCCCTATGTTGTCAAAGAGGCACTACCTCGTAATTCATATCGACTCATCAATGCCGACGGAGTGGAATTACCAGATCCCATCAATGCTCGGCATTTGAAAAAATTCTATACTTAAACCATGTCTTATTCTTTGTAATTCCTCCAAATTTTGTTCAATAATGGTTAAATTCTCCTTTCCCAGTTATACTGGGGCATTTTTAAAATTTTGTTTTTATCTACAAATATCCTGTATGCAGGCAGGATAAACAAATCTCTCATTTTGCATGCATGTGCATTCATTTATATCATTTTCATATTTGCATTTGCATGCATTCATTCGCATTCATTTGCATCCATATGTATCAAATTCATTTCCCCTTCAGGTTAAGGGATAAACCTGAACTACCCATTCAGGATAAGGGATAATTCTGAGACCCCGACAATCATTCTCGTTACAATTCCCAAATACTTTAAGAGCATAGGTCTCTTTTAAAAATTCAAATTTCAAATTAAAAACAAGGTATATTTTCAAAACTCAGTGCTTGAACTGGTACAATTTTGAAATCCAGTGCTCAAACTGGTACACTTCCAAAATACAGTGCTCGAATTGATATATTTTTAAAATCCAATGTCTATGTTGACATATTTTCAAAACCCGGTATTCATGCTGGTGTTCTTTCAAGATTGAGCACTTGTGTTAGTGTCTCACTGGTGGGTCGTATCAGTCAACCTCTCGGGTTCAGTCTTTGTGCTGATCATTCATCAAACTTCAAATTCCAATTACCAATTTTGGCCCTCAGGCCATCCAATTTCCAAATTTCTAATTTCGACCTTTGAGTCAACCAATTTCAATTTCGACCTTTGGGTCAATCAATTCCAATTTCGACCTTCGGGTCAATCAATTTTCAATTTCCAAATTCCAAATTCCAAATTTCTAATTTCAAATATCAAATTTCAAATTTTCAAATTTTCCAAATTCCAATTTCGACCTTTTGGTCACTCAATACCAATTTCAATCATTTTCTCTTGCGAGAGACCCTTTTTATAGGGAGAGTTCAAGGGAGCTCGTTCTTTTCACATGCTATCCTTTGTTCACCTAGCCCCTTTTCAGGGAGAGTTTGAAGGGACTCGTGTCTTTGTGAACTGTTTGCAAAACAAATTTCCAATTTCATACAAGGAACCCTTAGTTCAGGGAGAGCTTCGACGAAAGTTCGCTTTCCTTGTAATCATAATTTCATACTAGGCCATTTCATTATGAAGGACCCTCTTTTCGGGGAGAGTGTGATGGACTCGCTCCTTCATGACCATTTCCCCGACCTCACCATTACCGCCCCCCTTTCCATAAGAGAAGCCTAATATTAGGAAGTTTTGACGAAAGCTTGATTTCTCTTCGAAAGTTCGTTTTGCAAACACCTCCTCTTTAGGGAAGAGAGGACTAATTCCTATTTCCAATTTCTGAATCTTCTCCTTTGGGGAAAGGAGAAGAAAATTTTTGTCATGGATGCGTTGCGTTGTGCTTCAAATACTCGCTTCCACAAAGGATTTCAAGAAAATCTTGCCAATTTGTCATTAAATATTTGTTGATTTCAAAATCTTTATTGCACAAAAACATTACCTCAGAATACCTTCAGTATTACTTCCGAAAGGACAAAGCTTTCGCGAAAAAGGATTTAAAATTCAGAATCTTTCTATTGGCCGACCAATAGGATGAAGAATAAATCCTCGATATGGCCAGCAAAAGGAAATTCAATGTTGTTACAAAGCCATAAGTGATCGGTATTGATCGCAGTTAATGGCACATTTTTAAAGATCATTCTTGAAAAATAAAGCAGTCGAAATATCCTGGGTGGTACAGAAAAATCCATTAAATCCCTATATCTCCTCAATCACTTAAGCTGCAATTAAATATCTGCAAAAGGGATCTCTCAATTGTCGTCAAGATGAAGGCGAATTATGCGAGTAGACCCCCGGGGCCAAAGAAGATTTGAATCATCTCCAAGATGACAGAGTTTGTGACGGATCCTTCCAGGGAAAGTTCAGAGCACCGTCAAGATGAAGGCGACTGCGATGAGCCTCCCGACAAACCCTAAAAGATATTTAATTTCCGCTATCATCAAGAGATTTCCAACCAATGAGCCAATAACCGTCGATATAATCCCTGAGAGAAAAAGAAGGATCGAAACATCTCCAAGATGAAGGAGTTTGTGACGTACCCTTCCAAATAAAAAGAGAGAGAAAAGTCAGGATATCTCCAAAATGAAGGATGATGTAATAAAATCCCCAAAAGCCTAAGAGAGCTCTAATTTTGCCAAAAAAAAAAAGTGGGCAGAAAGATCATCATGAGAAAAGAATCCCAGGATATCAGACTGCCGAATCTGTCAAGAATCTTCTTTAAGATTTGTGAAATTCTATTATCAATATTCCTTCACCAATTGCTTTCACAATATCAAGAATACTCTCTTTTCTATTCATATCAAGAAAATTGATAGCCTCCTTGAAAGAAAGTCAATTGCAAGAAACTTGAATTCAAATCTGGATTCTACGAAGTTACGCCCAGTCGGAGGTAATACTTCAGGTAGAAAAGAGGGAATATTTTCAAAACAATGTGCATCATTTTAAATTATTTTGAATCAACAATAATTTTTAATATTTTGACAATATTTTCTAGCTATCCTGGCATGAAGCGAGAGCTTGAGGTTCATCTTTGGCGCATCCTGACATCAGTTGTTATCCCTTTTAAGGACTTGATAACGGGAGTTTTTAAGATTTCTTCCCTTCTGTTGGTATAATCTGAGCGCCTGGGCTCTCAGATTCGCACACTTCCCTGTGTCCCCACTGTCCCACCATAGACAGTCCACTTTCGGCTTGAGGTTAAGCCACCAATCATTTTCTCGCAAAAGGTCACCAATTTCAAAAGTTATTTAGTCTCAGCAATGAGGCGCCCAAAATCAAACCCCTTTTCAAGCTTTAGGGACCCCAATTTCATCCTTTTGCAAAACCCCTATCGGATTCATTGTGCGAAAATCCAAAGGTTCCATCATGGTTTCTTCCTTCGAGAAATCCATTTCATTTTCTGCCCAATCAGGATAAGGGTACAAACCTGAGCCTCCTTTGATGAGGTATTTTATTTTCTGCCCAATCAGGATAAGGGTACAAACGTGAGCCTCCTTTGATGAGGTATTTCATTTTTTGCCCAATCAGGATAAGGGTACAAACCTGAGCCTCCTTTGATGAGGTATTTCATTTTCCGCCCAATCAGGATAAGGGTACAAACCTGAGCCTCCTTTGATGAGGTATTTCATTTTCCGCCCAATCAGGATAAGGGTACAAACCTGAGCCTCCTTTGATGAGGTATTTCATTTTCCGCCCAATCAGGATAAGGGTACAAACCTGAGCCTCCTTTGATGAGGTATTTCATTTTCCGCCCAATCAGGATAAGGGTACAAACCTAAGCCTCCTTTGATGAGGTATTTCATTTTCTGCCCAATCAGGATAAGGGTACAAACCTGAGCCTCCTTTGATGAGGTATTTCATTTTCCGCCCAATCAGGATAAGGGTACAAACCTGAGCCTCCTTTGATGAGGTATTTCATTTCCCGCCCAATCAGGATAAGGGTACAAACCTGAGCCTCATTCTGATGAGGTATCTCATTTTCCGGTCAGGTTAAGGGTACAAACCTGAGCCTCATTTTGATGAGGTATTTCATTTCCCGGTCAGGTTAAGGGTTAAACCTGAGCTTCGTTAATCGCTATCACAATAATATATGTCATAGTAAATCATGATAGACTGGTTCGATTTACGTACCTTGGTCACAATTTTCTTTACTTCATTCCTGTAAACACCCCAAATTTTCACTCACCTTCTTGACATCTCCATCAATTATCCCATTTCAGTTCTCTGGAAGCAATTAAGGGCAAAATGGTCATTTTCTGAGATTGAAGCTGGCAGAAAGTCCAAAATTTCATTCTTGAGCCTCAAAATTTCTATATTTAGGTTCAGAGACATCTTCAAACTGCAAATTTTTAAAATCTTATTCCTGACAAGAAGTTAGAATTTCTAATTCTAGATTCAGAATGACATTTCATAGAACATGTCTTTGCATAGCATTACATGAACACTTTGCAGCATTTCACTGCACAGCATGTCAGTTTGAGATCCAGAACTCCTGATTTTCAAAATTGTCAATCCAGATTTGATTTTTAAACTTTTCAAAATTGATTTTCAAAACCCTGGGTATTCAAAATTACCAATTTTTTCCATTTTACCCCCAGGACTTTGAATTACAAAAGTCTTTCTCAAGGAAAATAATCTGTATATTTGGATATTGATTTTATCTCAAAACTTTTTACAAAAAGATTTTAAATCTCTTTACAAAACTTTTTGTATCTCCTTTATCCATAATTTTGCCCTGAAAAACCATTTTTTTCCAAATTCTTGAAAACAAACAAAGGTTTATCTCGTATTATAAAAAATTCAAAAAAGAGGTTATTTCTTATGTTTTTATTTTCCAATAAATGGAGCGGGACCCGCTTTTGAACTAGCATCATACTCAGATTCCCAGGTAAGTTTCTTATTTTCAAGCGGGACACACCCGGAGATCGCACCAGTTAGCAAATTCTTCTTTTTAATTTCTTAATGTTATTTGTTTATTTATTTATTTATTTTTAGTTAGTGGGCCCACACACATGTGGCACCCCAATTGAAAATAAAAGATTTGCAAAAACAAAATAAAACTTTATTTTTCAAAAGGATTTTAAAAGTGGATTGAGGTGGCATTTCCATAAAAGCCTCTCATATTTTATTATTCATTTTATTTCTTTTCATTTATTTGCTTGAATAAGATTTCTTTTTAAAAAAATAAACAACCTTAAATGGCACAGCCAAACTTCCCTAAAGAAAAAAAAAACACACAAATAAATTTCATCTTACCTAGAACTTAGGTAAATGAAATGAAATATTTGAAAAAAAACACAAGAGGTGCCCCTTTTGAAAATGGCTACATTGAATTCTGCAGTTTTGAAAACTTTCAAAAGAGGTGTAACAGAATTTCAAAAGGGGAAAGCTCTGATCTTTTGAGGGAAGGAACTGAAAATCTTTAAAAGGGGAGAGCCTGGCCGATTGAAAGGGGGGGAAATTTGATTGTTCTTGTCTTTTTGGGTTTCTCGCAGGGAGTTTCTTCTCAGCAGCGTGAAGAAGCATTTCCCCATTTTTCTTCCACCTCCAGCCAACTGCTGCTCCTGATCTTCATTCAATCCAACAGAGATCCAGCGTGTTCCTGCACCTTCCTCAGCCCACCAGCAGAGGAACTCCAGTGTGAAGCCTTTTCCCTTCTCCTAGCAGGAAGGCAGATCCTTTTTAGCCTCTGCTCATCTCGGCTAAGAGGGGGCAGGTCTCCAACTACAACTTTCCACACCTCTATCAGCTGAAAGCCCTTTGGAGGGTCTGTTTCCCTTACTTCCAGTAGGAGAAAGAGGGCAATCTGAGCTTTTTCTCTTTCTGGACCCAGATCTGCAATTTCTGCTCCCTCTTTCTTTCAAGCCAGCCGCAGGTCACACAGCAGCAGAGGATCCAGCGGATCCCTCTTTTTCTTCAGCTCACCAGCAAGAAACTCCAGCCAGCATCTTCCCATCTGCCTTCAGCCCAGCAGAGATCCAGCAGGAAACTGTCTCTTCTTCAGCCCACCAGCAGATTTCCAGCCATCTGATCTGAGTTTGGACTGTTGATGAATCAAAGCTGAACAACAAACTTTTATCAAGATTTTTTTACAAGGCATCCTCGTGATAACCGTCCAGATTTTCAAACAAGGTAGTAATGATTCATTTCAAGTTGTCCATAGTTTTTTTTTTTAATGAAAGTTGAAGGGCTGATGTCAAATATCCTATTGCATCTGGAAATATATTCTCTATCTTTCTACTGTCTATGTCTGTTTCCCTATAATGATCTTTTAAGCCTTCTTTCTTGTAAGTTTCAGCTACTTGAAGTTTAGCAGGCATTTGCTCCACAGTTGCTATTATATATGTATCTTTTGTATTGGTCAATTGCTTGATGAAGTTTTGTTTTTTTTTCTTTCTTAAGTGTTTGTTACAGTTTGTTCCAAGTAAATGAGTAGTGATATACTGGATTCAACTCCATTAGGGAGAGAACAGGAAATACTTCAATGGAAAAGCCAAGTTCTATATGATGATCATTGAATTTGTAGAATATGGAAATCTTGTAGAGTGCCTTTACATATCTTAACTTGATAGTGAAAGCATGCACAATATATTTTTTTCCCTTAGATATAAACTTCTTTTACGTGAGATAGTTCAACCGGTATAATCAGTGAAACTTGTGTGTGCTTTTCATTTGAAACGGTCTGATAGTCTTCGTCTTTGACATTGGTAAGCTTGTCCTAATGTTCTTTCGCTGTATTTTCTGCATTTGTGCCCAAAGTATGTAATTTTTCGTTGTGGAATTGGGATTGATCGTACAAGTGACTTCTTCATCATGGAGAAGTTGGATATGATCATCTCACGTATATGGGCTTGGTTCTTAGGTGTTACTAGGTAATATGTCTACTGCATTAGGAATCCTGAAGATTCACATATTTTTTTTTCATTTAACCACCTTTTATCTTTAATAGAGAGATTGATATTTTGTTTAATATGGTGTTCATCTATGTTGATAGATTGCAAAGATTACTATCTAGAAGACGTCAGCCATTGTCTGGATAAAACAATTTTCATGTGATTGATATGAAATCTTGGCTACATCCATACCCAGGCATTTTTTCTGCAGGTACCCAGTCTTGATAATTAGCCATATTCATGAACGAATATATCCATATCCATTCATGATCTCTAGACCATCTTTTGCATGCTTTGTTATTGATATATAGGGAAGCTCCATACCCAATTTTATTGAGAAATATGTTATAATTTGGGAATTACGGCTTTGAAAAATCACCTACAGAAACTGTATATACCCTGTATTTCTATACGCAAATGACTTAGTCTTTACGAAAAGAGCATTTTGCCAAAAAGCGAAGCCTTTCCAATAGGGGCTTCATTCGTCAAGCAGAATCTTGAACGAGGAGCGGTAAAGGAATCACATTGGCGATTTGGAGTTAATCTTCATTTGAACACTTATTTACGCGCCATATATGTAATATAAGCAGAAGTTTATGCTTTATATGGCGGCAGCGTAAAGGAAATGCATATACTATTGTTCAGGGTGTGTAACTAAACAAAATATTCTACATATATATTTGCAGAAAGCAGGAGCCTTGGCATCATTTAACGCGACAGCGTAAGTAAATGCATAATCGAAAGTACATTAATCAGAAATTGCAGAAAGCAGAGAGCCTTGGCATCATACGACGCGACGGCAAAGGTAAATTACACAGCCTTAGCGATATAAGATGCGACAACCCATTTTCAGACAATATACACCCAGATCTATATCCAACGATAGTTATAAGGTGAGCGAGTGAACACCGAAGTGTCTTAGAGGGTTCAACCAGAAACTAGGGCGAGATACCATTTTAAGAACGCATATACTGTGTATTCAAACATATATATCTAACGATAGTTACGAGGCGAGTGTGTGAACACCGAAGTGTCCTAGAGGGCTCAACCAAGAACTAGGATCATATACTACTTTAGAAAGTTTATACTATATACAAACAAGCAAATACTTGAGAGAGATGGATCAACAAAGCGAACTTACTTCAAATTGCGAAAGAAACGACTCTTGAACGCTCCAACGCTTCAAACAAGTTTTGATCCTTCCGTCGAGAGGTCATACTAGGTTTGGGTTAAGAAAAATCCAAACCAGAATCTTGGATGAAAAAGGACTTTGACTTTGACTTCAAACCCAACTAGGTTCAAGTCAAGTCAACTGGGTTTAGACCAGGTCAAGTGGGTTCAGACCAGGTCAGGTGAGCTAGGACCAGGTCAGGCAGGCTCAGTTGGACTAGGCTAGGTAGGGGAGGTTTGGAAAATGAGGAGAGAGAGAGGGCTAGACGATCTTTCCAAAGTAGGGGGCTCCTCTATTTATAGATTCTGAAACTTGAGCCTCAAGTTTCAGAATTTTCATTTTAGTTCATAACTTTTTTCAGAAATTTCATTTGATCTTATCCAGATGAGTCACTGATCTTATCCAGATGACTCATTGATCTTATCCAGATGAGTCACTGATCTTATCTAGATGAGTCACTGATCTCATCCAGATGAGATATTTATCTTGTGGGGCCCACCAGATATTTTCATGGGATATTTTGTGGGTCCCACCGGATATTTTTTGAAGAATATTTTTGTGGGTCCCACCAACATTTTCATGGGTCCCACAAAATTTTTGGGTTTTTGGCAATTTTTTTTCGAAAAGTTCTGAGTACGTCATTCCCTTCGTATTGACGTAACTAAGAAAGTTGGCTCGTAGAAATCTCTTGATTTCGTCCAAGTAGGAAGTTATGACTTCCAGAGTGTTTGAGCATATATTCGTAAAGCGACGAATATCCTAAGTATAACTGGCTCGCAGGAATCAGTTTGATTGCATTCTAAGAAAAAATGTTATTTTTACCGGTAAATGCTGCGTGAATGTTATTCAGAAAATTTTTAAAAAATTGTGGGTCTTACACTACTATTGGAGGAGTTTCGGGGGGTGATGACTCCGAAATTGTCGAAGCATCTACCACCAAAATGCGAGGTCGACCATAAGATTGAGTTGACCCCGGGAGTAAAGCCTCCCGTAATGGTTCCATACCGCATGGGGCCAACTGAGTTGAAAGAGTTGCGCATGCAGCTAGATGAAATGTTGAACGCAGACATCGTTCATTCATCAAAAGCCCCATTTGGTGCTCCAGTCCTATTTCAGATGAAACATGACTGCTCTAAACGGTTATGTGTGGATTATCGTGTTTTGAACAAGGTTACGGTGAAGAACAAGTATCCATTGCCACTGATAGTAGACTTGTTCGATCAGCTAGACAGTGCTCGTATCTTTTCTAAGCTAGATCTGCGATCAGGTTACTGGCAAATGAGAATTGTTGAAGGTGATGAGCCAAAGACAACTGATGTCACCCGCTATAGTGCTTACGAATTCTTAGTAATGCCATTCGGGTTGACAAACACTTCAGCCACGTTCACGACTTTAATGAAGCAAATCTTCTACCCTTACTTAGACAAGTTCATGGTAGTCTACCTGAATGATATCGTGATCTACAACAACAACATGGAGGAACATGTTGGGCACCTGTGAACAATGTTTCAGGTGTTGAAGGAGAATGACCTTTGTGTCAAACGAGAGAAGTATCTCTTCGGGCAGAATGAGATCAACTTTCTTGGCCACGTTGTAGAGTGTGGTGTGCTGCGCATGGATAAACAAAAGATAAGAGTCATCCAAGAATGAGTTCTGTTAGGTAAAGTGTCAGAGTTGCGATTATTCCTTGGTTTGACAAACTACTATTGGCGTTTCATCAAAGGCTATTCCCTCATTGTTGTGCCCCTTACTGACTTGTTAAAGAAGAATCAGGTATGGCTCTGGACAGGAGCATGTCAAGATGTCTTCGACGACTTGAAGAAAGCCTTAGTGAGGGAGCCAGTGTTGCGACTGCCTGATCACTCAAAGCCCTTTGAGGTCCACACAGACGCCTCAGACTTTGCCATTGGTGGAGTTATTATGCAGGAGGGTCATCCGATTACATATGAGAGTTGTAAGCTAAAGGATGCTGAGAGACATTACACGGTGCATGAACGTGAGATGACAGCCATCGTGTATTGCCTCAGGACTTGGCAGCACTACCTTTCGGGTGCCCAGTTCGTCGTCAAGACGAACAATGTGACCACGAGCTATTTTCAAACACAGAAGAAATTGATGCCTAAGCAAGCTCGGTGGTAGATGTTTTTGGCTGAGTTTGACTTTGCCTTAGAGTACAAGGTTGGAAAGACCAATGTTGTGGCAAACGCCTTGAGCTGCAGGGCTGAACTAGCAGTTGCGTGCACAAAACCTTCTGAAGTGCATTTGAAGAACGCATTGCTGAGCCGCATCCGCGAAGAGACGCAACAAGATCCGACAACATAACACCTTGTTTCTCTGGCGCAGGTAGGAAAGACTCGACAATTTTGGCTACAAGATGGCTTCCTCGTGACAAAAGAGGGATGTGTCTTCATGCCGCGGTGAGGAAGCATCTACCGAGAATTGCTTAAGAAGTGTCATAATATACTATGGGCCGACCATCCTGGTCAGAAGCAAACCTTAGCACTCCTTGAGTGTGGCTATTATTGACCACATATGAGAAACGATGTGGAGGGGTATGTGTGGACATGCCTCATCTATCAGCAAAATAAGAGGACAATTCAGAAGGCTATCAGTCTCTTTAAGCCTCTACCAATTCCATAATGTCCTTGAGATAGCATCTCCATAGACTTCATTATTAGTCTGCCAAAGGTAGAGGGTCTCAGTTTCATCCTATTTGTGGTGGATCGTTTCTCAAAGTATGTCACCTTCATCATAGCTTTGAAGGAGTGCCCTACAGAGAAGATTGCAGAGTTGTTTGTAAAGCATGTGGTGAAGCATTGGGGCATACCAAAGAGCATTGTGAGCGATTGTGATGCTCACTTCACGGGCAAGTTCTGGCGTGAAGTATTTTGGCTACTTGGCTCTAATTTATTTTTTTCAACAAGCTTTCAACCGCAGACAGATGAAAAAATAGAGTGCATCAATGAGATACTTGAAGAGTACCTTAGGCACTTTGTTAGTGTCAATCAGAAAAATTGGGTCAAGCTCCATGACGTGTCACAATTATATTACAATCTGTAGAAGAGGGGGTCTTCAGGCCACAACCCGTTTGAGATAGTCACGGGGCAGCAGCCACTGACCCTGCATACTCTTGCCGCACAAGAAAAGGAAAGGTCATCCTTTGCCTATCAGTTTGTTCGCTATTGACACAAGCAGAATGAGTTGACGAAGACATTTCTACACAAAGCAGCAAAGAGAATGAAGAAGTGGATGTACAAACATCGTCGGCTCGCTGGGTTCCAAGTTAGGGACCAAGTGTTGGTGAAGTTATATCCAGGTCGCATAAGCATCTTCTGCAGGCGGCATCGCGGATTGCTCAGAAAGTATGAAGGACCCTTCACTATCACAAAGAAGGTGGGCAAGCTGGCGTACAAGCTAGAGTTGCCCCCAGACTTCAAGGTGCATCTGATATTCCACGTGTACAACCTCAAACAGTTCTATTCAGACATTGGAGATCAAAAATACAGTGTGCCACAACATGCTCCCATCATGCAGAGGGCCCCAACAGCATAACAGGCCAAGAAACACATCAGTAAGATCCTTCGCCACAAAGTCAACTACTTAGGTGAAGCGAAGAAATACTTGGTCTAATGGGAAAAAACAACGAAACCTACGTGGGAGCCAACTTTTCGGATAAACAGCCGCTACCCGACTGAAGTTAGGGCTTACCATGAAACAGATGACGCCGAGAACGACACATGATTTGAAGGGGGGAGCATGATACCTTATGACTTACATTGTAAAGTTGTGTCTAGAGTCTGTTTTGCTTTTGTTGAGTTTGATGTAAGTTGCTCGGTTCAGGTGAATCAATACCCCGAAGGGACAACCCGTATACTTGAACTGTAATAGCCTACAGGCAAAATTGTGAATGAATTAAATGCGTTGAGTTTTCTTTTGTTCACCCTCATTGTGATTGCTTCTTGTGATTGAAATTCTTCTCTCTCTATTTTCTCTTACACTCTGATTACAAGCTTCCGCAACTGGCAAGCGAGCTGACAAGTAGGCTTGCAGCGGTGACGAAGAACCATCGGGTCGCGCTGGCCTATTGAAGAAAATGGGCCCGTGATGGAAACAAACTTCTTGATAAACAAGTAAAGTCTACGTAATAAATGCGACAAAATATCCCTCATGAGTAGGCACTTCCCCTTGAGAATGTTCATTTCGAAGGAAAGAGGCTTGGCTTAGATGGGCTGTTGGTGTACTTCTCCAGGATAAGTCAGGTCCTAACAATTCCCAACTTTCTGCATAAGTGGGTACATCCAAAGACCACCTTAAGGTGAATGCCTCCAATCCAGGAAAAATCCAGTATTGCCACTGGAACCTACCAAACAATGCACTATTTGCAAAATGGTGAGTGACTCGTTGGGCATCATTCAAATGGAAGAAAATAGGGATTAAACGAAAACGGCGAGCAACAGCAAATAACCGTGGGATACATTTTACTTCCATATACTACACCAATGACATTGAAAAGCATCACTTAAAACACATGGTAACCCACGGTACCTCCCTAAAAGAGAATCATAGTTGAACTTGATTTTCTGTTTCAGTTGCACCACATTGGGAATTCTTAGTTTCTTTCAATGTAGGAAAGGCTAAAAGAAAAGAGAAAAACAGAAAACAAGGCCACCAAGACCTCCATTGGAGAAACAATGTCTCCCAGCCCTTCATTTGTACTCCAAAATCATGTTATTTTCAGGAGCCAGCCCAACGCACGCCCTCAGTATGTTCTCCAGCATAGCCCTCTGTTTTGACAGTGCATTGACCACAGGAGTGCCCGGAGGAACCTGTTAAAAACACCATCACCACAAACCAACCAACCATTAGCACAATTGCCAAGCAGTATCACTATGCATGAATATACAAGGGACTGTGATTAGCATACAAAGATGACTGATCTGTGTTGGACTAACAATTAGCGAAATAAGCCAGCTGGATACAACTACGGCCCACTTTGTAAGTATATAAAGCAAATTGTTTTGGAAATTGTTCAATTCTACTTCATGTGAAGTGTTAAGCCTAGAACTCAGGGCTAATTTGTTTATACCTATCACATTTAGATTGGGTCTAGATGTCATTAAAAATCCAAAATTCCATGGAAGAAACACCCAAACAACAACAACAACAACTACGCCTTCATCCCAAAACCATTGGGGTCAGCGATATGAACCAAAAAAGAAATTCAAAAAATTAAGGAAATTCTCAAGCCTCAAAAACATAAAAGTTCATTATCCAAGAAACTCTGGGACTTGAATGGCATCAGCACAGAATTTCGGAAGATAATTTCCACTAGCAGGAAGTTCATAGTATCCTTTCCCATGAATTAAGGGTCAGTGAGAGTGACTTATACCAATGGTGCCTTGGTCAAATAGCTCAGGATGGTGGCCACTGGATGGAATGAGTGAAATTTATCCTGCAAAACCCAATTCAAGAAATGATAAATTAAGACTAAAATCAGGAAAATTAACACATCAAAATGAACCAATGACAGCTCAGGTCTATCCCCTGTACCTCTCCTTCAGCCTTGAGTTGGATCCTAGAGCTCAGCTCAGCCAGCAGGACCAGGTCCAAGATGATGGGTGCAGCTAACAAGGAGTCCTCACAAGTGTTGTGCAATACAATTGTGCTCTTCCCACCCATGAATATTTCAGATGTGTACTCATCCATGGCCCTCTTGCTGTCACCAACATATGGCACATACTGAAAACATCAAGATAACAGTTAGGGAAAATGTACTCAAGAACATCAAGGTAAAATACTATTATGGAAACATGAACTTATCATGTACACAGGAAGGATGGAAAATGTAATTCTCACATCAAGACTATGATATTGTAAGTGTTAGATTGTGAATAACTTGACCAAGACATTCGTTTGGTGCACATTCAAAGTATGATAACTAGCATTCAGGTATATTTGTTCATAGAAAAATGAACTACAAACTTGTCCATATCAAGAATGGAGTTCAGTCTTAAACCTTGATGACAATGACATGATCAGGGTGCTCCCCTGGCTCATACAGGATGCCATTGCTTGAGACCATGTCATCCACCACATTGCTTTTAGAGATCTCCTTCGACCGGAAGGTCTGGGGTGCAGAGAGGTTCATGCCATCATTGTTTCCCAAGTGATTGTAGCTCACAATAGACGTTGGCTGCAAGTTTTCAATAATAGGTATGTCACAATGTATTTGTCTCAAAAAGTATCAGTAAAAAGATCGATGATCTGTAATTT
This sequence comes from Nuphar pumila, assembly GCF_984573655.1. NCBI lineage: Eukaryota > Viridiplantae > Streptophyta > Magnoliopsida > Nymphaeales > Nymphaeaceae > Nuphar > Nuphar pumila. The sequence continues at coordinate 61,835,640 of NC_143265.1, forward strand.
CCAGTTTTTAAGCATCCAGAATCTAACAGGCACCCAAATAAATTGGGATTTTAATAGATTCACAGAGAACATATGACCAAACACTTCTTTGTGGAATTTTGGCATCACAATTGACAGATGCAACCACAAGAAATTCTATAAAATGGCTTACGGATCAACAAAAGAAAACCAAGTTGAAGGAGAAACAAAGACAAAGAAAACAACAAATGCTGCGGTTGGATGCCACCAAATTCAGAGATTCCAGAAATTTTTTATTACTTGTTAGTGAAGAGACAGATAAAAATCTACACAACCCTAGAACTTTTTAAAAGTTTTCCTATGGTATCAAACAGCCTTCCAAATTTCCACATGCTTTAGGGTTCACTAGTGGTAAAATATTAGAAAATATCCAACATATACTTTTGGGTGTCCAGCTACTAGTAGTAAAAAATTAGAGAAACCCAAGGAAACTCCATATTCCTAGTAGCTGTGCAAGTCTGCATGTTTGCAATATTATATCATTTTCCTGTCAAGATGAAGATGGCATCAAACATTTCCACTACCAATTTAAAGAGTAGATATGAAGAAAAAAAAAATATCATAAAGAATGGGGAAAGGCTAGGAGGACAAAAGAGTTGCAGTATTGACCTTGATACCCGCACCCACTAGGAAATCAACCAACACAGACTTCATCTTGGTTTGGCCACTCTTGAAATCATCACCACCAATTATACTGTTCCTCCTTACAGCCAAATCAATCAAACCTAGAACCAAAATAAATCAGAGCACACAATATCACATCATATTGCATTCATACATCCCTTATTTGACCCAACATTTATAAGAGCCCAAGCTTATGCTAAAGTTCCAACCTGGCACAAAAGTATTTTGTGGACTCCCATTAATGAAAGGGACGTTTTCCAGCACACATGCAATGCCATACAATGTTGAGGGAGAGATCTCATGCTCATTCCTCTCAAGAGAAGAGATAAGATTCTCCATGGTGTCATTGAACCCCACTATCACATCACTATATCTCTCAGTATTTGCTGTCCACAAAACAACCACGTTATCTACCTTGGTCCTCTCCTTAAACTCCCTACAAACAAAATACAGAGGTGAACAAACAATCAGAGAAATTTGCAAGCCATGCACCAAGAGTGCATGCACATAGAACTAATGGAGATTACCTTATGTCCTTGATGATCTGATCAACCTGTTGCTTCTTGGTCCCCTTGATCACATTGTTTGCGCGCCAGCCCTGGTTCGCGGCTATGAAATCAGGATAATAGATCCCAGGCAAGGGGACCATGGATTCCATGTAAGGCCTCAACTGCTTCTGCAGATCAATGTCTAGGACCTTTGCCCTAGCCATGGCATCTGCCAGGTTCATGTTGTTTATGTCCCACCCCCCAAAAATAATATCATCAGGATTAACCTACAAATAAATTAGCACCACTATCAGTACAACATTTATAGGCTCTAGATTGTTCCAATGAACCCAACAAAATCAGAAATTTACCATAGGGAGAAGGCTCTTAAATGGTGCATAAATCTCTTCACCATTAAATGATCCCACTCTAATAGTTGATGCTTGTGTGAGAGACCCAAAATAGTTAGATCGCTGTATCTTGTCCTTGGTAGCCCAAGAAATCCCCCTACAATATATCATTCATTTGCACGTTAGATATGAGATAAACCCAAATACATGTATCAAAAGAAAACAATAGGGAAACAATGGTAAACAAGAAAACTCACTCTCTATTAGCTATGACACCGGCTGTAAGGGAAGAACCGTTGTTCCCACCCCAACCCACAAGCATTACCCTACACGGAACCACAAAAAGCTTAAACATCAATCATTCTTATTACATGAAAACATAAACATTATTGTAACGATCGAAGATTAATAATCATTTCTTATCTTCATCTTGTGAAGATTATATTATACCAAACAAAGATTACATGCAAGGAAAAAGTATTCTTATACAAAACGATGATTACATGCAAGGAAAAAGAATTCTTCAATAGCAACGCATAGAGATGTGAGCCATGCAAGATGAAACGTTTTGTAGGTTAGAGAGAGAGAGACCCAAGCTTTGGCACACGAGTGCTGGTTTTGAACTCATATTTGATGACTTTGGGCTTGACGACCCATTGGTAGCTGCCATCCCTAATCTCATGCACCAGCTCCGTGGTCTCGTAGTTGTAGATCGATTCGATTCCCTCCTCTGTGTACCTCACATGGGGGCTCTCCACACGAAAGCTCTCGATAAACATCTCTAGCTTTTCCTGATCTCTCTCTTTTGCTCTTCCTCTTTGTTCCTTAAGCCAAACAAAACACACCAACCCCTCTTTCTCCCTCTAGAAAATGCAGGAAAAGAAAGAACCCTTTCTCTCTACCCAACTCTTCTCTCTCTCTAACTGCTCCGGCACTCCCTTCCCTGCCGATCTGCCGACTTATAGAAAGGGAAAAGAAGCAGGAATTACATGTCTCAATATCTTCTTGGGGGCTTATCGTATGGATATCTTCCTTTCAAAGACCGCCATGCACCACAGGGAGATTCCCTCCTCCCACTTGACCAAACGTACCAGCCACGTGACGGGGCCTTTGCTGAAACGTGTCAATTGGACCCACATGAGATGGACTGTTCCTAAAAGCAGGAACCTCCATTTTTGTCGCCTTTTGCCAGCTGGTGCGGGCCCCGCATGGCAAAGCCCAACCCCGGATATGATTGATGGGCATCTCGCGGGACAAAAAGTTTAATTTTTTTTAACAAACATGGAACGCCACAAATGCGTGGAACATCGTCCACCGCATTTATATTTGCATTATATTTTCGTTCCACCCTCTCCTTATTACAAAAAATGTGGACTGAGGGCATGTTTGATAGTTTGTCCCGTGCATGGTGTGGGTTAAAAAATACGCTGAGAACCCTGTTTTTGACAAATATTGGACGAGGCGAAAGCGCTGAACACCATCCGCCACATCCATATTAGGGTGGCAATCGTGTCGGGTTGGCGGGTCGACCCAACGGGTTGGCGGGTCAGCATACCTCAACCCGAACCCGACCCATTTAATAAACAGGTCGGCTGTGGCAAACAAGAACCCGGCCCGTTTAATAAACGGGTAACCCGACACGACCCACCAACCCATTTAATAAATGGGTTGGGTCGGGTAAACAGGTTCTCAGGTTTGCGGGTCAGGTTGAGGGGTTGGCGGGTCAGGTTGAGGGGTTTGCGGGTCAGGTTGGCAGACAGGTTGGCGGGTTGACCCACCCGCCTAACCCGTTTATTAAACGGGTCAGCCGGGTTGGCGGGTTGGCATACCCCTAACACGAACCCGACCCGTTTAATAAACGGGTTAGGCGGGTCGACCCGTTTATTAAACGGGTTCATTTTTTCCAAACCCGAACCCGCCTAAGAGGCGGGTTGGCGGGTCGGGTCAGGTTTTGCCACCCCTAATCCATATACATATGCTATTTTTGTTATACCCACACCTTGTTGCAAAAAAGAACAGGGATGAAGGAAATGAGTTGCCTCGATGAGCGTACTGCTCTCTTACCTAACTCTCTCTCTTTTGTGTAGCTGCTAGAGGGGCGAAGGCCAGGCCAAGGGGGTGGCGGAGGTGACGACGGCACCTCATCCTGACGACCCTCTCCGCTTTATCCTCATCTTCCTCTCGGCGACCCTTGCCTGAAAATTGATTCGGTCAAAACAAAATTAGGCTTTTGACTACTGCTTTTGCGACGAGATTCCTTTTGATCGCAAGCAGAACTAGGGTTTTGGCTATTGCTTTTGGGGCAAGATTCTTTTTTCTGATCACAAGTGAAACTAGTGTTTCTTGAATTTTGGGATTTTGACTTGGGTGACTGGGTTTTAAATGAAAATTTGGTGAATTGGGGATTTGGGGTTTCGTGGTTGCTGGTGTGTTTTGTCGTTCCGAGACATTTGTTGCTAGACTTCTCGTATGAATTGAGTATTTCCTGTATTGAGGTAGTTCTTGTTCTAAATATTTCATTTTGGTCTAGTTTGATCTAGGGTCTGTTTTTGGTCTTGAGCTCTTAATTATGTTGCCCAACTCTCCTCTAGGACGTCTATGCAAAGTTCTGTCTCACCTCTAAGCCTGATTCGATGGTCTCCAGTCGAGTTATCAATGGAGATGAAAGAAATCCGATCTTCAACGATAAACTGTAACTTAATGTCCAGAATATCGATGTGTCACCAAATTGCAAAATTTGGATGTTAAGCAAAATAAAATATTTCTTGGAAGATCGGTTGCTTGGGTTTGCATTGGTTCCAATTGTTAGGTTTAAGAAGGGAGGGGAGAGAAAATTCCAAGAAGAAACGTGGGGTGTTTTTCCTTTTTGGAAAAAGTTTGGTTTTGATGGTGTGGAATAGTTTCATATTGATGGTGCTTGAGTTTGTTGTGGGCTTTATAACCCATATGTAAACTCTTACACTTGTTCCTAAGAACAAGGGGTTGGGATGACTACCACACACACACACGTGCCTGTCGTGCCGAGCCGAGTTCGGGTTCGGGTTCGGGTTCGGGTTCGGGTCCTTTAGGGCCATATCCAATCAAGACCAATGTATCCTTTTGCCCCGATTTTCTGTTTTTTCTTGGATTATATAAAGAAAAAGAGTCATGCCTTTTGGAACTGGTGACCCTTGGCAAAGTCACACCCGTTCAGAACTATTGACCCTTGGCAGAGTCACACTTGTTCAAATCTGGTAACTCTTTGCAAGGGTCATGTCTATTCAAAATGGGCAACTCTTCAAGAGTCATGTCCTTTCGAACAGATCTCTTCCACGTCTATATAAACGTGGTTAGAGAGGTTCCAAGGGGACAGATGTATACTCTATCATCTCTCTCTCTCTCTCTTGCTTTGCTAAAACTGTGAGGTCTGCAGTTGTAGTTTCTGAGGTTGTTTTCGAAGAGCGATTTACCATCGGCGTGCACCGATCCAGATCGTCGAGGCTATTGTATCCTAGGGGAAGGACGCCGGACCCTGTTTGCACTGTATGTGGGGGCGAATCTTCTCTAAGAAGAGTACTTTCGTACGCCTTAGCCTTTTACATAGTATTAACATGCTTTTGTTGTTTTTATTGTGTTCTATGCATCTGTTTGTTCATATGCTGTTGTCTGGATTTTGGTTTTATGCGGAAACTGTCATGCTTGCTCCCTGTTCTTGTTTCGATCGACTGTCAATCATGAATTTCATACTGTTGTATTTCCTGCTTTATGTCATGATGTTGATTGTGAAACTGCGTGATCCGAAATTTGATCCAACACCAATTTCTATGGTGGTTGCTGCAAATGGTGGACTAAGTCAGGAATTCCCACTCTCTTCAACAGACCTCTTCCATTCTTCAGTAGGTTTTGTCCAGTTATCGCTTGCTTACCGGATGTCATGGTGACTACCACATCTAGCACAGATGACACATTGCTCGATTCAAAAACTACCAATTTTGTTTCAAGTGATTACAATAAGATGAAATTTCCAGATCTGCAGGTTGCCAATGAGAATGAATGATTGTTTTGTGAGTATTTTGTTATGGCACACAAAAATTTGGATTTAGAGAGCTCTGAGAGCTTTTCCAATTCGATCAATGATAATCATGTTGGCTCTGATATTGACATCCATGAGATGCAGAAAAAAGTAGTGAAGTTAGCAACATGAGGAACAATTATGCAGGTGGTTGCCCAAGAACACCTTAGTTCAATCTGTGATCAATATAAACATTGAGCTAGAACAATCAATTGTATAGCAGCAAATAGTTGATATGTACATGAAGAGTATGCAAGAATTCACTTTGAAATCAATGTAATCAGTCATGTTGTAAGTCATAATCTGCACCATATTTTTATATAAAAAAATATCAATTCTTATTTTTTTCAAATTATACAAATTTAAAACATTTTTTAGATTTTAGATCAAATCCAATATTTATATCCGAAGTTAAAATCTATAATAAACATGTTGAAACACTCATATGGTTGGGCGGATCGGGTCTTACAATCCAAAACAAAGTAATCTGACCCATTATCCATGACTATCCAAGTTGTTTGCACATCGCCATCAAACAACGAACATTTGGATTATAACATCAGAGTATGGTCCGCACAAACATTGGACTTGGTACAGTTGTTATAGAACGAATATAACCAATGTTCTGTTTAGTATTTTTGTTTCATTTCGTCCAATATGAACAAGCCATCAAACATACCCTAAAGGAACAGAGTTAAACAAAATGAATGCCTTTTTCACTCGACTCTCTCTCCTATGCAACAATGGCCAACGGTGGGGGGAGGCGAAGCCGGTCGTCAGGGGTGAGGTGACGGTGGGGGGTCGTCGGGGGTGAGGTAGAGGCAGGGTTCCCCTTCTCTTCCCCAAGATCATGAGGAACATTCTCCTTATTCTTCCTTGTTTCTTCTATCCTCATATCGTCAAAAGAAAGATGGCCCCTAACAAAATAAATGCATGTAGTCTCTCTCGCACCACTAATGGAGGGCCTCAAAGGGCAAGCATTCAGCCAAATGATCACCCTTGGGTATTTCTGGTAACACCCACCTTGTTTTTTACTAGTTTCTTGATTTGGGTTTTTCACATTTCTTCGAGAAATTTTTATTTCGGGGTCGGTTCTAGGGTTTCTTGGTAACCATTTCCATGTTGCAATCAACTACCCTAAAAGTTTTGCTGATTTAGGATGATGGGTTTTGCATTATTTTTTATTTTCACTATTTTTATGTAATATATTTTTTTGCTTTATGAAGAATTTATTTGGTTTATGCATGTTTGGTCATTTTGATGGGTTCTTGATTTTCTAGATATTTTAAGGGCTTTACGAAGTTTCTGCATAAAACTTGGCTTATATTGATTGTATGAGCACCTAAAGTTTGTGAAATTGATGGATATTGATGAGTGATTTGGCTATTCTGAATGTTTATAGGAAGAAATTGATGCACCCATGTGGGTAGATTTAGAAGCAGAAGCTCAATGCATGGGACAAGATAGGTTAATCCTTTTGTAGCATTTATTTCTTCTTTGGAAAGAACAATCTGCATATTTTGATTCTAATTTCTCAGAATTCTTTTGATTGCAGTGATGATGCATGGTTTCACACCGTCCACTCACAAGTTTTATAGAAATTTCTCTATCGGATTCGTAGTTCATTAATTTGGGAGTTTCACCCATTTTCATCGCATTATTTTGTTTCTTCCATCCCTCTGTTTGGTGAAGGCGATTTGGAGAAGCTCAACTGCTCATCTCCCGAGCTGTCAAATTTGGTATCGGGATTGAGGGGTAAGCACTAGAGGAACCAATCTTGGGTTGAGATCACATGCATCACTGCCAGAATTTAAAAGATTTCAGCAAACAATGAATTGTTTTGACACCCCACAAGGTTAGTTCATTCAACCTTGTTTTTCTAATACTTTGATGAATTCTATTACTAGTTGAGACATATATAGGTTCTTTCTATGTTATGATGTTGTGTTTTAAATGTTTCTTTTTTATGTTATGGTATTTGGATCCAATTCTAGATCTATATTTGGGGCAAAAATCCATAATAAACTTGTTAAAACATGTAAAATAGTGTGTGGATCGGGTCATATGATCCAAAATGAAGTAATCTGACCTATTATCTATGATTGTCTAAGTTGTTCGCACATCATCATAAAAAAAAAATTATTTGGAACACAACATCCGAGTACGGTCCAATCAAACATTAGACTTGGCACAGTTGTTACGGAATGAACAAAACCAGTGTTTTGTTTCATCTTTTTTGTTCATTTCATCCAATTCTGGACAAGCCATCAAACATACCCTTACAGAACAATAATGATCAACTCAGTTAGATTTTCGGGCCTGGGTGGCTTTATGAATGACTTGAAAGATGGCTTGAACTCAATTGACTCAATTCGATAAAAAGTTGTCTTTGAAAGACAATTGTGTGTTGACTACTGAGTTCACATCCATCATGGGCTACAACATTACATGAACTAACTCCCTATCTAATGCATGAGTGGAGTCACAAATCTAAATTAGGGTTGGCACAAACACAAATTAAAAAAAGAAAAAAGTAATTACTAACAAACTACACTAATTCATGACATTAAAAAAAATCAAAACTCTAACTGATAAAAAAAAAACCTCATATTTTAACCAAAATCAAATTAAGCAATATTTATAGAATCATGCATAATGGTAATTAGAACAAAAAATATAAAAAAAACCCTAAAACCATAACCAAACATTTATATCATTCTAAAAGAACGAAATCAAAATCCTAATTCCTACAAGCATAAGAGATTATCTATTTATGCTAATTGATAAAAAAATATAATATTCTAACAAAAATTAAATCACATAATATTCATAGATTCATGCCTAATGGCAATTAAAAAAAACATAAAAACCCTTGAAACCATAACTAAATGTGCTAGAAAAACCAAATCAAAAGCCTATTTCTTACAAACATCATAAATTATGCATTTATGCCAATTGATAAAAAAAGCCCCTAATATCCTAATCGAAATCAAATCACACAATATTCATGGATTCATGCCTAATGATAATTAGAAAAACAAACACTGAAAACACCTAAAACCATAAATTAAACATCTATGTCATTTCTAAGAAAATCAAATCAAAACCCTAATGACTACAATCATCATAAACTATGCATTGAAGATAAATGATAGGAAAGCCTCAATATTTAAACCAAAATCAAATCATGCAATATTCATGGTTCATGCCTATTGGTAATTTAAAAAAAACAAAAAAACCTTAAAACCATAACTAAATATTATGTCATTCTAAAGAAAAATAAATCACATTGATTAAAAAACTATGCATTTATGTTAATTAATAAAAAACTCTAATATTCTAAACCAAAATCAAATCACACATTGATTCATGCTTAATGGCAATTAAAAAACACAATAAAAAACCTAAAACCATAAACTAAATATTTATGTCATTCTAAAAATACAAAATCAAAACCCTAAATCTTAACAAACACCATTCATAAATATGATAATTTAAAAAAAATGAAAAACTCTAAATTAAATATTTATGTCATTTAAAAAGTAAAAAAATATAAATCCTAACAAAAATCAAAGATTTAAGAGTTTGATAACCAAAATTAAGCATTCATTAATGAAATCATGCTTAATAAAAAAAGAAAAATAGCACAAAAAACCCTAAAACCCTAATTACATACATATTCATGTCATTTGAAAAAACCCAAATCAAATTCTCAAAGTCCTACAAAAACCATAGATTTAAGCTAATTGAAAAAAAAATCCCTAATATTCTAACCAAAATCAAAGATTCATTTCTCACAATTCATGCTAATTGAAGAAAAAACACAGAAAAGCCTAAAACCCTAACTAAATATTTATAGTATTTCAAAAAAAAAAAAAACTACATCAGAAACATAAACCTTAACATTACATTATGCTAATTAAAAAAAACAAAATCCTAAAATCAAAACCTTATCAAGCCTTTTGAAAAAAAAAGTTTGGAAAGAAGAAGAAAGAGACTTAGCGTCTTAGCCATTAGGGCCATGGTAGTGTGCCAAAAAGGTCATCGGATAACCAAACACAGTCTGGCAAAGTTGAGAGAGAGAGAGTCTCACGGAGGTGTGTGCACCACTTATGGAGCTGCCGTATAGTGAATGAGTGGTTGGAGTGGCAAAGAAAGCATCCAACGTCGAGGAGAATCTAGAAGAGAGAGAGGTGAGTCAAGGTCGATCAGGGGTGGAGGAGAAGGGGTGTGGGTCAAGTTTGGGTTGTATACATGAGAAAAAACCTATATACTATGACAAAATTTCTATGAAAGATTTATCACAAAGGTGCACAAAGCAACATTCTTTTAAGTGAAGATATATGAAAGTGAGCATATATGTGGTGGTTTATTGGACAACCCTCAAGTGAAAAAGTCTCTTTAGTGTAGATTGTAAGTGTTAATTATAAATGTTTGCATGATAACCTGAAGATGACCCCAAGAAAAAATATTAATGACATCAGTTGCAAGGAAGGTGTGGAGATTAGTTGCAAATAAGTATGACATAGACAAAAACACAAGAAAGAAGTGCTATTTGGTATATATGAATAGTCCTTTAAGATGCTTTCCCCTATTTGGATTATTTGATGAAAACAAACCTAAGAACTCTAAGGGTTATTGAGACTGATAAGAAAGACTGATTTAATTAACTTTTCTTATCCTTTCGTCTATGTATCAATGACTTTTTAAAAGGGTTTCCTCCAGTTCTTATGATAGATGACATATTCTTAAAAAGAAAATACATGAACATATTGTTGTCAGCATATAATATTAACCCTTCTGGTGAGATATTTTTTATAGCATTTACAGTTGTAGATACATATTCTATAGTGTCTGAAGTAAGAACTCACACAATATGATGATTTAGAGAGAAGATAATTGACAATTATATAAGATACACCTAGGGCTCTTGTATGTTGTTCCTCACATATAATGTAATTGTCATGTTGGATATTGCATGAAACACTTAACATTGAACTTTTTTAAAAAATTTAATGCACCACTTAATGCATTTTGGTGGAGCACAACTCAAGCAACCACGTGACAACAATGCACATATTTTCTTGAAAAAAATTGGGAGCAAAATCAAGCTGCATATGATTATATTGTCACCGATGTGCAACCAATGTTTTGAGCTATATCTCACTTTCTAAGAAAAAAATATAGGTGTTTAACATCTAATATAACAGAGAACTTTAACTTGTAGATTTTTTCTACATGATATAAGCCCTTAGTGCCTCTTCTTGAGAGCTTTGTTATCATGTTGATGACTCTTTGAGAAAAGAAAGAATATCAGGCAGAAAATGTCAAACTGTGTGCTTGAAGTAAAAGAAAATGTAGAGACACTAAAAAAAAGGTACAATAACTATGTGTGGTTGTTATACATTACTATCAATGTTAGCATGAGGCCCATGACAGATCTCACAGTACAATCATTGATCTTGAGAAGGGGAATGCTCTTGTAATGAGTATGCAATTGCATGCATTTTGTATGAGGACAATCTACTACAAGATTACTGTAATAAATACTTTAAAGTTGATTAGTATATAACTGCATATCATATATTTTTATTTTTTCCAATTGTCGATAATGTCTCATACAACCCTCCATTGATTTTTATTCCAATCTATCCACCAAAGATGATGGGTAAACTAGGGTGATCTAAGATGAAGAAAGCATTCACATAAATACAATGTCATGTATGGTTTTGTTGAGTGTTTAGAATATAAGCTAATTAGTTCTTTGCTAGTAACTTTTACAAGATGATGTAAACTACGTAAGCATGTCTATGATCAGATACTATGAGGGATTGAACAAGATAGCGATGCAAGAAGATACCAAAAAGAATGTGGAGGTAACCATGACAGTGACTACACAAGCCAAAAAAAAAAAGCGGAGGCAACAACTATTCAAGAAAAACCAAAATATTATGATAAAGAAGCTACACTTGAAGAAATATGAAACTATTTGAGATGAATTTTTATATACTTTAATTCATAAGGAAACATGAAATGCTTTACAAATACCATGCCTTATTTATAATGTTGTATTTCTTTATGAGTCTTTTACAAAAACTTGAGATTTTATATAGATAACATGATTTTTATAGTGTTTGAATATATGGATGTATATATTGTGCTTGAATGCATGAAATTATTAGCATGGTTCAAATGCGTAAATGTTTATACTATGTTTGAATGTATGAATATATTGATAGAAACAATAATATAGATTTGATTACATAAACGCATTGTCAATATTTGAATATATTCAAATAGAAATGAGAGATTACATGTAAATAACAAGTTTTTTTGTGTTTGAATATATGAAAACATGAGAAACATGATAATTTTTTATAAAATCATTGAATTTTTATATAAATAATAGGTGTTATATACTTTGTTTGAATGATGATGTAAGCATATTAAACTGTGTGAACATCAAGACATTTGTGCAGTTGCTTAACCTCTCAATTTCAAGATGTTTGCAACATCATGACATTCATGCAGTAACATGAGGACGTACACACACATATGCTAACATCACTGAATTGGGAGGTTAATGAATTCCGCGAATGTGATGACATTCGCATAAACACATTTGCGAACATCACTGAATTGAGATGTTAAGTTATTGCATGAATGCAAAGATTCACACACTCTAATATGCAAGTGTTAGTGAATTTGGAGGTTAATAAACTGCACAAATGTGAGGATGTCCATACACTAAGATATGCAAATGTCAACGAATTGGGAGGTTAAGTTACTGCACGAATGTGAGAACGTTGGCACACACATATTTGTAAACAACACTAAATTGAGAGATTAAGTTACTGCACGAATGTCTTGATGTTCATACTGAGATATGTGAAGATCATCATTCAACCACAATATACAATACATGTTATTTACATAAAAAAAATAATGATTCTATAAAAAATATCATATTTCTCATGTGTCCATACATTTAAACACATTATAAAAAACTTGTTATTTAATTCATTCATTCAAACATATTATATACATCTATACATTCAAATACAATATAAAACTTGTCAATACATTTAAACATAATAAAACCTACCAATGCATTCATTGCTTCAAATATATTATATATATATGTACATTCAAACATAGTATAAAAGTTCTTAATACATTTAAACAAAGTATAAAACCTATCAATATATTAATTCTTTAAAAAACAATATATATATCCATACACTCAAACACAATATATTACCTACCAATACATTTAAATACAATATAAAACCTACCAATGCATTCATTCCTTCAAACACAATATTATAAATCACTCTTTCAAACCTTGTCAATACATCCATACACTCAAATATAGAATAAAACCTGCCAATTCATTTATTTCTTCAAACATATTATATACATCTATACACTCAAACACATTATAAAAATCTTATTATCTACATAAAATCTCATGTTTTTGTAAAAAATCATAAAAAATTATAACATTTATAAATATCATCAAATACAACATAAAAATTGTATGTTATTTATAAAATATTCCATGCTTCTTTAAAACTTAGGGATTAAATAGCCGAGAAATCTAAGGGTTGTGATGCCTATAGATATTGATTTTGCACGCGCGCTCTAAGGTCATGAATCTACCTATCATGGGTTTATAGAAACTTCTCTTTCGTATCGAGCAATTCCTCCTAGGCCTTAAGAAGCTTCTCCTTCATAGCGAGCAACTCTTCTTGGGTGTGTAGAAGCTTCTGCTTTGTAGCGAGCGACTCTTCTTAGGTCTATAGAAGCTTCTCCTTAATAATAAGCAACTCTTCCAAGGCCTGCAAAAGCTTCTCTTAGTTTCAAGCAGTTTATGCAGTTGAGAGTTTTTAGCCTTTGTAAATACTAACTCTGCCTTTGCATCCATTCAGTCAGTTGCAACTCTTACTCCACTTGAAGTCCTTTTATACTTCGGACTCTTAGCACCAATTTGCTCGACCATTTTGCATTTGTAATCAAAGTATATATATATAGGTTTGATAATACAATTATGAATATCAAAGTGTATGAGGTAATCAAAGTATGTAATTTGCATTATTATATCACTGCCTCTCTTCATGCTGAAACTGCAAGGCAACTATTGGTTGTGAGCATCTATATTCTTCAAGCGTACGCATACAATTGGGTAGTATGCAATGTTATTTCTACCACCGCTTAAGTTTTGATGTTCATTAAGGAACACAGTAGGGTAATCATTTGACTGATCCTTCAAACAACATGAAGCACTTTTGCTCATATAGGGAGGATGACTAGGTGGTGACTAACTATAGCTAAAGTGTCAGACCGCTTGACTCGTCATTTGGCATTCAACTTCATTTATGTTATGCAACAAAATATCCTTTTTGGTAAGCTCCATTGCATGGATATCTACATCCATGTCAAATTCTCTGTTTTCTCTGTAGGGGCACCACATTACCTACATAATGATTTTTCATTCATTAATAAGTATATTGCATTATTTATAAAATCAAAAACCCTTTGCATCACATATAATTACACGTGCTTCGATTAGTACATGCAACTTCACACTCCAAAGGGTCCTTCATATGGGATGACCCTTCCCTCATCCTTTTTATCTTCGTTCTCCCCTTACATGACCTACTCTACATAACCATAAATGAAAACCCATGTATAGGGTCGCATCCAAGAGGCCTTTCAATGAATATGTGCTCCCATATCCAAACCTTCAAGGATGGATATATAATAATATATCAAGGATCACAAATTTATGTTTTTATATAAATCAAATCAAGTAAGTGAATCAATTTTTGTACCTCCAATAAAACTAGCATGCCGACTAAGTTTTTTCTTCCCTTCTTCACTTGAGTCAGATTTGCATATAGGTGTGTAAATGAAGTTGTGCTCTATGCAAAGTCAATGATATGATCCAAGTCTTGCACAAGTTGTACATAAGATGCATGGACCGTCTTCCCACCAGTCTTGATGAATACACGTGCTAAAAAAATAGAACAACAATACTTCAACTTCCTGTCTAGTTTGTGACCACCCTTCCCTCCCACACAAGGCAACTTTCCTTTCAGTGTACTTGTCTTGTTACTATTATATATCCTCCTCAACTATGACAACTTCAGCCCATCATCTTCAAATGCATCTTTAGGTACTACCAATAATACTTCATATGCATACTTAAAGTTTTCAAACATTATTGCATTTACTAGGTCCCCGTGGCACATTAATCTTATGGTGCATGCCACGACTTCAAAGATGATGGTCAATTCAAATATAGAGCATCACATCATGGAATCTATGAGCCTATGACCAATAGCCTATGGTGCAATCTCTAAAAATCATCAAAAGTGCATTTTATCTAACTTGTCCTGTCATTTTGCTCCTTCGATAGTGTTACAAACAACTCATGTGCTTGAAACCAATAGAACTGATATGACAAACATTATGGATCTTCTGCTATTTGTGGTTGCAAATCCTGTAATGACAATAAAATGTGCATATAATCCATCACATATCACGCATCAATCATTGAATATAACACTAAAATTGATTCATTGTAGTGGACTAGTTTCAACTGCACACATTAATAAGAATTTGCATAGAATTAATCACATATTACACATCAATTATTGAATATAATACTAAAATTGATTCATTTTAGTAAACTATATACAACTGCACACATTAACAAATAATTGATTCACTATTGCATAGACATCAATAATTGAATACATGATCAAGAATTGCAATATATAATTGGTTATCTTACAAACATGCTTTAGAGATACTCACTTATCATAATTTAATCATTGAATATATAATACTAAAATTAATTCATTTTAGTTTACTAGTTACAAATATACATATCAACAAAATACTGATCTACTATTGAATACACATAAATCATTGAATATATAATCATGAATTGCATTATTCAAACTAGTTATCTTAAAAATATGCTTTACAAACACTAATCTATCACAATTTAATCATTGAATATAACATTAAAATTGATTGCAAACATCTTATTGAATATTATTAAAATTAATTACATTTAAGTTTACTAGTTACAACTGCACATATCAATAAAATTCTGACCCACTATTGCATACATGTCAACCATTGAATACATGATCATGAATTTTAATATTCAAATTGGTTATCTTACAAATATTTTACACACACACTAACATAGCATAATTTAATCATTGAATATAATATTAAAATTGATTGTAAACATCTTACAAACAAATTCAAAAAGTACTTGTCCATAAGCACTCGACCTTGTGAACCGCTACGACCTCTTCGTGGGAGAATGCACTTCTTTCATCATGGGATGATCTTTCTCCCCTTTCTCAACCTTTTTAACATTGTCATTCTCTACCTCAACCTGATCCCTTTGCTAAGGCTCCTCTTATACTCTCTCACCAACCACAATCTCACTCTCTACCTTAACCTCTATCTTTTCTCTTTAGTGAGGTTCCTCCTCTGCCCTCTCAGTACCAATAACCTCACACTCTACCTTAGCATTGACCTCTTTATTTGCTTGAGGAAAAACTTTTCTCTCCTCCACCTCAGCCTTGGAATCCTCTCCTTGTTGAGGTTCCTCATTTGCTCTCACAGTGTTCACCCTCTCCCTCTCTATCTCATCAATACCATTGCATGTAGCTACATCTCTTTTTCCTCCAACTGGGCCTACATGTTAGCAACCATAGAGGAATCCAAAGTTAATGACTTCTTACACTTTATAACCATTGATTGCTCACTAACACTCCCCTCTTTAGATGCTTCTTGGATAATAGACATGATTGTGGACACAAACATATCAACCTTTTTTGTAGTAAAAGTTTTTCTTACCAAAACCTCATTTTTCAGTAAATATGTTTGAAACTTCTTATTTGATCACAATAATTTGAACCTCATCTTACTAATGTTGTATTTTTTGTGAATTATATTGAAAACTCATGCTCTTGACCATGGATCAAGTTCTCTGTCTATCCACGTATCAAGCCTCTTTTATACCTCATAGTATAAATCATCAACTAGTGAGTATTGTTTATAAAAAAACAATATTCAAGAGAGAATAATTTCAATATGTTACACAAGATTTATGGTAGAGAGAGAAAATTCAAATAACCTTTTTGTAGCTTGTATATATCCTATCTCTATCTCTAATTCATCAGTAGGTATTGGTGCCGCCATGACACTTTGTTCACTTGTTATCTTTATAATAATACAAGATGAATAATTTTTTATACAACCGAATTCGAGGATAAAACAAGCGAGCAAAGGTGACTCACATGAAATTGAATTACAAAAAAGAAAAAAAATAGACTATTAAAAATGCAAAAATAACATGAAAATCATGCAGTTATTCTCTAGTCATCTTTATAATACAAGATACAAAACAACAACCAAATTTGAGGATAGAAGCATATCAAATTTAGAAAAGAAATGAGGCACACATGAAATTAAATTTAAAAAATAAAATATGCTATTAAATATGAAAAAATAACTTAAGAACCATGTCATTGTTTAATAAAATAACTGATTTATGCTGTTGTTTCAAAATATAATTGATTCAACCATTACAAGGAGTGAAACTTGTGCTTATTAAAATATCTTGTTGTTGGTGGTGTATCGGATGCTAAAAAACTTATAGACAATGATGTATAACCACAGGACGGAGACAAGGCAAGAATAATGACACATCATCAAAAAAACTTTCCATGAAAAATAAGTTGGAAACCACAACACCCTCGCATAAAAACCTTAATTTTATGTGAAAATGGTTCTCAAATGCGAAAATGAGCTTTCATACATTCGAAGCATCACATTTAATGCTCATACTAAGGTTCACAAAGGTTACACATGATGATGAGGAGATTCACATAAATGTTAGGAGAATATTTGTGAATCGCATGTTGAATATGCGAATGTTTTGAATGTTCGCAACTAAGGTAAAAAGTTTCACATGTATGAAGAATGCTTGCAAAACTGCTCACAAATGTCAAGAGGACATCCACAAATGTGTGGAGAACATTCACATCTTAATTATATTTGTTTTGCATTAACAGAATTTATGCATATAACGCTTGCGAATATGAGACTTTTGCGAATATTTCTTTTACTAATGTCTTAATTAAAGGAAGATTGCATGACATATGTGCGAATGTCAGGATTGTTGTAAATGTATGGGGTGAACCTATTGAGTTACAACATTTCAAATCTAGAAGGTTTGCATAGGGTTTGCGAATCTGAGTTAAAGAAAGTTCGCATAGTATCTTCATGAAGGTCATGACATCCGTAAATGTGTGACGTGAACTTGCAATAAGAAAACATGTGAAGGTAAGAACATTCACGTCGACACATATTTACGAATTCCAAACACACATATGTGGACATATGAACAGGTTTTAAGCAAATTTTTAGTTAAAAGAGGTCTACATGGTATCTGTGTGAAGGTTATAACTTTCACAAATGTGTGATGCAAACCAGAAATCAGTAAACATGCGTAGGTAAGGACATTCACAATATATATTTATGGATGTACGTCCTAACTTTAAGCGAGTTTTTAGTTAAAGAAGGTTCACATGACTTTTGCATGAATGTCAGAACTGCTGCAAATGTATAGAGCGAACCTGCCATGCTCAAACTTTTAAATTCTAGACGATTTGCAGTAGGGTTGCGAATTTCAGAAGATCTGCACATTTCAGATGCAAGTCTCTATTGTTTTTATTAAAGTTAGCTAGGTTTGCAAAATTTTTATGTGTATTTTATTAGGTCCACAAAATGTTAATGCAAATCACCATTTTTATTAAGATGTTGTGACGTTTGGATGACATACGTATCTATCACACAAACATTAGTAGGTTTTCTCTTGCGAAGGATAAAAATATCATAAATAAGTTGAGAATCAAAATTTTGAGCATGGAGAGGATTTCAGCAAATTGTGAAGCACTTCTAAAATTATGCTATTTTATAAGGACAATACGATCATTTTCTACCAATATTATCCTTTATTAAGGCCTAAGTTTATATATATCAAGGATGGGCCAAGCTTGGCTTGCTCTCTCCTAAGGTTCCATGGGCCCTTTGGATCCAAATCAAGCCAACCTTGTTGTACAACCCCACTTATGCAGTTCAAACATCAAAAAAAGAGGTGTGGGACCGATCTAAACCATTTTGATTGCCAAATACTAAATAATATGATATTTTAAAAAAATGCAACATGTTTGCAAAAGCTAAAAACAAATATTAAGTAACCATATGATGAAAATATCATAGTTTATTATTAAAAAATACAATGCAAAAAATGCAAATCATTTTTTTATCTGAAGTTTACCTGGAAAAAAAAACATTAGATCTGTTTTTAGATTTAATTTTTTTTTTCAGTTTTTGCTCTATTTAATTTGTTTGCATTTGACAAAATGTAAAAGTTAAAAAAAATTAAACTATCCTTATAAATTCATGGAAATCAACTATGATATTTTGCTTTTGCTACTATGTTGGATTATGGATTCCCTCATCCATGGGCATGTGAGAATGGGGTCACATAGTGACCGACTCATGTCGCCTTTTGTCAATAAATTTAGAGCTCTAGATTCTAGAGGGCTCTTTGGCTAGAAATGCACTGACAAATAGTCATTGTCTTGGCACAAAAAGTCTAAAATAAATAGTTTCTCACAAAAAAATATGGATTATTGTTATGATCCAGAAAATGATAGGGGATCCAGATCCAGTGCTCAAGATCCGTCCTTCAGAGCCCCATTAGGGTTGACCAACACAATGTGGGTCTCATGTTGATGATGTGGCAACTGATTTGACTTTTCTAATTAATGAAAGGTTAATCGTTCAGAGTCCTAGTAAAAAAGAGGAGGAGTTGAATACATGGCATCACCAGAAGGCAAGACAATTAGCAGAGGTCCCCACATGAGGAGAGTGTGAATCTAGGAGTCCTAGGAGATGTATCCCTTCTAAAAGTTAATTAAGTTTAGTTAGTTGCTTTTAATTAAGAGTTCCTAATTATTAATTAGTGTGTAGTTCTTAGTAACTAGAAGTTCTAACTTAGTCAAATTATTGGCTTTCTAATTAGATGAAGCTTTGGATAATTAGGACTCAATCGCAACTCTCTCTATTCAAGAAGGTATAGGGGAGCTTTATTCAACATTGATTGAAGTTCTCAGAACCTCTCTCTACCTGTCCACCCCTCTCTCTAATGTCTTTCTCTCTCTTCTCTCTTTCTTGTTTCTCTCTCTACTCCCTCTACCCTCTCTCACAAATTATCTTATCCTCCTTGGGTATCAACATACCAGACCTTCAAGGGTTGGACGTCCAACCCCTTTCAGGATCCTTAGCTGCCCGAGATGAGTGACATCTTAGCATTGTAAATTATGTGTCCGAGTTCAAGAACATGAAAAAATTAATCTCAACCCGCTACATACCTCCAAGGTACCTCTACAGCCATTCCTTAGCCTTATAATAACATTAGTTGATTTTCTAGATTTTGAAACCCAAAATCGCATCCTATTGGGTACCCAAAACACCCGAATTTTCTAAACCAATAACCCTTGACTGTCAACAGTCTCTCCTATCATTTAGAACATAGCTCATATATTTACACACGGTTTTAGGTGACCCTAAAACCTTTAGACCAGGTCTTTTCAGTTCTAGAGCAGAACTACACCCAAAATGCTTATCGGGTCCAAACCACACCTATCTAATTTAGCTATTTAGCCATGTTTCTCATGTTTTGCACAAGCCGCAACCACGAAAATCCTTAGACCTCTTCCCTATGATGTCCATTAGGATTCTGCACCCCCGACTTGTTAACCACAAGTCCTACGTTAAAAGAATCTCAGTTTCAATCCTCTCGAGTTTGTTGGGCTCAAATTGAAATACTCGTCCATAAAAAATTTAGACCAAGCTTCTGAACCTTCTTCCAAACCGCCCATTTCAGAAATTTTGGAGGGTCTAACAATTACAAAGTTTTCTATTTGCTTTTAAGGTAGGTAGGCCAAAACATTTGGACAAATAGTCTAGCATGCATGAATATCTTGCATTCAAATGTGTGTTGAGTATGAGTGTGTCAGTTACAACAACAACAACTACGCCTTCATCCCAAAACAATTGGGGTCGACGATATGAACCAAAAAAGAAAATCATTCTGGGTCTTCCACATGAATCCTTCTCCTCCAATCATTTCTATCCAATGCCATGTCTTCGGTGAGGTTCAAAGCATTCATATCCTTTCCTATCATCTCCATCTAAGTCTTTTTAGGCCTACCCCGACCTCTTTTAACTAATATATTTTTCCATTTCTCCATCCTTCTAACTGGAGCATCATTAGGCCTTCGCCGAATATGTCCAAACCACCGTAAATGATTCTCTCTCATCTTATTTTCAATGGATGCAACACCTACCTTCTTATGTATCTCCTTGTTTTGAATCTTATCTTTTATTATATTTTCACACATCCATCTAAGCATACGCATCTCAGCTACACTCATTTTTTGAATATGATGTCGCTTGGCAGCCCAACATTCTGCATCATATAGTAAAGCGGGCCTAATTGTCGTCCTATAAAACTTTCCTTTCAACCGTAATGGAATTCTACGATTGCACAACACTCCAGTTGCACTTTTCCATTTCATTCACCCAACCTTTATCCTATGATTTATATCTCCATCAATTTCTCCATACTTTTGAATAATAGATCCCAAATATTTGAAACAGCCATCCACTGACATTTCTTGCTCACCAAGCTTCACTACACTCCCATCACTACTTCGTTGCTTACTAAACCGACATTCCATATATTCCGTTTTACTCTTACTCAACTTAAAACCTCTTGCTTTCAATGTTTGTCTCCATAATTCTAACTTAGCATTAACCCCAGCTCTAGACTCATCAATCAAAACAATATCATCAGCAAACAATATACACCACGACACATTTTCTTGAATTGATCTCGTAAGCTCATCCATCACTATAGCAAATAGGAAAGAGCTTAATGCAGATCCTTGATGTAACCCAACCGTTATAGGAAAATTGGTTGTCACCCCTCCACAAGTGTGGACATTGGTTACTACTCCTTCATACATATCTTTAATTATACTAATGTACTTGAGAGAAACATCTTTCTTCATCATTGTCCACCAGAGAACATCCCTAGGTACTCTATCATATGCCTTCTCCAAATCAATAAAAACCATATGCAAATCTTTGTTCCTCTCTCTACATCTCTCAATAAGTTGTCTAAGAAGATGTATAACTTCTATAGTTGATCTTTCAGGCATAAAACCAAATTGATTCTCCAAAATCATGACAACCTTCCTCAACCTATACTCAATCACCCTCTCCCAAAGTTTCATAGTATAACTCATGAGTTTTATACCACGATAGTTTGTGCAATCTTGTATATCACCCTTATTCTTATATAGAGAAAGTACTCTTCCTCCACTCATTAGGCATCTTATTTATCCGCAAAATCTTGTTAAAAAGATTTGTCAACCATTCTAAACCTTTCTCACCCAAGCATTTTCAAGCCTCAATAGGTATACCATCTAGGCCAACTGCCCTTCTTGATTTCATTTTTTTCAAAGCCTCTGCAATTTCTTTCTTTTGAATCTTACGCATGAAGTCACGATTCATCCCACAAAATCACGAAAAGGAATGAAAAAGTCTCCAAGATCCTGAGCATGACTTCCATTAAATAGCTTATCAAAATAATCTTTTCATCTCTCCTTAATCTCTTCATCTTTGACTAAGACCCTTTGTGTTTCATCTTTGATACATCTAACCATACCCAGATCCCTCGATTTCCTATCTCTCATATTTGCAAGCCTATAAATATCCTTCTCACCCTCTTTGGTATCCAACTTGTCATAAACCTCCTTATATATCTTATCCCTCGCGTTTCAAACTACTTTTTTAGCTTCCTTCTTTGCTACACAGAAGTTAATTAGTTGCTTTGCCCAAAAAAGCTCTGCTCATCTGTAGGGGCAACTTGTGAATGTCACCAAATTTATGGGATGTCACAAGTTAAAAACCTATAGGTGGCATCCCTTGCTGATAGGACAAAGCTCAGTGTATCCCCCCGGTAGGTAAGGGGGACCTCAAGGGTTTTACCAACTAGAGGCCAGCCAATGTGCTATCAGTGAAGGGGGGACGAGAGGTTCCATCTTAAAAAAAAAGTTAATTAGTTGATTTCTATATTGTTGTCCATAAGTATGTTTCTTTAAACGGGTGAAGTCACACTACCAACCAAGTGCATTCTTATCAATACTAGTAAGCATAGTGACAAAAGTTAAAAAATGGTAAAATCTCACCAAAACTCTGGAGATTTTATAAATGTTCATAAATCTTGAATTTTTTTGGCAAAATCTTGGGAATAAAAACTAAATTAAAAAATATAAAAAAATAATTTTTATAAAAAATATAAATAAAACACATTTAAAAATAAAAATCTTGAGGATTTTTACGATAAATATCTTTTAAAAATATAAATATTGCGATATTCATCATGGTTTGAAAATCTCGCAAGAAATTGCCATTTTAAACTTTCAGTCAATTTCTTGCAATATATCCAGTCATATTTTTATAAATATTGCAATATTTGTCACAGAGCTAGTAAGATGACCGTCCAAGGGTAAGCACTAATAAGAAAATAGATATATAACATATGTAAATTGAAATTTATTATTGAAATATAATAACAAGGGATAGTTGATGAAATAAAAATAAATAAACAAAGCGAGCATTTTATTATCTCATGAAAATAACATTTATCTTGAAATAAGGAGTGTCTCACACAATTAATATTCATTTGGGAATCTTAATATTACTCATCCAAAGAGATATACTAGAGAATTCCTTGGTCAATTTTTTTTTATAGACATAGAGAGCTATTATTCTCCTTCATTGAAATGAGAATATGTAGAAAAACATAATCAACAAAATGACTTCCAATCTATGCTAATTATAATTTACCATTACTGGGTATCCAGTTTTGCCTAAACAAAATTAACTTACATAGTAGCATTTGCAACAAAGAGATTTGTCAATAGCATTGTCGAATAGGAAGATGGTAAAACAAAACCAACCATTTAGACGAAAACTTTGGACATGAATCCAACTCAAAGGAGGATTCTCTGAATAACAAATGCCTTAAATGTATTTAATATTGTATTCAAAATGCATTGGAAGGAAGAGTTAATAGTAATATGATTGATCCTAATGTGATACACTTCTTCCTGAAATTTGATAGAATCAAATGCGTATGGACTGCGAAGGAATGCATCTATAATACAGTGCATCTTGTAAAACTGGGGGTCCTTGGAAATGATCGTTGTTGGAAGGACGAACCACCGGACTGGTTTCCCTTTTCTGTGTAATTGCAATCTGTTATCCTGATGTAACTGGTAGGTATCGGCCTAACCCCAGCTTGCAAATCCAAAAAAAAAAAAAGGAGATATGGTGGGTGTTTCTGGTAGCTTACTTTTTGTTTATTTTGAGTATATTAACTTAAAGTGGTCTAGTTGATTTGCCTACAATTTATTTATTTTTTTATTTTCCTTTGATATAAAATTATGAAATAGAAGTAAACAAAATTTCATGTTCACAATTTTTTTACATAAAGTCTACACTGCTCACCTGAATTTGGTGCCACATGGTTCCTCATCGAGTTCACTTTGGATGAGTTTGAGTCATTGAACCTAACTGGATCCAATTCGGATCCAGTGTAGATCTATCCAGGTTGAAATGGGGCCTGCAGGTCATAATTTGATCAGATGTAGACTATAATGTTTAAGCTTGTTCAAGTTAGACCCTTGGACAAATAGACATATTGGTTGGTACTAATCTAGATCAAAATGGAATCATATTAAATGTTCTTAGCCTGCAAAGAACATCAAATTAGTACGCCTTTACAAAGAGAAATAAAATTCTATAGTTAGGCTAAGTTCTAACTTTCAAATAGTATTTACAAAAAAATGTGCGCCCATCACTTCGGCCAAGTCACCCAATGAATGAAAACATTTAGAATAAAAGGTGTGCGCTTTCCATAGTTGATTTAACACTGAAAACAGCCAATAAATTAGTTGATTTAACTTTGTAAAAGAGTCAGTTAAACCCAACCCAATTGAATCAACTAATTTTATGTTTAATATTTAATTCTTAAAACTACCTATCACCATTTACCTTGCCCAAGCTTGTCTCAATTCTAGTATTTGCAGATATGTTATATGAAAAACTATTTATTCAAACGTATAAATATGTTGTTTATTTGAGTCGACTATATAAAAACTAATGAACCAATATATACAAGCAGATTTGAAATGCACTAAGGTACTCTGTTATGGTAATAATCATAGTATGTAGCCCACAAACCTTCCCTATCTGAACAGCCGAGAGACCACCTAATAGTATTATAAAAGCAGGAAATAGCGACGTTAGTGAAATTTCAAATGATCAATAAAAGAAAATATGAAAAAAGAACATGTACATCAGGAAAGGTAACCAAAGGGGATCGAGTAGGCAAGTAAATCCTAAAATATAGCATGTAGAAAATAAAGAAAAAGCTTAACAAATAGAAGAGTGGCCAAATAAAGGATACTCCAGTACTTTTCCTGGTGTACTTGGTAAGTATGTGCCGGTTTGAACAGTTTCTTGCCAAATTTCATAAATTCCTATTCACAAATGCAGCCTATGTTTTTGTAAGAAATCACTTCTCTTATTGACTGAAACCATGCACATGTTCCTATTCTTTTTCATAACCTTTAAAACTACTCTTATATCATAATTTAGTGCATTCTTTTTTCAATCAATAAAGTAATGGCCCCACATAATCCAAGGGCCAGGGCTTAATGCATTAGTTCTGATAAACTAATCAGGTCAGATATTGTAAGATTCGAATAGTTATGCTGTGGTTTGGAAACAGGTTTGAACTAATTTCTAATTAATTAAAATCCAGGTTTTTTAATGTAAAATAATAGATGCAAAAAATTTATTGGTTGTATTTCATGATTCTCACCCAGACGGAATCTGGTCCTACCAATCTAGGTTGGTCAGCCCGGATCCTACCAGTGCCAACACTTCATAGTCAGATCTATTTCTCAGCCCACTGAATCACTCACAGGTCTTGCTTATTGAATCATTGACAGATTTGTCACACACCCATGAATCCTGGATGTAATTATGAGAAATCAAGTTTGATAAAACAAGTTTATTCATGTTTGACCTGGTCATCTTGGGGACTTGGCTGAGTCATGTCCCATTTCGACTTAGTTTGATAAACCCAACAAAGTCCGGTAATAGTCATTGATTGCTGTTAGGACCTGACCCAATCTGGGCTTGTAAATTTAGTGATGAATTAGCCTTTCATCTAGCCAATTAAAGAATTAGGACTTTCTGCTGACACATAAAAAACCATTTGAACTTGGTTCTAGAGTTTGGTTCAAACTTTATCAGATCTCACACATGTCACAAAACCATTTGGATATGGGTCAGTTATCCATTCAAACCATATCCACTGTTAAGGATATAAATCATCAAATTAGTATGTGTGGATAGGGATGTCAAGGGCATCCATTTGTGGATCAACTTCATATCCGACCAACCAGTCTTTCTTCAGTCATATTTAGTAATGAGAATCGGAACCCATTAGTTAATCAGGGTGGATTTAGCTTTAAGATTTTACATTCGAATTGGACTCCAAATCTGATTACACCTGTCTTTTGTTTCAATCAGATTAAATACAATCAGGTTTGGGTTCGATAGAAGCTTTATCCATCAAAAGCTTATGCTGTCTCTGATTCTGATTAAGCTACAGCAAAGTCTAACCGGTTCACATCCCTAGACATGGTTGCATCATTTTGTACCAGAGGTGGATCTGGTTCTTAGTTATGTCAATTGGTAAAAATTTAAACCAAATCCATATTCATCACTATCCAACTCTTGCTTTTATTCATACTGCACCTAAATATTTGAGGGAATTTCACGCATATATATAACATAAAGTCCGATAAATAATGCCTGCACAACAACAACAAACAACAAACAACAACAACTACGCCTTCATCCCAAAACAATTGGGGTCAGCGATATGAACCAAAAAAGAAATTCATTTTGGGTCTTCCACATGAATCCTTTTCCTCCAATCATTTCTATCCAACGCCATGTCCTCGGTGAGGTTCAAAGCATTCATATCCTTTCCTATCATCTCCATCCAAGTCTTCCTAGGCCTACCCCGACCTCTTTTAACTAATATATTTTCCCATTTCTCCAACCTTCTAACTGGAGCATCATTAGGCCTTCGCCGAATATGTCCAAACCACCGTAAACGATTCTCTCGCATCTTATTTTCAATGGGTGCAACACCAATCTTCTTACGTATCTCTTCATTCTGAATCTTATCTTTTATTGTATTTCCACACATCCATCTAAGCATCCGCATCTCAGCTACACTCATTTTTTGAATATGATGTCTCTTGGCAGCCCAACATTCCGTACCATATAGTAAAGCGGGTCTAATAGTCGTCCTATAAAACTTTCCCTTCAACCGCAATGGCATTCTACGATCGCACAGCACTCCAGTAGCACTTTTCCATTTCCTCCACCCAACCTTTATCCTATGATTTACATCTCCATCAATTTCTCCATACTTTTGAATAATGGATCCCAAATATTTGAAATAATCATTCACCGGTATATCTTGCTCACCAAGCTTCACTACACTCCCATCACTACTTCGTTGCTTACTAAACCGACATTCCATATATTCAGTCTTACTCTTACTCAACTTAAAACCTCTAGCTTCCAATGTCTGTCTCCATAATTCTAACTTAGCATTAACCCCAGCTCTAGACTCATCAATCAAAACAATATCATCAGCAAACAACATACACCACGGTACATTTTCTTGAATTGATCTCGTAAGCTCATCCATCACTATCGCAAATAGGAAAGGGCTTAAAGCAGATCCTTGATGTAACCCAACCGTTATCGGGAAATTGGTTGTCACCCCTCCACAAGTGTGGACATTGGTTACTACTCCTTCATACATATCTTTAATTATACTAATGTACTTGAGAGAAACACCTTTCTTCATCATTGTCCACCAGAGAACGTCCCTAGGTACTCTATCGTATGCCTTCTCTAAATCAATAAAAACCATATGCAAATCTTTGTTCCTCTCTCTATATCTTTCAATAAGTTGTCTAAGAAGATGTATAGCTTCCATAGTTGATCTTCCAGGCATAAAACCAAATTGATTCTCCGATATCATGACAACCTTCCTCAACCTAGACTCAATCACCCTCTCCCAAAGTTTCATAGTATGACTCATGAGTTTTATACCACGATAGTTTGTGCAATCTTGTATATCACCCTTATTCTTATATAAAGGCACCAAAGTACTCTTCCTCCACTCATTAGGCATCTTATTTGTTCGCCAAATCAAGTTAAAAAGATTTGTCAACCATTCTAAACCTTTCTCTCCCAAGCATTTCCAAGCCTCGATAGGTATACCATCTGGGCCAACTGCCCTTCTTGATTTCATTTTCTTCAAAGCCTCTGCAATTTCTTTCTTTTGAATCTTGCGCATGAAGTCACGATTTATCTCATGAAAAGGAATGGAGAAGTCTCCAAGATCTTGAGCATGACTATCATTAAATAGCTTATCAAAATAATCTTTCCATCTCTCCTTAATCTCCTCATCTTTGACTAAAACCCTTTGCGTTTCATCTTTGATACATCTAACCATACCCAAATCCTTCGATTTCCTATCTCTCATCTTTGCAAGCCTATAAATATCCTTCTCGCCTTCTTTGGTATCCAACTTGTCATAAACCTCCTTATATACCTTAGCCCTCGCGTTTCGAACAACTTTTTTAGCTTCCTTCTTTGCTATCATATACTTCTCCAAATTCTCATTATCACGACTCTTACTTAGATTTCTATAACACTCTCTTTTAACCTTAATAGCTAATTTGACATCCTCGTTCCACCATGATGTATCCTTACCTAGTGGTGCACCGCCTTTAGACTCACCCAATACCTCCTTAGCTACTTTTCTCATACCACCAGCTATCTTATTCCACATTGATTCTGAATCCTCCTCGAGACACCAATCAACTTCCTTAACTACCTGCTCTACAAACATTCCTTGTTTAGCTCCTTTCAGTGCCCACCACTTAATTCTAGGATCTATCCTATGTCTATCCCTTTTGCGGCATTGTCTAATTCTAAGATCTAAAATTAAGACTCTATGTTGTGTAGCTACACTTTCTCCTGGTATAACCTTACAATCGATGCAACAACCCCTATCTCTCTTTCTAAGTAGGAAAAAATTTATCTGACTCGTATTAACCCCACTTTTAAATGTTACTAGGTGAGACTCCCTCTTCCTAAACCAAGTGTTTGCTAAGATCATATCATAGGACAAACAAAAATCTAAAATCCTTTCTCCACTTTCATTTCTTTCTCCTATACCATAGCCTCCATGGATATTCTCAAATCCATCCCTACTAATGCCTACATGTCCATTAAGGTCACCGCCGATGAAAAGCTTTTCTCCATAAGATGTCTCTTGTACTACTCCATCTAAATCTTCCCAAAATTGATGCTTAATGGAATCATCTAAACCTACTTGAGGTGCATAAACACTAATAATATTAATAATATCCGTACCTAATACTAATTTAATAAGTAAAATTCTATCACCCTTCCTACGGACCTCAACTACATTATCTATAAACTGACGACTCATAACAATCCCTACTCTATTCATATTCCTATTTATTCCTGTATACCAAATCTTATATCCCCAAGGTTCTATCACTTTAGCTTTCTCACCTACCCATTTGGTCTCTTGAAGACATAAAATATCAATCTTTCTCCTACACATAACATCTACTAACTCTACCAACTTACCAGTTAAAGACCCTATGTTCCAAGTGGCTAACCTAATTTTATGGTCTTGGACTAACTTCTTTACCCCCACCCGTCCAACAAAGTGAGGGAACCCTTGCCTATTTGACACCACACCCGGGCGCCGGTGTGACGCGTCGCTTCTGGGCGACGACCTAGCAACCCTTGCACATTTATCACTGCCTCCGGGCCTAGAGAGTACAGCGCGTCGCTCAGTAGGAAACGCCCCAACGAAATTCTCATATTGGTTCATTTTCATAGGATATGACAAAGTTTTTATGCTGGCTGTCACAGGCCTACCGCAACCCTCCTCCTTTATCCGAGCTTGGGACCGGCAGTGTATAACTACACAGACGGAGTTTATTTAAAAGAGAGTGCAACACGAGGACTTCTCAGGAGGTCACCCATCCCAGTACTACTCTCGCCCAAGCACGCTTAACTTCGGAGTTCTGATGGGATCCGGTGCTTTAGTGCTGGTATGATCGCACCTTACGGTAGTTATGTGGCCATGTTAGGACTACTCATTCATTGGCAAAAGGTCTGCAATCAGAGTTTTACTAGCACACACACCGGCTCAAATTGAGTGCTAGTAAAGCTCTCACAGGTAAAGTTGCTTGTGAATTTTTATGGACACAGATCTTGTAATACCTGAGAATTTTCTATGAATTTTTCATGATTGTTAAAGAAATAAAAATTAGATTAGGCCTTAATAGTGGTTTAAAATGATATTAAATATTTAAATTGATATTTAATTTTAATTTAGGTTAAATACTCATTTGAAACTTAATTGGGTCTAGTATTGGACCCTTTGAGGACCCCATTGTGGGATGGCCCGAATATCATCATTATTGTCCCGACAAACATTCCGGTTGATCCATGACTCATCCATTAAATAAGAGTTGATCTTAACATTTCTTATTTTGAGGGAAACACAATCAACATCTATACGCCCAAACTTGGTTTTGATTTGAGCATTTTATCATGATCCGAAGTTCATGCCTAATTGCAGATTGAAAATCAACATTTTTCGGCATCGACTATTTTTTTTTTTTGATCCGTGCATATACAATTAAATCTAAGATCACCACAACGATTTACATTTTAAGAGCTATCAAATCGACTATTTAAACATCAAATTTAGTTGAGTTTTTGTGTTTGTAGGCCTCTCAATAGATCACTCTGTCACCAAACCCATGTAGTCATCTGGTTATGCTAAGTGACACTCTCTTTTTTTATTTTATTAATTAAATACTTAATTATGAGATATCTTACATATCTAATTAGAAAACCTATGAGACTAGAATGATAGAGTTTGGAATTAGGAAAGAAACCCATATGAAAAGAGATTCGTTTAGACATATTATAAATAGAAGAGATAAAACCCATCTTAACATATGAATTTGACAATACTTCTCTCTTCACTTTTTCTACCTCAAGTTTTCATAGGTTCAGACCTCCATTGAAGGAGCTTAAAAGTCTCTAGGTGGTGCAATCTAGAGAAAGAGGAGTGATCTTCTACGATTTCATAATCTCATTTTGGTGCTCGATTTCACATTTTTTTGCCTTTTCGAGGTAAGTACACTTACTATAGCATGTGTATACAATATTGGGATGCATGTATATGTTATGGATAGTCCACACATGCTCAACATTACATGTATATTAGCAAATAATATCGATGGAGATGATATTATCAGTTTCTTGGTAGAACAGTTCCTCCAAAAATGATTTTGGAAAAAATCAGTTTTGGAAGGATTCATATCCATTTTTATGGAATCGATTTTGTTTGATATTTTAAATCTGTGATGGATGTGTATTTAGCATGATTAACATGTAAAAACCATTTGTCAATCAATATTCATATAGTTTATTAAATTAATATTTAAAAAAATAAACCCTAAATAACAAAAATCAATTTTAGGGGATTTAAGGTTCTTTTTGAAAAACCAAGTTTAAAACTTTATTTCTATTATGATTCATGTTAATATTCATGTATTGCATGATTTAAACTATATTCATGTTAGATTCATGAATTTATGTATGACTGAATTTAAATATCATAAATAAAATCATATTGCTCGTATCAATTAGGGTTTATGAGAGTCTTCTTCAGAGAAAAATGAATTATATAACTTTATTTATAGTTTTGTGTTTGATTAAATTATGATAAGTCTATGTTTTGTTAATCTTGTTAGATCTTATACATGTGTGTATGATTCATATATTATTCATAATTGAATCCTATTTCTTCAATATGTGTTTTGGTGTACAAGTGCCTATTTAAGAAAAACTATTTTAGTGTGCTTTAAAATAATTCTATGCCTGTGATTAAATTTTGTACAACATGAAATTATATTTTTTTATCTGTTATATGATATTGATTTTGTTATATTGAATTAAATTCTGCAATATCATGATTATGTAGATTATCTTGTGAAAAACATGCATTAAATAAGATTTTTGTGTAAAAAAACATTTTTCTTGTTTTCATAACTACAAACACTTTTCAAGAACTTTATCATACGCCCAAACGGTATGGAAAAAAATTCTCATAATTTAGAGAGATGTTTAGACATATAGAGAAAGTCTTTAATTTTTTTTTTGGCTTCGTTCGAAGTTCAAATGATAAAATATAAGCATTGAAAGTCAGAACAAAATTCTATCTTAATAAAAATTTTGTAGTAAATTGCATTATCTTATGAATTTTATTTCTTTTAATCCATTTTATGGTTATAACTAAAAAATTTATATGTTAGATTACATATTAAAGAACCTCAAATAAAAATTTGATGTACAGATTCATTATAGTTTGTGAATTAAAAATCCTGAAAGATGGTTTCAAAATCATTTTTTTTTTGAAATGTTACTGGTCTAAAAACTTGAATAGGCTACAGTTTGTGAATTTTAATTCATAGTGGGGATAAAAGACCTAATCTCTATGGAAGATTCTTCTAAACATGTTCATATGGCTATAATAAATTTTACAAATTTTTTTCTTCTTCTGTAAATTTGTCGGTAGAGGCTTCTTCAGAGGGATTGAACCATACAAGTTTGTTTAAAAAATAGAAAAACCAATTTCAATAAATTATTTATTTCTCTTAGTCTGGACTTCGATTGAGCAAGCTTTCTGGCTATCTTTAGATAAAACATTTGTGCATCTGTTGTACAAATTTCAGATTTTTTCTCACTATGGTATGGCAGTGACAAAATTTACACTAACTGCTAAATTTTGTTCATAAAGTTTTGAGTTGAAACTCTTGTAACTTCGGTGTCCTAGTTCTAAAAGTGGATCAATGGGACATGGTTTGGTCCCATAAATAAACCAAGTAGACACTAATAATTAGAGTTCATTGTGTCATTCTAAACATGTTTATAATATACATGCAATGCTATAATGTATATAATTGGATAACATATAGTGTACATATGAGATGCATATAGGGTTAAGTATGCATATTATATTTCATGTGCAGCATGGAGTTTCGAAAAAGAACCAGACTTTAATTGATACAATGGGTTTTTCTCGTGTGACAACTGCATTGAACCATGGCCTAATAACGATAACCCTTTCAAGAATTTTAGGTATACCTCACCAGGGTATACTGAAACCGAAAGACCTATGTTTATCTTGGATAGTGTAGGTAGTACAACCTCCGTGCAACCAAGTATTATGTTTGTGAGAGTATTACTAAATCATGGCTCTCCTGGTCTCCAGTCTACAGATAGTAGGGGACCAGAACTATCAAATGATTAGTCCTACTCAAGTATGTCCAAACCTTCTGCAAAAGTATATGATAGATCCTTTTTTGAGCCCACAACCAATTAGGCGAGATTCTCTCAATCTGAGACCGCTCTTAGTGGATTCGACTCAGTCAATCATTCTAGAAAAAATAAAATGTACAAGCAAAATAAACACCCGAGTGGTCTATACTATTTCGTGTTATACTCACGTGTACCCTATGTGATTTTATAATTAAGAGAAACAATGCATTAGTTAATTAAAAATATTTTAATTATACAATTGTGTTCATATCATACTTGTTATTGAAAGCATGCATATATTATTGTTCCTGTGTAAATTTATGATATGTTTTGATGATGTGCTATATGAATTTATTCAATGTGATTATCATGTGTGCATGTGTGATTGATTAACTTGTAACTTACTGAGACTTGTGAAGTCTAAGTCTGACCTCCTACTTTAAATAAATATAAGTAATGAGTGAGTAGTCGCGGGATGTTGCGAGATGTCGTGTAAATTAATGATTGAGAATCCCTGAGACATGATTTGATTATTTAGTTTTTGAATTCTTAAACTTCAAGACTGGATATGTGAATTTTATTCATGTGATGAACCATTTAATTTACTCCGATTTACTTTGTGAA
The DNA here is from genome assembly GCF_984573655.1 of Nuphar pumila. NCBI lineage: Eukaryota > Viridiplantae > Streptophyta > Magnoliopsida > Nymphaeales > Nymphaeaceae > Nuphar > Nuphar pumila. The sequence goes on from NC_143265.1 coordinate 61,869,515, forward strand.
TGAATGCGGTGTGTTTAAATACTTGTAAGCCACCCAAAATGTTTTACCGAATTCTTAAATTCTTAAAAAGGGTTTTGTCAATTGGATGTCCTTTCTCAAATCGAACAATGTTCTAAGGAGCTATTAAACATTGATGCTTGCACAAGCTAATTTCTTAAAGCTTAATTCGGTTAGGGAAATGCCATAGATAAGACTTCGTTAAAAAAATCTATATTTTTTGGGTTTAATTTTTGAGCTGTTAATATGTTTTACTGGCACTAATTTAGTGTCAGTAAAAAAGCCTTTTACTGGTACACTTATTTAATGTGCTAGTAAAGGTGGCTAATAGAAAAAAATATAAAAATAGTGCACGCCTCACCCTGAGGCACACCACACCCTGAGGCATACACCTTAGAGCAAATACCCTGAAAATATGCCTGGTGAAAAAAATGGAACAGTAGCCCTTCTTGTACACCTCATGCTTCCACATGTACAGGAGAATCTAGATGCTGTGATCTCCATGAGTTTGAAGAATATGTAGGCAGCTTCGATACCTGGTCAACTGAAGGGGCTCTGATACAGTTTCTTCGAACAAGGAACATTGTCCATGTTAGTCTATTCATTGAGCATTATAAACAAGATATAAGATATGTTTTGCACCTCTCAGAAGTCACGCTTCTTGAAGTCTTCTACAGCCTTTCAGCGACTACATGAATGGTCAAAGCTTCTTGGTGCAGTGAGCAACACATAATATCACCTTCCTACTTTTCTGATTGGCACATAATATCATCTTCCCACTTTTCCAGTCAGCATATCAAGACTGACTTCTCCAGAAACTGAAAAGACAAAGATCACCCATCAATATGGGTGACTGCTTAGGGAGCCTTTCATGAATACATTCATGAATACAAGAGAAACTTTAATATGCCCATTTCTTCATATATCAAATGGAATCAACATACCTAACACCATCTAATCCTAGCACTTAGATATCAAACACAATTGACATCACAGACTAATTCTAATTCTAGCACTTAGAGTCCCTCTTTGGTGATCATGAACTGATCATTTTACCAAATTGCTCCAAGGAAAACCAAGAAAATACAATTCCATTGAAATTTTAGTTCATTAAATAACCAAAAGTCAAAACACCACCTAATTATACTAAGTGCCATAGATACCAACTCTATCAAGTATCACGTATATAGAATTAAAATAGACAATGCAAATTAGGGTGAAAAGGAAATAGCCTGCTGTGCAACGTAAAATTTTTCAATATGCAATGGAAGCAATTTCTCCCTTTTAGGCAGAACTAAGGAGCTACGCTATTCATGACTTAACCCCAACCAACAATGGAGTCAGTCGTGATATATATCAATCAGGTTACATTCATGCACATTAGACAGAAGAACAGGAAATCACAAACCCAATTAATCCTAATGTTATTACTGATTATATCCAAACTTAGCAATTATATAGGATTTGAACTGCCATATTCACAAAAAATAAAAGGAAAGAAAAAAGAACAGAATTATAGCAGGAAAACACTATCCTCCTAGAATGAAGCAGAGGCCTTTTTCAACAATCTCCTCAACATTTTAATCCCAGGCAATAGATTCCTTCAAACAACTTGCTGAGAGTCACAACTCGGCACACATCGAGATCGTATTCAAACAGCCAATGCCAACTCTCAATCTCTGTTTCTGAACCAACCAGTGAGTAAAGGGTGTTCAAGCATATGGTGTTTAATTCCTGTTTATTGTGTCAGAAACAGACCAAGCCAATAATTATCCATTTCACCATGAGAACTCTTTAATTATCCTTAATACATGGCCTTAATAAACATAAGCAGTCCCCACATCTTCAGAAATTAAAAACTTCCAAATTTATGAATTTCAAATAAGAACAAGTAGCACTCATCAATCAACATGAAGATTCACAGATAACTCTCCAATCTTGCTTTCCCAAAAGCGGTTATCTGTCTGTACATACCCTATTATTCGGAAAAGTGGGATAAGTCGGAGCCTGCAAACATGGAGCACAATGCAAAATCCCAACTTACCACAAATATTCTTTTGGGAAGAAAAAATATGCCGGTCAATTCACCACAAATTCTCCACCTTCTAGTAATAAGTCACCACCACAAACAACGACAACAATGCAAATGAATCTTCTCTAAGATGAATAAAAAAAAAACACAAAAATACAAACAAATAAGAAAAACTGACAAAAAGTATTCACTAGAACGTCGAAACCCAACCGGAAAAAACTCCTCAACATTTAAGGTTTCCCCATAGTCATCATCATCTTGGTCAATCTAGATGATATATTTGTAATTTTCACCAAACCGGTGAACGTTTCGGTAATTTCCCTTCTGATCCAAATCGATACTCAAAACGACTCCAACAACGAAGATCATCCTCATCAGGAACCAACACCAAGATTTCCTAAACTCCTCTCCCCAAACCCTCCTCCCGCGAAAAAAAAAAGAGTAAAGAAAAAAGGGGGCAACGAATTTCTGACATGGCCTCAAATATCCTAAAAGTAATTCCTCAACTTACAAGAAAACCACAAAAACCAAAAACCAAAAACCATATCAATTTGAAAGGGTAAAGAAAAAAGAAATTTCTACTAAATAAAAAGAACAATTTCTTCTCATAAAAAGCATAAAACTATAAAAAAATCGCTAAAAGGCCGTAGCATTGCAGTAAAATCCGGAAAAACTCCCTTGAAAATTATCGAATCGATCTTGTGCCTCCCATAGAAACAGAAATCCAAACGGAGAGAGAGAGATAAAGATCAAAACCGTACAGACAACAAAGAGAAGGAGAGAAATAACAAACACGAAGCGAGGGCTGAGGCATGTGAAACGTACCATGATCCGTTCGCACACGAAAACCTCCTCCTCCTCCCCTTCCTCCTTCCTCCATTACCGACTCTCCCGTGCGAACATCCACAGCTCGAGCTTCCCCACGCTACTCCGCTTCCCTATCTCTCTCTCTCTATAGCTCGCTCTCCAAGTTTTCAGAATAAAAGGGGGCAAATCGCGCACTTTTCGTTTTTATTTTAAAGTAACGTTATTTCTGGCGCACTTTGTAATGCGCCAGCAAACGTTCTTTTTTCTGCAAAACTTCTTCTCTGGCGCACTTTTTCAGTATAAACGCGCCGGTAAATCCCCGATAGTGAGCCGTGAATTGGCCACCCATTCAGCTTTATCGACCGATACCGATACTCAACTGTATCAACCCAAAAATAATAAAAAATTATTACGTGTCAATCATAACGAGACACATGTTTAAACTATTAGTATATTTATTAAAAATATCCGATTCAAGGGTGAAGAGGATGCATTCATCATCAATGAACTTGAACCAAAAGACATTGAACAAGGTGAGAGTAGTGTGCACACCAAGATTAAGAGATTTGCAGCATCAATCTACTGCTCCTTATAGGTCTCTTCATTCTTGGGCTATCCAGCAGTAGAAAGGGTTCCATCAACATGACCTATAACTTTTCTTTCATCAGCAAATTAAGGAGGTAACTTATCCATCAACATAATCGACATAGAATGATGCAATTTAGAAGGTGACAAAAACGAGAGTTGCGTTTCTGGACTGTCTGAAAAGTCTAGTACTAGCTCACAGGAACAGAACCTTAGCCCTTGGGGACCTGAGCGTTGTAAGGTTCAGCATAGTCGACATAGAATAATGCAATTTAGAATGTGACAAAAACGAGAGTTGCGTTTCTTGACTTTCTGAAAGGTCTAGTACTAGCTCACCGAAAGACAACCTTAGCCCTTGGGGCCCTGAGTGTTGTAAAGCTCACCAGCTAACCTAATTTTATGGTCTTGGACTAACTTCTTTACCCCCACCCGTCCAACAAAGTGAGGGAACCCTTGCCTATTTGACACCACACCCGGGCGCCGGTGTGACGCGTCGCTTCTGGGCGACGACCTAGCAACCCTTGCACATTTATCACTGCCTCCGGGCCTAGAGAGTACAGCGCGTCGCTCAGTAGGGAACGCCCCAACGAAATTCTCATATTGGTTCATTTTCATAGGATATGACAAAGTTTTTATGCTGGCTGTCACAGGCCTACCGCAACCCTCCTCCTTTATCCAGGCTTGGGACCGGCAGTGTATAACTACAAAGAGCATAAGAGATCAATATATTTTATTAATTTATTATTATTTTTTTTTTCAAATTCATGCTCCATAAAAGACATGTTTTGTATCGACTATGATCTGGACTAATAGTTGAGTATATATCCTAATATATATACCTGACCTTTATACATTAATCATGTACAACTTAGCATGATGCACACACATAGAGCTTGTATGTACCTACAACATGATCACGCATATAAGTCTTATCCTACGAGTAGGGATTTAGAACCCCTACCAGGGTCGGTAGGACCCATTATCGACTGACTATTTGATTTCATTTTAGTTTCATACATTAGGTTTCAAACTTGAATTAATATTCGATTAAGTCTTAATTTAGATTTGAATCAACTCCAAATCCAATTATAATATTTGAGACAGTTATTAAATTCGAATTCAAATCCCAATTCGATCCGAATTTGAATTTTCGAATCGAAATTCAGATTGATAAAACTTCAGAAATTGAAATCAAAATTCAATAAGATTTTAAATTAAAATATATACTTAGTTCGAATCCTGACTAATATTAAAACTCAGATTAGATCTGATAAAAGTTAAAACCCTGATTCATAATAAATTCTCAACTCGACTTTATTTTGAATCCCAAATAATACTTGAATTATAATTAAATTTATAACTTAATTTTGAATAATATTTTAGCCTTAATTTACTATTATTTCTCGTAAAGTATCAAAAAATTATGGGGTTTACATCTTTTTCTCTTTAAAGAAATTTTGTCCTCAAAATTTAACTAGGGTTATTCGTCGATGAGATTTTGGATGATTTATTATTATTATTTATATGTTTAATAATTATAAAAAATTTATGGGTATTACATTGTGCCAATCTATGAGCGACACCTCCTATCTTCTCGAGGATGAGGAAAAGTCTTACATACCTCAGTCTCAAATTCCCTTTCTTACCAAACCAAAATACACTCTTTGTCGGCGATACTCTGACAAACACGTGGTCTCCAACTTCGAACGAAAGTTCTTACCACTTCAGATCTGCGTAGCTCTTTTGACAGCTCTAAGCGGTCAGAAGTCTCTTACGAATCAGCTGAACCTGATCTGTATAGTGCTGCAATACTATGAGTGATTTGATAGCTCGATCACCAACCTCGCTCCAACAAACAGGGGATCTATAGGGTTGCACATACAAAGCCTTGTAAGGAGCCATGTTGATGCTTGAATGATAACTATTGTTATTAAAGAACTCAACTAACTTTAAATGCTTACTCCATTCGCCTTTTCACTCTAGCGCATAAGATCGTAGCATATCCTCTAGTGTCTGGATGGTCCTCTCTGACTATCCGTCGATCTATGGGTAGAATGTCGTGCTAAACTTAAGCTTTGTTCTCAAAGCTTTCTGAAGTTACCCCCAAAACTTTGACGTGAATCTAAGATCTCTGTCTGAGATAATCAAAACAAGTACCCTATGTAGCCTGACGATCTCGTTGACGTACAGGTCGGCCAAACTCTCTAAAGTCTGATTCGTCCTGGTCGGTAAGAAGTGTGCCAACTTCGTAAGGCGATCCACAATCACCCGAATGGTGTCGTACTGTTGGCGTGTCTTGTCTCAGTTCCATTTTTTTTTTCTTTTTTGTTTCCTTAAGCCTTAGCTTTCTATTTTGTTCATGGGTCCAGTCCTTGCTAGAACCTTCTAGAACTCGCTCAAAAAGGGCGTCACCCCTTATGGAGCCTTATTTTTAAAAATTTTAAACTATTGACATTTTTTACCTTGGTTTTAACTTTTGGTAACTTTATATTTAACCTCAATTTAAAGTTTATTTTTATTTTTATAGTTTTAAACTTTAAATTAGGATGCCACACAGGATGGGATGGCCCACCTATGGACTCCTACCATTTTATAAATCTTAATTAATTTTTGAAATCCATTCCATTAAATTCCAACTTAATTTCATTTAAATTTATTTCAAATTCAAGCAAGATTTTTCCTAAATGAACTTGTAATTCATATGAACTGTAAATACATGAAATGCAAGTTGAATCTAGCCTAATTAAGTTTTAATAATTATATGTCCCAAATATTAAATACTTAAATTACTTATTTTAATTAATTTTCTCTAAGATAATTTTTGAATTTTAAAAGAAATGATTTAAGGAAATGCATTTCAAATTTTCTAAAAACCCTAGGCATGTAGGGGCTATTTTCATACCTAATTATTTTTTTCTTAAACCCTACGAATCCTCCAATGCATTTCTTTTAACCAAAATTTAAGATTTCATTTCGGCACATAATAAGAAAATTCAAGAAAAAGTCTTAAAAAAATCTCGGATATTACATCCAACCCCCCCTAAAAAAAAGTTTCGGCCTCAAAATTTGTTTAGGGTTACATACCGAACAAGTGTGGACATTTAGCTCTCATATCCATCTCGGGCTCTCAAGAACACTCTTCGAGCCCATGGTGCTGTCATCGTTTAACGAGCGAGATTGTAACACCCCAATTTTTATAATCCAAAAAATGGCAAATTTTTTTTTTAATACTTTTAAATTTTTTAACAAATAACAGTGGAAAAACTCATCGAGTCTAAAAGTTGGCGTGCTACTTTCCGTATTCATGTATAACCATACAATTATGAAAATTTAAAAGAATTTTTTTTTAACATGCATGAAATAAATCAATGTCTACAACCATTATATTCATTGACTAAAATACATGAATTTGTGAAATACATAAGTAACTACACAAGTATCGAGGTTTGGTCCTTAGATCGGTTCTGATTTGCGAAATCCTTAATCTTGTCCGATTGTTACAGAATTAACAAAAAAATTATAGTCAGTTAACAGAGCTGATATTTACATAGATTATATAAAATTTTATCAGCTTTCCATAGCCACAAACTGTTCATAAAAAATCTTTCATATGAGAGAGTTACAAATGTTTTACCGCTGACATGTCATTTTCTATTCCAACTGTCACATAGTCATGATCATTCCATGAACATAGCCTAAAATTTTACAATTGATAGGAAATTTTGTTAGCTTTTCAACACAATAAACCGCTCATCAAAAATCCTCTAGATGAGAGAGTTACAAGCATTTTACTGGCTGAATGTCTAGCCAAAAAGCAATAATATCGGGTCTATGCATTCGGGTGGGGCCAAACCAAGTCACCCGAATTCATACACCCATATTTTTTTGACATAAATTGATTTAAAAACTTAAATAAAATTATATATCTAAGGTTAATATATCCTAAATATGACAAATAATATTTTTTCTCAGTCGTTCGGTGAGAAAAATAGACCTGTCTCACACATGCCTAGATCCATGCAATATTTAATTGTAGTTGATAGATTATGTTCACATGTATATTCTGTGATTTCTGTAGATTTTTTTATTTTCAATTTTATGCAAATTTCATGAATTATTTGTTTATTTGTGTATTTATGATTTTCCTAAATCTACCAATTTCTTTTCTAAAAAACCCGATATGACTAAAATCACAATATCTCAAAATTTTGACCATGAAAATCTGCCAAATTTTTACAGAATGTCTACAACATCATATACTACTGTCCCAAATTGAAATTTGCATAAAAATATTATCCCAATTTATGTATTTTAAAAATTTATGATTTTCTTTTCAGAGAAATTGGTTTTTGGAAAAAAAAATATGTTTTCAAGATGATTTTCTCTCGAAAAACTATTCTTTTTCCATCTTTTGATAGCCCTAAGCCAAACCCACGTATATGAGGGTTTGTTCAGGGTCTATGCTTATAAGAAATCAATAGAATTCATGTTACGAATTCTGTTTTGCAAGAGAAGTATTGATCCACCTACCTTTTTATAAAAAAATTCGCTCCTACGCAAGCCGATGGGTCTTTTCGCACGATCCGGCTATTCTACGCATACCACGACCTCAAATAGGCTCTCCTTAAGCCTTCCTCAATCACGTGTATGCCTCCCTTATTAAAGCATGGGGGGAAACAACAAGAGATTTGATGTGAAAAAGAGAGAGAAGGGGAAGAAGAGGTAGGGATTTGGGAGAGAAGGGAATTCTTCAAAAAAAAAATCTCAAGGGGTCAAAATGGGGGGGGGGGTGGGGGGTGAGCCCCTCCATAGTTTTATAGGTTTTTAGGGGGTGGTCAAGGGCTGGATTCAATCCTAGCCCTTGATCATGTTCATGGCCTTGTTTCTAAATCTTAAGAACACCTTTCCCTTTTCTCTTTCCTAAACTCCCTTCTCTCTTTTTTTTGGGGGGGAGGCTGATATACAGGTCAGACATTAAATCATCAAGCAGTTCATAAACGTGCTTTTAAAGAGCATAAGAGGTTATCATATTTTATTAAATTATTATTATTTGTTTTTTTTAATTCATGCTCCACAAAAGACACATTCTATATCGGCCATTATTTGGACTCATAGCTGAGTATATATCCTAATATATATACCTGACCTTTGTACATTAATTGTGTACAACTTAGCACGATATATACACATAGAGCTTGTATGTACCTACAACATGATCACACATACAAGTCTTAGCCTACGAGTAGGGATTTAGAACCCCTACTAGGGTCGGCAGGACCCATTGTCGACTGACTATTTGATTTCATTTTAATATAAATTTTAAATTCCACAATTGCATGATTGCAAGCAATGTATGTGTAGTAGCACACCAAATTTTAAATCCGATGAGTTTTTCTGTTGTATTTGTTAAAGTAGTTAAAAGGGTTTTAAAATTTTTTTCCACCATTTTTCAGGTTATAAAAAATGGGGTGTTACAGAGACCTTGTCCCCCGCCCCGGTCCACTTCCATCTCTACATATGCACAACCTCTACTTAGGTTGTACACAAGATCTATATATATGAAAAATATTTTCTACCGTTGAGGGTTCCAAACCATCTAGTTGAAACAAATAAAGGTAGGGCACCTTGACAAAATTTGACCCCATAAATATTTAGTATGGTCAAGATAATAAGAATCGACTGTTGGATTTTAATTTTTCGATCTAAAAATACGATTGGTTAAGGGATCAAAATCGTGTACGATATAGGGCTTTGATTTTTTAACCCCCAAAAAATCTTACATACAGAAAACATGATCTAAGAGCCTGTTTTGCTAATTAAACCAAACATATTGATCACCTCCAGTGTGTCAGATAGCTAAAAAAATTAAACATTCTCACTAAAGGTTTGGAACCCATGAGGATAGCAGAGATTGATACGAGGTTCTAATACAAATTTTTTTTATAATGGCACAAGTTTCAATTGAAATTGATGTATGTTTTCGAACATGAGGTCTCATAATTTACCTTGTAATAATAATGACATCATATATATTGAAATGAAAGGAATGCTAAGAACACAAGAAAAAGAACTGACTTTAAATAAAAGTAGGTTTGTGTGGATCCATAAATTTTTCAAACAAAAAAAGTATTTTATCTAAAAAAGTGTTTTGAATTAAAAAACTGGATCCGAATAGTAGAAACAAAGATGTGGGGTCTGCTCTTCAAGTTGTGCTCTTTCCCTCCTCTATTGAGTAGGGATCAACCATAACAAAAGCTTGGAATCTTTGATAACTGGGTTGTAGCTTACAAGGTGCTCGTACTTTGTACGCGGGGCCTAAAAGAAAGTGAGTTTGATGGTGGGAACCACCATTAAGGCTCAAAAAAGCACAAAAACAACAAAATTGATATTCATTAGAAAAATTAATATTTCTTATAATAAATAAATAAAATAAATTCAATCAAAGCATATAGAATCAAGGTTTTAAAACTCACCGAGTCAACTCGGTGACTCAGTTGACTCAGCTCGGCCCTCCAACGAGTCAACTCGGCAAGGTAAACTCGTTTTGCAAAAACTCGGCCTGACTCAAGCGAGTTTTGGGCACTTTTTCTTTTTTCAGATGTGTTTATTAGTGCATATGAAAATTATCTCACATCTAGTGCATATGAAAATTATCAGTTGTGTTTATTATATTTGCTAAGAAGCACACAACATTAGAATGAATAAAAAACTTCATTGGAAACATATAAGATTGAAATTCTTTTTTTTTTTAGTTTTTTACTCAAAGTTATGCTCTTAAAATCTATCAATTATATTCGTGATTTCAAATTTCATCAGCTTAGTATCTATGTTAAGACAATGTTCTAAAGGCTAATTTATATAGATGCAATAAGGCTTGGCGATGTTATTTTGTGGTGTTTGTGACGATGATAAAGACCACAGATTCAGGATTTATGATCCATAAAAGGCCAAATTCAATTCATGGTCCATGTTCTGTATTAACTAGTGCTATTCATTCAATTGAATTGCAAATTGCAAAATAATCTATATTCATACTTGTATTACATGCTTTAATGTACTTATACTTTTGGAAATCCTTTATAGGGAACATGTTGAGGCAATTTATTAAGGGCATATTCCTATAATTTCCAATGTCTAGGTCATATTTTTTGTTGTTTGTCACTAGTAATGACAATTTAAATGACAAACCTTTATATATTTTTACTAGTCACTATTAATTAGGTCAAATCAAAAGTTAACAAAACCCGATCCGAGTCACCAAGTTGACCCACCGAGTCCCAAGTTGAGTCCCGAGTCAAGGGTTTTAAAACCTTGTATAGAATTGAATCTCACCTCGGGTTAGGTAACCCATTTCTATGACGATGATGAGCACGGTGGAACTGAACCAACACTTCACTTAGGCACGAGATTTAAGAGGCTAGGTAAGACAAGGGATTTAGACCTATACTAGGCTTGGGTTAGCTCAGCTAGAATAGATTCACATGGGAAAAATATAGGTGCTGGGCTCTTGGATGTTAGGTTGGGTGGTAGGTGTTACATATTTTAGGTACTTAGGTGCTAAATGCTGAACTAGGGAGAAGGGGTCCCTATTTATAGATTTTCTGATGGATGCAAATACTGTTCCTACGTATTCTGGATCTAGAGATCTAAATTCATCCACAAATGAGGTGGTAAAATCCTATTGGTTGATGGTTGGATAAACTTCCTCTTATTGGAGGTTTCCTAATTTGGGAGTTAAGATAAAGGGCCATCTGGAACTCTATGTTGGGGATGGAAGTTTCTCGAGGATTATCTCTCAATGGTGCATATTTTTTACCAAATAAATTGCTAATGACACATGGTGCTAATGACAATCTATATCTTCTAATGACAATTCATGTATCGTTAGAGAAATACTAATGACGCATCTGGGTCTAGGCCAATTGTTAATGACAATTCATCATTTCTAACCATACTTCGTAGTATACTAACAATAATTTATATGTCATTAGTAACTGAGCCACGACTGACTGACCATGTTAACTTTTTTATTTTCATAATTCCCTATTTGAATGTCATATTGAAGAGAGCTTTGGTGTATTAGAAAGCTAATATCCTTAACTTTAATTTCTATTTTGGATGAAGAACCATATTTGGTCATTTTAGTTGTCAAAATAATACTCAAATTGAGGACAAGAATTTTATCGAATAAATCACCTTGTTTTGGTCATACCTTTCTACTTTGATGTCGCATTGACATGATCTTTGGTTCACTTAAAATCCGAGATCCTCTAGTTTATTTTATTTTTGACAAAAGCTTTGAGGAGCCATTTTGAAGGCCAAAATGAAGTTGATGTTATAATAACTTTGATATGGGTCAAAAATACTGGATTTTGGAATGTGATTCTGACATGAAACGATTTAGTCAAAATTTAGGTGTCCAAAGATGTCCCTCTTTGTTGTTGAACAAGTGAAGCTTAGACAATGACAAAAAAAATAAACTGATTTTGCAAAAGACAAAAGGATTGACTCTGACATGAGGCTCTTTGAAGAAGTTTTGTGAAAGACTAAAGACATTGATAGTTGATAGCACTAACTATAGCTAAAGACGTGTACATAGCTTAACACAAGGATCTCTCTATGATGCATGTTCTTGTAGGCAAAGAGGCCTTGCCAAACGAGGTTGGCTCAAAGACTAGCCAAGTACCTTGTTTCTCATAAAGGCTTTCCCTTAGACTCAAAATAATAAGCAAGAAGTCTTTGCTGAGTGAGGTTAGATGAAATACGAAATAAGTGCCTTATCGCATAAGCTTGCGAGAGAGTCGGCTAATAAGATTTTGAAAGACAAAGACTTCTTTAAAGGACAAAGACAGAGAGAAGATTTTGGGCAAAAAATATACAGATAAAACAAAGACATCTGAAATAACATATCTGTTTCAAACACACTTTGAAGATAAAAACAGTGAGATGGTTTACACACTCATCAAATAGGTGTCGGATTGATTTATCAATCTGTAGGACAACCTATAGACCTAAGGTCCAAACTATCTACGAGATAATCCTAAGATAGGACTTGATAAGTTTATCTAATGCGACAATTGGGTTACTAGCAGAGTTATTCTACAAGAAACATGTTAGAAAAATATCAATGAAAATGCATGAAATGCACAAAGTTGCATGGGAATGATCACTAAAGAAATCTCTCAGAAGAATTGGGTTCATCCAAGAAGAGAATTGCTAACGATAATCCATGTATCATTAGGAAACTGATAACAAAAATCCATGTATCGTTAGGAAAATGCTAATTATACTTCATGAGTTTCAATTAGCACTAACGATACTTTATGATTTTCTAGTCATAAAAGGATTGTACCTCTGCCTGTTAACAAAAATCATGCCTTCTGCTAATGACACTCTAGAAGGTGATAATGACAATCCATGTGTCAGTAGTTTTTTTTCAAGATTTTTATCTTGAGACTCTCTATTGCACTCAAAATGTGAGATCCTTCAATCATGCCCCTTCTTCCAAAATTTTGCACCTATCTTAAGCCTTTCATCACGGTGAAGATCGAGAAAAACAATGTTTTCTCTCATTTTGACATACTTGTCTTGGTGCACGAATATTATAGGCTCCAAGAAGGCGATTTGGAACATACATATTTCCCTCTACCTTTTTTTATTTTTCTCTTTTTATGCTTTGTTCTATCTAGGTTTCCCTTTTTCCATGACAAAACACTTGGCATTTTGTTGCCTCTGGTGCTCCTCCATATTGGTTCTGCCAGTGGGTTGCCTAGTTCATTTTCATACATTGGAAATATCTATCACAATACCACTTGCATCGTGCTGCCCATCTTTGCGACTTCCAGGTGAACGATACTGGGTCAGAAACTCAACTATGGTTTTCATCTCTTTTAGATTCAATAAGACTCCTACCCTGACAACCTAGGAGTATTCTATGGTGCCTAGATTGACTTCTATACTTTCCTCCCTAACCATTGGAGAAGGGTCTTCTTGCCTTTCAATTTTTTTTTTAAACTTAGAAAGCTTTGTGATATCCTCTCATGGCTCTCCCTCATCCATGTGCTCATGCACTAGGCTACTTTAATGCTTATTTTCAGAGGATTTTTCAAAAATTAAGTATCAGGTTTTTCAAATTTTTGATTTTTTGGGGTTTTTGAAATATTCTCATTTTTTAGATTTTTGAATAATCGACAAAGACATTGACAAAAAGTGAAGGTTTGACACAAACTCCTAGATTCCCATCCCTACACAATATAAAGTTCTAGAACAGGGGGAAGTGGTGCCATCTCCAAACAAAAAAGTAGAAATATTTTGGTTTTTTAATTTTTTTGATCTTTTGCATGATATGGTACAAATTCTAGGTTAGAATCACATACCTTGGGTTTGGGTATCACTACCCAGTTCTTGATCAAGCTCATGGTTGATTTCCTCAATGAAAAGTTGCTCTCCAACTACAAAAGAAGAACCTGCATCAACAAACATGACAAAGAATAGAATATCTAGACCTAAGGATTCATAACCTAAGTCCGTAGCCTTGTCTTCACCCAAGGTTTTTAAGAATGAAGATTCATAAATTATTATGGGGTTATGATCCATTTTATTAGTTGACTCATAGGAATTGGTAACAAATCCCACCCTACGAAAAAATCTTCTAAACCTTTTAGGAGGGACATGAATCATATCCATATAAACTTGAAAGATGTTTTGTAGTCCAAAATTAGACCATTCTGAGTAAAAGTGTTTAGGTTGGTTTCTCCATCTTCTTTTATAGGAGTTCTGATGCATAGACCTACCAAATAGAAGATCTTTAAAGGGTGTATATTGATACCATATTTTTCAGCTAAACCCAATACATTTTTTTCAATGCCACTAGTCTTCAGAGCTTCTTTTTTGGGGTTCATGCCCATTCTAAGCATGTGTTGCCACCACCATCCTCAGGTTTTCAAGTACACAAGATAAGGATCCTTAGGTTTTGGAGGCTTCCACTTTAACCAAGGATCATCTAGATCAGGAGTGTGAAAAAAAAATTATTTTCCTCACAGATGCAGTTCAATTCTCTTTAAATATGTTTCAAAGCTTCTTCAATAAAAAACTGTGCCTTTTGCTCCTTAAGCCATTCTTCATACTTGACCTGAATCTAAATTGCTTTGTCATGAGAACAAGTCATCCCATATGTCTGATACTTGTTTATACCACTGACCTCATTGGAGAGAGGATGAGGCTCAAAAGGGAAGCTATGAAATTTCTCCTCTAAATCTTCTCCTTTTGACATTTCTTCTTGGGGCTCCTTTGTCTTCCTTGCGACCCCTTTGCTCCGAGGATATGAGTTCTCTGGTGAAGATCCGTGATTGATATCGAGATAGGAGTCTTCCTTGCAAGATTCTGCCCATCTTTTCTATCGGTATAGCTCTTGCTAGAAGAGTTCGGGCGATCCATGCCACTACTGTTTATATTTGAGTCCACAGAGGGATTTATTGAGGAAGTGCTCCCAATTTTCTCTTACTAGGCTATGGGACAAGTGTGCTCGATACTGGCTTTGCCATTCATTATAGTCATGGTTGACTATGTCTTCCTGTTCAAAGTCACTTTCCTAATGAGCATAGTTGAGATAGTTTGCAAAGATTTAAACTTCTAATACTTGGTCTTGCCATGTTTGGACTTTCCACGTTCATCGCTATGAATTCTTCTGACATCATTGGATCTTTCTATCCTAATCCGGGAGTCTCACACTCATGGTACATCAGGTCATCTCTATATTCTTTCTATAGATTTATCGATACAAGGTTATCAAATAGGCAATGTTCATATTCAAGGTCTTCTTTTGATCTTAGACCATTGAGTGCCCTACATAGGAATGATTCCCAATCTTTTGTATCAGATTCAACTTAAAATTGGGTTTAAGTCCTTCCCATTTATCATAATATGCCTCTACCTAGATTTGACAATCGGGTAGATGATCCAATGGATGTAGCCTTGCAGGTCTACGTACACTCTAACTTCTGGTATGACCCTTGACTTTTCTTCTCAAGGATTCTCCCATCCTTCTTTACCTTGGGTTAACTGATCTAGACATTCTTGAAGGTATTCTTCCTAGGTTTTTCCTGATGGATTTTGCCAGAATTTTTTTTGGATTATTGTTATCATTGCAAAATTCTACTTTTGCAAGTCAAACTGACATTTGAAAAAGTTTTTGAAAATAACTCACCTCCGTTTTAAAACACGGGATAATTTTGAAGAATGAGACTCGCTTGTCAGTAAGAGGTTCAACCGTTTCTGTCACCTTTGCCAGGGGTAATTGAATCAAGGATCAATCAAGTGTTTTGCTTTGCTCAACTTGTCTAAATTGATGTTCTATTCCTAAATGCACAAAGAATCAGGCATGTGCTATGAATTTCAGAAATGCAGGTTTGAAAACATGATGTTTGCCTTAAAGATTTGAAATACTTAGAAAAGATGATACTTTGAAAATTGTGAGCCTTTGTTGAGAGGATATTTTTTAAGAAAAGAAATGCCAAATTCTGAGAAATCCAAGTGTTTTAGGAAAATCGATTTATGAGAAAAACTCAAAATGACTTAGAGAAAGTTGATTTCTCTGGGTCTTTGAAATTAAAGATGTTATAACTTGGAAATTGTGATTTGAACTTGGAAAATACTTGAAACATCCTTGAAAACCAAGGGGTTTTGAGAAAATCAATTTCTGAGAAAGACTTGAAAATTTTTGAGAAAATCGATTTTTTTGAAATGGGATTAGAAAATAAGTCAAAAGAAGCGGCGTGTGGCCCTGTGAAATACTTTTATGATGCAATCTAAACCTAGATGAATGAATGCAATTTTGAAAAAACATTTTCTGAAGAACTTTTGAGAAAATTGTTTGAAAAATAAAGTTTATGTGCCTTATAAAACTTTAATGAAGTAAATTTGCCTTGTATCCCTAACTATGGCCACAGATATGGATTGAATATATTTTATTTGATTCTAAAAGGAAAAAGACATTTATAAAATATTGAAATATGCAATGGTTTTTTAAGATAGCTTAAGAGTGTAGGCTGATTGTGACTTAAAAGAAGATGATAAATTTAGACTTTGTTTGTATTTTGACTATGACCATAAATATGAACTCAATCAAGTTTATCAACTCCCTAGAAGCGAGTGCACGTGTCATTCATGTAGACCATGGTGAGTTTGAATATGCATGAATCATCATTCATCACACATTAGCATTTATATAAAGAAATAAACTATATGCGCATGCAAAACCCTAATCTAAGCAGAAATTTAAACTCTTATTCCAAATTTATAATTAATTTACATCACTAAATGAATTTAAATAAAGAAAAATAAAAGAAATACAGCCTTGAATATTCTTGCAAAACTAGAAAACTTGTTAGTGAAAATATGTTGGCTTTTCTGGATTTATCCATTAATATCTGGAAATTACTGGATTTATCTAGATATAAGCCTTTTTCTATGTTTCCCTGAAATAAATATAATAAAATTTGATAAAAAAATTTAAAAATAATAAATATAAATGACTTTGAAATTCAAAATTTAAGGAAAATTGATAATAATACCCCTGAAAATAAAACTATAGCCTTGAAATCATGGTTTTCAGAAAATACTTTGGTGAAGTCTTGGATTTAAGGCTCAAATAAAATCAAATAACTACAAAATCGGGTGTGAAGCACCATAATATGATTAAGAACATGCAAAAACACTAAAAACATGAACTTCTATGAAAAAAATAGAAATATCACAAAAAATTATGATTTTGCCAGTGTTTTGCTCGAAACGGGACTCAACGGGCACCCTGTTTTTGCAATTTAATCAAATAATATATCAAATGAATATAAAAATTAACTAAAATCAACATGGATAGTTTTGATAATCCTAAAATTAAAATAGAATAAAAAAATTCTATTTTTGACATTATTTTAATATGAAAATAAAATAAAACATTAAAATATACAATTTTGCCCGCGAGCACATATCTGTCACGATGTCAGACCCGAATCAGGAATCAAATCATCATAGAAATTCATAAAAATTTACAGAGAGATACTAGACAAAAAACAAAGATTTTCCTTTTTACAGATCGGAAAAATCATCTTCGGTTAGGGAGATATCATTTCAACAATATACGCTTAAATTTAATGAATATAAAAGCTATTAAAATAGGTACTTCCGGTTTCGGGAATAGGGAAAAATAGCAAGCCACATTTAAAATTTTTAAATTTTATCAGTAAATAGCAGACATACAGAGAAAGATTTTTCCTTTTACATACTGTCAATCGAATCTTTGGTTAGGGAGATACGATCGACACAAGTCGACTTAGGGTTTAAACGAGATATAACGAGTTCTGAGAAACCGATTCTACCTTCTCACAAAGGAAAAATAGTAAAAATAAACATAAAAATATTGAAAAATTACAGTAAATACTAAACATCAATATGAAACTATTACAATTTACGGATTATAAATCAAATCTCGGATGACTGAAATATCGCATCTGCAAGCTGTGCATGAATCTCAATAGCAATTTCACTCATTGGAAATTACGATTCAACTTTCTATTTTTTTGACTGAGTTCCTGAACCCAAAACCATCTGCTTTTTTTACAGAGAGTCACTGATAAAACTATGAACCAACCCTAAAAAAATCAAATTTTTTTAATGAATATTTAAGCATGAAATAACACAGTTTTTATGGCTCTAGGATCGAAACACATAGACATTCAATAAAACACTAAAAACTCTAATTTAAACATGAAAATTAATAAAACAAATATGCAAATAAAATAACAAAATTGAGTTTGATGCTTGAATGATTAAAATAAACATTAATACAGTGAAATAAAATAAAAAAAACAAGGAAAGCATGGTTAAAACTTGATTTAGCCTTCAAAAGAGGGATGCAACCCATTTAACGGGCGAATCTCATCTTTTATTTGGCAAAAGCATAAAAAATAATATTCTAAACTATTCTAATGGATAAAAAATGTGAAATCAACCATGGAACAACATTAGATCATGTTCTTTATTTCATTTTAGGGTTCTTAAAGGTAAACCATACTTGAAATCCATAAACAAGGGGCGATAATGGTGGATTTCATGGTAAAAAGCATAAAAAATAAATAAAGAAAACATGAAAAATATAAAATCTCACCTTGGTTTGCTGCAGCTTAAATGAAAGAAGGAAAGAATGCTGGGAGGAGAGAGAGGCCACGAAAATTGAGAGAGAAAAGACAGAGAGAAAGCCCTTTTTTGGCCCCTATTTATAGATTTTTAGGAAGACTAATTTGGAAAGATTTTTAGGTTAGTTTTAAAACTTACCTAAAATGGCTTGGATAGACACATAGAAGGATGATTTTTTGGGAGACTCCTAACCTAAATGGACTCTAATCTAACCCCTAATTAAATCCTAGAGAGTCCAAATGTGGCGCCACCCAAAGTGGACCCACATTTGGTTTTTAAAACTTGAATTTAAAACCTTTAAAAATCAAGATTAAAACCAAAGTGAAAAGGAAAATTTTAAAATCTATTTTGACTCTTGTGACTCCTAATCTAAATAGGACATGGACTAACCCTGACTCTCTCAAATGTGGCACCACCCAGAGTGGGCCCCATTTGATTTTTCAAAAACGATTTTAAAACTTGAAAATGAAATATTTCAAAAGAGGTTTGAAATTAGGGTGAGAATTGAAAGTTTTTGAAACAACACAGAGTCCGGACTGGGTCAGAACTTCTCTAGATATAGTGCCAACTGAGTGGGCTCCACATCAAAGTTTTGAAAAAGTTGAAATAAAGACTGAAAATGGTTTTAAAATGGAGTTAAAATCAATAGATGAAATTCAAAGGTTTTGAAAATAGAGCCCTAAGCGGACTGAAACCCTGGACCAGAGTCCTGAACCAACCAGGATTCTGCGATTTAGGTTTTTGAAAGCCAAACAAAGAGGTTTTTGAAGAATTTTCTCAGAATTGGTGAAAATAAGTTGAAAAATACAGCCGGGGTTAGAGTCCTAACTCAATCGAAACTCTAAAATAGAGTCCTAAATCAACTGGAACTTTGCAAAATAAACTAATTTTTGAAAAATAGGTGGAGAAGATGAGAATGAGGATAGAAACAATAATCAGGATGGAGTCCTGATCGGATTGGGTCTTTGGGACAGAGTCCTGATCGAACTAAAACTCTAGATTTTTGGCATTTTCTAAAAAATGGATTAAAGAATTTTTGAAAACCAGTGAAAATAACAACAAGCAATGAAATCAGAACATAGTTCTGATCCAACTGGAACTCTGGGGATAGAGTCCTAATTTGACTAAGACTCTTAAAATTTTGAATAATCAAGAAGGTTTTAAAAACTTTTCACAAAATAGGTAAAAGCAAACTGAAAACTGAAATCAAAATTAGAGTCCTGATCTAACTGGGACTCTAGAACAGAGTCCTGGTTTGACTAAAAGTCTTAGAATTTTGAACTTTCTGAGAAAACAAATGAGAGGATTTTGGAAAATAGGTGAAAACAAGGTAGAAATTGAAGTCTGGTTCATAGTCCTGATCTGACTAGGACTCTGACGAAGAGTCCTAATTCAACTAGAACTCTGAGAAACTTTGGTTTTCTAGAAAGCAAATGATGAGATTTTTTTAAAAGGCCTTTTGGAAACAAGTGAAAATAAAGGAAAAGAATGAACTCAGGATAGAGTCCTAATTCGATTAGGACTCTGGGATAGTCTTAAAATTTTGAAACTCTGTGATAAAAATTATAATAATTTTTGTTTCTGAAAAGATAAATGAAGAGATTTTTGAAAGATTCTCTCAAAATTGAGGTCAGGTTCAGAGTCATGATCCAACTAGGACTCTTTGAATAGAGTCCTAGTTCAACTAAAACTTTGAGTTTCTGATTTCTTTTCGAAAGATTTTGAAAGATTTGGTTAGAAACAAGTAAAAATGGCAACAAAAGATAGAGTCTTAATTCGATCGAAACTCTGAAGAAAAGTCTTAATTTGACTAAGACTCTGAATTTTTGAGTCAAAATGAAAGAGTTTAAGAAAGTTTTATCAAAACAGATAGAAATGGCAGTAAAACATAGAGTCTTGATCCGACTGAGATTCCAAAAAGAGTCCTAATCTTACTGGGACTCTAAGATTTTGGCTATTTTGAAAGTCGGATGAGAAGGTTTTCGAAAACAAATGAAGAACAAAAGTAAAGGATGAAATCGGGATAGAGTCCTAGTCCGAATGAAACTCTGAAAAAGAGTCCTAATCCAACTAGAACTCTAGAATTTTTGCTAAAATGAAAATTTTTGAAATATTTTCTCAAAAACAGGTAAAATTGATTGTAAAAGGCAGAGTTCTGATCTGACTGGGACTCTGAAAAAAGAGTCCTGATCCAACTAGGACTTTGAGATTTTGGCCAAAATGAAAGAAGTGTGCAAGGGATATGATTACGTCTGGTTTAAAATCAAAATAAAGTTTTGAAAAGGTTTAAAAAGATAAAAAGACAAAGTCCTGATTCAACTAGGACTCTGAAATTTTTGAGGATTTTGATAAATGCAGGAATCCAGAAGCGACACCACCTAGCTGGGTCTCATTTGAGGATTAAAATCAGTTAAAAATTGGCTTTAAAATAAATTCAGATTGTTTTTCTGAAAAAAATAAGATCCTGGGAGTTAACAAATGAAAAATATCGATTCAAAACCCAGGTTTTGAAATTGATCTTGAAAGAAAAGTTTTAAAATTGAATCTGGATTGAAGATTTTGAAAACAAGAATGCTGGATCTCGACAATGAGATGCAATTCCATGCAATGTAATGAAATGTCATGCCGAATACATGCAGTGACAAGCAATGACACATGAAATGTAGACCCTGGATGAGGGACTTGGAATCCCGGACCCTTGGCAGAGATAAAGAATCTGGAGATTCTCATCTGAGGATGAGAACTGATAATTGAAGTTAAGCCAAAATGAGGATTGAATCTTTATTGTAGGATAAAGTATTATTTTTTTTTGTAAAATTTGAGCTATGAATAGCCCTGGCTCAAATATCAATCAGTTGATTCCCTAAAGACGGCAGAGAGTGGGTCCCAGTGGTAAGAGGTAGGTGTTTGTGAATGAGAGTGAAAATTTGGGGTGTTTACAATTATATTTATTTATTTATAGATCTTTGATTTTATCTCACATTCCAAATCATACTGCCCTATCCAATTTTGGCACCCAACTCTGCTCTCGAAGCTGATTTAGTAGGATGTTAGTGAAGCAAAGCAGTCAGGACCATCATATAGTTCCCAACAGTCTCTATCCAAAACTGAGCCATCGAGTGCCTAATGTCGTAGAATCCATCAACACCAATTGGCACAAATAGGGCATAGCCTCCTTTATGGTTGAGGGATGGTGATTGGGCTATTTGAGGTTGGGAGCCAAAAAAGATCCTCAACTTTGAGCTTCATTTTGGATACATCCCACAAATGATATTTCCAGCCGTTGTTGATGGGTTCGAATGGGTATCACTCCTTCAATTTCACTTTTAGTACCAATACTTAAATTCTATCAAGTGCCTTTTCTTTAGATCTTTCATTCATTTGGAATACCATCACTAATTAGTGTATATTTCGATTGCCACTTTGGGGTATTGTCCATCTATTTCTAGTGGTCCGGTTGTGCATTAGAACACTGTCAGGATGAACAAATGCAACCTTCTTTAATAGTAATGTACCCATTGCTCTTGAGGTGCATTGCTTTCAAAATATTTTGAAACAGAAGTAATCCACTCATGAAAAGCTAACTCAATCTCTACATTGAGGTTGAGATCTTGTCCCCAGGTGTCATATCCTGTCATCTCTAAGAAGGGTGTGGATTCCTGATGCATTGATAACAAGCCCTGAGGTTCTTCACCTGGCTCCAGGTGTTCCTTCTGTGGATTTAGGTTCAGGTTTTTGAGATCTTCTAGATCAGCCTTGCTTTCTTGACTCATGGTGATTATCACAGTGTCTCTCAGACTGACTTCTTGAAATATGGTTGTCAAGCCTTTCAAGTATGGACTCTCTGGGACCCGAACAATTCTTGAGTGACTATTATTTTTTGACACACCATTTTCTTTTGGGATAGGATCTAGGACAAACTTTGGGGTGGATGGTTTCACCCTGAACAAATTTAGGGGGTGGCCCTAGAGCACCCTTGACTATCACCTTTTCCTTGCCCTTTCTTTGACCTTCTCTTTAGTTAGTCTTGCATACCAAGATCGGGGTTTGCCAGACTTGGTCACCCTTTCCCAAGCATTTGAAGAGTTTATATCCCATTCTCAAGAGCATCGGCCAACCTTTAATGAACTTGGCAAAGTTAGAATACCTTTCACAACCTCTGAAGGTTGAGCCATCGATTCTGCTAGAGAACTGAATGAATTTGGTTCTTTTTTAGCAGTTAACTGTAGCCACTTTTGACATATTTCCTAGTGCTAACACTATAGCTGAAGATGAGGTCTCTCCCTTTTTCCCAAATGAAGGGGATACCAGTTAGTCAGTCTAACCTAGGGAGCATAGGCTGGGCAACCTTAATAGTTGAATCATTTATGAAATTTACAGTGATCTGGTCCCCTCCATGGAATTTTAACACATTGGTGGTAAGTAGATGGGACTGCCTTTAATTCATGGATCTACAACTGACCCAAGAGCATGTTATAAGAGGCTAGGATATCGACCACATGGAACAAAGTCTTGTGAAAAATTGAGTCAATTCCCACATTCATGATTATAGTCCCCAAAGCCGTCATAACATTAGCATTATATCCACTGATCTGGATCTGATGGTCTCCTGGTGATGTCAAGCTTCCGGGTGGTTATATAGAGACCGATAGTCCCTATCTTGATGGGGTCCACAAGAACTTTTGATATCATACATTCACATTATGAACGGCATCAACCAGTGAGAAATGTGTAGCTGAAATTCGTCCAAAACAAGAAGCTTTTAGTACTACTTGGTCGCCATTCTTTTTTCTTCATGGACGGCATCCAAGGTGCCTTAGACAGTTTTCAGTCACAGCTTCTGTTACTGAATCTGCCCAAACTGAATCAGATTCTGTCAGATATCTGATCTGAATCCAAATGGTTGACATCCTTACAACCAAGCAACGGTCTGGCCCAAACCAACACATTTAAGGGTCCTAAATTGATTAAGGTGTATGATTGTTTGTAAATAAAACAGTCTACAGAAAGGCCTATGAATAAACTATGGCTGTAATCATACTCAGATCACATGCTAACCATGTGACCTGGAATCCAGTGTAAGTAGGGAACCCGGAAATCCTGCCCTGTTTATTGCCGGGGAGAGGGCATCCAGTAAACAAAGGGCCAGCAACTTTATATAAAAACATACCACACTCTATGGACCCATGTGAAACATGAAGGATATCTTGATAAATATGGTATTGTGGTAACCCTACGCTGCAAAATAGAGGTGGTTGTAGGATCATCATGCGCCACAGGATGCAGGACATGTCCATTTGTTTTTTGAAAGGCAAGCTGGGGTTAGGCACGACTGGTCCATTTAGTTCCAACGCTGCGGATCTGGATCCAGGATTTTCTCGGAGGGAAATTCTTACAATAAATAAAAAAATGTTTGTTGGAATATCAAATGAAAACATTAAATATACTTAGATATATAAACATATAACATGTATACAATCTAAAGAATATATTTGAAGAAAAATTAATATACAAATATAAAATTGAAAAAAGTGTTAATATCACATTAATATCATGATATACTCAGCATCATATTTATTGGCTTTTGAAAATTTCTAGATAAAATCATGTTATTTTTAAATTATCTCAGATATTTGTGACTAAATATGCTTAGTGCAGCCTAGCTAGGCCCAACCAAATGCCACAAGTTGGGCCACCACTCATCTCAATATGGGTTAAATGCGTTACGCAACCACATAAGAAAGCCATCATTACAGAAAAAAGGAATTAAAATTATCATCATTATCAGCATTGTCATCGCAATCACTTTGATTATTGGATATATATGAACCTTTTGGTAATGATAGAAGAGTCCTTTTCAATGGTGAGCTAGCATGTCTGCATGCAGGTCCACTAGAGGCGCCAAAATGCAGTGGACCAACTTGCTCTTTTAGGCTGAAAATGGACTTAAAACTTGAAACAAAAAAGGCTACTTTGGTTTGATTATCAAGAAGGGCCCAGGAGAAAATTGAGTTAAAAAAGATCTTGAACTTTTAGATTCCTTGTGGAAAGAGTTCCCAAAAATCTGTTTAATTTTCAACCCAGATGATCTTGCAGCTCAAGCAACGGTAAAATCAAGTCAAGGATAATCTGCATTTTTTACAGCAATCTTGTTCAAACTTCACTTATCATTCGGTCAAGAAAAAAACGTCACATGCAATTACTTGTCATTAAAGTGGATCTGATTTTGAATTCTTAGGTTGGTAGAGTCATTTTCAGAGACTAGTGTTTGTTCATCCATCTTTGTGCCTACACAGCAAGCAAGTTTGGTTTGGATAGGTAAGTTCATGAAGAGGGCCTACAGAGGCCCAATGTGATTTGTTTAAATCAATAAACACCATATTGCGGATAGACTCCACAATTGACAAATGCAAATATGAAATGGCATGAAGTTTTGTTTTTAGAAATGAGAAAGGTCAGTCTCTGTATATGCCCATAGAAAATTAATGTGAGCTGCTTTCAAAGTTCATGTTTTGTGTTTTTTTATTTACAAAATAAAATCTTATGCAATATTCATGGTGTTATCTTGGCAAAAATGTCCAACTACT
This sequence comes from Nuphar pumila, assembly GCF_984573655.1. Taxonomy (NCBI): domain Eukaryota; kingdom Viridiplantae; phylum Streptophyta; class Magnoliopsida; order Nymphaeales; family Nymphaeaceae; genus Nuphar; species Nuphar pumila. Next base: position 61,894,715 of record NC_143265.1, read on the forward strand.
AGACAAATATAGAGTGAAAGATCAAACTTTTTTTTTGGGGGGGCTCCATATACACCATGGCTAGTGAATTATTATTTTATAAAGAAATCTCCCCAGGTGAAAAGCCTTGAAATATAATGTCTTGATTGGACCGTTGAAGTTGATTGTCTCATGTTTCTGGGGATCCACGAAACTCCATAGACCACTGTCCTTTCTCCAAATGGCAAACCAAGAATTGCATAATCACATCACTATATGTAAATATTGTCTTTTCTGTAGGCATATCTAAGGAATAAACGTTCCAGGGATACAAAGAGAAAAATGGACATTCAATGGTGAAATATGTGATCATGTTCTCTGGCTAACTTATCTGTGGTGGCAATTCAAGCCCCATGACTAACTGTATTCATCTTAAGCAAATTATCAAAGAAAGTTTAAAACCATAGTGAGAGGTATCCCTTGTAGCTTATATCCCACGCATCATCTCACTTTGCAGAGTATATACATCTTATGTACTTGTGAAGTTCTTTCTTTTCTTTTCTTTTTTGAGTTTATTACATGGAGAAACCAGGCCTGCGAACGGAGACCTGGCTGCGCTGGTCTTAGTCTGCCTTACCTACGGTTGTCGTCCCAGCAGCATAAAATTCCATGGATGAGTCTTATGTAGTTGTCAAGTTATTGCCATTATTTTAAGAGTATTCTTTTTTGGTTTTTTTTCATGTGTGCATTTGATTTCTTTAGATACAAAGCTCCTGTAATTTCACTAGAAGATCCATATTTTGTTACGAAGAGGAGCAAAGAAACGAAAAGAAAAACAATAAAGCCAATTTCACATACGTGGAAAACAAGTCCGTAATCAGTACACCTGCAAATTATATCAATAAAATTACATAGTTATCATATGTAACAAACTCTAATGCTATTCATATCCTTGTTCTCTCTCTATGACTTTTTCAGGCCACCTAATTGCCGGAGTTCCGACTTTCCATTCAGCGGCCGTGGCGAGAAGCCAAGCTATTGACGAGAGCCAAGGCATTGCTAGTGACCTTACTAACATCAGAAACTTTGTTTGCAACAGCAGCTTTGAGCGACAGACTGGCAGCGCTGGTCACGCTCTCGAAGCTGTCGATACATGTCTGCTCGTTGGTGAGCGCCGCGCTCATCCAAGTCTGAATGTTGCTCATCCGCCACCGGAAATTGCCGGTATAGAGGTAGCGGATCTCATCCAGTGACTGCTGCATCTGGGTGATGGCCTGCTTGAAGGTCGTGTCGCAGTCATGGAGTGCCATCTTTGCACGCGAATCGGAAGAAGTGGAAGCAGTACTGATGGAGAGGTTACCGACATAGCTGGAGGCTGCTTGAACTTTAGAGAGGCTTACTGTGATAGCCACCGTAGCAAGCTGGCTAGGACTCTGTTGGACTGAGCCAGCATAGGCTGAGAGTGAGCTGAAGCAGACGGCCGGGTACCGGGTTGCGCTACAACTCTTGCGGATGAACTCAGTAGAAGTACCACCACCAGTCACTCCAGCAGCTGTGGCCTGAGGAAGAACTGAGAGTATGGTTGCCATGGTTAGTGCTTGGATAGAAAGAGAGACCTGAGCCATGGATATTGGTTGAACAAGTTTTCTTTTTCTCTTTGTGAGGATAGGATTTGTGATTGGGGGTGCTATTTATAGGCTTTGGACATAAGTTGGAAGTGCAAATATATTCCTGCTCTTTGAAAAAGTTACATCTTTGTCCATAGGGCATAATAACAAGTCACAAGGGGAATAAAATAATCTTAGTTGTTTTTTGCAGAACAGACAACGAAGTTGGCAGTTAAATTGTTTCAATTGGAAAGCATGGTCCTAGTTTTTCCCAGAAGGAAAGGATAGGTGTGAACAAGATGTGTGTCTTAAGCTTCCCCAAAGAATCATGTTTCAAGCAGACCTGTAGAGTCCTGGGGAACAAGAGTTTTAGTTCAACTTTGTTAGTTAGGTAATGTGTTATTTGCAGTGGGGGCATATTGACTCATAAACCAAACTTACATGAGTTCTAATATTGTGGGTGTTGCCAGTTTATGATTTAGCGTTCAGGGAAACATGCAATTACATAGGGATGCAAATGGGTTGAATCCAGGATGGGGGTTTTGCAATTTTTGTCTTTTTGTTGGATCTGGTTCGATCCAAATTCTCATATAGTTAGCTGTTCTGGATCAGAACCGTTTTCATTCTGTTAAAAGACAAAAAAGAGGAATAGAGTGTTTAACGTGGTTCGGCACTTGGTCTATGTCCATGGGGGGAGAAGAGGATTGCTTGTATTATTGATCAGGTAATGCAATCGTGGGATACAAAGAGGGGGTTTGTATACAGGTATGAGGGACAATAGGTCAGGGCATGAAGGACACTGCAAAGTCTATCAACGTCAACAAGATAAGGATGAGGATCGGTGGTTACAAGGTGAAGTCCTAGTCCAAGAGGAACCTAATGGAGATAGGTTCCTAAAGGGGTTGCGATGGGATAAGGAATCCCATCGCAGTCAGTATGTGCTAATTTTAACACTCCCCCTCAAGTTGGGACTCGATGTTGTTCAGTCCCAACTTGACAATGATATCTTGAAGTTTGTCGTTGCTGACGGCCTTCATGAAGACGTCGGCGAGTTGATCGGTGCTCCTGACATATGTGGTGGATATGATCCCTACTTGAATCTTTTCTCTCACAAAGTGACAATCGACTTCGATGTTCTTAGTCCATTCATGAAAAACTGGGTTAGCTCCAATGTGGATGGCGGTTTGATTATCACACTTTAGTTGGATGGGTTCGTCATTGGAGAAACCCATATCTTCGAGGAGAGCCTTTATCCAGATGAGTTCGCATGATACAGAGGTCATGGCCATGTACTCGACTTCAGCGCTTGACCTGGCGATGACGTTCTGCTTTTTGCTTCTCCATATAATGAGGTTCCCTCCCACAAAGATGCAATACCCGAATGTCGGCCTTCTATCGTTGGAGTCACCTGCCCAATCAGCGTCAGAGTATCCCATGACCTTGGTGTGGTTGTTCCGGTGCATGAGAATTCCTTTGCTGGGAGATGACTTTATATACCGCAAAATCCTGAATGATGGCTAGATGCGGGATCTTGGGGGCATGCATGAACTAGCTAATAAGGTTGACCGCATAGGTGATGTCGGGTCTCATGACGGTAAGGTAGATTGGTCATCCCACTAGTCTTTGAAAGCTCCCGACATCACGAACAACTTCCCCATCGTCTCTGCTAACCTTATGGTTCTAGTTGATGGGTGTGTTGATGGGCTTGGCTCCGAGCATGTTAGTTTCTTGAAGTAAGTCCATGGCGTACTTTCTTTGGCAAAGGAATATCCCTTTATCTGATTGTGCAACTTCTATGTCAAGAAAATAACAGAGTTTTCCAAGATCTTTGATCTCGAACTTATTATGGAGGTGAGCTTGACGGTCACGATTAGCTCTAGATCGTTTCCCGTTATGATGATGTCATCAACATAAACAAGGATGATAATGCTTCTAGTAGTGCGCTTTCTGCTGAACATGGAATACTCGGATGAGCTTTTGCGAAATCCGAATTGTATAAGTGGGTGTATCCCTTTGCAACGAGTCTAGCCTTGTAATGCTCAATGATCCATCGCTGTGGTACTTGATTTTGTAAGTCCATCGGCAACCTAAAGGTTTCTTTCCAGGAGGAAGGGTGACGATAGTCCAGGTCCCATTCTTTTGTAGAGCTTCAAGTTCTTCATCTATGGCAGTTCGCCACACTTCCTGCGTGTTGGACTCATTGAAGGTGGAGGGCTTCGAGTTAGAATAAACACTACATAAATATGAGAGATGCATTGGAGAAATCATCAAAATAAACGTGTCTCTCAATCGTATGATTAGTGGACTTGGAAGCAATATATGTGTAGAAGTCTTGTAACCTAATGGGGCATCTCGTAGTTCTACTTGATATCTGAGGTATGATGCCGCTATCTTTTGAGGCCTCAATGGGTGTCAAAGTGCCTGTAGTGATGGAGGTATCGACATTGGGAGGCTCAAAAGGTGTGTTGTCGGCATGCCTGGTAATAGGAGAGTCGCTGATGTCGATGGTGGGCAGAACAAGTGCAATATTTTGAGATATTTTCCCCCCTGAGGTCCAATGTAGCAGGAAGAGGAGTCTTTGTTTTGGTAATAGGGTTCATCCTAAAAAAACTTGACATCCCGAGAGAGAAAAAGCTTCCTCTTTATAGGGTCATAGAATTTGTATTCCTTTTTGATGGAGGAGTACCCTAAGAATATGCACTTAGTCACTTTTTTTTTTTAAATTTGTCTCTATATTGCTCTTGTAAATGAACAAAGCACTTGAACCCAAACACACGTAGGTGGGACAAGGATAAGCTTTTTTCCCTGATCATCTCCATGGGGATCTGTGAACACCCCAAAATTTTAAAATTTTCAAAATTCTCTTTTTGCCCCTAGCCCCCACCTTCTGAGTAATTGGGTCAATTTCTAATCAACACCTGATTATTTCTTGGGTTCACTTCCTTATTGAAGGTCCGAAGCCCAGTTTCATTTTCTATATTTGACCCAATCTCGGATCCAGATCAGATATACAAATCCAATTTTGAGCCCAAATTTTTTATTTTCAAAAAAATCTAAAATCAATTCTCTGTATTGGCTCAGATATTTTACCCAGATCCAATCTTCATGTTTTCTCAGTTCAAGATCCAAGCTCGATATTTACTCAAAAATCTCGGATCCAGGTCTATTTTGAAAACCCAATTTTTAAAAATCAACTCTGTTATTTCAAAAACCCTTCTTTCGTAAAATCCTCAAAATTCAATACCTTTGTAAATTTTTCAAAAACCTCATCTGGACCCCATCTCTTAAATCCCTCACATTTCCCTCGTATTTTAGGGTTTTTCTTTCAAAATCATAAAAGAAAATTTTTAGAAAATAACTTCACCCTATTTTTGAGAAATCCTTATAAATGAAACCACCTTTTTGAAAATTTTCAAAAAAATGATGAACCACCTTTGAAATTTTTGTAATGGTCTCCCCGTTATAAACCAATGGAGGGGAGACCATCGATCATCTTGCAGCCCCCATCTCATCTCACGATCTCCCATCCATCCTCCATTGAGCACCACCGAGCCTTCTCCTCTCCTTCTTCCTTTTCCCCCCTCTCTCTCGCCTCTTCCCTCTGATTTTTTCTTTTTGATTGAGTGAAGGAGTTCTGCCCTGCAGTAGCATACAGAGAAAGATATCTCACCTCTTAACCCAAGCCAACCCAAGGTAAGAGCCGTCCTCTATCCCTCTTTGTTTTCCTTGGAATTTACTTCTTTCCTCTTCTCTTCTTTAGATTTCTCATAGCATCAGCTTCACGTTCTTGCTCCATTGAGGAATAATATGCAATATTGATCTGCCTATAGCAGCATCAATCTGCATCCTGCAACAAAATGTTGATCTCCTTTGCTCTGGTTATTATCTTCCTTCTTTTCCTTTTGTAATTCATTGTTTTATTTTTGTTGTTTATTACTACATTTACTTACATTTCTTATAGTTGCTTCATTGAACCAATTATTGGTTTCTCTGCTCTACTTAATTTTGGTTACATCGTGTGAATGCTTTTGTTCATCGTGCCTCCTGTTTAGTTTGTTTATGATGCATCGTCATCATCTTCACATCATTTTCATAGCATGATAATCCTCCTACATTTCATCATTCACCTATCAACAGTTCACATCGGATCACCTGCGATTCCAAGTTTGCAAGTGGCCATTGATGTTCCTTTGCTAGATATTAGGCATTAATTGTTCCTTGTTTTAATGGCATCTAAGACATAGCCAATCACCAGCATCATCTAGCATCAAGGCATATTCATTCCACTTATATCCTTTATGCTCTTGGCTCATTTAAATAGCATTCATCGCCTATAGATCATGTGCATTTCCCCTCTACTATATTGCAGATATTAGCCCCAGTTTTTGTTCACATCACTTGTATATGATTCATAGTGTCTAGTTTGGCACCCATCCTCATAGGAGACCGTACATTCCTCATCATCGAGCTCCATTCATTACTCGTGTCATTACCCATCTATGTGCATCTCTGTCATCAACAGCCTCATGATTCCTATTGCTTCAATCACATTCACAGAACCGATTATACACTACGTGTATTTATCTCATTATGTGTTTGTCTTACTATGTAATTCACCACATAGAATAGATTATTCCCTTAGCATTTATTTCTGCCATTTTTCTTTTCTTTTCTCTTTTCACTGTGTGATTCTACAATACCTTGCATCCTGGCTGCTTCTTCATTCATTTGTTATTGCATCTGATCATTCACACCAGCATCATCCAATGTTATTGCATCACCACAGCCTCTGCATCATACTTTTCACTATGGATTAGCTGTATCCCCTGCATATCAATATTTGATTCAGTACCATCAAGTTCATTAGAGCGTTTCACATCCACTTGCATTTCTGCAACCTCTAATCTTTGCATCGCATCTTGGATATTAGCGTACTATTTTGCATCATCCCATCTTCAATTGAGCCATTTGCATCCATTCCCTGTGTCACGTATTCATCTCTTACAATACACCACCCTCAACCAAGAATGCTAAGTGAGCTCATTAAATTTTTGGGCAAGACATATAATGTGTGGCACATTTCTTTGACATTTTTGGAAAGCCATGTTATGCTATTCATGAATGAAACTCAGTGTACTGAGGCACTTGCTGAGTTGTACCGATAGTTGAATGAAGAGGATGTGAGGTGCGGTCTATGGAAGAAAAGATCAATCACTATGGAAACCAGAGTTGGACTTTCATTAGTTCAGCATGGTTACTGGCAACGTGCCCAGAGTCTGTTGTATCAAACCATGAGCAAAGCGACAAAAGGCACCAATAACAACACAATCCCCAAAGTTGAAATGTGCCTTTGGGGAGGAACAATGGATTTTTTGTGTGTGCATGTCAACTAAGCCAGTGGGATATTCTTGTAAACCTTGGCAGAGGGTTAACAACCTTGCAGAAGATGCTGCTTAGCCTGTGTGTGTTAGATATATATTAAATACGTATTAGCACTGTAATTGTTTTAAGTTCTTTTGACTGATGAGGTGTACAAGATCTATCTGTAACACCATGTTGTGAAGGTATTGGTCGTTATACATGGTTCTAGTGTTTGCTGTCGGGTAACAGTGGTAGCAGTAATAATAGCACCTATGCTATGTTTAATGCATCCTTATGAATTGAATGGGTAGAATATCCGTGTATCTCGTGCAACTTTTACCTTCATACTTGTGTATTGTGCCCTTCATGATGGAAATGTGGATGGTGTGGGTGAGGCTGAAACCAATTGGTTGATATTGTGTGAGATACACTGGATAAATGCTGCTGAAATCCATTCTACTGCAAATTGACTTGCTATGGCTGAAGGTGACTTATCGTGCTGCTGTGCTATGATGAATAAATTTGAGAATTCAAACTACTGAGTGAATACACATAGTCACAACTATGGGTGTCAACGGGTTGGGTTTGGTTCATACTCAGGTAGAACCCGACTTGGACCTGATTTTCGGTTATGGTATTGGGTTTGGACTCGGGTATAATTGGGTCAACTATAAGAGAAATCATACCTGACCTGATAAGAACTACATCAAATAGACCTGGACCATACCCAATAAAATAATATTTTTTATCATTTATGCATTGAAAATTTTCAAGTCTTAATCGAAACTCGGGTCAAGCCCTTGAGTTTGGTATTAAATTTCATAAACTATACCAGGATCCATGTATTAATCAAACCTTCAAGTCCAAACCCGATTCTTAATCAGGTCTAATTATTTATCACCATACCTAGAGTCTATAGAGTTTGGCTTGGGTCAGGTCCGGTGTCAACCCATAACCATTGGCATCTTTGAGAGGGATGATGTACTTAATTTTTATTTAATTGTAACTTTTCATCATGTTATATATATATATATATATATATATATATATATATATATATATATATATATATTATTTTTTATAATCTTTTATTTTAAAAATTAATTTATGTTATTTTTAAATAATTTATTTTTAATAAAAATAAAAAGTTCTAAGCTGTCCAAGTTGATTTTAGACCCCAAATGGTGTTTGCCCGAGTCAGAGAGTGGGCCAACTATGCCTTCCACGGCTTCCGGTAGTGATTCGGCTGAGAACAGATAGTAAAAATTTTACTTTGAAAGGGAAGGTGTCAGGGCTTTGTGTTGGTGTTTTACAATATCCTTGTGAAACACCATGTTACCCGATCCGCTCTTATCTAAAGCCTGCTACCATCTTTAAAACCTCATCAATATCATCATCTAAAAGCGAAAGTACTCGGTCCACTGGATGGTGCCATGTGTCCCCACCATCAACAATGACGGTGGTTAGCGAGAGGAAGATGCATTGGGGATCTCCCACTGGCTGATCACTGCCCTCGGATAGTGGGCCCAGCCCCAAGGCATGTGACGCTATTCCACCGTCTCTGAGTACTTTGCTAATTACTTGGCCCCGTGTACTGGATCTGCTCTCATGAAAGCATGTCTTGTAATTCCCTCAGAGAGATTTTCAGCATCTCTCTCTCTCTCTCTCTTTGTTTTGCTTATTACCGACAAGAGGTTGTCATGTTAGGATTGCAGGAACTCTCCTGTGCTTGTGGGAATGTGTCAAAATTAGCATATACCGACTGTGATGGGATTCCTTATCCTATCTCAGCCCCTTTAAGAACCTATCTCCATTAGGTTCCTCTTGGACTAGGACTCTACCTTGTAACCACTGATCCTCATCCTTATCTTGTTGCCATTGATAAACTTTGCAGTGTCCTTCATGCCCTGACCTTTAAACCCCTCTTTGTATCCTACGATTGCATTACCTGATCAATAATACAAGTAGTCCTCTTCTCCTCTTGTGGACGTAGGCCAAGTGCCAAACCACATTAAATGTTGTGTTCCACTTTTTTGTCTTTTAACATGGTATCAAAGTAGGTTCGAACCAGCCCGTGACTGCCCCTGCGTGCGCCTATCACCTCCGTCCATGGCGAAAGAAGAGAGTGATTTGAGTTCCTCCACACACGGCACATCGAGGGTGGTCGTACAGGAGCAGAATCTGACCCTCAAAATTACCACCATTACCCTCAATGGGTCCAACTACATGTCCTAGTCAAAAGCCACAACACTCTTTTTCAGTTAAAAGTCCAAGCTTGGATTCGTTAACGATAAAATCGTTCCCTCAAAACCCAAAGATCCTACCTATGAGGAGTGGGAATCCAGGAACCACCTTGTGATGTCTTGGTTACTGAATTTCATGGACCCAAATATCATGGAGGGATTCTTATTTCTAGACACCGCCAAGGAAATATGGGACTCCCTAAGGGATGTCTATGGTGAGCAAAACGACCTGGCCAGGCTCTACCAGCTTCAGTAGGATATTGCATGCTTGACTAAGGAAGATAAACCATTTCACTTGTACCTTAGCTCTTTGCATGCCATGTGGGATGAAATAAGCCTCTACCGCCCTATTACCAATGACGTGGACATCATCAAATGGCACATTAAAGAAGACAAAGTGTTCATGATCCTCGCGGGCCTTGGACAAGACTATGGCAACTTAAGAAGTCAAATCCTCATGTCCAGAGATCTACCATGCTTTAATGAAGTCTGCTCCACCATCCAACATGAAGAGACTTGCCGTAAGGTTATGGAATCCAAAACTAAACCACGTCTCGAGAACCATGAGAAAGTTGCCTTCTCCAACAACTCTAAGAACACACCTTCCAAAACCCCAACCGAGTTCACGATCGATGAGAATGTGCATTCTCATGTGCGGCCTCGCTGCAGTTATTGCAGGAAGCTTGGCCACTTAAAAGAGAAATGTTGAGACCTTCACGGTCGCCCAGAGCAGCTAAAGGTGCAAAACAAAGGGTCGAAGGTGGGAACTACCATGGATGACCTCATGCAACTCCTTCAACAAATAAATAAATTCAATCTCGCAACGCTACTTGAAGGTCAACCAAAGGAATCTGCAAGTAACATATCCATCCTTAGCTCCAAACTTATCAGTTCTAGGTGGGTCATCGATACCGATGACACCGACCACATGATCTCCAACCTGCCAACAAGGGCCCCGTTAGCATCGCTAATGGAACTCAGATCCCTGTTCAAAGGGTTGGTGAGGTCTCCCTCCTTAACGGGAAAAATCCTTTAGAGGCCCTATATATTCCCTCTTTCCCTACTAGCCTCATGTTAGTCAGCAAGATTACGGAAAGCCATAACTGCATTGCTATTTTCCCTACTAAACTTAACATTGGTGCACTCTATCCCGTTATCGGAGCAAAGGGTCTTAATCTTGGCATTGAATTGGGTTTGAACCATATTTTGAAATTCTTGATAAGTATTGAAGACCTCATCCTTGTGTTTGAGCAGGTATACCCAAGTGGCATGAGATTAGTCGTCAGTAAAAGTAATGAAGTATCTATAGCCAGAATAAGATTCAATGGTTGTTGGTCCCCATACATCAGAGTGTATAAGAGAAAAACATTCATCGCTTTTTGTTTCAGATAAGGAGAACAGGATTCTGGTTTGCTTAGAGTATTGACATGCATTATATGAGTGTTGAGGTGGAGGGATGTCAGGAAATATCCATTTTAGTGACGACTAATCTCATGCCACTTGGGTATACCTGCTCAAACACAAGGATGAGGTCTTCAATACTTATCAAGAATTTCAAAATATGGTTCAAACCCAATTCAATGCCAAGATTAAGACCCTTTGCTCCGATAACGAGATAGAGTGCACCAATGTTAAGTTTACTAAACATCTCACTAATCATGGCATCACCCACCAGACCAACTGTGTCGACACACCCCAACAAAATAGAGTTGCGGAACACAAAAATAGAACCATCCTAAACATTGCCAGAGCCCTCATGTTTCACATGAATATACCTAAACACTTCTGGTTCGATGCCATATCAACTGCATGCTACATATCAAATCGTCTACCCAGCCAGGCCGTCAATTTCATGATCTTGTGATCGTTGCAAATTTTTTCTCTTTCTCTTTTCTTCCTTTTCCTTTTGAGGGGAAAAAAAGAAAGAGAGAAGAGAAACCCTTTGCAAGGTCTCACTTGACCTTTTGAAAAAGATATTTTAAAATTTACTCACCTCCATTTTGAAATTTATGGGAAAATAGGGAGACGGGATTCGCTCATCGCTATGAGGTTCAACCATTCCTGGCGCCTTTACCAGAGGTAATTGAACCAAGGATCGAATTAATGCCTTTTGCTTTGCCTAAATTCATCTAAGTGATTATTCTGAAATCCTAAATGCACATAGAATCAGGCTTGTGCTATGATTTTTGAACTTTGAGGAATGTGTATGCTTTTCTTGGAAATATTTCAGAAATTTGGATTTTTCCAAGTAATTTTGAAAATGGACTTGAAAATATATTTTTGTAGAAATGTCTTTGAAGTTCAGAAAATGATTTTTGAAAGGTTGAATTTTGAAATGGACTCTGCTTTGAAAACTTGCAATTGAGGATTTGGAAATTGGATTCAGAGTTTGAGAATTTTGAAATCTGAAATTTACTGAAAATCAAATTTGAATAGAAAATCAAGATTAAAAATCAATTCTTAGTTTTGAAATTATAATTGAACTCAAAATTTAAACTTGAATTTAGAATTGATATTGAATTTGAACTTTGAATTTGGAATTTGAAATTTGAAATTGAACTTGATATTTAAAATAAATTTTAAACATTTGATTTGGAATTGAATTGAGAATTGAAATAAACTTCATAATTTAAAGTTGAATTTGAAAATAAAAATTTGAAATTTTGAAATTTTGAAGAGAAATAAAGAATTTTGAATTTAGCATTTGAATTTGAAATGGAATTCAAAATTAAAATATGAAATTTAGAAATGTGAAGTTCAGAAATAAGGATTGAAAATTGAAATTTGAAATAAGATTTAAAGCTGAGTGGAATTGAGAAATAAAAGGTGAATCTGCATTTGTAAAAGGGAGTTGAAAAATGATTTTTTGAATAAAATAAAAAATAGTATTTTTGAAAATTTATTTCAAAATCCCTTGGAATTTTGAAAATGGCTTAGAATAATTTGAAAAGATGGCAAATAATGATGCAAAATGATGAATGTATTGAAAGAATTTGATTAAAATTGGAATTTTAAAAACAAATTTTATTCTTTAATAGAATTGAAATGAGATAAAATTTTAATATATTCATGACTATGGTCACAAATATATTTTAATTTAATCTTCATTTAAATTCCAAGAAAGAACAAAATTAAATTTTTTGCTTTTATAGAATTTAAGGCAAGATTAAATTTCAATATATTCATGACTATAACCACTAATATATCTTGATTTAATCTTTACTTTAATCCTGATAAAAGAAGAAAATGCATTTTTGAAAATATGATGTTTTTCAGAAAAGACCTAAAGTGTAGGTCAAATTTTATTTCATAAAAGATAAAAATCCTAAGTATTGTTCACATTTTGACTATGGTCATAAATGTGAATAATTTACTTAGGGTTATTTACCTCTTATTAGAACGATGCGCGTTCCATTCATGTTTCACCATTGTGCTTTTTGAAGAATAAAATAAAAGGAAATGCCACAAGCAATTATGAGAATTTAAAATACAACTATATGCTCATACATTCTATTTTAAACAGAAAAGTAGAAATTCTCATTAGTATGAAATTATTATAATTGAAATTAAATATTGAAATTCCTAATCTAAGAAAAGAAATCAGGATCTCCCATGTTTTCCTGCAAACACAAGATAACACAAGGCAAAAAGAAATGCAAAATATAGAAAAGAAATTGAAAATACCATGTTAAAGCTAATATGCATATGGTTATGCCTAAACTATAATGGAAATGTGTATGTTAATGAAGATGCAATGCCTAAGGCATGAATGAAATGAAAGTGCAGTAGGATCGAGGCAACGAGCACTAGAGGGGGGTGAATAGTGCTTTTAAAAATTGTCTGCGGAATATTGATGGATTTTGTAATTTGAAAAGCAAACACACAAAGAACACATAATTTATCCTGGTTCGCTCTTTCCCGACCTACATCCAGTCCCCAAGCAAAACCCGCTTGAGATTTCCACTATCAACCTTGTGTAACTACAAGATCATACAGACCAAATTCGGTTCCACTTTCAGTAACACACCTACTGAAAGCAAACAACTCCTTTAAACCAAGGAGTTCTTTCTTTTACAGAAAATAAGTAACAACTTATAATACAACCTATGAGTCCTTCTTTTGAATGCAAATGAGATGCAATTGGCTTTTGAGGTTGTTGAAATGCTCTACTCACGAATTCACTATTTCTCAAAAGAATTTGAGTGAAAAACTGAAGTGAAAATATCAAGTGAGTGAGAAAATGAATATGAGTGAAAAACAAAGAGTAATTGATTCAAATTGATTGAATTGAAGTGCTTTTGAGTGTAAAATATACTCATATTTATAGTTGAAAGTTTTCATACGTTGAGGGTATGAAAGGGTGTCAAAACAGTCCATTTTGAACGATCAAAACGTTTGAAAAATGAAAAGACACGCCTTTTTGAAGTTTCAGGAAAAATGACAAAATTAGTCGACTGAAACAGTAGTTAGTCGACTAATAATTAGTTATTAGTAGACTGACAGTTATCGTCGGTCGACTGATCTGTTTATCGAGCCGTTTGAAAATCTAAACTTTTGAAACTTAGTTGACTAGAGATAAAATTAGTCGACTGATAATATCATCAGTAAACTGAAAAACCTTTCAGTCGACTGCTGCTAAAATCTTCTGAAAAACATACATTCTGTCCGGTCGACTGATAAAAGCATTAGTCGACTGCTGCTAAATTTCCAGAAAACACATGTTCTGTCCAGTCGACTGATAAAGTCATTAGTCGACTGCTGCTAAATGTTCCAGAAAACAGACATTCTGTCCAGTCGACTGATAAAACATTCGGTCGACTAATTTGACAAAAATGACTTTTTAAAAAATATGGCGCGAAAGGATTAGTCGACTGGTGAGTCTGTTAGTCGACTAATAAACATGAAAATTTAAGAAAAGAGTTTTCTAAAAAGATTTTCATGAAGGGTTCTTTTAGAAAAGATTTTCTAAAGACTTTTTAGGTAAAATGCAACCTAAATATGCATTCTAAGTAAGGCTCTTACAAGAATCTAAGATTTTTAATGAATATAACATTTGCACACTAGTCTTCAAAGATTCTTCATCGAATTCTTCAATTTTTTCATTGCCTTAGCTGAAATGTAGTTGATTTCACTTGCTCATCATCAAAACCTTGTACTTGAAGTATCATGTACGGCTTCAGTGTCGTAACAATCTCCCCCTTTTTGATGATGACAAACTTAATCAAAGATGAAGCATTTAGATGCATAGATAAAGATTTTACTCTCCTTATCAATATGCTGCAAAACATTAAAAGTTAGTACATTCAAAACATATATATCACATATTGATTGGATTGCATTTCCATCATTACTTCATGCATTTTTTAAAACTTTGTCATAAACGCAATTTTCAATGCTTTCACATGATGTAATTTTTATGTCATAATGCAATATGCAATTTCTATCTTTTTCTCTTAATTTCTCATTTCTCATTTCTCATGCAAGGTCTATCTTTTCTATCTTTTTCTCCCCCTTTGTCATAATAAAAAAGAGTAAGGGCAGAAATAGCATAAGCAAAATGTAAATACAAGTTTAAAATATTACAACCCATAAAGTATTAAAGTTCAATAAAGACAGAAAATAAAGATCAGAAAAGTGAGTTGAGCAAGTCCTTGATTGCAGTAACATCTTTCTTAATCGAAGAAAGTTGTTGAGTCACATCTTCACGAAAAGTGCGTTGATGCAGCTCCAAAGCTTCCAGTCGCTGCAAAACTTCATCATTGTCTTGACTTATAGAAAATTTCTTTCGTTTTGCTTGAGATGAAGGTGTCGCAGAATATGGTGATGGTTCAGAAATTGATGGTTTAGTTTGATCAATGTTTAAAGGAGGCAGATATTTGATTTTCATTCATTTAAAAATAGTTTGATCAAAGAACTCCTTTTGCTCAATATATTTTTTATTAGTTAAGGGAACTTTGAAATGTCTGAAAATACGAGTTAGAAGACATCCATAAGGAAGAAAAGGTTTTTGTTTCCACAAATTAGTAAAATACACATTGGCCCAATTTACAAAAATATTTCCAAATAAAACATAAAGAGCCGTAGAAAGATCTGTGGAATAATAATCAAAAGAACCAGTTTTAGGTAGAACATTGTGGGCAAGGATTCGTCCAGCAATGCGTGCACGAGTTTGAAGATTAGTATTTTTGAAAGGAGGACAATGAGTTGCACCAGGAAGAAGAATTTGTTCAAAAATTCTTTCATCATTTAGTTCAACATTATTGAAAAGAGTGTCTGAAGGTGAAATTTCTAGGATTTCTCCAAGTAGTTTAGAATCAAACTCAATTTCAACATCACGAACAAGAGTGGAAAGAACTCCAGTTTCATGATCAATTTGTAAATTCGTGTAAAACAAGTGAATTAGAAAAGGATAATGAAGGGTGTCTGCACAGGCATCAAAAAGATGTGAAATTTCTGGAAATAATTCTCTTATTTTGTAACGAGAAAACAGGTGAAACAGTACATTTCGGCCTGGTAAAATAGGTAGTGCAGAAATCGATCCAAAAGTATCATATAAAAGAGGATTTCGGAGTAATCTGAGAGAAAATCCATGTCTTGAAGAAGGTGTAAGAGGAGGAGAACCTAAACCTTTTACAGATGCAGTCTTCGAACTAGGCATGGTTAAAACAGATTCACCAAAAAAAATTAGTTGCAGAGAATGATGTCGGCTTCCAAATGACGTCCGGCGGAAGGAAGATGTTGTCCGGCGTTGTGAAGGAGAACCAATGCAACAGAAACAGTGAATAGATGAGGAGGAGTCTGTAAACACCTCAAATTTTTACTCACCTTCTTGACATTTCCACCAATCATCACATTTCGGTTCTCTGGAACCAATGAAGGGCAAAATGGTCATTTTCCAAGATTGAACCTTGCAGAAAGTCCTAAATTCCATTCTCGAGTCTCAAAACTTCTCTATTTAAACTCAGAGACATATTCAAGCTGCAAATTTTCAAAATCTTGCTTAACCAAAAGTCAGAATTTTCAAATTCAAGTTCAGAATGGCAACTTTGTAGGACATGTCTTTTGCATAGCATTGCACAAGCATTTCATATCATGTCACTGCACAGCATGTCATTTTGAGATCCAGAACTCCTGATTTTCAAAAATGTCAATCCAGATTCGAGTTTTAAATATTTCAAAGATAATTTTAAAACCCTGGGTTTTCAAAATTATCAATTCTTCCCATTTTACCCCCAGGACCCCGAATTATGAAAAAGTTTTCTCAAGAAAACAATCTGGATAATTTTCAATAAATTTCAACTCAGATTTTGCCTTTTGTCAGCTATTTCAACTATCATTCTTTTATAAAATCGCCCTACAGGGGCCAACTATTTCCAAAAATTTCTGTTTTACCAATTAGTCCAGATTTTAGAAAAAATCCAAAAAGATGTTTTGTTGTTTTATCCTTATTTCAATAAAGAAGCAATGTGGGACCCACATTGAGGTGGTGTCACACAGGCTTTTCTTTTGAAAAATTTGAATTTTGAAAAAACCCAAAAATATAGGAGCCTTGTCCCCTGGATTGGTTCCACTTGTCTTTTCTCTCTCCTCCCATTTATTTGCCAAGTGTCAGTGTGGGGCTACCTTGAGAAGCCGCCACATGTCAGGGTCCACCATCTTTACCCTGCGCCATGTGTCATTCCAAAGACCACTCTGAGACGCCAAGTGTCATAGGTTGTCCTGTCCAGAAAAAGTGGAGCTTGTCTCCTCTGAGGTGGCGCCACTTGAAGTGTGTCTCCTGCAGAGGACACATGTCAATCTCTCATTTCCTCAGAAAAAGCAAATGCCATGTGTCATTCTCTGCTTCTTTCAGAAAAAGCAGGATGACTCATGTCTTTCACCTACTTTTCTCAGAAAAGTAGATGACACATGTCATGTCTAGCTTCCTTCAGAAAAAGTAGAGGACACGTGTCACTCTTGGCTTCCTTCAGAAAAGCAACCATTCAAAAATTATCAGACAAGAGCTAGGTGGCGAAAATCTTGGAGTTCTACCTTTTTCTACTTTGAATATGAGGGCGTCACATGTTCCTTGCTTTCCCTTCAGCCACATGGCATCGTAGGAGCCACTTTGAGGAAATGCCACATGTCCATCCTTCATTCCTCCAGGGCCAACCTCCATTTGAAATTCAAATTCTCCTCTGAGGTGGCGCCATTTGAGAAGGCTTCTCCAGACAACTGACACTTGTCTGCCACATGTCCAAACCTCCCTGCATCAGAAAAAGTAGAAAAAACACCCTCTGAGGTGGCGCATTCTGCTTCTCCCATTCCTGTTCTCCTGCCACATGGCATTGTAGGAGCCACTCTAAGGAACTGCCACATGTCAGCCTCTCCTTTCCTGCAGAAAAGTAGAATTTGAATTCCTCTGAGGTGGCACAGTCAGCTTCCTCCACTCCTGTCCTTCTGACACATGTCAAACACCTCCAGAGATGGCGCCACATGGCATGCTCCTATTGTTTCCAGCTTTACACCTCAAATCACCTTTTGAGGTGGCGCCAATCCAGAACCCCACTTGGCTTCCTTTCTTTTATTTATTTTATTTTTTTTAATAAAAATAGCCCCATGAGGTGGCGCCACCTGAGGGCTCCCTACAAAAGGCAAATTTGAATTTCAAACCCCAGGTAGCACCCTCTGAGGTGGCGCCATCTGGGAGCTTCCTGTAGAGAAAATCAAGCAAACCAAATTTTAAAAAATTTCAAATCCTGCTGAGGTGTCTCACCCACAAATTTCCTATTTTATTTTCTCAAAAAAATCAAAATAGCCCCCCCCCCCTGAGATGGCGCCATATGGAGGGCTCAGATTGAGCCTGTTTGAAATTCAAATTTTTCCAAAAAATCTATAAAAACAAGGCTCCACGCCCAGCATAGAGAGACCATTTTTTTTGAGGAGCTTCTTTTTGGACTTGAAAATTCGACCTAGCCTTCTTGAGAACCCGATTTTGAACTTTGGAATGCGCCCTTGGGCTCAGTGAAGAAGGTGCAGTGGATCGATCTTGGTGAATTATTTGAAGCCCGGAGCGAAGGAAGAACAAAGCTCGTGATAGCCGTCCCTTTCAAGAGCTTCCACGCTGCGTAACGAAGCAAGGTGCACCTCTTTTCCTCTTGATTCGATTTCATAATTCGATTCGGGAGTCGTTTGAAGAAAGAGCTCATCCGAGAGATGGATTGAGTTATTCTCATAAAATGACACATATAAAAATACATGATTATGATTTCTTGATGATTTTTAGCATTCATGCATTTAGCTAGATTTAATTTGCATTTTATTTCATTTATTTAGCATGTTTCATGAATTAATTAAGATTAATTTAGCATTTATTTCAATTCTGCTCATTTTCAGTAGTTCTCTGTTTTTGTCAGTCAGTCCACACGTCATTTCATGCATTTATTTTTTATTAAAAATTCCAAAAAATCATGGAATGCGCCCTTAGGTGTCCCTCGAATTATGCCAAAAATTCGAAAGCATTGGAATTCGTTTACTGTGGTAAACGTTCAAAAAGGTAAGGTGGGTTTTACTACTCGGGATGCATTTTAAAATGTCTTTTCCAACTTGTAAAATCGAGATCTCCCTCATGAGAGATCCGATTTTCGATACAAAAGATGTCCTAAACTTGGGAAAATGTCTAGTTTTTAACAGGATTTTCTCAGATTTTTCTGATTTTTTTTATTATCTGACAAAAATCCAAGAGTTCGGGACACATGTCAGAGCCTGATTTGGGCCTCTGAGATTTTGGATCAACTTAGGGCTATGGGTTCTCTTTGTGTGTTGCTCCAAACCCAAAACTGTAAAAAGTGAAAGTTATGTACGAAGTGTCCTCTGTTTGCATCGTTAAGCCTGTGATTTTTAGAATAGTTGTGATACCTGTTTCGGATTTTTATTGTCAGTCCTCTGTTTGGTCACATTTGTCTGTTCTGTCAATTTGGGAATGAAAAGTTATATTTTTATCTGTGTTTCTGTTGATCAAACGCCAAAGTCATGAACATAAAAGTTGTCCATGTAGGTGTCATGAGTATTTCTGTTAGATATCAGAAATTTTCATGTCTGTTTTTATTTTTTTGGTATTTTATATCAGATTAGGTCGATTTTACCTTCATCAGAACCAAATCCCTGTTACCGAACTCACCATGGCTCAAATCTCAAAGCTGTAAAAACCAAAAATGTTCCATTTCGGGTCCTTTAACAGTCTGCAAAATATCAGAAGTTTTCATAGTGTAAATCGTGCATTATCATATTAAGCATTGCATTTGGTTCGGGTCCATAGGCAAAATCCATCCTTTTTAGGATTTTCTTTAAATTTTAGCATGCAAATCATATCATTTCATGAATTTCAGCATTCTAGGATGTTTATCAGAGTAGGTAGATGCTTCATACCAAATTTGATGTAATTTGGAATTCATTTGAGACTCGGTTTAGCCATATCATCAAAACAGGGCCCCGCGGGACCCGGATCCAAGCGAAAACAAGCGAAATTCGTTATTTTGGATAAACTGCGAAATGTAAAATTCTGATTTTACAGTCCTAATGTGTTTATCAGCATGTCATTATGACTCATACTGCATTTCATCATCATTTGATTCAATTTGAATTTCGAAATCTCAATTTTACCAAGTTTTCCTTAAAAAAAACCCTGATTTTAAAGGTATAACTTTAATATTAGGGGTATTTTGGTCATTTTGACCCCAATTCCGAATTTCAAACTATTTTCTACTAAATTTCTTGCATTTTAATCATTTCAAATATCAAGGAAGCATGAGAATAGAGTTTATATCCAATTAAATCCAATAATTTCATAATATTATTGGAAAATCTTGGAAAAAACCCACATATTTGAGCTAACCTTATTTCAAGTTTGGCAGGGACATTCAAAAGAAGGAGCGGAAGTCTGCAATTTCTACTTATTTCATTTATTTAGTGATGTAATAATGTAAATTTTGGAATAAGAAATTTAATTTCCTGCTTAGACTAGGATGCATATCATATAGTTTGAATTCATGCAATATCCTGTTTATATGATTCATGCATTTTGTTTCAAAAGCACTATGGATGTACATGAATGGCACATGCACCAACTCTTAGGGAGTTGATGAAATCGGTGGAATCCATATTTACTGCCCTAGTCGGAATATGGACGAGACCCAGATCCATCATCTTTCTACTAGTCACATTAAGCCTACACTCTTAGGCTATCTTAAAATGCACATCATATTTCCAATGTTTTCAAAGTATTGTGCATTAAATCAATTAAACTCTGAACATATTCATGGCCACAATCAGAATATGTGAAGGATTTATTTTAACTTAATACACATTTTTCCAACAAATTTCTTAGAAAATCTTTCAAAGTGCATTCATTCACTCATATCATTTGCATCATGAAATCATTGGTTTTCTCAGGATTTTCTCAAGAAAATTTCATTATCAAGAAATCGATTTCTCAAGAAACTCTGAGAATTTTCAAAATCGGTTTTCCCAAGTCAAGTTCCTCCACAGTTTTCCCTGGAAAATGTTGTTTTCTTAAGAGCTTCAAAAGAGTTTTCCAATCTTTCTCCAAAAAGTTTTGATGATTTAACTAAGTCTAGCACAATTTTGGTCCTTGGTTCGATTACCCCTGTTAAAGGCGGCAGGAACGGTCGAACCTCGTACCGACAAGTCGAGCCCCATCCCATGGATTTTCCCGCAATTTTCAAAACGGAGGTGAGTATTTCAAAAACAAATTTCCAAAATCCGGTCAAGTTTGAAGCGCGAAAGCCTTTCCCTCTCTCTTCCGCAAGGAAGGGAAGACAGGAAAAATTTCGCGACGATAACAGGTTTGGCGACCGAGATGGGACCTGTCCTTGTCTGGTCAAATTTGTGCTTCACTTAGTTTAATTATCAAAACTGTGTTCTCAAAATGTCAGCTCTTTTCTTTCTGATATCATGCAAACCTAGGAGCCTAGATTCTTACCTAGCTGACGTTGACTGCATGTAGCCTAGGCATGGTTTGGTAGGACCAGATTGAGGAGAAATTTTCATGCTCACATAGACTTAGGTCTAAATACAACTCTCCTCAATTTAGGCTTTGAATGCAAACAATGTATGCTTCTTCAAAGTTTTTCAAAATCTATCTCTCTAGGACTTAGAGCCCTCTATTTCTTGCATGTGATCATTTTTTCAAATCTCCCTTACCTATCATTACCCAGTCTTCACGTTACTGGGCTCTCTTCCAAAACCCTAGTTCGGGACAGAGCCTCACAACTGGGCCAACTATTTGGGTTAACACCCCCCTACCACGTACCGTGGGCCACAGTCCGAAGTATATCGGTAGTCGCTCAAGGATGTTGGAAAACCTTACCTTAGAACCGGAGTTGAGATTGTATGCCACATACCTCGGATTTCGATTCGGGTATATCGGCATAACTGGATTGGACAAAGATGATCTGAACCTAGAGTTAGGGTTAGGATCCTACAGCTGTTTTCAAAGTGATGCATCTAGAGTCAGCCTTTTAGGGAATGCTGAATGTGCATAAATGTTTGTGCAGGGTGTGATTGTTTGTATGTTACCTCTATTTCCTTACATTTTCCCAAAAATATTTTCAAATACCCATATTTCTCATCTTTTCCCTTTATTTTCTCAAACCCTGGATGACTTTCTAAAAAATCCAATTTCTTTCAAAACTCCAGGCGATTTTACATTCTACCTTTCTACTGGATCTTGAATTTCCAGCTGCATTTTTATCCTGCCTGCAAATTTTTTTCAAAATTTCTCACATTTTCCTAAGTCTCATTCTGAGTCTTTCTCTGTTTCCAGTTTGATGGCATCCAATCAAGTCGATCCTATCTTTCCTGAAGGTCACATCTCCTACGAGGTGCGACAAGGTCGTCCTGAACATCGAGCCCTTAGCACCGGAACTTTCATTCCCCGATGGTACTATTCCTGGCTAAAAAGCTTTTCCCGAATGTTCCCGGACCATTTGAGCGAGTGCGGATTAGAGCTGGCGTCAGCAGTCGGAAAGCAGACCATCAACGGCAACCTGATCCACGCAATGGCGGAGCGATGAAATCCTCGGACGTGTACCTTCTGGTTCCTCTGGGGAGAAATGACCGTTTGATAGATGAATTTTCAGAAATCATGGGGTTACTAGAACCAGCCGGTCAACCAGGAGATTCATTAGAACATCAATTCCTTATCAATGTCAAGGGTTTGGACCCCCGAGATTCATTAGCTCGTATGACAGGCCGTCGATCCTGGCCCCTGATCCAGTTGGAGGGAAATGAATATGTCGACCTGCTTGAGTTGTACCGCCAGTACGGAACCTTCGTTGAAGTCAGCTCGTTATCAAGAACAGCTAAAGAAAGGATTCAGAATGCAATGGTTCCGTGTACTGTAGGATTATCCCTCTTTCCAGATGGACAAAACTACATGGACATCAGAATAATCCAGCTTATGAGAAGATGGGGAAGTGTAAACACCCCAAATTTTCACTCACCTCCCCAACATTTCCACCAAACACCATCATCCAGCCTTTGAAATCGTCGAAGGGCAAAATGGTCATTTTCTGAGCCTGGACCTTACAAAAGTCAAAATTTCATCTGGAACTCTCAAAATCTCCCTATTTTTAGCTCAGATGTTCAAAATTTTACTCCTGACAGGAGACAGACATCTCCAAGTCTTGGTTCAAGATTCTATTGCATAAGACATGACATTGCATATCATTGCATGAGCATTTCATATCACTGCACTGCACAGCATGTCATTTCGAGATCCAGAACTCTCGATTTCAAAATTTTCAATCCAGATTAGAATTTTAACTCTTTTCAAAATTGATTTCAAAACCCTGGGTCTTCAAAATTATCAACTCTTCCCATTTTACCCCCAGGGCTCTGAATTTCAAAATATTTCCTCAGGAAAACAATCTGGATAATTTTCAATAAATTTCAACTCAGATTTTGCCTTTTGTCAGCTATTTCAACTATCTTCCTTTTACAAAATCGCCCTACAGGGGCCAACTCTTTTCAAAATTTCTATTTTGCCAATTAGTCCAAATTTTTATAAAAATTCCAAAAAGAGGTTGTTGTTTTATCCTTATTGAAATAAAGAAGCAATGTGGGACCCACATTGAGATGGTGTCACACAGGCTTCTCTTTTGAAAAATTTGAATTTTGAAAAACCCAAAAAAATAGGAGCCTTGTCCCTTGGATTGGCGCCACTTGTCTTTTCTCTCTCCTCCCATTTACCTGCCATGTGTCAGCATAGGGTTCACCTAGAGTTGGCGCCACATATCACCTTCTCTCTTCTGCCATCCTTTGACACATGTCAGTGTGGGGCCACCTTAAGATGCCGCCACATGTCATTAGTCATCCTCTTCATTTTATGCCACGTGTCAATGTCTACCATCTTCACCCTGTGCCATGTGTCATTCTAAGGTCACCATGAGATGCCACGTGTCATGTGTTGTCCTGTTCAGAAAAAGTAGAACTTGTCTCCCCTGAGGTGGCACCATTTGAATTATGTCTCCTGCAAGTGACACATGTCACTCTCTCCTTTCCTCAGGAAAAGCAAGCGACACGTGTCAATCTCTGCTCCTTTCAGAAAAAGCAGAAGACACATGTCTCCCTCCTACTTTTCTCAGAAAAGTAGATGACACATGTCATCTCCAGCTTCCTTTAGAAAAAGTAGAAGACACATGTCACCCTCTGCTCTTCTAAGAAAAAGCAAGGGACACGTGTCTCTCTCTGCTTTCTTCAGAAAAAGCAAATGACACATGTCATTCTCTGCTCTTCTTAGAAAAAGTATAGGACACATGTCATTTTCTGCCTCCTTCAGAGAAAGCTAGAATTCAAATATTCAAACTCCAGGCTGAGGTGGCGCAAATCCTGAACTTCACCTTTTCTATTTTGTGTGAGATGGTGCCACGTGTCCCTTTCCCTCCTTTTCCTCCCTCTTGCCACATGGCATTGTAGGAGCCACCCTGAGGTGGCACCACATGTCCATCCTCCATTCCTCCAGGGCCAACCTCCATTTGAAATTCAAATTCTCCTTTGAGGTGGCGCCATCTGAAGAACCTTCTCCAGCAAGCTGACACTTGTCAGGTATGGAACCATCCTGGACTGCCACATGTCCAGATCTCCTTTCATCAGAAAAAGTAGAATTCAAACTCCTCTGAGGTGGCACCTTCTGAGCCCACTGCTCTGTTCTTATGACATGTGTCAAACACCTTTTGAGGTGGCGCCATTCCAGAGCTCCCACTTGGCTTCATTTTTATTTTTATTTTATTTTTAATAAAAGTAGCCCACCATGAGGTGGCGCCACCTGAGGACAACCTACAAAAGGTGATTTTGAAATTCAAACTCCAAGAGAGCACCCTCTGAGGTGGCGCCATTTGGGAGTTTCCTGCAGAGAGAATCAAGCAAGCTTTTGAAAAATTCCAAATTCCCCTGCTGAGGTGTCTCACCCACAAAATTCCCATTTTTTATTTTCTCAAAAATCAAAATAGCACCCCTGAGATGGCGCCACATGGAGGGCTCAGATTGAGCCTGTTTGAAATTCAAATTTTTTTAGAAAATCTATAAAAACAAGGCTCCACGCCCAGCATAGAGAGACCATTTTTGTGAACTTGAAAATTCGACCTAGCCTTCCTGAAAATCCGATTTTTGCACTTTGGAATTCACGTCCCTTTGGCTCAGTGAAGAAGGTGTAGAGCGAAGGACGAAGGAAGCTCGTGATAGCTGCCCCTTTCAAGAGATTCTACGCTGCGTAACGAAGCAAGGTGCACTTCTTTTCCCCTTGATTTGATTCCATATATCGATTCGGGAGTCGTTTGAAGAAAGAGCTCATCCGAGAGATGGATTGAGCTATTCTCATAAAACAACATATATAAAAATATTTAATTATGCTTCCTTGATGATTTTTAGCATTCATGCATTTAGATAGGTTTAATTTGCATTTTATTTCATTAATTTAGCATGTTTCATGAATTAATTAGAATTAATTTAGCATTTATTTCAATTCTGCTCATTTTCAGTAGTTCTCTGTTTTTGTCATTCAGTCCACACGTCATTTCATGCATTTATTTTTTATTAAAAATCCCAAAAAAATCACGTAATGCGCCCTTAGGTGTCCCTAGAATCTTGCCAAACATTCGGAAGCTTTTGAATTTGTTTACTATGGTAAATATTCAAAATGGCAAGACGGGGTTTGTTACCCGGGATGCATTTTGAAAATCATTTGCCGATTTGTAAAATCGAGATCTCCCTCATGGGAGATCCGATTTTCGATCCGAAAAATGTTCTGAACTTGGGAGAATGTCTAGTGTTTAATATGATTTTCTCAGATTTTGCTGATTTTGTTTTATGTCTGACAAAAATCCGAGAGTTTGGGACACGTGTCAGAGCCTGATTTGGGCCTCTGAGACTTTGGATCGACTTAGGTCGATGGGTTCTCTTTGGGTATTGCTCCAAATCCAAAACTGTAAAAAGTGAAAGTTATGTACGAGGTGTCCTATGTTTGAATCTTAGAGCCTGTGATTTGTAGAACAGTCGTAATACCTGTTTCGGATTTTTCTTGTCAGTCCCTTGTTTGGTCACATTTGTCTGTTCTGTCAATTTAGGAATGAAACTTTATATTTGTATCCGTGTTTCTGTTGATCAACTGCCAAAGTCATGAACATGAAAGTTGTTCATGCAGATGTCGTGAGTATCTCTGTTAAATATCATAAATTTTCATGGCTGTTTTCTATTGTTTTAGCATTTTACATCAGATTAGGGTGATTTTTACCTCTGTCAGAACTAAATCCCTGTTACTGAACTCACCATGGCTCAAATCCCGAGGATGTAAAAACCAAAAATGTTCCATTTCGGGTCCTTTAGCAGTCTGAAAAATATCAAAAGTTTTCATGATGTAAATCATGCATTATCATATTAAGCATTGCATTTGGTTCAGGTCCATAGGCGAAATCCACCCTTTTTAGGACTTTCTTTAAATTTTAGCATTTAAATCATATCATTTCATGATTTTTAGTATTCTAGGCTGTTTATCAGAGTAGGTAGATACTTCATACTGAATTTGGTGTAATTTGGAATCCATTTGAGGTTCGGTTTAGCCATAATATCAAAACAGGGTCCCGCAGGACCCGTATCCAAGCGAAAAACAAGCGAAATTCGTTATTTTGGATAAATTGCAATATGTCAAATTCTGATTTTACAGTATTAATGTGTTTAGCAGCATGTCATCATGTCTCTTACTGCATTTTATCATCATTTGATTCCATTTGAATTTCAAATTCTCAATTTTACCAAGTTTTCCTTCAAAAAACCCTGATTTTAAAGGTATAACTTTATAATTAGGGGTATTTTGGTCATTTTGACTACCATTTCGAATTTCAAGCTATTTTCCACCGAATTTCCTGCATTTACATCATTTCAAATATCAAGGAAGCATAAGAATAGGGTTTATATCCAATTAAATCCAATAATTTTATAATATTATTGGAAAATCTTGGAAAAACCCACATATTTGAGCTAACCTTATTTCAAGTTTGGCAAGGACATTCAAAAGAAGGAGCTGAAGTCTACAATTTCCATTTATTTCATTTATCTAGTGATGTAATAATGTAAATTTTGGAATAAGAGATTTAATTTTCTGCTTAGACTAGGATGCATATCATATAGTTTGAATTTATGCAATATCCTGTTTCTATGATTCATGCATTTTATTTCAAAAGCACTATGGATGTTCACGAATGGCACGTGCACCAACTCTTAGGGAGTTGATGAACTCGGTGGAATCCATATTTACGGCCCTAGTCGGAATATGGACGAGACCCAGATCCATCATCTTTCTACTAGTCACATTGAGCCTACACTCTTAGGCTATCTTAAAATGCACATCATATTTCCAATATTTTCAAAGCATTGTGCATTAAATCAATTAAACTCTGAACATATTCATGGCCACAGTCAGAATATGTGAAGGATTTATTTTGACTTAATACACATTTTTCCAACAAATTTCTTAGAAAATCTTTCAAAATGCATTCATTCACTCATATCATTTGCATCATGAAATCATTGGTTTTTTCATGACTTTCTTAAAAAAATTTCATTCTCAAAGAAATCGATTTCTCAAGAAATTCTGAGTATTTTCCAAAATCGGTTTTCCCAAGTCAAGTTTTTCCACAGTTTTCCCTAGAAAATGTTATTTTCTTAAGATTTTCAAAAAGAGTTTTTCAATCTTCCTCAAAAATCAAAAAAATGATTTCCAAATATTTCAAAGGTAAGATTCCCAGAATTTCAATTTCCCAAGTTCAGTTTTTCTTCTCCAATGAGTTTTCCTATAAATTTTCCATCATTTTCCTAAGAAAATTCTCAAAGTTCGAGTTTTCCCGAGAAGTGTTTCCCTTTTCAAATGTTCACCTTTTTCTCAAGAATCACTTCTATTTTCCTAGGATTTTCAACTATTCCTGATTTTCCCACACCTTTATGAACTTTCCCGTGATTTCAAAAAACCCTTTTTTCATCTGAGTTTCCTGAGAAATTGACTTTCACCTTTTTTTCTGAGAAATGTTTCTCAACTCCAAATGTTTTCCAAGCATACATCATGTTTTTCCTACTCCCATTTTCCAAAATCTCATAGCACATGCCTGAATTCTCTGTGCATTTAGGATAGAACATAATTTCGATGATTTAACTAAGTCAAGCACAATTTTGGTCCTTGGTTCGATTACCTCTGTTAAAGGCGGCAGGAACGGTCGAACCTCGTACCGACAGGTCGAGCCCCATCCCATGGATTTTCCCGCAATTTTCAAAACGGAGGCGAGTATTTCAAAACATTTTCCAAAATCCGGTCAAGTTTGAAGCGCGAAAGCGTTTCCCTCTTTCTCTTCCGCAAGGAAGGGGAAGACGGGAAAAATTTCGCGACGATAACAGGTTTGGCGACCGTGATGGGACCTGTCCTCGTCTGGTCAAAGTAGTGCTTGACTTAGTTCAATTATCAAAATTATGTTCACAAAATGTCAGCTCTTTACTTTTTATATCATGCGAACCTAGGAGCCTAGATTTTGACCTAGCTTACATTGATGGCATATAGACTAGACATGTTTTGGTAGGACCAGATTGAGGAGATATTTTCATGCTCACATAGACTTAGGTCTAAATGCAACTCTCCTTAATTTAGGATCTGAATGTTAACAATGTGTGCTTCTTCAAAGTTTTCAAAATCTATCTCTCTAGGACTTAGAGCCCTCTATTTCTTGCATGTGATCATTTTTTCAAACCCCCATTACGTATCATTACCCGGTCTTCACGTTGCTGGGCTCTCTTCCAGAACCCTAGTTCGGGACAGAGCCTCACAACTGGGCCACCTATTTGGGTTAACACCCCCCTACTACGTACCGCGGGCCACAGTCCGAAGTATATCGGTAGGCGCTCAAGGATGTTGGAAAACCTTACCTTAAAACCGGAGTGGAAATTCTATGCCACGTACTTCGGATTTCGATTCAGGTATATCGGCATAACTGGATTGGACAAAGATGATCTGAACTTAGAGTTAGGATTAAGGTCCTACAACTGTTTTCAAAATGATGCATCTAGAGTCAGCTTTTTAGGGAGTGCTGAATGTGCATAAATGTTTATGCAGAATGTGAGTTTGTATGCTACTTTTATTTCTCTCATATTTTTTCCAAAAATATCTTTCCAAATATCCATATTCTCATCTTTTCCTTTATTTTCTAAAACCCTGGATGGTTTTTCCCAAATATTTCATTTCTTTCAAAACTCCAGGTGATTTTCCATTCTACCTTTCTATTGGATCTCGAATTTTCAGCTGCATTTTTATCCCGCCTGCAAATTTTTCAAAATCATATGTTTTCTCTCATTGGATTTTCGATCCTGTTGTTTACTTGCAAAATTCTTCACCGCATTTTCCTCGTGCATACCTTGATTATTGTGGCGGAAACTGTTTACCCACTTGCCTTCTCCTTATTCTAAATCTGTTTGCGGATTGTTTTTCCAAAAGATATCTCTTTCCTTCAAAAATGGTGTTTTACTCGTGGTTGACGACCTCGCCTAGGTAACAAGGCACATTTTCTGTTGTTTATTTCTCTTATAAAGAATGACAACACAATTGTCATAATCCTTATGACGACTCACTCCTTAGTAATGGGATAATCTTCCAATGGTCTACCATATTTTCTTCAATATTTCCTTCCAAAAATCCAAAAAAATTTCCTCAAAATTTGATCCTATCTTTGCCCTGCAGAGTCCTGCAGAGAAAGAGAAAGAGAGAGAATACAAGAAAGCCTTCACAACATTTGATGGTTCAGACAAGGTCAGGGAAGAAGACCGCACCAATTCAGCGTATCAGCTACTCATCAACATCAGAAGGAGAGATGAATTCGCCAAGGTCAGACAAAGACCAAGAGCAGCCAGAAGATGACGGTATCGACCCTCAGATGTATGCGATGTTTCAGAAAATGATGAAGAGGATGATGAGTGAGCAGGCTGGCACCAGCTCAGACAAAAATCCATTCAGTCAGAGAATTAGAGATCGTGTGGCCAAGAGGTCAACCAAGTCCTCTGAGGAGAATGTTCAAGATACTTCAGACGAAGATGATACCGATGAAGAATATGAGGTGCCTCCGACATTTCAGAAATGTGGCCAAAGGAGGAGTCACAAATCAAAAAGTCAGGTCGCAGAAGAGCCCCTGCAAACACAATTCAGGGAAATGGCCAGAGTGGTCAAGGATCTGCAAGCCCGCGACAAGGGCAAGAAAGTCTTCACTAGCGAGGACTTCTACGACGATTTAGAAGGGGATGATGATCTGGAGAATCTTCCCCGAAAATTCATCAAGTTCGATGGTTCTGGCGACCCAAAAGCCCATCTCGCCATGTTCTTCGCTGAATGCTCTAGGTTCAAGAGAGACAACAGAGCATTGTTCTTATGCTTTCCCCGCAGCCTGGAAGGAGTCGCGGCCAAATGGTACGCGGAACATGTCAATCCTATAGAACTGAAAGAGTTCGACAAAGTCGTGAATTTGTTCGTTGAACGATTCTTGTTCAATACTGAAGCGCTCCCAACATTGAGCCATCTCTGCAATCTAAGGCAGAATGAAAATGAAAAGGCAAGGGACTTCATTCGCAGATGGAGAGAGACCTGCAACAAAATGAGGGATCCTATATCAGAAAGACATGCTTTATCATTGATCCTCAATAATTTTTCGCAACCATTAAGAGGATTAATCTCTACATCACCTTCCAAATCTTTCATTGAACTCATTGAGCGAGCAGAATGGCTCGAGCTGAGCGTGGAGAATGGAGTCTATGAAGGCTTCACATTTTCCAAGAACAACCCTCAAGGTGAACAAAAGAAGAAGGCTCACTTCACTTTTGCGGCTAAATCTTTCAATAATAGCAAAGGCAACAAGAATGATCATGGCAACAGTTTGGAGGGAATCAAAAAGCAAAAGGGGAAGGACATCAACAGTGATAAACCTCTCCAATCCAGCCCTCAACATCAAAAGAAAGATCAGGAAAAATCAAAGCGCAAGGACTGGAGAACTGATCGAGAATTCACCCCTCTGGATCAGACACTCGAGAGTATCCTCGAGTATATGCTTGAGAAAGACCTTGTCCGGTTGCCTAAAGCTGCTGATCCTC
The DNA here is from genome assembly GCF_984573655.1 of Nuphar pumila. Classification (NCBI taxonomy): domain Eukaryota; kingdom Viridiplantae; phylum Streptophyta; class Magnoliopsida; order Nymphaeales; family Nymphaeaceae; genus Nuphar; species Nuphar pumila. The sequence continues at coordinate 61,925,550 of NC_143265.1, forward strand.
CAGCAATTATGGGCAGATTCAAAGAACAATTTTGCAAGTTTCATCGAGCAATAGGGCACGATACAGAAAACGGCTTCGTCCTTAAGAACATTGTTCAAGACTGCATTGACAAGAAGCTCCTCGTTGAAGATGAAAAGGAGGACTAGTCATCCTGACGAAGATTTTTCTACAATCATTCAAAAAGATGACAATGCCAACACTTTCTCATTTCTCATCTTGCTTTTTCAAAAGAATAATGTAATCCCATTCTCTTTCCTTGATTTCAAAGCATCAATAAAGTCATCGAATAACTTGGCGCCATCTTATTTACTTCCTCTTCCTTTTCGTAATATCTCTCTTGTGAGGAATGATCTTGAGGACATCTAATCAGTCAAGAAGCTTGTTGCCTTATTCATCAATTATCCTTCTTTTATTCAAAATTTTCTCCCTAGCTACACTGGGGCATTTTTTTGGAAAATTTATTTTTACCTCAAAACATCCTGTATGCAGGCAGGATAAACCATTCTCTCATTTTGCATATATATGCACTCATTTGCATTTCATGTGCATGTGCATTGCATTTGCATTAACTATGCACCCAATTCCATTCCCATTCAGGATAAGGGGTTAATCCTGAAAATCAGACCACATACATCTAAATATGATGGTCTTTTTCATTGCAAGTCAAATAATCCAGTCCTCGAACTGGCCATTCTCAAAACTTTCAATCCAGTCCCCGCACTGACAATTTGCAAAATTTTGATCCCCTAACTGGGTTTTCCTCTGAAGATCTGAATTCTGATCCAAGCTCCTTTTCCTTCAAACTCCAACTTTCAAGTTGGTCCATATTTTTCTTCTGTTGATCCGAGTTCCGACTCGTGATCTCTCTACTTTATTCAAGCTCTAACTCGATCTCTTCAATTTTCCCTGTTGATTCGAGTTCCGACTTGTGATCTCTCTACTTTATTCAAGCTCTAACTCGAGCTCTTCATTTTCCTCTGTTGATCCGAGTTTCGAATCGTGATCTCGTTACTTCATTCGAGCTCAGATTCGAGCTCTTCATTTTCTTTTGTTGATCCGGGTTCCGACTCGAGATCTCTCTATTCATTCGAGCTCTGACCTGAGCTCTTTATTTTCCTTTGTTGATCCGGGTTCCGACTCGTGATCTCTTTACTTTATTTGAGCTCTGACTTGAGCCATTCATTCTTCTGCATCGATCCAAGGGTCAGTCGATTTCTCAAATTTGATATTTTGCCCACCAATTCCAATTCAAATCCTCGAGTCATTCAATTCTTCAATTTCGACCTCCGGGTCACCCAATTTTCAATTTTCAAATTACCAAAATTCTCAATTTCGACCGTCAGGTCATCCGATTTCAATTCCCCGTTCAGAATAAGGGAATAATCCTGAAACCGTTCATAGAAGCAATCCAACTCTCTATAATGGTCCTTGTTCTTCAGTGAACTGATAGTGTTCCAAGTGAACTGATAATCGTTCTTCATTGAACTGATAGTGTTCTAAGTGAACTGATAGTTGTTCTTCATTGAACTGATAGTGTTCCAAGTTAACTGATAGTCGTTCTTCATTGAACTGATAGTGTTCCAGTGAACTGATAGTCGTTCTTCATTGAACTGATAGTGTTCCAAGCGAATTCATAATCGTTCTTCATTGAACTGATAGTGTTCCAAGTGAACTGATAGTTGTTCTTCATCGAACTGATAGTGTTCCAAGTGAACTGATAATCGTTCTTCATCGAACTGATATTGTTCCCAGTGAACTGATAGTCGTTCTTCAGCGAACTGATAGTCGTTCTTCAGCGAACTGATAGTCGTTCTTCATCGAACTGATAGTGTTCCAAAGAACTGATAGTCGTTCTTAATTGAACTGATATTATTCTCACCGATGGTCGTTCTTATTTGAACTGATATTGTTCCCAGTGAACTGATAGTTGCCTCCTTTGGGGAAAGGAGAGGATAATTTTCGTCACGGGTGTGTTAAGCCGGACTCCAAATACTCACTTTCACCAAGGATTTTAAGAAAATTTTGTCAATGTGTCAATCAATTACCTGTTGATTTCAAAATTTTATTGCATAAATCTTTACCTCAGTTTACCTTCAGCATTACTTCCAAAAGAGTGAAGCTTTTGCGAAAAGAGATTCAAACTTCAAATTCTTTCTATTTGGCCAACCAAAAGGATAAAGGATAAATCCTCGATATGGCCAGCAAAGAAAATTCAATGTTTTTCAAAGCCATAGATGATTGATAGTGATCGCAGTCAATGGCACATTTTTAAAGGCTATTCTTGTAAAATGAAGCAGTGGAAATATCCTGAGTGTTAGAAAAGAGAGCATTTATCTAAGCCCTGTCTCCTCAGAATCACCTAAGCTGCAATTAAGTATCCGCAAAAGGGATCTCTCACCTGTCGTCAAGATGAAGGCGAATTAGGCGAGTAGACCCCCAGGGCCAAAGAAGATTCGAAACATCTACAAGATGACGGAGTTTGTGACGGATTCTTCCAAGGAAAGTCCAAAGCACTGTCAAGATGAAGGCAGATGCGATGAACCTCTCAACAATCCCTAAAAGATATTTAATTTCAGCTGTCATCCAAAGATCTCCAAACCCATCACCCAAGAAGGATCGAAACATCTCCAAGATAAAGGAGCTTGTGACGTACCCTTCCCAAAAGAGAGCAAGAGAGGAAAGAGAGAAAAGTCAGAACATCTCCAAAATGAAGGAGAATATAGCCAAAATACCAGAGAGCAAAAAGAGTGCAGAAAGATTATCATGAGAGAAGCCCTCAGGATATCAAACTGCCAAATCTATCAAGAATCTTCTTTAAATTTGTGAAATTCTATTATCAATATTCTCTCATCAATTGCCTTCACAATATCAAATTCTCTTTCCTGTTCATATCAAGGAAACTGATAGCTTCCTTGAAAAAGGTCAATCGCAAGTAATTCGGGTTTCCAATTTCGATTCTCCGAAGTGAACCTTGTTTGGAGGTAATGCTTTGGGTAGAAAAGAAAGAATATCTTTGCAACAATATGCAACATTTTCAAAAACTTTGAATCAACAACATTTTTTGACAATATTTTCTAGATATCCGACGTGAAGTGAGAGCTTGATGTTCGTTCTTTGATACATCCTGACACCAATTTTAATCCCTCTGAAGGACTTGATTCCTTCCCTTCTTTGAGAGCATGAACTCTCAGATTTGCACATTTCCCAGTGTCCCCACTGTCCCACCATAGACAGTCCCATTTCGGTTCGAGGTCGAACCACCAATCATTTCTCGCAAAAGGCAATTTCAAAAGCTGATTTTAGTCTCAGCAATGAGACGCCCAAGATCAATCCCTTTTCAAGCTTTAGGGACCCCATTTTCCTTCCTTTTGCAAAACCCCTGTCGGATTTACTGTGCAAAATCCGAAGGTTCCATCATGGTCTCTTCCTTCGAGGATTCCATTTCATTTTCCGCCCGATCAGGATAAGGGTACAAACCTGAGCCTCATTCAAAGAGGTATTTCATTTTCCGCCCGATCAAGATAAGGGTACAAACCTGAGCCTCATTCAAAGAGGTATTTCATTTTCCGCCTGATCAGGTTAAGGGTACAAACCATAGTCTCATTTCGATGAGATATTCCACTCCCCAATCAGGTTAAGGGTCAAACCTGAGTTTCGTTCCATGCGAGGTAATTTGTCCCATCCAGGTCAAGGGCATAAACCTGAACTTCGCTCTCATAGAGCAAATCTTTCCTCTTCATTCTTCGTTCCATATCTACCATCTTCCTCGGGCTAATTTCTTCACACCCAGTCAGATCCTTCTAACTGGGGCATTTTTTTATATAGCCCAAATTTGGTGTGTTTTTCTTTGCCACTAAGCTCGGCCACGAGCCGGCTTAGTAGCAAAGAGGGGCATCTGTAAACACCCCAAATTTTCACTCACCTCCCCAGCATTTCCACCAAACACCATCATCCAGCCTTTGAAATCGTCGGAGGGCAAAATGGTCATTTTCTGAGCCCGGACCTTACAAAAGTCAAAATTTCATCTGGAACTCTCAAAATCTCCCTATTTTTAGCTCAGATGTTCAAAATTTTACTCCTGACAGGAGACAGACATCTCCAAGTCTTGGTTCAAGATTCTATTGCATAAGACATGACATTGCATATCATTGAATGAGCATTTCATATCACTGCACTGCACAGCATGTCATTTCGAGATCCAGAACTCTCGATTTCAAAATTTTCAATCCAGATTAGAATTTTAACTCTTTTCAAAATTGATTTCAAAACCCTGGGTCTTCAAAATTATCAACTCTTCCCATTTTACCCCCAGGGCTCTGAATTTCAAAATATTTCCTCAGGAAAACAATCTGGATAATTTTCAATAAATTTCAACTCAAATTTTGCCTTTTGTCAGCTATTTCAACTATCTTCCTTTTACAAAATCGCCCTACAGGGGCCAACTCTTTTCAAAATTTCTGTTTTGCCAATTAGTCCAAATTTTTATGAAAATTCCAAAAAGAGGTTGTTGTTTTATCCTTATTGAAATAAAAAAGCAATGTGGGACCCACATTGAGATGGTGTCACACAGGCTTCTCTTTTAAAAATTTGAATTTTGAAAAACCCAAAAAAATAGGAGCCTTGTCCCCTGGATTGGCACTCTCCTCCCATTTACCTGCCATGTGTCAGCATAGGGTTCACCTAGAGTTGGTGCCACATATCACCTTCTCTCTTCTGCCATCCTTTAACACGTGTCAGTGTGGGGCCACCTTAAGATGCCGCCACATGTCATTAGTCATCCTCTTCATTTTATGCCACGTGTCAATGTCTACCATCTTCACCCTGTGCCATGTGTCATTCCAACGTCACCATGAGATGCCACGTGTCATGTGTTGTCCTGGTCAAAAAAAGTAGAACTTGTCTCCCCTGAGGTGGCACCATTTGAATTATGTCTCCTGCAAGTGACACATGTCACTCTCTTCTTTCCTCAGGAAAAGCAAACGACACGTGTCAATCTCTGCTCCTTTCAGAAAAAGCAGAGGACACATGTCTCCCTCCTATTTTTCTCAGAAAAGTAGATGACACATGTTATCTCCAGCTTCCTTTAGAAAAAGTAGAAGACACATGTCACCCTCTGCTCTTCTAAGAAAAAGCAAGGGACACGTGTCTCTCTCTGCTTTCTTCAGAAAAAGCAAATGACACATGTCATTCTCTGCTCTTCTTAGAAAAAGTATAGGACACATGTCATTTTCTGCCTCCTTCAGAGAAAGCTAGAATTCAAATATTCAAACTCCAGGCTGAGGTGGCGCAAATCCTGAACTTCACCTTTTCTATTTTATGTGAGATGGTGTCACGTGTCCCTTTCCCTCCTTTTCCTCCCTCTTGCCACATGGCATTGTAGGAGCCACTGTGAGGTGGCACCACATGTCCATCCTCCATTCCTCCAGGGCCAACCTCCATTTGAAATTCAAATTCTCCTTTGAGGTGGCGCCATCTGAAGAACCTTCTCCAGCAAGCTGACACTTGTCAGGTATGGAACCATCCTGGACTGCCACATGTCCAGATCTCCTTTCATCAGAAAAAGTAGAATTCAAACTCCTCTAAGGTGGCACCTTCTGAGCCCACTGCTCTGTTCTTATGACATGTGTCAAACACCTTTTGAAGTGACGCCATTCCAGAGCTCCCACTTGGCTTCATTTTTATTTTTATTTTATTTTTAATAAAAGTAGCCCACCATGAGGTGGCGCCACCTGAGGACTCCCTACAAAAGGTGATTTTGAAATTCAAACTCCAAGAGAGCACCCTCTGATGTGGCGCCATCTGGGAGTTTCCTGCAGAGAGAATCAAGCAAGCTTTTGAAAAATTCCAAATTCCCCTGCTGAGGTGTCTCACATACAAAATTCCCATTTTTTATTTTCTCAAAAATCAAAATAGCACCCCTGAGATGGCGCCACATGGAGGGCTCAGATTGAGCCTGTTTGAAATTCAAATTTTTTCAGAAAATCTATAAAAACAAGGCTCCATGCCCAGCATAGAGAGACCATTTTTGTGAACTTGAAAATTCGACCTAGCCTTCCTGAAAATCCGATTTTTGCACTTTGGAATTCACGTCCCTTTGGCTCAGTGAAGAAGGTGTAGTGGGTCGATTTTGGTGAACCATCCGAAGCCCGGAGCGAAGGACGAAGGAAGCTCGTGATAGCCGCCCCTTTCAAGAGCTTCTACGCTGCGTAACGAAGCAAGGTGCACTTCTTTTCCCCTTGATTTGATTCCATATATCGATTCGGGAGTCGTTTGAAGAAAGAGCTCATCCGAGAGATGGATTGAGCTATTCTCATAAAACAACATATATAAAAATATTTAATTATGCTTCCTTGATGATTTTTAGCATTCATGCATTTAGATAGGTTTAATTTGCATTTTATTTCATTAATTTAGCATGTTTCATGAATTAATTAGAATTAATTTAGCATTTATTTCAATTCTGCTCATTTTCAGTAGTTCTCTGTTTTTGTCATTCAGTCCACACGTCATTTCATGCATTTATTTTTTATTAAAAATCCCAAAAAAATCACGTAATGCGCCCTTAGGTGTCCCTAGAATCTTGCCAAACATTCGGAAGCTTTTGAATTTGTTTACTATGGTAAATATTCAAAATGGCAAGACGGGGTTTGTTACCCGGGATGCATTTTGAAAATCATTTGCCGATTTGTAAAATCGAGATCTCCCTCATGGGAGATCCGATTTTCAATCCGAAAAATGTTCTGAACTTGGGAGAATGTCTAGTGTTTAATATGATTTTCTCAGATTTTGCTGATTTTGTTTTATGTCTGACAAAAATCCGAGAGTTTGGGACACGTGTCAGAGCCTGATTTGGGCCTCTGAGACTTTGGATCGACTTAGGTCGATGGGTTCTCTTTGGGTATTGCTCCAAATCCAAAACTGTAAAAAGTGAAAGTTATGTACGAGGTGTCCTATGTTTGAATCTTAGAGCCTGTGATTTGTAGAACAGTCGTAATACCTGTTTCGGATTTTTCTTGTCAGTCCCTTGTTTGGTCACATTTGTCTGTTCTGTCAATTTAGGAATGAAACTTTATATTTGTATCCGTGTTTCTGTTGATCAACTGCCGAAGTCATGAACATGAAAGTTGTTCATGCAGATGTCGTGAGTATCTCTGTTAAATATCATAAATTTTCATGGCTGTTTTCTATTGTTTTAGCATTTTACATCAGATTAGGGTGATTTTTACCTCTGTCAGAACTAAATCCCTGTTACTGAACTCACCATGGCTCAAATCCCAATGCTGTAAAAACCAAAAATGTTCCATTTCGGGTACTTTAGCCGTCTGCAAAATATAAAAAATTTTTATGATGTAAATCGTGCATTATCATATTAAGCATTGCATTTGGTTCAGGTCCATAGGCGAAATCCACCCATTTTAGGACTTTCTTTAAATTTTAGCATTCAAATCATATCATTTCATGATTTTTAGCATTCTAGGCTGTTTATCAGAGTAGGTAGATACTTCATACCAAATTTGGTGTAATTTGGAATCCATTTGAGGTTTGGTTTAGCCATAATATCAAAACAGGGTCCCGCAGGACCCGGATCCAAGCGAAAAACAAGCGAAATTCGTTATTTTGGATAAATTGCAATATGTCAAATTCTGATTTTACAGTCTTAATGTGTTTAGCAGCATGTCATCATGTCTCTTACTGCATTTTATCATCTTTTGATTCCATTTGAATTTCAAATTCTCAATTTTACCAAGTTTTCCTTCAAAAAAACCTGATTTTAAAGGTATAACTTTATAATTAGGGGTATTTTGGTCATTTTGACCACCATTTCGATATTTAAACTATTTTCCACCGAATTTCCTGCATTTACATCATTTCAAATATCAAGGAAGCATAAGAATAGGGTTTATATCCAATTAAATCCAATAATTTCATAATATTATTGGAAAATCTTAGAAAAACCCACATATTTGAGCTAACCTTATTTCAAGTTTGGCAGGGACATTCAAAAGAAGGAGCTGAAGTCTGCAATTTCCATTTATTTCATTTATCTAGTGATGTAATAATGTAAATTTTGGAATAAGAGATTTAATTTTCTGCTTAGACTAGGATGCATATCATATAGTTTGAATTTATGCAATATCCTGTTTCTATGATTCATGCATTTTATTTCAAAAGCACTATGGATGTTCACGAATGGCACGTGCACCAACTCTTAGTGAGTTGATGAACTCGGTGGAATCCATATTTACGGCCCTAGTCGGAATATGGACGAGACCCAGATCCATCATCTTTCTACTAGTCACATTGAGCCTACACTCTTAGGCTATCTTAAAATGCACATCATATTTCCAATATTTTCAAAGTATTGTGCATTAAATCAATTAAACTCTGAACATATTCATGGCCACAGTCAGAATATGTGAAGGATTTATTTTGACTTAATACACATTTTTCCAACAAATTTCTTAGAAAATCTTTCAAAATGCATTCATTCACTCATATCATTTGCATCATGAAATCATTGGTTTTCTCATGACTTTCTTAAGAAAATTTCATTCTCAAAGAAATCGATTTCTCAAGAAACTCTGAGTATTTTCCAAAATCGGTTTTCCCAAGTCAAGTTTTTCCACAGTTTTCCCTGGAAAATGTTATTTTCTTAAGATTTTCAAAAGGAGTTTGTCTATCTTCCTCAAAAATCAAAAAAATGATTTCCAAATATTTCAAAGGTAAGATTCCCAGAATTTCAATTTCCCAAGTTCAGTTTTTCTTCTCCAATGAGTTTTCCTATAAATTTTCCATCATTTTCCTAAGAAAATTCTCAAAGTTCGAGTTTTCTCGAGAAGTGTTTCCCTTTTCAAATGTTCACCTTTTTCTCAAGAATCACTTCTATTTTCCTAGGATTTTCAACTATTCCTGATTTTCCCACACCTTTATGAACTTTCCCGTGATTTCAAAAAACCCTTTTTTCATCTGAGTTTCTTGAGAAATTGACTTTCACCTTTTTTTCTGAGAAATGTTTCTCTAATCCAAATGTTTTCCAAGCATACATCATGTTTTTCCTACTCCCATTTTTCAAAATCTCATAGCACATGCCTGAATTGTCTGTGCATTTAGTATAGAACATAATTTCGATGATTTAACTAAGTCAAGCACAATTTTGGTCCTTGGTTCGATTACCCCTGTTAAAGGCGGCAGGAACGGTCGAACCTCGTACCAACAGGTCGAGCCCCATCCCATGGATTTTCCCGCTATTTTCAAAACGGAGGTGAGTATTTCAAAACATTTTCCAAAATCCACTCAAGTTTGAAGCGCAAAAGTGTTTCCCTCTTTGTCTTCCGCAAGGAAGGGGAAGACGGGAAAAATTTCGCTACGATAACAGGAAGTCGGCAAACCAATCGCCTCTCCATAGCCATGGCGGCGCTCGCCTTCCTATATCGTGGTCTGCCTCGATTCTCACTTGGAGAATCCATCTTAGTTGAAGGTTGCATCTACGCGCTTCAATCCTGGTTCTTCCAGCATGTTCCAGCCCGAGCAAACTCTTTTAGATACAATGGACTAGAACTCCTTCCAGTGGCGCAGTACCGATCCATGATCAACAACATTCAAGAAGATGACATTGTCTGGGACTATTTTGATCGGCAACTATCTCCTCCCAGATATACGTACACTTACGGTAAGCGGTTCAAGTTGTTGGGACCTTTTTTCTGCACTTACTACCAACCAGAGCGATGTGTTCGGCAATTCTCCCAGAGGCAGCAGTACGTCGAAGCCCGACTGTTATCAGGAGCTATGGCAGAGTTCGATCTCACCTCCACACAATGGTCCGGGGCATATCATTCTGCCTGCTACAACTGGGATTCCTTTGTCTCTCTTAAAATCTTTCCTGGTCCTAGAGTGTCTGCTGATTATCGTGAATGGTGGCAAATTGTCTGTCCTCCACCTCTTTGTCAAGATCAATAAAAGTTTAATTTTCTCATTTCAACAAAGTTTTCTTTTTCTCTATTGTGGTTGACGACCTCGCCTAGGTAACAAGGCGCATTTTCGTTGTTTATTTCTCTTTCTAAGAATGACAACACAATTGTCGTGATTCCTGCGACGACTCAGTCCCTAGTAATGGGATAATTTTTTCAAATTGTCTGCCATATTTTCAGCAAATATTTCTTCCAAAAGCCAATTCCTTCATAATCTAATCAGGTCTTTGCCCTGCAGAGAGCATCCATAACATTTGATGGTTCAGACAAGATCAGGCAAAAGAACCACGGCATCTCAGTACTCGTCGGCCTCAGAAGAAGAGATGGGCTCCCCCCCGGTCCGAGAGGAGTCAAGAGCAGCAACAAGAAGACGATGGCATAGACCCTCAAATGTATGCCATGTTCAGAAAAATGATCAACAAAATGATGAATGAGCAGCCCGGGACCAGCTCAGAAAGAAATCCATTCAGAGAAAGGTTCCATGGTCACAGGGGTAAGAAGGCTCCCAAGAAGCAGATCCAGCCAGAAGAGATTTCAGATGAATCAGACTCAACTAAAATACTGATGAAGAATATGAGGTGCCTTCGGCATTTCAAAAACGTGGCCAAAGTAAAAGCCACAGATCAAAGAGCAGAGATGCAGAAGAGCCTTTGCAAGCGCAGTTCAAGGAAATGGCCCGAGTTGTCAAGGATTTGCAAGCCCGCGATAAGGGCAAGAAAGTCTTCACCAGTGAAGACTTCTATGACGGCTTAGAAGGGGATGATGATCTGGAGAATCTCCCCCGTAAATTCATCAAGTTCGACGGTTCCGGTGACCCAAAAGCTCATCTCGCCAGATTCTTCGCAGAATGCTCTCGGTTCAAAAGGGACAACAGAGCACTGTTTCTATGCTTCCCCCGCAGCTTGGAAGGAGTTGCAGCTAAGTGGTATGCTGAGCATATCAACCCCATCGAGCTCAAGGAGTTCGATAAAGTTGTAAATCTCTTCATTGAACGCTTCTTGTTCAACACAGAAGCGCTGCCTACATTAAGTCATCTCTGCAATCTTAGGCAAAATGAAAATGAAAAAGCACGGGACTTCATTCACAGATGGAGGTTAGCCTGCAACAAAATGAGAGATCCTATCTCAGAAAGGCATGCCCTGTCCCTAATCCTCAACAACTTTTCACAACCTTTAAGAGGATTGATCTCCACAGAACCATCCAGAACTTTCATCGAGTTGACTGAGCGAGCAGAATGGCTCGAGCTGAGCGTAGAGAATGGAGTCTATGAAGGCTTCACTTTTTCTAAGAGTAACCCCCAGGGTAAGCAGAAAAAAAAAGCTCACTTCACTTATTCTGCCAACAACAACAACAAAGGCCGAAATCAGCACAAAGGGCAAAAGAGAGATTACTGCTACAGCTCAGGCAGTTCGAACAACAAAGATCAGAAAGCAAAGCCTGCTCCTCAGTATAGCAAGCCTCCTTAGCAGGATCAAGGGCCAAAACTGCATGAGAAGACCAGACATAAAGGATGGAGTTACGACAGAAAGTTTACTCCTTTAGACCAATCACTCGAAGATGTGCTCGAGTATATGCTGTCAAAAGAGATGGTCAAGTTGCCTAGATTGGCCGATCCCCCTATACCCATGGGGAAGTGGAAGGATCAATTTTGCAAGTTCCACAGGACAGTGGGACACAACACTGAGAACTGCTTTGTTCTCAAAAACATTATACAAGATCTCATCGAAAAAAATCTTCTAGTGGAAGGAAAAGAAGAAGAGAAAATGGACATTCTCAATCACCCCTTCCCTTCGCACACCACAGCAGTGGTGTCTGCGCAGCCATTTCTACCGCACGAGCATATCAAGCCGTGTTCTGCACAAGATCTACAAGTTCAACATCAGGTGTCAGTGCTACGACAAGCAGCTCCTGATTCCAAGAAGATGGATTTAATCTCAGCATTCGACAAGATGAAAGTTTCGGAAGCACCTATAAAGTCAGCCTCCAAGTCAAAGGGAACTCCTGACTTCTTCAAGCAAATTATCAAACCCAGGCCAAAGAGTTCAAGTCAGAAGCCTCTGACCGCTCTATCCAATGTCTCCATCTTTGACTTGACCAAGAATTCTAGCAAGCACCAGCGAGTACTGGATGATTTACTCAGAAAGATCAAAGTCAAGCCCAGTACCACTCTTGAAGACATGGCACAGATTGTGAACTCTGCCATGACAAATGCGCCAATCACCTTCTTGGATGAGGACCTCCCAAAGCCTCATTCCTTTCATAATAATGCTTTATATATTGTTGTTCGAGTCAGAGGAATGACGGTACCCCATGTACTGGTCAATGGAGGCAGTAGCCTCAATATATGTCCCGAGATGACCGCAAAGGCATTAGGGATCAAGGATGAAGAATACATTCCAGATCCCATCACTATCTATGGGTTTGACAACCATGGTCAAACGACAAAAGGGAAGATATTTCTGGAGGTATTCATCAACTATTCGGTGCACTCCGTCCTTTTCCACGTGGTCAATGTACCACCCACCTACAACTTGCTGCTTGGAAGAACGTGGATTCATAATGCCAATGCAATGCCTTCCACCCTGCATCAATGCGTGAAGTGGTCAAAAAGTGGAATGATTACCACAATACTGTGAGAAGACCCAGAAGAAAGGCTCCTGCAACCCATGATTCCTCGGCCATCATTCAATGCGGATATTCCCAGCATCAGGGAAAGTGAAGAGATCAATCTCGGAGAGAATCGAGAAATACTCCAGGCATCATCAGAACTATCTCTGCACACGGTAGCCACGACCCGATGGAGAGGTCCTCAATTCTTCAAGGTTGGAGACCGAATCAACTACAACGCTATTAAGGATCATCCCTTGTTTCCTCAATTCATGAAGTCAAGAAAGGGGTTCGATTTGCTCCTGAAACATGGTTATCAACCCTTCAAGGGACTCGGCAAAAACGAGGATGGCCGCATCGAGCCAGTAATCCAGAAGCATCGTCCCCACAGAGCAGGACTGGGGTTCTCCAGCAGAAGCTCGCCAAAGAAGACGTTTTTTGTCAAAGGGGCACATTGAAGACCAGTTGTTATTTCTTTCCATTCTTTCCAAAATAAATGTCCCATTTTATCAAATGTCATTGATCAATTTAATCAATAAAATTCCAAGTTTCTTTGTCTATCTGGATGCCATTTATTCCCTTTCTGTCTATCTCTTTATTTTATAATTCAATTTTATGCATGGTTCTCTTCAAATGATTGCTTGTCTTACTATAGGCCGATTTATCTGAACCAAATTTTTCATCCAAAAATTTCATAATGTCTTCTCGAGCAATCAAGAAACTCGTTCTCAATCCAAAGGCTTTCCAGAAGTCGGCGGCAATCCACAGAGTCAAGGCAAACACCGAAGATGGCAAGAGTGCAAAGCAGTCAGATGATTGTGCAGAATATGATCAGTCTCTTCAGGAATTACCAGAATTCGCCTCAGTTCAGAAGCAAGATGAACCATCTCCTCTAGTACAAGATCCGACTGAAGATGTCAATATCGGTTCAGAGGAAGATCTCAAAATTCTCCAGATCGGAACCAGTCTGAGTCCGGAAGAAAAGAAAAGGCTTACAGATTTTCTCAAGCGGCATGAAGAAGTGTTCGGATGGACATATGAAGACATGCCAGGCTTAGGCCCCAAATTGGTCGAACACCGACTCGTCTTGAAGCCGGATGCTAAACCAGTTAAGCAGAAGCTGAGAAAAATGGATCCTCGAATAGAACAACAAGTCAAGAAAGGACTCGAAGATTTGCTCAAAGCAGGATTTATCCGAGCTATTGACTACCCGGATTGGTTAGCCAATATCGTCGTTGTCCCAAAGAAAAGTGGCAAAGTGAGAATTTGCATAGACTTCAGAGACCTCAACAAGGCAACTCCGAAGGATGACTATCCACTTCCAAGCATCGATCTTCTAGTCGATAGCACGGTAGGACATGCTATGTTCTCTTTCATGGATGGATATTCCGGCTACAATCAGATTAAGTTGGCCGCCCGCGACCAATCCAAAACTTCTTTCACTACGCCTTGAGGCACTTTCTGCTATACAGTTATGCCTTTTGGGCTCAAGAATACTGGAGCAACATATCAACGGGCAATGGCCGTTATATTTCACGATCAGATGCGCAAAATCATGGATGCGTATGTTGATGATATCCTCGTGAAATCTAAAGAGGGAGAAGATCACCTCGAAGCACTTGATCAAGTCTTTAAGAGACTCATTCTTTACAAGTTAAGGCTTAACCCGCAAAAGTCTGTCTTTGGAGTCGAATCAGGCAAACTGTTGGGTTTTTTGGTTAGCAAAAAGGGAATTGAAATTGACCCAGCCAAAGCAAAAGCTATAATTGATATGCCACCCCCAAAAAATCTTAAAGAATTGCGTAGCCTTCAAGGACGTATGCAATCAATCCGGCGTTTTATTTCCAATTTGGCAATGAGATGCGAACCTTTCAATCACTTGCTCAGAAAAGGAGTGAAGTTCGAATGGGGACTAGAGTGTCAGCAATCGTTCGATAGAATCAAGAAGTATCTTCTCAATCCTCCAATCCTGAAGCCGCCAGAATTGGGAAAACCTCTTCTATTATACATCTCAGTCAATCAAGTCGCATGTGGCGGATTCTTGGCACAATACAAAGAAGGCAGCCTGATAGAGCACGCCATCTATTATGTGAGTAATATTTTCATAGATTATGAAAAGAGATACTCTCAAATAGAAAAGACCTGCCTAGCTCTGGTGTGGATGTGTCAGAAGCTAAGACACTACCTGCTAGCATCAGAAGTCAAAATCTTGTCTAAACTCAATCCTCTCAAATACATCTTGGAGCAACCTTTTCTCAGCGGACGAGTCGCCAAATGGCAAGTCTTACTGATGCAATACGACTTAGAATATGTCTCGCAGCAATCAATCAAAGGCCAAGCAATTGCATATCAATTCGCGGATTTTCCTCTGGCAGAAGAGGTGAAAGCCGAAAATGATTTCCCAGATGAGCAAATACGCAATATCCAGCGATACCCGGTCTGGAATTTATTTTTCGATGGTTCCAAGAACATGGCCGGAATAGGCATCAGAATCTTATTAATCACCCCTGAAAAAGAAATGATTCTATTTTCTCTCAAATTAGACTTTCAATGCACTCACAATATGGCTGAGTATGAAGCTCTGATTCAAGGTCTAAAAATTCTACTAGACTTCAAGGTTAAGAGAGTGCATGCCTATGGCGACTCATTACTCGTTGTCAATCAAGTTCGAGCCGAATGGCAGGTCAAAGATCAGAAGCTATTTCCTTATCAGAAAATTGTTTCAGCTCTTGTCAACAAGTTTGAAGAATTTCAGTTATTCCATATCAAGAGAGATTTTAATCAAGTGGCTGATAGCCTAGCCAGTTTAGGCTCCATTATGGCATTCAAGAATGGAGAATCTTGTCGCTCTTTTGAAATTGGCAGACTTGACCAACCTGCTTTCGTTCCAACAGAGCAAGTAAATCAGACTGAGCAAAAGAAGAAGCCTTGGTATTACAATATCAAAACTTTCATAGAAACTGGTGAATTTCCTCCAGAACTCTCAAAGAAAGAGTAGCGAGCAATCCAGCGTATGTCTACTCGATACTTCATTTTGGCCAATGTCCTCTATCGTCGTGGATTCAATTCAGAATATTCCAGATGTTTAGATGAAGAAGAAGCCAAAGAAGTCGTGCGAGAAGCACACAAAGGCATTTGTGGCGGCCACATCGGCTACCAAACCCTTGTCAAGCAGATCATCAGAGCAGGTTATTACTGGAAGACCATGCAACAAGACTGTTATTATTATGTGAAGAAGTGCGTACAATGCCAGATACACGCACCTTCCATCCATGCTCCGGCAACTTATTTACAGTCTGTTGTCTCTCCATGGTCGTTCTCTATGTGGGCCTTCGACGTTGTAGGTCTCATCACTCCCTCTGCTTCAAATGGCCACAAATACTTCCTTGCCGCAACAGAATACTTCACCAAGTGGGTAGAAGCTATCACTCTCCGCACAGTAGAAGGCCGACACGTGGTCTCTTTTACTCACAAGAACATCCTTTGCCGTTTCGGCATCCCGCATGACATCGTGTCAGACAATGGCAGTCATTTCAAGAATGAAAAGATGAAGACATTCTGCTCAAAATTCAAGATCTATCACCATTTTTCCGCTCCATATTATCCTCAAGGGAATGGTCAGGTAGAGGCCACCAACAAGATTTTAATTCGTATCTTGGAGCGAACTGTAGAAACAGGTCGTGACTGGCATGAGAAAATCCACGATGCACTATGGGCCTATCGGACCACCATTCGCAGTCCAACGAACGCTACTCCCTCAGAATTGGTCTATGGGACAGAAGTAGTATTGCCGCTACATGTTCAGAAGCCCGCTTTGAAATTTGCTTCGCTTCTGCAATTACCTCTTGATCAATACCAGCAGCAGCGACTAGTGCAGCTAGACTTACTCGACGAGAGAAGGCTAAAAGCAGCAGAGCATGCTCAATCCTATCGCCAGAGAGTAGCCAGGCAATATGCGAAGTCTATCATCGAAAGAAGATTCAAAGTCAATGATTTAGTACTTCGATCCACAGCTTATCTCAAGCATCGTCCCGCCGGCAAATGGTCGCCAAATTGGGAAGGTCCCTATGTTGTCAAAGAAGCATTACCCCGCAACTCATATCGGCTCATCAATGCCGATGGGGTAGAATTGCCAGATCCCATTAATGCTCGACACTTGAAAAAGTTTTATACTTGAAACATTTATTCTCCTCTTGTAATCCTTCCTATTTTCTTCAAATAACGATCAAACTTTCTTTCCCAGTTACACTGGGGCATTTTTAAAATTTTGCTCTGTATGCAGGTAGGATAAACAAATTCCTCATTTCACGCACGTGTGCATTCATATGCATCAATTCATATTCATTTGCATTCAACCGCATTAACAACAATCCAGTCAGTATTGGGATTTCAACAAGCAGTCCCATCACAATTCCTAAATGATTCAAAATTGAAGGGTAATCACCAATACTGAACCGAAACCCAGTGCTCGAACTGGTATTATTTCAAAACCCAATACTCAAACTGGTACATTTTCAAAATCTTAATTTTTCGGAAAACCGAATTCCGACTCAGGTTTTTATTCAAATCATTTTCTTTTGTTGATCCGGATTCCGACTCGTGATACCTGTATTTGAGCTCAAACTCGAGCTCTTCATTTTTCTCTGTTGATCCGAGTTCCGACTCGTGGTCTCATTCCCTTACTCGAGCCCTGACTCGAGCTTTTCATTTTCTTCTATTGATCCGGGTTCCGACTAGTGATCTCTGTATTTATTCGAGCTCTGACTCGAACTCATCATTCTCCTTTGTTGATCCAAGTCATTTCGATCCTCAGGGTCTGTCAATTGCTCAAATTTGATATTTTGCCCTACAAATTCCAATTTAAATCTTCAAATCAGGAAATTCTTCAATTTCGACCTATGGGTCACCCAATTTCCAATTCTCAATTTCAATTACCAATTTCCAAATTCCGACCTTCGGGTCACTCAATTTCCAAATTTCGACCTTCGGGTCACTCAATTCTCAATTTCGACCTTCGGGTCACTCAATTCTCAATTTCGACTTTCGAGTCACACAATTTCGACCTTTTGGTCAACCAATTCTCAATTTCGACCGCCAGGTCATCCAATTTCGACCTTCAGGTCATCCAATTTCGACCTTCGGGTCATTCAATTTCCAACAACCAATTTTCCAATTTCCAATTTCGACCTTTGGGTCAATCAATCTCAATATCCAATTTCAATCATTTTCTCTTGCGAGAGACCCTTTTTAGGGAGAGTTTGAGGGAGCTCGTTCTTTTTGCATACTATCCAATTCGTTCACTTAGCCCTTTTTCAGGGAGAGTTTGAAGGGACTCGCGTCTTTGTGAACCGTTTGCAATACAATTTCCAATTTCACACAAGGAACCCTTTGATAGGGAGAGGCTCGACGGAGACTCGCTTCTCTTGTGACCCCCCAATTTCATACCAGGCCATTTCTCGTCATGACGAACCCTCTTTGCAGGGAGAGTGTGATAGACGCATTCTTTTCATGACCCGATTTTCAAACCTCACTATTATCGGCCCCCTTTCCATAAGAGAAGCCTAATATTAGGGAGCTTTGACGAAAGCTCAATTTCTCTTCGAAAGTTCATTTTGCAAACACCTCCTCTTCAGGGAAGAGAGGAGTATTTCCCATTTCCCATTCAGGTAAGGGCCAAGCTTGAGTCTCTCTTTTTGGGGAAAAAGAGAGGAGAATTTTCGTCACGGATGTGTTGAGCCGAATTTTAAATACTCACTTTCACCTAGGATTTCAAGAAAATTTTGTCAATTTGTCAATCAATTATTTGTTGATTTCAAAAACTTTATTATACAAATCTTTACCTCAGTCTACCTACAACATTACTTCCAAGAGAGTGAAGCTTTTGCGAAAAGAGATTCAAACTTCAAATTCTTTCTATTGGCCAACCAAAAGGATGAAGGATAAATCCTCGATATGGCCAGAAAAGAAGATTCAATGTTATGGAAAAGCCATAGATGATTGATATTGATCGCAGTTATGGCACATTTTAAAGACCATTCTTGTAAAATCGAGGCAGTGGAAATATCCTGAGCGCTAGAAAAAGAGAGCATTTACCCAAGCCCTGTCTCCTCAAGCTACAATTAAATATCCACAAAAGGGATCTCTCAATTGTCGTCAAGATGAAGGCAAATTAAGAGAGTAGACCCCCGGGGCCAAAGAAGATTCGAAACATCTCCAAGATGACAGAGTTTGTGACGGATCCTTCCAGGGAAAGTCCAAAGCACTGTCAAGATGAAGGCAGGTGCGATGAACCTCCCGACAATCCCTAAAAGATATTTAATTTCAGCCATCATCCAAAGATTTCTAAACCCATGAGCCAATATCGTCAAAGAAGGATCGAAACATCTCCAAGTTGAAGGAGTTTGTGACGTACCCTTCCTCAAAAGAGAGCAAGAGAGGAAAAAGAAAGAGAGAAAAAGTCGGAACATATCCAAAATGAAGGAGAATGTAGCCAAAACCCAAGAGAGCCAAAAGAGTGCAGAAAGATTATCAGGAGAGAAGCTCCGAGGATATCAAACTGCCAAGTTTATCAAGAATCCTCTTTAACTTTGTGAAATTCTATTATCAATACTCTTTCATCAATTGCTTTCATAATTTCAAATTCTCTTTCCTGTTCATATCAAGGAAATTGATAGCTTCTATGAAGAAGGTCAATCACAAGTAATTTGGATTTACAATCTCGATTCTACGAAGTGAACCTTGTTTGGAGGTAATACTTTTGGTAGAAGAGAAATAATATCTTTGCAACAATGTGCAACATTTTCAAAAACTTTGAATCAACAATATTTCGACAATATTTTCTAGCTATCCTGACGTGAAGTGAGAGCTTGATGTCCGTTCTTTGATACGTCCTGACACCAATTTTAAATCCTTCTTAAGGACTTGATTCCTTCCCTTCTTTGAGAGCATGAACTCTCAGAATTGCACACTTCCCTGTATCCCCACTGTCCCACCATAGACAGTCCCATTTCGGTTCGAGGTCGAACCACCAATCATTTCTCGCAAAAGGCAATTTCAAAAGCTATTTAGTCTCAGCAATGAGGCCCCCCAAATCAATCTCTTTTCAAGCTTTAGGGACCCCATTTCCTTCCTTTTGCAAAACCCCTGTCAGATTTATTGTGCAAAATCTGAAGGTTCCATCATGGTCTCTTCTTTCGAGGATTTCATCTCATTTTCTGCCCGATCAGGATAAGGGTACAAACCTGAGCCTCATTCAAAGAGGTATTCCATTTTCCGCCTGATCAGGATAAGGGTACAAACCTGAGCCTCATTCAAAGAGGTATTTCATTTTCCGCCCGATCAGGATAAGGGTACAAACCTGAGCCTCATTCAAAGAGGTATTTCATTTTCCGCCCGATCAGGATAAGGGTACAAACCTGAGCCTCATTCAAAGAGGTATTTCATTTTCCGCCCGATCAGGATAAGGGTACAAACCTGAGCCTCACTCAAAGAGGTATTCTATTTTCCGCCCGATCAGGTTAAGGGTATAAACCTGAGTATCATTTCTATGAGATATTCCATTCCCCAATCAGGTTAAGGGTCAAACCTGAGCTTCGTTCCATGCGAGGAATTTCTGTCCCATCCAGGTTAAGGGCAAAAACCTGAATTTCACTCTCACAGAGTGAATCTTTCATCTTCATTCTCCATTTCATATCTACCATGATCACCGGGCTAATTTCCTCACACCCAGTCAAATCCCTCTTACTGGGGCATTTTTTTTTATAGCCCAAAATTTGGTGTGTTTTTTTTGCCACTAAGCTCGGCCACAAGTCGACTTAGTAGCAAAGAGGGGCATCTGTAAACACCCCAAATTTTCACTCACCTTCTTGACATTTCCACCAATCATCACATTTCGGTTCTTCGGAACCAATGAAAGGCAAAATGGTCATTTTCCAAGATTGAACCTTGCAGAAAGTCCTAAATTCCATTCTCGAGTCTCAAAACTTCTCTATTTAAACTCAGAGACATCTTCAAACTGCAAATTTTCAAAATCTTGCTTAACCAAAAGTCAGAATTTTCAAATTCAAGTTCAGAATGGCAACTTTGTAGGACATGTCTTTTGCATAGCATTGCACGAGCATTTCATATCATTTCACTGCACAACATGTCATTTTGAGATCCAGAACTCTTGATTTTCAAAAATGTCAATCCAGATTCAAGTTTTAAATATTTCAAAGATAACTTTAAAACCCTGGGTTTTCAAAATTATCAATTCTTCCCATTTTACCCCCAGGACCCCGAATTATGAAAAAGTTTTCTCAAGAAAACAATCTGGATAATTTTCAATAAATTTCAACTCAGATTTTGCCTTTTGTCAGCTATTTCAACTATCATTCTTTTACAAAATCGCCCTACAGGGGCCAACTATTTCCAAAAATTTCTGTTTTACCAATTAGTCCAGATTTTATAAAAATTCCAAAAAGAGGTTTTGTTGTTTTATCCTTATTTCAATAAAGAAGCAATGTGGGACCCACATTGAGGTGGTGTCACACAGGCTTTTCTTTTGAAAAATTTGAATTTTGAAAAAACCCAAAAATATAGGAGCCTTGTCCCCTGGATTGGTGCCACTTGTCTTTTCTCTCTCCTCCCATTTATTTGCCAAGTGTCAGTGTGGGGCTACCTTGAGAAGCCGCCACATGTTAGGGTCCACCATCTTACCCTGCGCCATGTGTCATTCCAAAGACCACTCTGAGACGCCAAGTGGCATAGGTTGTCCTGTCCAGAAAAAGTGGAGCTTGTCTCCTCTAAGGTGGCGCCACTTGAAGTGTGTCTCCTGCAGAGGACACATGTCAATCTCTCATTTCCTCAGAAAAAGCAAATGCCATGTGTCATTCTCTGCTTCTTTCAGAAAAAGCAGGATGACACATGTCTTTCCCCTACTTTTCTCAGAAAAGTAGATGACACATGTCATGTCTAGCTTCCTTCAGAAAAAGTAGAGGACACGTGTCACTCTTGGCTTCCTTCAGAAAAGCAAACATTCAAAAATTATCAGACAAGAGCTAGGTGGCCAAAATCTTGGAGTTCTACCTTTTTCTACTTTGAATATGAGGGTGCCACATGTTCCTTGCTTTCCGTTCTGCCACATGGCATCGTAGGAGCCACTCTGAGGAAATGCCACATGTCCATCCTTCATTCCTCCAGGGCCAACCTCCATTTGAAATTCAAATTCTCCTCTGAGGTGGCGCCATTTGAGAAGGCTTCTCCAGACAGCTGACACTTGTCTGCCACATGTCCAAACCTCCCTGCATCAGAAAAAGTAGAAAAAAACCCCCTCTGAGGTGGCGCATTCTGCTTCTCCCATTCCTGTTCTCCTGCCACATGGCATTGTAGGAGTCACTCTGAGGAACTACCACATGTCAGCCTCTCCTTTCCTGCAGAAAAGTAGAATTTGAATTCCTCTGAGGTGGCACAGTCAGCTTCCTCCACTCCTGTCCTTCTGACACATGTCAAACACCTCCAGAGATGGCGCCACATGGCATGCTCCTATTGTTTCCAGCTTTACATCTCAAATCACCTTTTGAGGTGGCGCCAATCCAGAACCCCACTTGGCTTCCTTTCTTTTATTTATTTTATTTTTTTTAATAAAAATAGCCCCATGAGGTGGCGCCACCTGAGGGCTCCCTACAAAAGGCAAATTTGAATTTCAAACCCCAGGTAGCACCCTCTGAGGTGGCGCCATCTGGGAGCTTCCTGTAGAGAAAATCAAGCAAACCAAATTTTGAAAAATTTCAAATCCTGCTGAGGTGTCTCACCCACAAATTTCTTATTTTATTTTCTCAAAAAAATCAAAATAGCCCCCCCCTGAGATGGCGCCACATAGAGGGCTCAGATTGAGCCTGTTTGAAATTCAAATTTTTTCAGAAAATCTATAAAAACAAGGCTCCACGCCCAGCATAGAGAGACCATTTTTTTTAGGAGCTTCTTTTTGGACTTGAAAATTCGACCTAGCCTTCTTGAGAACCCGATTTTGAACTTTGGAATGCGCCCTTGGGCTCAGTGAAGAAGGTGTAGTGGATCGATCTTGGTGAATCATTCGAAGCCCGAAGCGAAGGACGAACGAAGCTCGTGATAGCCGTCCCTTTCAAGAGCTTCCACACTGCGTAACGAAGCAAGGTGCACCTCTTTTTTTCTTGATTCGATTTCATAATTCGATTCGGGAGTCGTTTGAAGAAAGAGCTCATCCGAGAGATGGATTGAGCTATTCTCGTAAAACGACACATATAAAAATACATGATTATGATTCCTTGATGATTTTTAGCATTCATGCATTTAGCTAGATTTAATTTGCATTTTATTTTGTTTATTTAGCATGTTTCATGAATTAATTAGGATTAATTTAGCATTTATTTCAATTCTGCTCATTTTCAGTAGTTCTCTATTTTTGTCAGTCAGTCCACACATCATTTCATGCATTTATTTTTTATTAAAAATTCCAAAAAAATCATGGAATTTGCCCTTAGGTGTCCCTCAAATTGTTCCAAAAATTCGGAAGCATTTGAATTCGTTTATTGTGGTAAACGTTGAAAAGGATAAGGCGGGTTTTACTACTCGGGATGCATTTTAAAATGTCTTTTCCGACTTGTAAAATCGATATATCTATCATAATAGATTCAATTTTCGATACAAAAGATGTTATGAACTCGGGATATTGTCTAGTTTTTAACAGGAGTTTCCCAGATTTTTAAGATTTTTTTTATTATCTGACAAAAATCCGAGAGTTCAGGTCACGTGTCAGAGCCTGATTTGGGCCTCTGAGATTTTGGATCGACTTAGGGCTATGGGTTCTCTTTGTGTGTTGCTCCAAATCCAAAACTGTAAAAAGTGAAAGTTATGTCAAAGGTGTCCTCTATTTGAATCGGAAAGCCTGTGATTTTTAGAACAGTTGTGATACCTGTTTCAGATTTTTCTTGTCAGTCCTCTGTTTGGTCACATTTGTCTGTTCTGTCAATTTGGGAATGAAACGTTATATTTTTATCTGTGTTTATGTTCCTCAAACGCTGAAGTCATCAACATAAAAGTTGTTCATGTAGGTGTCATGAGTATCTTTGTTAAATATCAGAAATTTTTATGGCTGTTTTTTATTTTTTTAGTATTTTATATCAGATTAGGTTGATTTTACCTTCATCAGAACCAAATCCCTGTTACCGAACTCACCATGGCTCAAATCCCAAATCTGTAAAAACCAAAAATGTTTCATTTTGAGTCCTTTAACAGTATGCAAAATATCAAAAGTTTTCATTGTGTAAATCTTGCATTATCATATTAAGCATTGCATTTGGTTTGGGTCTATGGGCAAAATCCATCCTTTTTAGGATTTTCTTTAAATTTTAGCATGAAAATCATATCATTTCGTGATTTTCAGCATTCTAGGATGTTTATCAGAGTAGGTAGATGCTTCATACCGAATTTGATGTAATTTGGAATTCATTTGAGGCTCGGTTTAGCCATATCATCAAAATAGGGCCCTGCGGGACCCGGATCCAAGCGAAAAACAAGCGAAATTCGTTATTTTGGATAAACTGCGAAATGTAAAATTCTGATTTTACAGTCCTAATGTGTTTAGCAGCATGTCATTATGCCTCATACTCATTTCATCATCATTTGATTCAATTTGAATTTCGAAATCTCAATTTTACCAAGTTTTCCTTCAAAAAAACCCTGATTTTAAAGGTATAACTTTAATATTAGGGGTATTTTGGTCATTTTGACCCTAATTCCTAATTTCAAACTATTTTCTACTAAATTTCTTGCATTTTCATCATTTCAAATATCAAGGAAGCATGAGAATAGGGTTTATATCCAATTAAATCCAATAATTTCATAATATTATTGAAAAATCTTGGAAAAAACCCACATATTTGAGCTAACCTTATTTCAAGTTTGGCAGGGACATTCAAAAGAAGGAGCTCAAGTCTGCAATTTCTACTTATTTCATTTATTTAGCGATGTAATAATGTAAATTTTGGAATAGGAAATTTAATTTCCTGCTTAGACTAGGATGCATATCATATAGTTTGAATTCATGCAATATCCTGTTTATATGATTCATGCATTTTGTTTCAAAAGCACTATGGATGTACACGAATGACACGTGCACCAATTCTTAGGGAGTTGATGAACTCGGTGGAATCCATATTTACGGCCCTAGTCGGAATATGGACGAGACCCAGATCCATCATCTTTCTACTAGTCACATTAAGCCTACACTCTTAGGCTATCTTAAAATGCATATCATATTTCCAATGTTTTCAAAGTATTGTGCATTAAATCAATTAAACTCTGAACATATTCATGGCCACAGTCAGAATATGTGAAGGATTTATTTTGACTTAATACACATTTTTCCAACAAATTTCTTAGAAAATCTTTCAAAGTGCACTCATTCACTCATATCATTTGCATCATGAAATCATTGGTTTTCTCAGGATTTTCTCAAGAAAATTTCATTATCAAGAAATCGATTTCTCAAGAAACTCTGAGAATTTTCAAAATCGGTTTTCCCAAGTCAAGTTCCTCCACAGTTTTCCCTGGAAAATGTTATTTTCTTAAGAGCTTTAAAAGAGTTTTCCAATCTTTCTCCAAAAATAAAAATCGATTTCCGAGTATTTCAAGGGTAAGATTACCAGGATTTCAATTTCCCAAGCTAAGAATTTCCTTCTCCAATGAGTTTTCCTATAAATTTTCCATCATTTTCCTAAGAAAATTCTTAAAATTCGAGTTTTCCTGAGAAGTGTTTCCTTTTTCGAATGTTCACCTTTTTCTCAAGAATCACTTCTATTTTCCCAGGATTTTCAACTATTCATGATTTTCCCACATCTTTATGAACTTTCTCGTGATTTCAAAAACCTTTTTTTTTTCATCTGAGTTTCCTAAGAAATTGACCTTTTCCCTGAGAAATATATTTCAACTCCAAAGGTTTTCTGAGCATACATCATGTTTTCCAACTTACATTTTCCAAAATCTCATAGCACATGCCTAAATTATCTGTGCATTTAGGATAGAACACGATTTTGATGATTTAACTAAGTCAAGCACAATTTTGGTCCTTGGTTCGATTACCTCTGTTAAAGGTGGCAGGAACGGTCGAACCTCGTACCGACAGGTCGAGCCCCATCCCATGGATTTTCCCGCAATTTTCAAAACGGAGGCGAGTATTTCAAAAACAAATTTCCAAAATCCGGTCAAGTTTGAAGCGCGAAAGCGTTTCCCTCTCTCTTCTGCAAGGAAGGGAAGACGGGAAAAATTTCGCGATGATAACAATGGCCAAAAGCCAAAATTCATCATCACAAGCCTCATTGATATTCTTTGGTTCTATTTTAGATATGGAAGCAATATTTGCAATATATTTTTCTAATTGCCTTCTAGTTTGGACACCACTCTTTATTTCTCCAATAACTTGTTCATTTGGATGATTGAGAACTTTTTTCCAAACCGGTTGAAGAGGAACATTATCTTGAGAAGAATTCTCTATCAAGGGTTCTTCTTGAAGTATAACTTCTTCTCCTTCGCTTAGAGATATAACCTGCTCACAATTCTCATCAAATGTAACATGTAAAGATTCTTCAATGCAAGATGTTCTTTTATTAAAGAAACGATAAGCTTTACTTCTAGAGGAATATCCAAGAAATATTGATTCATCTGATTTTGAATCAAACTTATCAAGATTATCTTTGGTATTTAACAAGAAACATTTACTACCAAAAATTTTGAAATATGAGATCTTTGGTATACGATCATAATACAATTCAAAACATGTTTTATGTAAAATTGGTCGAATAAGAACACGGTTTAAAACATAACATGCTGTATTTATTGCTTCAGCTCAAAAGTATTTTGGTAAATTTTTATCTTGAAGCATGGTTCTAGCACATTCTTGCAAAGTTCTATTCTTTCTTTCAACAACTCCATTTTGTGGAGCCGCTCTAGGAAAAGCAAAGTTGTGAGATATACCATGTAAATCACAATACTTTAGAAAAGATTCATTTTCAAATTCACCACCATGATCACTACGAATTTTAATTATAGATGTAGATTTTTCATTTGTAATTCTTCTACAAAGTTTGAAAAATTCAGAAAAAAGCATCATTTTTGTTTTTTAGAAAAATCACCCATGTAAATCGAGAATAGTCATCTACTATAACAAAAGCATACTTGCTACCATTCAAACTTTAAATTCTAGATGGTCCAAATAGATCTAAATGTAAAAGTTCAAGAGGACGTTTTGTTGAAACTATATCTTTTGCTTTAAAAGAACTCTTGATTTGTTTACCCCTTTGGCAAGCATCACATAAGTGATCTTTCTTATATGGTATTTTAGGTAGACCTCTAACAAGATCATTCTTGGATAACTTGGAAATAATTTTAAAGTTAACATGTCCAAGTCGCTTGTGCAATAACCATTGAATTTCATTTGAAACAATAAAACATTTTTCATTAAAAATGGGTAACTCATCTAGATAAAGTTCATATACATTGTTTCTTCTTTTACCTTTAAAAATGATCTTTTTAGATTGAAAATTAGAAATTAAGCATAAATCATGTTCAAAAGAAACATGAAAACCTTTATCACATAATTGACTAATAGATAATAAATTATGCATTAAACCATCTACTAAAAGAATATTTTCTATCAAGGGAAATTTTGGATTACCAATATTACCAATACCTATTACTTTTCCCTTGTTATTGTCACCAAAGGTGACGGTTCCACCATCCTTATTTTGGAGGGTGAAAAATAACTCCGGCCTTCCAGTCATATGTTTGGAACAACTGCTGTCCAATATCCATTTGCTCCTTATTTTGTGTACCTACAACAAAATTAGAAGACAAAGCATTTGACCCCTTTCTATTTTTGGGTCTATGAGAGTTAGTCTTAGGAACCCATATCCATTTGGATTTTGGTTTCCTTTGATAAAAAATATTCTTTCTATAACAAGCTTTAGCATTTCTAGAGTAATCATGTCTAGGCTTATAAGCATTATAAGTTCCATGATTAAATGCATTTCTACTAGAAAATTTAGTTCTTTGAACAAATGGTTGAGAATATTGTCTTTGATTTTTCACAACATAGTTTGGTCTATTTTGAGTATCAAAGAAGCTATATCCCAATCCGGTTTTATTAACCGAATGTCTTTAAGAACCAAGAAGTCTTTCTAGATTCTCTTGACCATTTGTGAATTTGGTCACTATAGAAAGAAGATCATTTGATTTTTCTTTTAGACTATTTATTTCTTTTTGTAAGAGATTGGTTCTTGTTCCAATTTCTTTTATCTCAAATGCTTGACAAGAGTTTTCCTTCTTGAGATCTTCTATCTCTTAAAGTAACACTTTGTTTTGAGAGTCAAGAGTTAAATTTTCAGTTTTTAACTCTTTGTTTTTAGAACTTAGACTCTTAAATTTAGCATATAAATCATTGAATGCTTCTAATAAATTATCATAGTCAAATTGACTTACCGAATCTTCTTGTGCTACAAAACACATGTTGGCGACTTCTTCATTTGATTCTTCATCGAAAGAGGAGTCACTATCATCCCAACATGCTTGAAATGCTTTTTTCTTCTTGAATTGGTCCTTGGGCTTGATTTTGAGAAGAGGACAATCTTTCTTAATATGTCCTGCCTTTTTGCAGTTAAAGCACTTGACTTCATTGGGATTGGAAGAATCCGCTTTCTTTACCTTTCTTTGAAATCTTCCCTTTTTGATGAATCTTCTGAATTGCCTTGTAATGAGAGCAATATCTTCATCTTCATCTTCATCTTCTTCTGAATTTTCAGAGTCAGAAGTAGCCTTAAAAGCAAGAGATTTCTTTTTGGGTTCTTCTTCTTGTCTGTCTTGAAGTTGGACTTCATATGCCATTAGGTTACCAACCAAATCTTCAAGAGTGAGAGTGTTTAGATCATTTGCCTCTTCAATAGCTGTGGTTTTTCTCTCCCATTCAGGAGTTAAACACCTTAGGATCTTTCTGACTAAATCCACTTGTGAATATTCTTTTCCAAGGGATTTCAGAGTGTTAGTTATATCGGTCATTCTTGTTACCACGTCCGATATAGATTCATTTTGCTTCATTTTAAACAATTCAAATTTATGAACCAAAGAGGCGATTTTAGATTCATTTACCTTTGACGTACCTTCGTGAGTCACGAGAAGAGTATGCCAGATTTCATTTGTTGTAGAGCATTAAGAGATGCGATTGAACTCTACCTGTCAATGGCACAATACAATGCATTCATTGCCTTGGCATTAAGTGAAGCAGTCTTCTTTTCTTCATCGATCCATCAGCTGAAATCAGTTGATGGAGTTTGATATTTATCTGAAACAACTCTCCAAATATCGAGATCCATGGATTGCAAGAATATTGTCATTCTCACTTTCCAGTATCCATAGTTTGTTCCGTCAAAGAGAGGAGGACGAACAGAGGAGCATCCTTCTTTGTGCTGAGACGTTGTAGTTGTCATGCTAGATGATGATCAAATCAAAATAATAGCAAACATGCTCTGATACCAAATGAAAGTGCAGTAGGATCGAGGCAACAAGCACTAGAGGGGGGGTGAATAGTGCTTTTAAAAATTGTGTGCGGAATATTAACGGATTTTGCAATTTGAAAAGCAAACACACAAAGAACACATAATTTATCCTGGTTCGGTCTTTCCCGACCCACATCCAGTCCCCAAGCAAAACTCGCTTGAGATTTCCACTATCAACCTTGTGTAACTACAAGATCATACAAACCAAATCTGGTCCCACTTTTAGTAACACACCTATTGAAAGCAAACAACTCCTTTAAACAAATGAGTCATTTCTTTTACAGAAAATAAGTAACTTACAATACAACCTATGAGCCCTTCTTTTGAATGCAAATGAGATGCTATTGGCTTTTGAGGTTGTTGAAATACTCTACTCACGAATTCACTATTTCTCAAAAGAATTTGAGTGAAAAACTGAAGTGAAAATATCAAGTGAGTGAGAAAATGAATATGAGTGAAAAGCAAAGAGTAATTGATTCAAATTGATTGAATTAAAGTGTTTTTGAGTGTAAAATGCACTTATATTTATAGTTGAAAGTTTCCATACGTTGAGGGTATGAAAGGGTGTCAAAACAGTCCATTTTGAACGATCAAAACATTTGAAAAATGAAAAGACACGCCTTTTTGAAGTTTCAAGAAAAATGGCAAAATTAGTCTACTAATAATTAGTTATTAATAGACTGACAGTTATCGTCGGTCGACTGATCTGTTTATCGAGCCGTTTGAAAATCTGAACTTTTGAAACTTAGTCGACTAGAGATAAAATTAGTCGACTGATAATATCATCAGTAGACTGAAAAACCTTTCAGTCGACTGCTGCTAAAATCTTTTGAAAAACATACATTCTGTCTGGTCGACTGATAAAAGCATTAGTCGACTGCTGCTAAATTTCCAGAAAACACATGTTATGTCCAGTTGACTGATAAAGTCATTAGTCGACTGCTGCTAAATTTTCCAGAAAACAAACATTCTGTCCAGTCGACTGATAAAACCTTCGGTCGACTAATTTGACAAAAATAACTTTTTAGAAAATATGGCGCGAAAGGATTAGTCGACTGGTGAGTCTATTAGTCGACTAATAAACACGAAAATTTAAGAAAAGAGTTTTCTAAAAAGATTTTCATGAAGGGTTCTTTTAGAAAAGATTTTCTAAAGACTTTTTAGGTAAAATGCAACCTAAATATGCACTTTAAGTAAGGCTCTTACAAGAATCTAAGACTTTTAATGAATATAACATCTGCACACTAGTCTTCAAAGATTCTTCATCGAATTCTTCAATTTCTTTATTGCCTTAGCTGAAATGTAGTTGATTTCACTTGCTCATCATCAAAACCTTGTACTTGAAGTATCATGTACGACTTCAGTGTCGTAACATGAAATGCATATGCATTTGCCTAAGTGCAATGCTTATGTTAATGAAGAAATGCATATGCATCTACCTAAGTGTGATGCTTATGATAAATGAGAAATGCATATGCATCTACCTAAGTGTGATGCTTATGCTAAAACGAGAAATGCAAATGTGAATGCCTAAGGGCAATGCATATGCTTTAATGAAAAAAATGCATATGAGAATGCTTAAGGGCAATGCCTATGCAAATGAAGAACTGCATATGGAATTGCCTAAGTACAATGCCTATGCAAATGAGAAAATATATATGAGGATGCATATGCAATGCTCATGCTAATGAAGAAATGCATATGATGAAGCTTACAGTGGAACCTGGGCATGCTATGAGAAATCAAATGACATACCGTTAAGAAGTTTAATGACATTGTAAGAAATCAATGATTTGTTGTGGGAATATCAAGTGATATAATATAAAAAATGTCAAGTGAGGTGTTGTGGACATGCAAATGCAAAATGTGAAGGTGCTACAGTAGCTATGCAAATGCAAATGCACTATTAATATGCAAATATAAAGTGCAGAGGTATTGTCAATATGCAAATGCAACTATACTATTGATATGCAAAGTGAAAAGATGTTGTTGATATGCAAATGTACAACAAATCAAGGACCTAACTTTAAATAAAGCGCCTATGCATTTTGCAGTAAAAAAAAAATCCAATGGTTGAATCAATGACTCAGCACATTCCACTGTGCCTCTGGATGGGGAGCCACACTTGAATACAGTGAGGACAAAGATTGTGACTCTTTGTTCAGTGTTGTTTGCTTGATTTTGGAGTGTTTAAATCACTTGGGTGGACTGAAACAAACTGAGAAACTTTTGATATGGACCGACTACAGTGGGTAGATCAGTAAGGTTTGACATGGAAGGGTGCAGGGGATAGTGCAGGTGACTGATATACAAGTGCAGAGTGTTGTGCAGGTGTAGGATATGCAAGTGCAAAGGATGCGCTGGGGTGACCAAATGCAAGTGTTTAATCCAATGTGGGATGCAAGTATTAGTAGGCAGTCACTGATAAATATCTGAAATACATAGGCAAACTGACCTCTCAATTCGATGACAAATCAACTTCAGCAAGTTGAATTCACTCAGTAGTTTGAATTCTCAAATTTATTCATCACAGCACAACAACACGATAAGTCACCTTCAGCCATAGCAAGTCAATTTGCAGCAGAATGAATTTCGGCAGCATTTATTCAGTGTATCTCACACAATATCAACCAATTGGTTTCAGTCTCAACCACACCATTCGCGTTTCTATCATGAAGGGCACAATACACAAGTACGAAGGTAAAAGTTGCACGAGATACACGGATATGCTACCAAACCAATTCATAAGGATGCATTAAACATAGCATAGGTGCTATTATTACTGCTACCACTGTTACCTGACAACAAACACTA